>NC_090922.1:39375000-40000000 GCF_040938575.1 Ambystoma mexicanum | reverse complement strand
ACCCTCCTCTTGAACCCAAGCCGAAATAAAACCACTTTTTTAAAAGAACTGCAAGGAAACTCCTAGCAATTACCTGCCCAGCTCTCTACTTGACACTGCGGAGTGGGGGGGGGGGGGGAGGGGGTTGAGGGGGAATCTTTGCAAGGGCCATCCTAGGTGTCGGTACTCCACAATAATATGGGCAGTTCTTCAGGATTCTGGTAATCGATCGTCAAGAGATTGTTCGGAGGGTCTGATCCAGTGACCTCAATGTTGACCTTTAATAAGGGTCTCCTTGAAAGAGGGCAACCATTCCTTTGTCAAATGTTAAAGGTATTTGTACCGCGCACCATCACCAACGGAATTGGTCCCCAGGCCCTCTGGCGGATCTGTAAGTGATAGGGGGGGGGGGGGGTGGTTAGTAGGGTGAAGAGGGAGTAGGATAGTGAGAGGAGTGGTGTTCTGTTGGCAGCTTCAACTCGGTATACACCAGATGCTAAGCTTTGGTGCGGGTATTGGATCGGTGACAGGCTGTGTGTGCTGTTGGTCCGGCTTATGTGTTGCTGTGTTGTGAAGTGCGTGCGGCTTGTTGTGCGAGAGATGGTTTGTGAGATAAGTATGCAGAGTTTGACCTTATATTGGTTAGTGGGTTACCTGACCTTTGGCATGTTGGCATTTGCATTTCTGTCCCAGTGTGGCACCCGTTGACCCACACAACTCTATCTAGATGCGGCGCGGGCCAATGTTTAGAATTCTATCTGGGTGTGGGCAAGCCAGCATTCACAGTCCCATCCAGATGCGGCGCAAGCTAGCGTCCAGAAATCTGTACAGGTGTGTGCATACTATCACTAGCAACCCTATCTGGATGCTATGCAGGCTGGTGTTCACAATTCCAAGTGTGGCACACGGCAACATTCAAGTTTCATCTGGGCGCGGGCTTGCTATCCTTCAATCTCATCTAGATGCGACGCAGGCCAATGTCCACAACTCTAGGTGTGGCCTGTGCTAGTCTTCAGGTTTCGCATAGGTGCGGGCATGCTAACGTTCGAAGTCCTATCTAGATGGTGAATTATCAAGCTTTGCGCTGATTTGACATGTACCTAAAGTAAATATGGATCTGATTATTTAGTTTTGATATCGAATTGTATCTGATGCAGTTTTTACAAACCATTATGCACTGTGTTTTATGGAGATTGATTTTGAATGTATTCTGTGCAATATGGTGACAAGTGTTTGGAGTCCATTTGGATTTTAGATGTTTTAAACTGATCAGTACTGTCGTGGAGATTTTATGAACTTTTTCGTATGGTGCGTTAATACTGAAATGAAGCTATACTGAACTGAAGACTTTAAACCAGATCTCCAACAAACCATATGTCCAATGTGGGGTATTTCATAACCGCTGGTCCTTTAGTTCCCAAGGCTTCTCAAGACCCACGTAGTCTGGGCTCTCTGACTCTTCTCCCTGGTTCTCATAGCAGGGAGCATCATCTCATTTCCAAATCTCCCAACAACTAGGCTTTAGGCGAGGCAAACGTCTGGGTAGGAGCGCAGGCACTAGAGGCACCTTTACCCCCACCAACAAATTACTCATCAGGGTCCCCTCCCATGCATCCCAGTAAGATGCCGAATTACTCAATTCACCCACGCGTGGGAGGTGATAACCTCAGGTCAATTGGTACTAATGACAGTAACCAATGTATATTCCTTCAAGAACCACGGCACCATCCGCCAAGAGCAAAAAGGATGTTGCAAGAACACAGCTCACCCTACAAGTGGAAATAGAGACTTTACTACAAAAGGGAGCAATAGAACTCATGCCTGTTCAAGAGGTATACAAGGGTATTTATTCAGTGTACTTCCTTGTACCCAAAAAGGAGTTAACATGCGCCCCGTATTAGATCTGCGCCCTGCAAACCAGTAAGTCAAGCCACAACGATTCGGGATGACTCCGCTACAGGAAGTTATCCCACTTCTAAAACAAGGGGATTATGTGGCAACAGTTGATATGAAAGATGCATTCTTTCATAGTTCACTGTTGCCATTGCATAGAAAATATTGAATATTCAAATTAGGAACACTGCACTACCAATTCAAGGTGCTACCATTCAGCATAGCCTTAGCACCAAGCGTATTCACCAAAATGCTCGCAGTGGTAGCAGCCCACCTGCACAGTCAACCCCATTGTACCCTTACCTCGACTGCTGGCTTATAACAGGAGACATGCCACATGCTTGTCTACAAAACGACCAACAGTTCTGCTTTACAAACTAGACTTCTCAATCAACGAGAAAAAAATCAGTCATCCCAGGCCAGGTGAAACAATTTCACAGGGCATTAATTCCAACAAAATATGCTTTAGTCTTCCCTTCCAACGAGAGTGTACAAAAGGGTGCTCTTCAAAATCCCACAATATGTACCCTGTCAGGTAACTATACAAAAGGCAAAGTGCCTTCTCTGTATAATGGCCTTGTGCATTTACCTAGTGCCACATACTATGTTGCGCATGCGTCTTATGCAAGAGTGGCTGGCAAAACAATGGTCACAAGCATGCGGTCAATGGGGCGATCTAGAGTTCGTTTCGCAGTCCCTCATTCACTTCCGGCAAAGGTGAAAAAGAGAAAAATCTTCTCAAGGCAAAATCGTTAAACACTCACGAGGTACAAGCCACCCTATCCACCGGCACATCTCTCACAGGGAGGGGTCCACACCATCTCCAGCACACTGCACATGGAGTGTTGACACAGAATGCCAAAAAAACACATCAATCTTCTAGAACTACTGGCAGTGTTTAAGGCCCTAAATGCCTTTCAACACCAGCTTCAAAACAAGATGGTTCTGATCCTAACAGACAGCACCACAGCGATCTACTACATCAACAAACTGGGGGAACACAATCTCCAAGACTGTCCATACTAGCCCAGAACATATGGTTTTGGGCACTTTGTCACAACATATACCTACTGTCTCAACATGATCGAGGGGAACACAACGGTCTAGCGGATGTGCTAAGCAGGAAATTACAATTTCCTTCAGAGGACGAAGGGCAGTCCCACAAAGACATCCTTGACAACGTTTTCACAAACTGGGGTCAACCAGGCATAGCTCTCTTTGCAACACAAGAGAACGCACAGTGCCCTGCCTTCGCGTCCAGGTGTCCCCAGACAGGGTCTAAAGGGAATGCTCTGTGGATGAACTGGTCAGGGAGATTTGCATACGCTTACCCCAACACCACTCCTGAAGAAAATAGTCCACAAGATGCACCAGGAACAAGTCAAACTTATTCTAACAGCGCCAAGCTCCTAATGTACAGCCTGCTACCCCACAAACTTGGGCCCCTTCACCTCTGCGCTCTTTGCAGATAAACCAGTGAATGATGGCTGAAAATTCCCACTGTCTCCTCCACTAACATCCTTGAACCAAAAGTGTGCTTTTCTCACTCGGCATTCCTGCATCACCTAATCTACTTCTTTCACTGCATTGCATCAAATCTAGGTGTGTGTGTTTTTTTTAACATCCTTCCACCCCATTTGCATTACATATGTGTCCCTTTTCTGAAAAATCAAACCTATGTGTCTGTGTTTGTAACTTCTTACACCCCATTTGGCATTGCATTTGTGTCATTTTGTAACTACTAGGCTGCCTTGTGAGTTTGGGCTAGGAATGCCTGCTTCTACTCTCCGCCCTCTGCAACTCATCCAGAACAGGACTGCGAGACTTGTCCTTGGCCTCTATCCCAGGGATCGTATCTCTCCAGGACTGAAATCTCTGCACTGGCTCCCAGTGGCTGCTAGGATGAAGTTCAAAACCCTCTGCATTGTCCACAAGGCTTGGGGCCTCAATACCTTCAACTCTCTCTTCCTAAATATCTTCCTTCTCGAGCTCTTCTCTCATCCGGCTCCAACTCCCTCAGAGTCAGTCGCTTCTCCAAGCAACAAGTTGGTGGTAAATCTTTCTTCGGCTCGAGCCTCCCTCTGGAACATTCTTCCTGGCTCTCTGAAACTTGAGGAGAACCATGTCTGGTTCCGGAAGCACCTCAAAACCTTCCTCTTTGCTTCTGCTTTCTCTCCTACTCTCCCCTGCTGAACTCCTGGCTGAAACTGATACTGCACTGGTCACCTGGCCACCCTATGATCTTGGACCCAGGTCCCCTCCCCCACCAGTTGTACACCTGCACTGCCTCCCTGGCAACCCCAGCACTTTTGGACTGTTTTCTATATCCCTACAGTCCCCTACCATTACTTGGCACTTGATGTCTGCACTTTTTACATATTGCTTTTATTTATTCTATTTTTTTTTTACTGTCCCCATGATGTACTGCACTGTCCCCTCTCCCTTCCCCCTCGCGCTTTTCCCCTTCCCCAGTCCCCTGCACTTGCACAATCTCAATGTCACCTGGCCTAGTAATATCGTTGTCTCTGTCTTCCCTCTGTTCCCCATCCCTTGCCTCGTCGCACCTTGAAACACTTGTGTATAGGCGCGTTATAAATGCCATATATCAATGTACTGTGCAGCCACTCCTTTTATCCTCTGCCACCCCTATAGCACTAAACATTGCCCCCATCTTCTCTAACTGCTACTCTATCACCTCCCCTCAGTCTCTCACGAAGTCTGGAAGAAAAAAAGCACAAAAAAGACATCCTGGCTACTAACTCTGGCCTATCCATTGCAGACACCCAAGTCCGTGCTACCGCCGGACTGGTCGTCACTGATATCCTCTTCTCTGTCCCGTCCCCAGATCTATGGACTCATTATTTCATCTCTACTCGCTCCCCTTCCACATCATTTCCCATTAATGGAAGTCCTTTCGGCCGGCTTTGTATCATCCAGGTGTATCTTTAATGTCCATCACACTGGCACTATCTTGGTTCAGGGTCCTCAACCCAACCTCTTTCTCTTTTACCGATGCCTGCTGTCCCTCATCAACTTCCTTTCCATATCTGCTACGCCCTCTTCCACTTTCTCTCTGTCCCCATTCCACTGAGCCCCTATTTGGAAAATCTTCTAAGATGTAGGACTCCTTCATCTAGCCACACTTAACGCTCACTCAGCCATCAAACACCGCTATCTGACTATTGCCACTATCTACACGCCACCTGGCTCTACCACATTGTTCCTCTCCAAATGGGCCGCCTGGTCTCTCTTGCAACAGACTGTTCAAGGTGTCCCGTAAATCCTTGACACTCTATCCTGGGGTGACCTGGGACCTGCTAACTAACTTTCTCTGAACTGATCCCACTCTTTTTGAACTATCTGCAAAGACTTTTAAAGTATAATTCAACTGTGTGATCTTGGACACATTCCGCCTTGCTCTCTCCCAGAGTGGGCCTGGCCTATGAACTTTCTTGCTCTACAGTAGACTCTGCCTTTCCTGACTTGCTGTGGTTCTTAAAAGTGTTGGTATTGTGTGCTTTCCTAATTCTGCCTTTTCCCTCCCTTTTTAACTAACTTATTGGAGTGCCATTTTAGGTTAAGCGCTCACCTCTGTCTGCAAATAAGTGGTGTTTTAACTGAGACTTGTTCAATAAGTAATCAGGGATGTATATATAGTGACTGTGTTTGAACTTGCTTGCCATATTAGTGTTAGTGTATTTTACAAGTGTGTTTTTAAATAAATAATTATATACTTGTATACCAAAGCTCTGGTCAGCGTTTGATTGTACTACTGTATCTTTGTACCTATGTTGTATACTCTATATACTGTCTAACTCTTCTTGAGGGAAGTCTGACTGCTCAGCCACAGGTACCAGATAAATCTGGGTGGTACAGACTGCTACCAATTGGGTTTACTGCCAACACCTGTAGTCTTAAACTTTTTGCAGTGGTCCCTAAGGGAACTGCACAGGTTTCTGCCTAACACACACACACACTTCCTACACCCTCAGGTGAGTTTAGTAACTAGGACACTGTGGACATTAATATACTACTGTTGGCACAAATATTCTCAAAGCGAGTAAGTACTTTTTGTAAACTCCCCCCCCCCCCCCCCCCCCATGCAAAGTTAGTTAACCCCTTCCTGGAAGGAAGACCAAACACACTAACAGAGTGAAGAAGAGACATTCAGGGAGCCAGGCTAGGCCAAAGTCAAGGTGAAACTGAAGCACTTCTCAGAGGTAGGTAAAAAGTCTTGCAGAAAAGAAGAATTCAAAGTAGGGCCACAAGCATTTTCGGCTTGTGAAGTAAAGAAGCTATCAGCAACTCTACAGAGCGACCACAACAAGTCTCCCCAACAGAGAACAAGTGAAGCTACACGACAAGAGCTAAGTTGACTTAGACTGTACAGTACCTTTAGGTTGAAAAAAAGTGCAGCAGATGACTTCTGTTCCTGTGCACCTCTGCAGATCCTGGTGTTCCTGGGCCTCAGCCGTGGGGACAAGAGGGAGGGCTTCTGGGGACTCCTGCAATGGGATGGTCACTGACTGCAACCGGCAATATTCAAACAAGTGGCACTTCGGTGTTTCAGTTCCTAGCATCTACCGCAAACAGCACCACCGCGGTTCCTGGCTGTTGAGATGGACTTTCCTTACATCTGGGGTCCAGCACTCTGAGGTGTCTCAGGCTCGGTCAGTCCTGCTTCCTGGGAGTCCGGAGGATCTTTCTGGAGCTCTTGGCTCCAGGAAGAAATGCACAAATCCCCAAAAAATGCACACTATCTGCTATTCCTCTCCCTGGCTTTTTGGTTCCAGCAGCAACGGCAGTGGAATTTCAACTAGCTCCGAGAGGATGTCCAGGTGGCTTACTTTGAAGTTGATTGGTCCCACCAACTCAAGGGGAGAAGTCGTCCTTGCCGGGGTTTCTCTGTCAGTACAGATTGGAGTTTCAGCACAGCAGCAGGGCTACACCGGGCAAACCATTGGTCCAGGAGTTGCAGCCGGCAACCTCTTCAAGTTCTTCTTCGGATTCCTTCGTCCAATGGTCGACTCTGCCTTCCAAGCCAAAAAGTCTTGCCTTTCATGCAGGTTTCTCCCATTTATTCCAGCCAAGCTGTCAGTCACCCAGCAGGGTGGCTGTCCTTGCCGAACAGCCAGCTGGCCAATCACTTACGAGTGCATTCTTGTCTGCTAGGGGACCAGGCACAGGGAGCTTTGGGCACCTCCCTGGCTGCCTGCCCCCGCCAGACACCCTGGAGCCAGAGGTGGGCTTCACTTGTGAATCCTGCCAAAGGCAAAGCAAGCAAAGGGACCAAACCAGGTTTGGCGCGCAGAGTAAATCTCAAGAAGGACATTTCCAAGAAGAAATGGCGAAAAAAGATTTTGACAAAAATTGCACCCTTGGGTGCTTTACTGCGCCTGTAACGGCAGGGCGCGGTAACAGCACGCCACGGTAGTTGAAAGTAAACCACTGCCACCAGCCATTCATTGAGGTAAGGGTAACATAAACCCATAGTAACATAGACAAAGTGGATGATAAGTAACCCCTCCAGCACCCTATTGTAAGATAGTGTGTGCAAGGTCTAGGAAGTTGCAAATGTAAGTAAAGCGAATTTCACTTTACTGCTCTTGTAAACAGTAGTTTAGCCAATAGAAGGTAGTTAAACCTTTGGGAAATCTGGAAGACTTCCCTGTGCCACTGCACTGAAGGTGCTGTGTGACATAATGCAAAAGATGACACCTATGGAGTGTGTCAGACTCCACAACCAAAGGAAACACGGAGTTCAAAATCGCATTAAAATACATGCGAGAGTGTGAAAAAAGGGTCTCACGCTCTCCAGGTAAAAAATCAAGTCCTCAAAATCCAGCAAAGTGGCTGGGGGTCTCTAAGGTAGAGAGGAATTAGCACATTTCTGAGATTTCTCCCTAACAACCTTTATGATATGAAATGTTATTTGTATTGCGCTCATACACACGTATTTGAAAGCGTGACACGGCAAGGGAGGTGAACACGGGGGGGACAAAAAAACAATCTTACTAGGCCCAGTGACATTGGGACTGCGCAAGTGCAGGGGGAGAGGGAAGGGGGAAAGTGCTGAGCAAGGGATAACAACAACAAATGGTAGTGCAGCCAGCAAGGTGGCAAGTGCACGTTTAGAGGGCAGACAAGGAGTGTCTGATAAGAGCAGGTAAGGGGACTGTAGGGTTACAGATACAGACCCAAGTGCAAGGGTTGCCAGGAGGCAGTGCGGGTGTGTGGCTGGGTGGGCAGGGTCCTGGGCCCGAAATCGGAGGGTAAGCAGGTGCACGGTGCTGAAGCAGACAGATCAGCAGGGGGAGAGGAAGAGCGAAGGCAGAAGCAAAGAGGAAGGTCTTGGGGTGCTTGCAGAACAAGAGATCGTTCTCCTCAAGTTTCAGAGTGGCAGGGAGGCTGTTCCAGAGGGAGGCCCCAGCTGAGGAAAGAGATCTACCCCCAACTCGTTCCTTGGAGAAGCGACTGACCCAGAGGGAGTTGGAGGTGGAGGAGCAAAGAGCTTGAGTGGGAAGGTATTTACGGAGGGAGAATTGAAGGTATTTTGGACCAAGGCCCCAAAAAGCCTTGTGGACAATGCAAAGGGTCTTGAATTTAATCCTTGCAGCCAATGGGAGCCAATGAAGGGATTTCAGGGTAGGAAAGCTACGATCCCAGGACTTGAGGCTAAAGACAAGTCTCGCAGTGCTGTTCTGGATGAGTTGCAGAAGGCGGAGAGTAGAAGCAGGCAGATGTAGAAAGAGGCTGTTGCAGTAGTCCAGCCTGGAGAGAACCAGAGCTCTAGAGACAGTAAGCTTCTGAGGGAAGGAGAGTAAAGGAAGAATACCTACAAGTAGGTGCAGTAGGTAGTTTGTCTTGTTAGAGACATCAGAGATATGAGGAGAAAGGGAGAGTGTGGAGTCGAAGTTGACCCTGATATTCTTAACCCCGCAGGTGGGAGCAGGAAGAGGGCAAAGGGAGGCCCGCCAGAGAGTGACAGGAAAGGAGAGAGCAGGTGTGCCGATGAGGAGACTCTATCTTACTGGCATAAAGGCAGTGGTCATTGAAGGCACACCACTCCTGCATAGCAGACAGTCGGAGTTAGGAGGAGAGGGGGCAGAGGGAAGCCTGAAAACAGGCTGTGTGTCGTCCGCATAGCACTGAAAGTTGGAGCAGAGAGCGGCAATGCAGTGGGCAAAGTGTGCCTTGTATTGGTTGAAAAGCCAGGGAGAGAGCTTAGACCCAAGGGGAATAGCACAGGTAGAGAGTGAGATAGAGGAAAGGAAGGACCCAAGTTGGACTTTGGAGGGTGGATCAGAGAGGAAAGAAGAGAGGAAAGTGTCAGGGCTTGGTCAATGATACCCAGATTATTACAGAAACGGTTGAGCAGGGTGGCATGTTTGACAGTATCAAATGCAGAAGAGAAATCGAGTAGGATGAGGTCAGAAGGGATGTGGAGTCAAGGTGGGAGAGCATGTCTTCCCGGATGTTCAGTAGAGCAGTTTCCGTGCTTCTGGCAGCTCTAAAGCCAGACTGATGGTCATGGAGACAACCAACAGAATTGGTGTGAAGATTAAGCTGGGAGATAGCCAGCTTTTCCAGGAGTTTGCCCAGGAAAGGAGTGATTTGGATCGGGCGATAGTTAGCTGGGCATGAAGGGTCGGCCGTGGGTTTCTTGCGAAGAGGGCGCACAAGAGAGTGCTTCAGAGGGGAGGCGAAGGCTCCAGAGGTGATTGAGAAGTTGCAGAAGTCGGCCAGAGCAGGAGCAAGGGTGTGAGTGTGGTTTGTGATGGTTTTATACGAACAGGGAAGAACCTGTTATGATGAGACCTTCATAGATCGGACATGTTTAGAATCCTCGCCAGGCAAGAACAGAGAAAAGGAAGAGCAAGACGGAGGGGGGGGGCGTGCTGTAGAAGGTCCAAAGTTAACAGATAGAGAAGGGAGAAGAGTAGGAGAGGACGGGAGGGTGGACAGGATGTCCGTTTTTCTTTTTTAGATGAAATGAGAGGCATGGGCGTTGCAAAGGGCCTGGGAGGCAACAGGAGAGGTAGAAACTGCTGCAGGGTTGGCCAGCTCCTTGCAGATTTTCAAGAGTTTGGTCTTTGCACCTCACTCTCCCTTTCTTTTCACCATTCCGGTCCAATCCACTTGGCGGTACACACGCTTGATACCCTCATCCACTCTGATCTTTTACTCACCTCGCCACGGATCACTCCTCTCTCCTGGTCAGACCACTCTCACCTGAGGCCTGTCGGCCCTCTGATCGCACCTCCTCCAGCCCAGCCAACCTCGTTCACGAACATCCGTCCGTTCAAACGAGTGTCAGCTGCTGCTGCCTTCGCTTCCACCTTCATCCTCTGCAGACTCTACCTCTGACTTTGTTCTCTGCAGCCTCCATCGGGCTATTAACAGCACTCTGGATATACTTGCCCCAGTCATGAAGATCCGCCTGAAACCTGCCTCTAAGCGTAACACCTGGTACGACTCTGAACTTGCAGCCCTGAAACCAAGTGCAGAGCTGCGGATCGGAAGTGGCAGACCTCTGGCTCTCCTTCTGACAAACTAGCCTGTCGCCCTATCCAAAGACAATGCAGACTTTCCATCCGTGCCAAGAAAAAACGCTCTTGGTCACACGGCATTGAAGATTTCTTTGTCGCATTGGAGAAAGATCTTCCACACTTCTCCTCCGCCCCAACTTAAGGACTTTGTTTCCAGGACCTCTCGTCAAGACAAGGTAGGCCCTATGTTCAGCACGGCTCCACAGCGCGACAACTCCTTCCTCTGGGTTCCCACAATAGGGGTTCCTCAGATTCAGGTTCTGTCAGGCTCGAGGCCTATAAGGTTATCTGCTCCCAAGCTGAGGGGCCCGGGAGCTCTTCCAGGCGCTGCAGGGGCAGTGCTGAGGCCGTCCAGGCTACCGGCTCTGTAGCTGAGGGCCTCAGGGGCCCTACCGGGCTGTCCTCAGAAGGGTGATCCAGGTAGTCCTCTTCTTCAGCATGGCTACCGCTACAGGTGCTGAGCGCCTCCAGCCTACTGGAGCTCGCTCCGGGTCGTGTGTCAGGGCGTTAGGACTATCAGCTAGCCGGCCGAGGGCTCAGTGCCTACCACAGCGATCTCAGAGATCGACACTGCTGCTTATCGTGCAAGACCCAAGCTGTATCCTCCCGTGTCTGAGGCCTCTCGTGGCTCAGGGTCAAAGGGCGTGGCACAAAGCTTCAAAATGGCACAGACACATGGCAGAGCCTGCCAGGCCAATGGCCATCTTGGATCCAAATTGGGGCCCGCTTGTGCTGTTGCCCATTGAATGGGCTTTGCATGGTGATCCCAGTTCCCTTCCCTCTAGAAGCGACAGCAGATTTTACGGTACAGGCATCTGGTCTCTTCAGGGATACATCTACCTATTGCAGCCTTGCTGCCCAGCGCCCTAGGTACGCGGCAGCTAGCGAGGGCCACTTCTTCAAGCATTTCCTCTTCCTCATGCGTTCCCTTCAGATGAAAGAGCTCCTGAAGGATATAGTGATGGAGGTCAGGTGGCGCCTCCCTGTCCTCCTCCTCCGGGTACTCCTCCGTTCCTCCAGCGCTGCCAGTTCCATTGCCAGTACCCCCCCCCCCCTTGGTCCAGGCCCTACCGGTTGTTCAGACCCCTCCACCTCCTGTACCACCAATCCCCCCTCCCCCTCCCTCCAAGTCTGGCTTTGGCGCAAGACTTGGAGGGAGGTGGGTGGGGAGGTGGCAGGGGGGGGTGCTCCGTCTGCACCTGTTTCCCTGTTCCTGGGCTCCCCTCGGTCTGTAAAAAGGGGGGGGGGCGATGAGGACGCCCCAGACGATGAACCCTTGGTATCCCTTCAGGCCTTTCATGACCGCCTTCAGGGCCTGGCAAGGTTCTTTGGGTCCCTCTGCCCGAGGAAGTCACCCAGGAGTCAGGACTGCTAGCTGAGGTCTTGGGTGGTAAGTGCACCATGATCTGGTCTGTCATCCCTCTTCAGAAGGATGTCCTGCAGGTGGCTCGAAAGTTCTGGGAGAAGCCCTGCGCCAACGCCCAGATGAACAAGAAGTATGACAGCATGGTCAGGCTGATGGAAGGAGAGCCTATCCTCCTGGCCTCCCACCCGCAGCCACATTCTTCAGTGGTGGCTGCGGCCTCTTTATATTCTAAACCATTGTCTTCGTCGTCTTCCTCCACAGGGCGTCACCTCCATTTGTCTTTCCCAGGAGGACATGGTCCTTGAGCCTTTGGGAAAGTGCTTTTATTCCGGGAAGTGCTTTTATTCCATCTCACGACTGCAGCTGTGGCAAGCCAACGCAGACACCCATTTGGCTGTGGCTAACCAGAAGCTGTGGCAGGAGCTTGGGGAATTTCTGCCCGACCTCCCTTCGTACAAGAAAGCCTCCTTGCTTGTCTAAAGCAAGGCCTGGTCTGGCAGATGCTCGGACCATTGCGCAGGACCTCATGGAGTCTTCGGCCTCGCACAGCCAGCAGAGGACTGAGCCTTCGTGTCTTGATGAGGAGGATGGCTTGGATGCACGCCACTTCGTTTTCATCCGACGTGCCAGAGCGGATCCTGGATATGCCCTTCGAGGGCCTGGACCTTATTCATTCATCAACCGATGACGATTTGACAAAGAACACCTCCACTCAAACCGCCAAGTCCTTCGACAACCCGAAAAAACCTGGACAGAAAACCTTCCTTCAACCCCAGGGAAGGACAGAGTTCAAACCCTGTTTTTTCTCCGGCTTCAAGGGGTTTCAGGAACACGGTACACAGAGGCATACAGGTCGCCCAGCGACAACCGGAGGAAGCAGCAGAGGACTATGATGCCAAGAAGCAGTGACGTCAATGTCGAGTAACACAGCTCGCCAGTGGGTTCGTTTCTCTTTTTCCAGGACACCTGGAAGTGTCTTTTCAGCAACCTGTGGATCCTATCCGTAGTCCCCATGGGCTTCAGTCTTCCTCTTCCCTTGCCTCTACCATCCTCTCCCCCTCTTCGTCACATCGGGTCCCCGACTCTTTTACACGGGGTCCTTTCATTCTTGGAGATGTAGGCCATAGAACCGGTTCCTCTTTCAGGCAGGGCCTCTGGGTACTATTCCATGATCTTTGCGGTACCCAAGCACAACCAGGCAGGCCTGAGTGTTGTCCGGGACCTGTCATTTCTAAATCTGTCTTTACCGTTGGAACGCTTCAAGATGATTACTCCCGACCACATAGCCGAGTCTCTGTGTGCAGGGGACTGGATGTGTTCCCTGGACCTCAAGGATGCGTACCTGCATGTACCCAATCTACCAACCACATAAGAAGTTTCTGCAGTACATGATTGTTGTACGACTTTCAGTACAACGTGGTGCCCTTTGGCTTGACAGCCCCTCATGTCTTCACAAAGTTAATTAACACAGTGGCGGCCCTTCTCCGCTTGGAGTGCCATCATCTGTACCATTATTTGGACAACTGAATGATGAGGGTGGGGTCACCGAGGGGGTGGTGCACTCCTGCCAGTGATTGGCAGATATCATTCATCAGCTGGAGTTCTCCCTCAACCCGAGGAAGGTACAGTTGTGCCCATCTCAAGATCTGGTCTTAGTAGGGGTGCTTTGGGACACTACGGTTCACCGGGTGTTCCCTATGCCCGAGAGGGTCCTGTACCTCTGCAAGGTGGTGTGGCACTTTCTGGCCAAGTCGACCACCTCGGCATGGTGGTTCCAGCATATTCTGGGCCTGATGGCCACCTGCAACCTCACTGTACAGCACACTCACCTCAAGATGAGGCGCCTCAAGCTCCACCTGGCGGCCAATCGGGATCCAGAGACAGGGTCTCAGCCTGACAGGATCCCAGTACCACCGCTCCTGCTGCCCGATTTTCACCGACGGCTGATAGATGCCAATGTTTCAGTGGCATCCCCCTTCACCTGACCAGAGCCTACCCTGGTGGTGACGACGGCTCCTCCCTTTTGGGATGGGGGGCTACTCTGGATGGCTACGCGATTCTTTGCGCATGGTCCAGGACAGAAGCCCTCCTGCATATCAATTTGCTCGAGGTCAGGGAAGTGGGGTCTGGCCCTCAAGGAGTTTTTGCCCCTCATCAGGGACATGTCTGTTCAGGTCAGGACGGACAATTCTACTACAATGTTTTGGGTGGCACCCTCACCCCCACTTATGCATCCTCTGCATGGATGCGTTATTGATCTGGGAATGGGCGCCGACGGAGGGAGTTCGGATTTCAGCAGTCCACCTCCCGGGGCACAGCACTGCAGAAGGCGGACCAGCTGAGCCACTTGGGGTTCAACACCTACAAGTAGGAGTTGTACAGCGACTCATTGTTGCTCCTGTTCCAGCTTTTGGGGTTCACAGATCTGGATTTGTTCATATCCCCTCTGAATTCCAAGTGCCCCCGGTTTGCTTCATGGACAGGACAAGACGGGTCGGGGCTCTCTCGGAGATGCCTTCCAGATCTATTGGCATGGCTGCAGGTGTTATGCATTTCCACCCCTCTGCTCCAACGAACCCTCCATACGTTTTGGGCTTTGGTTGGTTGCAGCCTCATCCTGATTGCCCCCCACTGGCCATCGAGACCCAGGTTTTTGGATATTCTGCAGTTGTGCTCCACCTTCCGATCTCTAGCAGGGGATTCCTGACTCAGCAACGCGGGGCGGTGGAACATCCGGACCCAGCCAAGCCTGCGCTGGTGGCCTGGTTCCTGGCCAACTGAGGCTTCAACATGCTCCATTTTCGAATGACACATCATTCAGCAGGCCAGGAGGCCCTCGACTCGCTCCCAGTATAACGGTAAATGGACTAGGTTCTGCCATTGGGCTTGTGACGAGGGTCTGGACCTTGTCACCTGTCCTCTGGATGACATACTGGCTTTTTCAGTGTCTGGTCCTGTTGTTCTCGTCCCCAGGAGCTGCTGAACCCCACAAACCCCCTCAGACTTTCAGGCAGGCAACTACTGATCTAAAAAATAACAGAAGTCTCGATGCTCCCGGAGGAAAGGGGAAGTGGATAAAATAAAAACACAGACTTCAATCTTCAACTTGGTTGAGAATCTGTAGATGGGAAAGAAACAAAACATAAGTTACTTCTATGCAACTACAACACTCCCTTCTATGCAACGACAACACTCCCAACAACTCTGTGACTCTCATCCCTTGTGAGCTTCAATACCTGTTTGCCTCCTGATAAAACTGTGAGGAGACATTTAACCCAGGACAGGGGTTTGTTTGTACTACTACTTCTGAAAATACTGCTCTGAAGGAGAACTTTCAAGTTTTTAGTCTCTCATTAGACCTTCAAAGTAGCTTGTTCCACATTTACTCTAAAGTTCCTGAACACTTTTGAAATTAACTTTTATTTGTCAAGTCTTATTGCACAAAGGAACTGTTGCTGATGAAGCAGCTGAGTCCTGATTTCTAGTGTTAGACCTGTTTGTTTAAAGCATAACTCTGCAGCATAAAACATGCATTCAATTCAATGTTTGTATCCTTTCACTTTGTTGATTAAGGTAGTGCTAACATTTACAAAGATGCCGAAAGGTTTTCACAATAGTGTAGATCCCATATTCCTTTGTTCCTTCTAAACCCATGTTGCACTGACACTGTAATAAGTACAGCGCGTGCACTCAGGAGAACAGCGTTTAATTCTGCCACCGTCTTTTTCAGAACATGCGCATTTATCCTTGTAATATGCATGCGTGATCCAAGGTTGCCTGACTTTGTTGTGGCGGACCACTACTCTCTGACTGACGGCAAATCAAGTCCTTTGGGCATGCGCACGAGAGTCTCACTGCGCAAATTGAATAAAAATCCTAACGCTTATCTTTTGTCATGCGCTGAGGGAAAGAAATTAAATAAGTCTTTTTCTCAGTGTTAAGCAGAAACCTGTGCAGTTCCCTCTGGGACCACTGCAAAAGATTTAGGACTACAGGTGTTTGGCAGTAAACCCACTTGGTAGCAGTCTGTACCACACAGATTCACTTGGTAGCTGTGGCTGAGCAGTCAGACTTCCCTCAAGAAGAGTTAGGCAGTATACAGAGTATTCACAATAGGTCAAGAGCACACAATAGAACAAGTAAACACTGACCAGGGCTTGGTGTAAAAGAGATATAATTATTTATTTAAAACCACATCTAGAAAAACACACAGGCACTAATAGTAAGCAATTCAAAAACACGGTCACTAAAAGATATACACTCCCTTAAAAGAATATTAGACAATCCTAAAGTAAAGCCCCACTTATTTTCAGACAGCGGTGAGCGCTTAACGTAAATGGCACTCTAATAGTTCGTTTTAAAAAGGGAGAGAAAAGCAGAGAACAAGTTGAAACAGATCCCAACACTTTTACCAGAACATAACAAGAGAGGAAGGCAAAGTAAAACCGTAAAGATAGAGTTCAAGAGGCCGGATCCACTTTCAGAGGATCCAAACGAAATGTGTCCAAGGTCACACGGTTGCAGTGCACAAAAGCCTTCTAAAGGTTCAAAAAGGAGTTGGACCAAAGAAAGGGACCAGTTAGAGGGTCAAGGCGGCCAGCCCAGTCCAGAAGGTTAAGGGGTTATTATTACTTTGTAGCAATCTTTAGAAAGGGAGGCCTGGCGGACACGGTACCTTAAAGTGGTTAGAACGCTCCAGCGGGGGCAGTTGTTCCTGGCAGCGGATGCAAGTCGGTCCTTCGTCCGGGGGAAGAGGTGATCTCGTCGTGGAGGAAGACAGGAGTCCGTTGCACTGCCAGAGAAGAAACCAGCCGCGGAGTTTCTCAGGTACAAGGAGCGGTCCAGGGATTCGCGGTTCAGTAGTGAGTGGCTATCCGGCTGCCGGGGTGCTTGGCACGGGCAGTTCGACCACAAACCGGGCTGGGGTGCGAAGAAAGAAAGGTAAACTGGTTGTGCCCACCGGTGAGGGGAAGAAGCCTCTCCAGCCGGGAGATCTTCTCTGTCGTCGGGAAGTGGTGAGTCGGTTCTGTAGGGCTCCACGGGTGGTGTTGTTGTGGTAGGTCGGCTCAGCTTCTCCCTCATCGGATTCTCGGTTCCTGTTGCGACTTCTGAAGTTCCAGTCCCCAAAGCTCTGCTTTTATGCAGAAAACCCCCATTCACTCAGCCTAGCTGTCACTCAAACATGCTAAGTGGTGAGCCGGCCGGCTCACCACTTGGGCCAATCACACAAGAGTGCGACTTGAGTTACCAAGGTAACTCAGTCCAGGGTGCCTAAACCCCCTCCCACACCCCCTGTGGTACCCAGACAGAGTGGCACCACTTTTGGGGGCTTCTGTGGAGAAGCCCACCAAAAAGTGGAACAAAGGGCTCGACTTGGGTTGGAGTCACAGAAGAGAACACAAGCGCCATTTTAGAATCAAGTCTTGGCAAAAAATACCAACCTGAGAATTAATATTAATTAAATAAACCGGCGGTATGTTCGAGGCTATGAGAATTAAATAATTAAAGTTGGTAGCCTCGAACAATGGGAAAATCCCATAGGAAAATATTTGCGGTCGAATATAACAAGTAGTTTCGACTGCCACCAGCCAAAACTCGATCAGGGGGGGACGGAGACGTGCCCCCTCGACTAACAGACCCCGGGGCAATCGAATTGCCCCGACCAGTACGTCCACAATATGATGGTTTGTACTGGTTTCTGTAAATAATTTGGGACTAGCAAAGCCAATGGTGACTTAACATGCCCTGGGAGACAGTAGTCACTCCCAGGGTATGGAGTCTATGGTGGGGTGTCACTATGACACCCCTGTGTTAATGCACGGAGGGTGCTGTGTAACACACATCGTAAAAACACATGAGACCCTATGGAGTAAAGGAGCCCATAAAACACATTCACAGTCAAAGGATTCCACAAATCATGTCCAAGAGTGGGAGAAAAAGAGTCTCACTCTTGGCAGGAGGAAAAAAACACACTCCAGAAATCCAGCAAAGCTGCTAGGGGACTCACTAGGTTAGGAAATTCAGCTTAAAGAGAGAATTCTCCCTAACACTCAGATAAGGTGTTTTCTACTCCAACGTAATCCAGTCACAAATCAGAGAGCTGCGCTCCAACCATAAACTCTGGTTGTCTTGTCCCACGTGGATGTTGATATTCATACCATTTAATTCACTGATACTCCTGATGAGGCCTAAAAACCAGAGCCCCTCCTGCACAGGATCTTCCTTCTTGAGGACGAAAAATTAAATGCAGTTTAAAAGGTCATACCAGGCTCCAAGTTCAATTGTCCACATATCAAATACCCTGTTCAACCTGGCCAATAAGCTTCTCCGTCACTAGCAGCCATGATGGCTTGGGAAATCCTCTGCTTGTAAATAACAATCGAGGACCAAGCAAATATGTAAAATCACCCAACCCTAGAACCTCAACACAATTCACACTCAGTTACATGCCCCAGCCCAGAACCTGACATTCAGCATACCTGGCTCATTCTGTAGTTCAAGTGAATACTTGCTGCACTTATTTGGCGGCCATTGTGGCTTACAAGAATTCCGCTGAGCAGGTTTTTTCTGTGGCCAACCCGGTGGTTAAGACCCACCTTAAGGTGTTGTCTAGGCTTTTTATGCTGGTACATAGGCCGCACCCTGTCTGGGACCTCAATGTGGTTCTTGCAGCTTTGCAGCGCAAGCCTTTTGAGCCAATGGCCTCTGGACATCCGCTTGGTGACACCAACAACCGTTTTACTGGTGGCTTTCAGCTCTGCACGCAGGAGTAGTGTGCTGCAGGCGTTGTCCTCATGCAAGCCCTTCACCATGTTTCACAACAACAAGGTCATCTTGCATACTCACCCACGCTTCTTGCCCGAGGTGGTCTCTCCATTTCTTCTGAATCAAGAGATATGCCTGTCTGTGTTCTTCCCGAACCAACAGTCAAGAGGATCCTCAAGTTTTATCTCTCTCTGACTAAATCCTTCAGGAAGTCCAAGGCATTGTTTGTGACTTTTGGGACCTACTGCCCCAGCTCTCAGGCTTCCAAGGCTTCCATCCCCCGTTGGATGGCTCAGGCCATTTCAGAGGCATACACGGCCATGGGCAGACCTTTTCCAGCTGGCATTCATGCCCATGTAGTCGGAGCCAATGCCACGGCCTCCGCGTTTCAGGGACATGCTTCTTGGGATGTCATTAGCAAGGCGGTAACGGACCTTCCCTCTGCCTTCTGTAAGCACTATTCACTGGACAGCAGCTTCAGGCGCGATGCAGAGTTTTGTCAGGCGGTTCTGAAGAACCTTTTTGCTTCATCCTAGATATGAGGCAAGTTATCACAGCTCCACCCTATGTTCTTGTTTGGTGGAATCAGCCACAAGGATGGAGAAAAGGGCTCTGGACGTATGAGTAATTAAAGTTACTCACTGTAGTGACTAGGGTACTCATTATCCCCTTTCCGTCATACGTCCCACCCGCCTTCCTCCACTAATATGCCAATTGGTAATATGTAATAAGCATAGCCAGGTATCTAAGCATCTGATG
This sequence comes from Ambystoma mexicanum, assembly GCF_040938575.1. Classification (NCBI taxonomy): domain Eukaryota; kingdom Metazoa; phylum Chordata; class Amphibia; order Caudata; family Ambystomatidae; genus Ambystoma; species Ambystoma mexicanum. Next base: position 39,980,689 of record NC_090922.1, on the reverse strand, counting down.
TGTTCAAAGGGGACTGAGGTGAGGCACCCGGAAGGTGGGGCGTTCCCATGCCCGATGCCACGCCCTGCGCCCTATATTGCATTTAAAGGGGAAGCTAAGTTTTTCACTGCCAAAGGTTACGGTACCGTCCCCATGTTGAGTTGGCGCCCACAAGGATGGAGGAAAGGCGACTGAGTAACAGTGAGTAACTTTAATTTTCCACATAAATCCTCTTTATTCCAATGTATACTAGGTTATTTCAAAATATTTTCAATGTTTTATTTAAATTCAGTAAATGAGGCAGAGGTTATGTGATAACGGCCATTACCTGTACATTTTTTGATCCCTTCTGGATCAACCTCGGGTGGCTACTGTTGTAAATAGCGTCACGAGAACGCTGCGTACCTGTTCGTCCGGTTGGATTCCTTGGTGATGAGGCCAGGCTGTCGGATGACCCGGAGAGATGTGACGGATGGCGCGGGGAACCAGCCCAACACCAGCCCGAATGGAACCGGATTGGAGGTGAACCGGCTCCCAACGCCACGGGTTGGCTCACCCCTGATTGAGTGGCGTCAGGACAGTGCAAGCACTGGCAGGGGGAGCCTCTGAGTTGATGGTCCGGGGTCCTTGGTGGGATTCCGACGGTAGGCAGGTCCGGGGACTGGAAGCTGAGCGGTCCCTCCAGGGACGAAGACAAGGAAGCAAGAAGAGCAGGCCGGTCAGGAGGAAGTACGGAACAAGAGGGGAAGCTCAGAGCGGATAGGAACTGGAAGGACTGGGCAGAGACTAGAACCAAGGAGGGCGAGCGGGACTTCTGGAGCTGAAGGAAGGGGAAGAAGGAATGAGGAAGGACAAGGCGAAGGGCAGGGGTTCCCCAGGCAGAACAAGGGAAGTGGAGGGCAGGGGTTCCCCAGGCAGAACAAGGGAAGGTGGAGGGCAGGAGTCCCCCAGGCAGAACAAGGGGAAGTGGAAGGCAGAGGTCCCCCAGGCAGAACAAGGGAAATAAGCAAGGCAGCAAAGACACGATCCGAACAAACCGCGTTGAGACGCGGTTTGGAAAGGATCAGGGCTCCTTAAATAGGCCCGCCAGCACCTGGGAGGCCTGTAACGCAAGCCGTGCCGTCTCCCCGGCAACGGACACCCCACAACGAGGCTTGAGCCGCACGCCCTCCCGAACCGAGCATCCTGCGCACTGCGCATGCGCGGAGCGTGGAGAGCGGGCGCCCGCGCATGCGCGAAGCAGTGCGCGTAGGAGACCCGGAAGCGCCAGGGACCCAGGACACCCCCGGACCTCGGAGCCGAAAACGAGGATACAGCCTCCAGGACGGGGAGCGCCGTAGCGGGTAAGGGGACCTCAGGATGGGCGGCGTGACACTATGCCCCCTCCCAGAAAGGCCCGGGGCCCCAGGTTTCCAGGGGAAATGAAGAAAGTATTCACGGATAAGCCGGGGAGCGTGCACATTATAGTGCGGCTCCCAAGTGCGATCACAAGCGGGATAACCCTTCCAATCGATCAGGAACTGGAGCACACCCCGACGAATCCGCGAATCACAGATCTCCTGAACCTCAAATTCAGGAACCCCTTGTACCAGAACAGAGGAGGGCTGAGGACTAGAGCGTCGAAAGACATCCTTCACATAGGGCTTCAGAAGTGAGACATGGAAGACAGGGTGTATCCTCCAAGTGCGGGGCAGCACCAATCGAAAAGCCACTGAGGACAAACGCTTGGCAATCTTGAAAGGCCCATAGAACCGGGGTGCCAATTTGGTAGGTAAATTACGAATAGGTAGATTTTTGGAAGACAACCAAACCAGATCGCCCACCTGGAGATCGGGCTCCGCGGTTCGGTCCCTATCGGCCTGCTCCTTCATGCGCTCACGTGTCTCTGTAAGGGTTCTCCGGGCCAGGACATGTTGTTTCTGAATATTGAAGACCAAGTGGTCTGCAGACGGAACAGAGCTGGGCACCACAGGTGAGAAAGGAACCAGCTTGGGATGTTGTCCAGCTGAACATAGAAAAGGACTGATGCCGGTGGCAGCATGGGCCGCATTGTTATAGGAAACCTCCGCCAAGTCCAGGTACCTTAGCCAGTTTGACTGAGTGGCATTGGCATAGCAACGTAAGTATTGCTCCAGGGTTTGATTCGTCCTTTCGGTCTGACCGTTGGTGTGCGGGTGATAGCCTGAGCTCAAGGCTCTATGGATGCCTAGATGACTACACAGCTGACGCCAGAAAGATGAAAGAAATTGTGAACCACGATCAGAGATGATCTTCACAGGGAGTCCGTGTAACCGATAGATGTTGTGTAGGAATGCCAAAGCCATCTGGGAGGAAGTAGGGATCTTCATGAAGGGAATAAAATGTGCATATTTAGTGAAACAATCCACGACCACCATGACACAAGTGTGATCAGCAGAGGGCGGAAGCTCAACAATGAAGTCGGTAGCGATCGTATGCCAAGGGTAGGGAGGTGTTTCAGTAGGCCTAAGTAGTCCCAAAGGCTTTCTTCTAGGTGTCTTTGTCTGAGCACAGATAGGACAACTTTCCACATATGACTTTACTTCTTTGGCCCATCCAGGCCACCAGAATTGTCTGGAGATCAATTCCTGGGTAGCCTTGATACCACGGTGACCAGCTACTTGAGAATCGTGAAACCCGTGGAGAATGTCCAAGCGAAGGGCAGCCGAAGGTATGTATAACCGGTTCAGGAAGAACAAAAAACCGTCGCGTTCGCAGATCTGGGGTTTCTTTAGTAGATCGACACGTTCCGGATCCCTCAAGGTCTCTTGGATGATCTTCTGGAGATGCGGAGCTAAGGTTAGGAGAAAGTGTTTGGGAGTTATCATAGGCGTATCCAAACCGGCTCCCACTTCTTCCTTTTCCAAGGATCTGGACAAGGCATCAGCCTTCTGGTTCTGGGAGCTAGGAATGTATGTGATTTTGAAATCATAGTGAGAGAAGAAGAAGGCCCAGCGGGCTTGGCGAGCAGTGCGACACTGCAATGTTCGTAGGAACTGCAAGTTGCGATGGTCGGTGCGAACTTCTACAGGGAAACGACCACCAAGTAAATGATGCCTCCATTCTTCAAACGCCGTCTTGATGGCCAAAAGTTCTTTTTCAATAACGGCATAGTTCAGCTCACTAGAGGTGAGTTTCCGTGAGTAATAGGCCACAGGATGTTCATCGCCGGATGCAGGATGTTTTTGTAGCAGGACCGCTCCAACAGCGAAGTTGGAGGCATCTGCTTCGATGACATATGGCATCTCATCGTTAGGATGACGCAAAACAGGGGCTGTACTAAACGCTGTCTTCAAGCACTCAAATGCTGTCGATGCCTCTTGATCCCAAAGGAAAGGTATCTTGGCACTGGTCAGATGTGTCAATGGGGCCGTGACCTGTGAAAACTGTGGAATAAAGCGCCGATAAAAATTGGCGAACCCCAAAAACCGCTGAAGGGACTTCAAATCATGAGGTTGTTTCCAGTTCTGAATAGCCTTCACTTTGCCCGAATCCATGTGTATACCTGCATTGCTGATTACGTATCCCAGGAACTCCATGTTATTCCGGTGAAACGAGCATTTTTCGGCTTTGGCGTACAGGTGATTACGTGACAAACGCAATAGTACTTCGCGGACATGCGAGACATGTTCCTTCAGATCGTCCGAGAAGATCAGGATATCGTCTAGGTAAACCCAGACCGAGATGCCAACCAGATCGCCAAACACGTTGTCCATAAACCGTTGGAAGACGGCCGGGGCATTACACAACCCGAAGGGCATTACCCTGTATTCGTAGTGTCCAAAGGGCGTTTTGAATGCCGTCTTCCACTCGTCGCCCTCTTTGATTCTAACCAGGTGGTAGACTCCCCGGAGATCCAATTTAGTGAAGATCTTGGCCGAACGTAAGGACTCCATGATGTCCCGAATCAAAGGTAATGGGTACCTGTCCTTGAGTGTTATGTCGTTCAATTGACGGTAATCGATACAGGGCCGCAGGGTCCCCTCTTTCTTTTTGACAAAGAACAACGGAAAACCGGCGGAGGATCTGGAGGGTACGATGTAACCCTTCTTAGAACAATCATCCAGATAATCCCGGAGTACTTGTTTTTCAGACTGAGTTAGAGAGTATAACTTCCCATGAGGAATCACAGCACCAGGGATCAGGTCTATGGGGCAGTCAAATGACCGATGAGGAGGAAGAGGTATTTCTCCGGGTTCCGAAAACACGGTACAAAAGTCGGCGTAAACATTCGGAATCTGGGACAGGGAACATAAGGCAGACGAGTCCTCTCCCGGGATTAGAGGGACCAAGGTTGTAGACTTCAAGGAGGTGTTGTGGCAGCAACATTCACGGAGGCAAAAGGCAGAAACAAATTTCAAAGTACGGGACTCCCAATCGATTGTAGGATTGTGTCGCAAAAGCCAAGGCAGTCCCAAAACCACAGGATACGATGGTGACTTGATGACGTCGAGGGCTATCTTTTCTTCATGCCCCTTGACCTGTAACAGCATGCCGATGGTATGCAACCGAATGGGACCGGAAGCTAAGGGTGTACCATCGATGACCTCTACCGGTATAACCGTTCTTCTGGTAAATAAAGGCATACCAAGGTTGATGGCGAATGTCTCGTCAATATAGTTCCCGGAGGCCCCACAATCTAATAGACCATGGACATCGATCCTTTTATCAAGCCACTTCAAAGTGATCACTAGATTCATCAAGACGGCAGGCTGCATTGGGGGCAGTTGTAACCCAGGGCTGGAAAGGTCTGAAAGCAAGAAAGGACCTGTCGTAGCCTTTCCCTTAGACGACAGGTCTTCTAGTTTCCCCCTTTCTTGACAGGACGTAGAGGGCAGGTTCCCAGGAAATGTCCAGCGCCTCCGCAGTATAAACACAGTCGCAGACTTCTCCTGCGCTTCTTCTCCTCTTCCGATAACGGGCCCTTTACAGCTCCTAGTTGCATTGGTTCTTGGGTAGCATCCGAAGGTGTTGATATCCCAGTAGGATGAGTCAGTGGTCTGAGGTTTCCCTTTTCAAACCGACGTCTCTCTCCTTTTCTCTCGGCCAACCTCTGGTCTATCCTCAGAACTTGTTCAATAAGTTTCTGTAGATCATCAGGTTCCGGTATGTGCAACAATTCATCTTTGTATTCTTCTCTTAATCCCCGGCGAAACAAGGTTTTTTGCGTTACTTCTGGCCATAAGGAGTCAGTTGCCAATTGACGGAAACGGCTGATGTAAGAAATGATGTCGGTATTGGCTTGTTGTAGATCCATCAGTTGATTCTGCGCTGCAGAGGCTAGATTGGGGGATTGAAACACATCCAAGAATGCTTTCTCGAAGGCTAAAAAATCGTTCAGGATTGGGTTATTAGTAACGACCAATGGAGTCGCCCAGGCAAGAGCGTTACCAGATAAGTTGCCCAATATGTATCCGATCTTGGCCTTGTCATTGGTAAAGTGTGATGAACGGAAGAGAAAGTGTATGCGGCAATGATTACAGAATTCACCCACACGGCGGGGATCTCCATCGAACTTGATGGGAGCTGTGTGAGCCATGGGACCTTCAGGTTGTGGAATGGCACCAGTGTTCTGAGTCACCATTTGGCGTAAGGCTACATTTTCCTGACGGAGTGCCGCCATCTCGGCACGAAGCGCTTGAAGTTCGTTACGAAGACCCGGATCCTCTTCCATCGTAAAGTCCGAGGAGTCAGAAGACAGGCGTCTCAATCTGTTGTAAATAGCGTCACGAGAACGCTGCGTACCTGTTCGTCCGGTTGGATTCCTTGGTGATGAGGCCAGGCTGTCGGATGACCCGGAGAGATGTGACGGATGGCGCGGGGAACCAGCCCAACACCAGCCCGAATGGAACCGGATTGGAGGTGAACCGGCTCCCAACGCCACGGGTTGGCTCACCCCTGATTGAGTGGCGTCAGGACAGTGCAAGCACTGGCAGGGGGAGCCTCTGAGTTGATGGTCCGGGGTCCTTGGTGGGATTCCGACGGTAGGCAGGTCCGGGGACTGGAAGCTGAGCGGTCCCTCCAGGGACGAAGACAAGGAAGCAAGAAGAGCAGGCCGGTCAGGAGGAAGTACGGAACAAGAGGGGAAGCTCAGAGCGGATAGGAACTGGAAGGACTGGGCAGAGACTAGAACCAAGGAGGGCGAGCGGGACTTCTGGAGCTGAAGGAAGGGGAAGAAGGAATGAGGAAGGACAAGGCGAAGGGCAGGGGTTCCCCAGGCAGAACAAGGGAAGTGGAGGGCAGGGGTTCCCCAGGCAGAACAAGGGAAGGTGGAGGGCAGGAGTCCCCCAGGCAGAACAAGGGGAAGTGGAAGGCAGAGGTCCCCCAGGCAGAACAAGGGAAATAAGCAAGGCAGCAAAGACACGATCCGAACAAACCGCGTTGAGACGCGGTTTGGAAAGGATCAGGGCTCCTTAAATAGGCCCGCCAGCACCTGGGAGGCCTGTAACGCAAGCCGTGCCGTCTCCCCGGCAACGGACACCCCACAACGAGGCTTGAGCCGCACGCCCTCCCGAACCGAGCATCCTGCGCACTGCGCATGCGCGGAGCGCGGAGAGCGGGCGCCCGCGCATGCGCGAAGCAGTGCGCGTAGGAGACCCGGAAGCGCCAGGGACCCAGGACACCCCCGGACCTCGGAGCCGAAAACGAGGATACAGCCTCCAGGACGGGGAGCGCCGTAGCGGGTAAGGGGACCTCAGGATGGGCGGCGTGACAGCTACAAACATATCCAAAAGAAAGTATTGAAAATTACAAAACTGTACATTTTCATGCGTTTTTTTAATCAAATGTGTATATCGGAAGCATCTTCAAAAATGAAACTTCCTAAAAATGCATCTACAAATTTTCTCAATCCCGAGTAAAAAAAAGTCTTATGAATAGTCTCATTGACCTGTGGGTCGTTCCTGCATTGCATATATACCGTCCAACAAGAAATCGCTATAATGCACCATATAGGTTTCATGACCTCAAGTCCCAACATATTTATCCCAATCTTACTACTACAGCAATATTCGACTCCAATGATCCATTAAAAAAAAAAAAGGTAACTTATACTGATTTATTAATTGCTATTTTCGACTCTTCCATTCCATTTTCTTTGATTCTTTTACTTTGCCAGCTAGACCCTTCACACAATCAATCAGTTACTGTTGAATAGTGAAACTGACCACTATGTATTTTACTTGTATTTTCCTGTACAAATGGGCTTATACGCTTTGAATAAATTAGGCACAGTTACTACTGTACGGTATGACAGAATTTTATTTTTCATTGATGTGTCTTCTTAGTGTGCTGTTGTTGAGGAAGAATGTTGACACAAGGGTGGCATTATGTTTGGCAAAGACCTTTATTTTTAATAAAAGAAACCCACACTTCCCTGCCTCAAACTAATACTAAAGGATATGTCCGAATGTCTGTCGAAATCAAAACTCCACCGTCCTGTGTTATAACCTACTATCCTCACACTATATCTCAAGCATAAGTCAACAAAAAGTACCTTCTCCAAGAGAATGACTCCCTTCTCTTGGTATTTGGGTGGTATTCCCAGAAATGTTCTTTGGAAAGAAAAATAACATCAATGTTTGTTAGCAAAAGGATATAATGCTCTTTGGCAAAGAAATGCAATGTTCTTTAGCAGTAGGATGCAATATTCTTTGGCAAAAGGATTGGGTTACTACAAAATGGTATGACCCCTGAGACAATGGGTTTCTATAGACCACGCCTTCCGCTCCTGCTGCCTGGGTGCTACACAATTAAGAAACAAGCCTAGTCACAGAAAATATCAGCAATCTCTCTCTATACCAATGACACATTGTCCAGTAATTTTTTCAGGACTCAACGTGTAGAAAAAATATATACCTCTTTTTTTATTTGTCGCTCAAAACAAGTAAATAAAGTAATAGTTGGTACAATGTATGAATCAATGACTTACAAAACATTGGTCCCCAACACTTACATCAGAAAACAGACAATGTGAAATTTTTGATATGATTGATAAAACACACAATAGGAGCACACATGTTCATATACCCCCACGTGTGTCCTTAATGGCCCTACATGTTTCTGTCCTTCTAAACCAAATAGTTATTGGACATTCATCACAGGATAACATTTAGAAGTAAAATGATTCAGGACACTTATGTGAGCATGACCGTAAGGATTTCAGTGAGGTTTTAATTGTTTCCACAAACTGAAGAAAGAAAAGAGACACCTTCTCAATTAAGTGACCAATACTAATGTATTGAAAAATAAATGAAGAGCAAATGCTTCTTCGAAGTGACTGTGTCCTCCGACGTATTCCTTATCTTTGATATATGTTTCCAGCTTGCTGGCCTTGGAAATTTTTTCTGTAGAGGGTGCTGCGCTTCGACGTCCGCCGAGTCGATGTCCCTCGACAGCCACCGTACCGGCGCAGACGTCACCATGCCCATAAATAGACACGCGCCGCGTCCGTTGCTCAGTTCGTTTTTCCGCGCTTCGTGGGGCCTCGGAACGTCGTTGCTCAGTTCAGTCAGGTTTATCTATATCTATTTCAACGAATATTCCTTATCGTTCTCGATGGCTTCTTCATCAGAACCGACGACGCCGCGATCCGGCTTCAAGAAATGTCGAGACTGCGGTAAAAAAAGGTCAATAACGGATCCACACAGGGTCTGTTTATGGTGCTTGGGGTCCGAGCACCATTGTTCGGAGTGTGAGGACTGCATGTCCATGACGGCGAAAGCCCTGAAAGAGCGAAAGGGGAAGCTCGAGAGAGGTAAGTCAGCCAAATCCTCCTCAAAGGTTTCGTCGGCCGAGGCATTCGTCTCCTCGCCGTCAAACACTCCCATTCCAGATCTCGAAGCAGTTCCCACCATTCGTCGAGATCTAGACACTCAAAAAAGACGTCGAAGGTCCCATTCCTCATCGTCTTCGGTGTCCCCAGAAAGAGTTTCCTGTCCCACCAAACACAGTTCTCAAGCTGAGTGGGAGGAATTCAGAAAGAAAATGTTAAGCGTCTTCGAGAACGCGGCCTCGACCCCCTCGAAGACAGCTGAGGGTGATACCCCGGGTGAAAAACCCAAAAAAATCAAAACGCAGCGAGTCGCAGCACCCGGCGAAACATTCCACCCGAGAGTGCCATGAGTCATCGGGTAAGAAGGCACCGTCTTCGACGCCATCGTCCAAGATTCCTTCGACGCACGGGTCGGCGCCATCGACGCCGTTGTCGAAGGGTTCCTCGACGCATCGGTCGATCGACTCGACGCCGATGAAAGAGAGGACCAAGGCTCCACAGCCAACAGTGTTTTCAAGGGCCTCCGGCACGACGCCGACACCGTCGTCGATGCCCTAGAGTAGGATCCCGATCCTCTCGAATTCTTTGAGGCCCCTTCCAGTTTTTTCGACGCCATTTTCGGCGCCTTTGAGGCCGGTAACATCGGCGTCGACGACTTCGACATTTTCTCCTCCAATAACGACGAGTTTGGCTCCTTCAGCCCTAGAAATGGGCTTTACTCCATTTCAGAGATCTGAATACCCTGGTCTTTCTTCCATTTATGAAGAAAGAGAAGACTCTGACCAAGGAAATTTTGGTTTACAGAGATCCTCATTGCCTGCTGAAGAGGATTTCACCTCTGAAGAAAGGAGGCTGAAGGAACTACAGGACTCACTTCATGAGGCCAGTGGACTTGACACTTCCCCAGAAGTGGAATTTGTAAAGCCAGACCCAGGGGAACATGCTGAAACACCATATAGAACCTGATGGCAAGAATAATTGAGTTTATGGGCTGGTCTGCGCCTTCACCTGTTTTCCAACAGGATGATCTAACGGATATATTGGACAAAGGCCCACAGGAGGACCCGGTGGTCCCCTTCCATGCAGCCCTTCAAAGAAAAATTGCATCCAATTGGGAGACTCCCAAAGTCATCCCAGCAGTCAATAAAAGACTGTCGACAAAGTATAGGGTAGCGGCTGCTGACCCTGAATACCTGTCAAAACACCCGACCCCAGAGAGCCTGGTGGTTCAAGCGGCAACTTCATCCAGCAGTAGGACTGCTTACCCTACTGTCCCTCAGGACAGGGATGACAAGAGGTACAACTCTATGGCAAAGAAAGTCTTCTCTGCCTGTAGTATGGCGTTGAAGTCCATCAGCGCCACCTTTACGCTCGCCAGGTTCAGTCACACATTATGGGAGTGTGCTTCATCAGCGGCTGACTGTATACCCGATGGAGAGGAGAAGAAGCCTTCCTTAACATCATTCAAGATGGCAAAGATGCCATGTGCGAGTCTCTTCAAACTGGCAACGATTCCGCTGACAGTATCAGCAGGGCCATGGCGGCTAGTACAACAATCCGCAGGCATGCGAGGTTGCGAAAGTCTGGTTTTGCTCCCGATGTACAGGCAGACTTTTCAATATGCCCTTTGACGGCTCTTCGTTATTCGGACAAAGGCTGATGACAGTCTGGAAAATTTACAGACTTCCAAGGCAGCAGCAAAATCTTTAGGAGCTGCTATCCGCCAGACTCCTTTTCGCCCCTCAGGAACCTCTGGGAGAGGAAAGTCCTTTCGCTATTATTCCGCATTCGGAAAAGGCAGAGAACAGCCGGCTCAAAGAGGCCAAAGAAGATCCACCCGAGGTGGACGGGTCAAAGGTACTAAGACCGCAGCAGGTGCCTCTTTAACCTCGGCATCTGCATCAGCCGCCCCCAAACCACTCTGAGGCCTTCGCACATACGACACCTGTGGGGGGCAGGTTAACTCACCATCTGACGGAATGGCAGGCTATAACGTCAGATGCTTGGGCGTTGGAGACAGTTGCCCAAGGTTACTGCCCACCTTTTCTGCACATCCCTCAGAGTCATCCACCGGGGAAAAGCTCCCGAAAAGTTCCAGATCCGCTCCTCTTGCAGGAAATTATGGACCTGCTAGAGAAAGGTGCCATAGAACCGGTACCTGTAGCGGACAGGAACAAGGGCTGGTACTCCCCCTACTTTCTCATACCAAAGAAGGACGGAGGACTGAGACCCCTCCTGGACTTAAGAGAATTGAACAAGTTCCTCAGGAAGGACAAGTTCAAGATGGTAACTCTCTCTCAGATCCTTCAGGGCCTCCAGCTCCAGGACTGGCTGGTATCTCTGGACCTTCAGGATGCTTATTTCCATGTGCCAATCCATCCCAAGCACAGGAAATACCTGAGGTTCGCAATTGGCAACTCTCATTATCAATTTCGACTTCTGCCATTTGGGCTGACCTCCGCCCCGACCCCGAGGGTCTTCACCAAGCTGATGTCGGTAGTGGCGGCAAGTCTGAGGGAAGGGATCTACGTCTATCCCTACCTGGACGATTGGCTGATCAGGGCCGTATCTTCGGAACGGGCCCGGACCCAGCTAGATTATGTCTGCCTCTTCCTTCACAGACTCGGCTTCTCCCTCAATTTAAAGAAGTCACAGATGATACCATCTCAGAGGCTCCAGTTCATTGGAGCGGTCCTGGACACTTCCCTGGGAAAAGCCTCGCCACCAGAGGTGAGCGCTCAAGATATTCTACAGATGGTCACCAAGTTTCAAAATGCCCAACGTCTCCCAGCCTTCGACTTTTTGAGGTTGCTAGGCCTCATGGCATCCTGCATCTTCCTTGTGCCAGAGGCTCGCCTGAGAATGAGATCTCTTCAGTTGGCACTGAGAAGTCAGTGGTCACAATTCTCAGGGAGAATGTCAGACCTCCTCCGGATTCTGGACAAGGTAGCCCACGACCTTCAATGGTGGGCCTATTCAGAGAACATCTTGAAAGGAGAACTGTTTTGGGAACCATGGCCGGAGATAACAGTAGTCACAGACGCCTCGCTCACCGGGTGGGGAGCCCATGCCAACGACTTGACCATCAGCGGTCGTTGGTCTCCATCGGAGTCCAGACTACATTACAACCTATTAGAGCTGAGAGCGATCAGACTAGCGCTGAAAGCTTTCCTGCCATCAGTACAGGGGAGAAATATCCTGATAATGACGGACAACACGGTGGCCATGCACTACCTCAACAAAAGAGGAGGCGTAGGATCACTGCCACTGTGCAGAGAGGCAATGCAGCTCTGGTTTTGGGCAATTCGGGAAGGAATCTCTCGATCGGCAGTCCATCTAGCCAGAGAGAAGAATTTGACAGCGGACGCTCTGAGCATGCAGAGCACAGTCTCCCACGAATGGGAGCTAGCTCAGGAAGTCCTTCAAGAGATCTTCACCCTTTGGGGAACCCCTCAGGTGGATCTGTTCGCCACAAGCACCAACAGGAAGTGCGATCTGTTCTGTTCAAGGGAATTTCCCCTGAGAGGAGCTCTGGGAGACGCGTTCGTAGTGGACTGGGAGTTTCCACTCCTCTACGCGTTTCCACCAGTCCTTGTTATTCCTCAAATGATCAGGAGGTTGAGAAGATTCCGGAAAACCATGATCCTAATTGCCCCGGACTGGGCCAGGAGGACGTGGTACCCAGACCTTCTAGATATGTCCATCTGTCCTCCAATCCGTCTCCCACTCAAAGAGAATCTTCTCTCGCAGAAGGGAGGTCAGGTTCTCCATCCAGACATCAGAACCCTCAACCTTCACGCTTGGCTTCTGAAAGGTTGAGGTACAAGGATTGGGATCTTCCTGATGACGTCATGGAGGTGTTGCTTTCGGCCAGAAGACCAGCAACAAAGTCTTTATACCGCTGCCGTTGGAACAAGTTTTGCAGCTGGTGTAGGGAAGAGAATATTGACCCTTTTTCATGTGATACACCAACGGTGCTATCGTTTCTACTCTACTTGGCAAACTCAGGCCTTCAAGTTGGCACTGTAAAAGGCTATCTCGCAGCGCTTTCTATCTTCAACCGCACTGCGGAGGAACCATCGTATTTCAAAATTCCTCTAGTGGTACAATTTCTCAAGGGTCTGACTAATGTTTACCCCCCAAAACCATTCCAGGTTCCATTATGGGACTTACATTTAGTCTTAAACTTCTTAATGGGCACTCCATTCGAGCCACTTCACTCTTGCGCATTAAGATTTCTCACACTTAAAACTGTCCTACTTGTAGCACTAACATCGGCTAGGAGGGTGAGTGAGCTACAAGCTCTCTCCTGTAAACCCCCTCATACAATCTTCCACAAGGACAAAGTTGTCCTCCAGGTGAAGCCTGATTTTCTGAATTCCATATTACTCAGAAAATTACCTTGCCTTCATTCTACCCTCTTCCCCATCCGGGGAAAGAGGAGGAAAGGCTACACAGGCTGGACCCTAGGAGAGCTCTCAGCTTTTACATCAGCAGAATGGCTAGAATCAGGCAAGCAGACCAGCTGTTTGTAGGATACTCAGGTTACAAGTTGGGACTACCCATAACAAAACAAACCATCTCCAGGTGGATTATCTTGGCCATCCTGGAATGTTATAGACTAGCAGGGAAAGAGCCACCACAAAACCTCAGGGCTCATTCAACCAGGGGTATCGCAGCTTCTTCGGCTCTCCAGAGAGGGGTACCGGTCCGGGACACATGTGCAGCTGCCACATGGTCGTCCGCACATACATTCACAAAATTTTACAATCTGGATTCCTCCACTGCTCAAGAGACCAGATTTGGCAATGCCGTATTACACTCGGTCCATCCCTAAAGGGATACATAACACTATCACTCCCTCCTCCAATTACATACCACTGCTATGGGAGTCTATCAAAGATAAGGAATACGTCGGAGGACACAATCCCTTCGAATAACAAGTTACTTTCTTAACTGGTAACGTTCTTTCGACGGGATGTTCCTCCGACGTATTTCTTATCGCCCCTCCCATCCATCCCCGCAGTGATATCTTCCCTTGTGGTTGCAGCTTTCGCTCCTTCAAGGTTACTAACCAATTCAGGCATGTCTTTCTTATACTACAAAACGGAACTGAGCAACGAACGCGGCGCGTGTCTATTTATGGGCATGGTGACGTCGGCGCCGATACGGTGGCCGTCGAGGGACATCGACTCGGCGGACATCAACGCGCAGCTCCCTCTACAGAAAAAAATTTCCGAGGCCAGCAAGCTGGAAACGTATATCAAAGATAAGGAATACGTCGGAGGAACATCCCGTCGAAAGAACGCGACCAGGTAAGAAAGTAGCTTGTTCATCTATTTTATGCAATATTTCGAACACAGTTATTATATGCCAAGTTCCTGCACAGTGCACGTCTCCCTAATTTTGGATTTTCAATATCCTGTCTTTACCAATAAAACCACCCATCAAAGCACCTCAGATGCCTGTTCTCCAAGATAGATTCCCATATGAAAGGGTTTAAAAAGGGGCAGAGGGGAGAAGTTATGTCGTTTCGATCTATCATACTTTCACCACACGTTATTGTAAGGAAATTCATGCCTGAAGTACCACATATACCTGAATGTACCCGACTCATTTTCCCTGGTAGGAAAAGTTTATCTCGGATGTAAAATTAAGATTAAAAAGACCACCAACTTCATTCCATCACTTTTTTATTTCTCAAATGCAGGACAGTCATGTCTCTAGGGACAAAAAAGTATTTTTACACTCTTACAAACGAGGCCCAGGTATAAATCTAAGCCGCTTAGAGTAAAACTACCACTTAAATATGAAAAACGCTAATGTGAGAAAACTGTTTCTACATTTACCTGTTATTGTGCTCATGACCTTCCACAAATCTAGATTACGGTTTGACATCCAAGATGGCCACCTTCAATTGTATAGTGAGACCCATGCTGGAGAACAAGAGTTACAGGTAAGCAACTTGTTTCTTATTCCATTGCATTACTTTATGCTCGTCTGATAGAAAAGCTTGTATCTGAAAGATAAAAACATAATTCTACTGACTTGTAATATTGTTGAATATCTTCTGGAACATTTCACCATCCCATGAACTCTTCCTACATCAGTCGCCTCTTCTAAGAAGAAACTTTGTGACTTTTGGGCACAAGTCATTCTTGTGATTCGGTTTCATTTTACTGCATCACTTCTAAACTTCTTTAGTTGTCTTAAGTTCTCCAGCATGGGGTCTGGCATGGATTCACATGCTCATGAATATTCCCCGTCGTCTGGCTGGGAATCCTCAGTAAAGAGAAAATCAGTTTGTTTAATTTCTGAACTGTCTTTCTCCTAACAACCAATCACTGAGCTCTGGGTAATACTGCCCCCAGCCAATGACTGCCCTGTACCCAAGCCCCTCCTCAGGCAGCAATCTTCAGATTTTTACCGCACGTTCAAGTGTTGGGAGTCCTTGTGTTTAGCTCTCGAGCTTTTAGTGTGTTTTTTTTTTTTGCTTTTTGGAAGTTTACTCTATTTTTCGGTCAATCGAGCCTTGTGCTCCATCGATCAGCCTTCCGATTAACGGGTACCCATTTTGCGGATTCTTCAGCGCCTCTCAAAGGCGAATTTCATCGAGTTTCTTCGTGGAGACTTCCAGAAGATTCTTCAGGCCTACGCGGCGTGGACCATATCGGAGGAGAAGTATTCAGCCCCTGTGTTCAGACTTTGCTCCAAATGCGGCTTGTGGGATGTCTTTTCGGATGACAAGCATTCCCAGTGCCTTTACTGCATGTACCCGGCACACGTGGAAGAAGATTGTGCGTTTTGCCAGGAGATGCCTCTGCGCACGCTGAAGGATCAGCATCAGCGGCTGAAGGAGTGGCTGCTAGCCAAGGCCCATGCTCTGGTGGGTCCCAGCAGTATGCCTCTCCCAGTTCCAAGAAAGCAGAGCGAGCTTCTAAGCCCTTTGTGGGCACCCCTCCTGCGGGGGTCCATCAGAAGGCTAAGCACTGCAAGTCCACTGCCACCGTGAGCACCGTTGCGACAGAATCTTCGGCGGCCAGGGCGAGTTCAGCGTCTCCAAGGCCTCCGTCACTAGTTAATGCTCTGGATCTTCGTCCAAGAGGAAGTCAGCCATCCGGGCAAACTCAAGGAGACGCCAAAGGCCGATGTGCCGGAGAGGGGCAAGGGGGATCGTGGCTCTGACCCTCCCCCTAAGGAGAAGGCCTCCGGGACGACCAAGGCGGCCTTGCCCGTGAAGGCCCAGGTCCATTCGACGAAGGCCCAACCTTCCATCGAAGGGGTGGTGGCGTCACTCGCGAAGGCCGCAACGGCGGTTCCGCAGGACACGCCCCTGAAGGTACGGATAGCACTCCCAGCCAGGAGGAAGTCCTCTTTCTAGCCCATAGAGAAGACCCATGCTGGTCATCTCCCAGAGACCATCCCCTCTGGTCGCAGAGAAGGGGGGGGGCTCGTGGTCCTCCAGGGCAAGGATATCTCCTCTGAAGAGCTCCAGAATCTGCAAACCATCCAGGAGGAGGTTAACGTCGGGAGTGGGCCCTACGACGAGGGCGACGATGAAGGTGACTACGTTGACGATACCGTTGAGGAGGACAACGAAGATCAGCAGGGCAATGAGGGCAGGGGCTCTCTCCCTACACAGGTGCCGATTCTTACTCTGCCGTAGTTGCTACCTCCCCCTCAGCAACCGCCTAAGGACCCCTCGTCGGACATTCTATTGGCGGTGCATACTCTGGTCTCCGAGATTCGGATGAGGATGCCGGTTACACAAACTGCCCCTCTGGAGGCTCCGGCCGACCCCCCAGACGGAGGAACCTCCGGCCAAGAAGAGAAAGGTGCACCCTCCTTTCCCCTGTTCTCCTCCCTTATCCCCCCCCCCCCCCAAGGGATGAGACGGACCCAGACACGGCAATGACGGTCACAGACGACGACCGGAAGGGGGACCCCCCGTCGCCGCCTCCCAGATCTTCGCTACTGGACGAGATTGGCTCATTCCACGCGATGATATCCAGGGTGTCGGAGCTCTTCCAGCTCGCTCCATAGAAGGAGGGCTTCCTGGATCAACACCGCGAGGCAAAGATGACGACTGTTCTCTAGGTCCCACTCCTGGATGACATTTGGGATGATGGATTGTCTCTCATGAAGAACCCCTCTACGGCCCCGGCAAAGAGGGATCGCTTCGAGAAGAAATACAGGGTGCCGGACTCTGCGCCCAAGTGCTTGCAGGCTGAACCGTCTCCAGACTCTGTGGTATCAGCAGCGGCCAAGAAGTCTTCAGGTCCTTCTTCCTTGGCAGCCTCCACCCCTCCGGACAACGAGGGGAAGAAGTTAGACGCCATGGGACGTCGAGCCATCAAGGCCGCCAATGCGCTCGCCACCGTAATGTGCTACGACTGAGAGCTGTGGTACAAGATCGTCCCCATCCTGGACTTCCTTCCCCATGATAAGAGGGAGGAAGCATTGGAAATTCTGCAGGAAGACGAAGTAGCGTCGGACCACGCCATCAAAGTGGCAAGACATCGAAAGCAGGGTTCCGCCAAATGGGCAAGAGCGTTTGCCTTCATCAGCGTGGCTGGCTCAAGGCCACCAATTTTTGGCAGGATGTCCAGTCGAGAGTTTTGGACATGCCCTTCGACGGGGACAATCTGTTTGGAAAGGCTGTAGATGAGTCTCTACAGGCGATCAAGGTGGACAACGAGACTGTGCGCGCTTTGGGCACTCTTCAACAGCGGCGCCCATCCTTTCGGCCCTCTAGCAGCAAGTCCCAAGTATCCTCCAAAGGTTTTGGCGGGGGCTCCTCTTATTGCCAGCCCTTCCGCTCCTCGGCCCAGGAAACAAATAGGGGCCGCTCCAGGACCATCAGTGGAGGACGTCGCCGTCGTCGCCAATGACCTGCAGGCGGCCCGTCTACCTCCAAGCAAGACTGAACGACCCGTGACGTCGGGCCCCCACCCGTGCACCCCGGTGGGAGGCCGGCTGGCAAACTTCATCAGTGTGTGGAAGACGATCTCCACCGACTGTTGGGTGCTGGACGCTCTCACCCACGGACACACTCGAGTTTCAACTGAAGTTTCCTCAAATATCACCGGTGGCCCGGCAGGAAAATCACGTCCCTCAACTGCTGTTCGAGGTTCGGGCCATGCTAAAGAAAGGGGCGATGGAGCTAGTTCCAAAGTGACTCTGGGGCTCCAGAGTTTACTCGCGATACTTTCTAGTAAGAAAGAAGACCGGGGTCTGGAGGCCCATTCTCGACCTATGACGGCTAAACAAATGCATCAAGTCTCAAAGGTTCTGCATGGTCACGCTTCAACACGTGCTGGGTGTGATGCTGGAAATGCATTGGAGGGATAGGGCCTCCCTGTTCTTGCCCTGTAGTCCTTTTTTATTTGTGTTCAATATTGTTTTCTGCCCAGGAGTCCATATGGCAGTGCAGCTCTTCCTGTTTTTGGTTTCGGTGTACCTAGCCATGGGATACCCTTATGGCACCCATGGGTAGACGTACAACCCTGTGCCTCTAGTGTATGTTTTTGGGCACCAGGGCCAAACTCAGCCTTTCATCCTTCCGAGGTTGATAAATGAGCACCACACACCGTGGGTAATAATAAGCAGCGCTCAGATACCTGAGGGTTCGTAGCGCTATATAAATGCCAAATTATTATTATTATTACCTGTGTGTGGCCCAAGGAGCAGGGTATGGGCTGGTGGCGGCTCCATGCTAAATTTGACAGGTGCTCCGAGTATCCTCCATTTTGGGATACCCAGGCCCAGTCATTGGAATCAGTTGATTTCTGATCGGAAACGAGATGGCCCCTGTGGCCTCTTGCTTTCTATCGCCTGTTGCCTTGTTTTCCCAAAGTCCTGGGAAGCTCTGACTCTGTCCCTTCCCCCTGACTGGCTGTTGGGTGGAAGTTCCATATATGGTGTTGTTGTGAAGTCCAATGCAGACGGGCTGGAGCCTTCCCAGTGACTGTATGTTGTGGATACACCCTGTGGGTGGGACCTGGGTGAATGGAGTGTGTGACCAATATGCACTTCTTGTTGTGGATATCTAGTATATGGTGTTTGTCACAATGACTGAGACAGCCCTGCCCGAAACGGGTATGAATGCAGTGTGTAGTGTTGAATGGCTGGGTACTTGTCGCAATACACATTTGCTTGTTTTCAGTGTCTGAGAGGAAGGAGAATAGCCTGAATGCACTGTATGCCTGATTGGCAGACTGACAGCTGAATGCCCTTCTGAGTGATTGGTTGCCTGAGTGTGACCCAGCAGAATGAATGGGAGCTCAACTAGTATATCTGGGGGCCTCTCACTGCTAGAAATCATTCCGAACCTGGAGTTGAAACTAACATTGAAACTGAAGCTGAATCTCAAAGCCGAGCCTGAAGAAGAAGATTGACTGCTGTCTCCCTTCGCCGAAATCTGAAAGCCGCCGAGCCGTCGAAACTGATCCAAGAGAGGACCTGGCTAGTCGCCCTCTTCCCGTGCTCCGAGAGACCATCGAGCACCGCTAACCTTCGCCGAAGCTCCCTGGAAGTCAGACCCTCGACATACTGCCGACCGGAGACGGAGACCGCCGAGGAGAACGAAGATAAGCACCAGACATTCCGTCCATCGTCGTCGACCAGGGTTTGCAGATTTGCATAACCGCTGGAGGCCCGTCGAAGCCGTGTTGCCCTGGAGAGGGGACCGCTTGATGCTGTGCCATCGACGACCGGATCTGCAACACTCCTTTGCCTAAGACTTTTGATTCATGGATGTGCTTGTCCGCACCGCCGCCTGCCTTATCCTGCCGGAGAAGGCCAGGCCGTCGACGCGCCGAGGAGCATCCGCCAGTGGGTTTGCCGCCACCCAAAGACCATAGAGATGCCAGACGACTCAACACCCTTGCTAGGCCACAGCTCTTCACAATAACTTTGCGGTTCTGAACTATCGACCTCGAGGTGTCCCCACACCTCTTCCTTACAGGACGTCTTCGCTCCGTCGTCCACGAGCACCGCTGGGACCGAAGCTGCCGCCTCAACACCGAGTTCACCTTCTTCGAGGGATCTCGACAGTCCGTGGCTCCTGCTTTAAAGGGAGCCGCTCAAGAAGGATCCGTCGACGACACATCGTCGAACTCTGCTATTCCAGGTACAATCGGGTGGTAGAACATTATAGAAGGAAATAAGATTCTGCAGGTTACGGATGCGGCCTCTGCAGGAGTTCCTTGACGCCCGTTGGATTCAAGTGTCTGTAAGCTTCCAGGACAAGATCGCCCTTGATGAGGGGTTCCGTTGGGCGATAAGGTGGTGGGGCGTGCACTTTCACCTGCCCAGATGTATGGATTTCCAGGCCCCACCGCACCAGGAGACGGTAACGACGGACGCTTCCCTGGAAGGATGGGGAGCCCACACCGTAAGTCTTCACGCCCGAGGCCTTTGGCTACTGGAGGAGAAGACGTTGAACATCAACATTCTGGAGCTACAGGCAGTGTTTTGGGCCCTCAAATCGTTCCTGCCGTCCCTCAAGGGCAAGGTGGTGCAGATCTTCATAGACAAAACCACCACAATGTTTTACATCAGGAAACAGGGGGGCACGAGGTCCCCGGTGCTCTCCAAAGAGGCGCAGTGCCTATGGCATTGAGCTGTCGCCCAAGGGATGTTTCTTATTCCGTTTCATCTGGCAGGAGTAAAGAACACCGTCGCCGACTCTCTGGGCAGGGAGCTTCGCTCTTGCCACGAGTGGAAGCTTCGGCAGGACCTAGTGTAGGATCTGTTCCGCAGATGGGGCAATCCCCAGATCGACTTATTTGCGACGGCGATGAACACCAAGTGCCGGAGGTTTGCCAGCCAATTTCCCCAGCAGGGGAGCATTGTGGATGCATTCTCATTCCCTTGGGAAGGCCTTTTTCTGTAGGCGTTCCCTCCTTTGCCGTTGTTAATTCGAGTCATCTGTCAACTCAAACAGTGCCGGTGCCAGATGAGTCTCGTCGCATCAGCATGTCAGCGTCCCCACCAGTCAAGTGCCAGTGGTCGCTGATCTTCTCGCCAGGGACGGAGGCGCCATTCTTCACCACGAAGCGCTAGAATTCGGTGGCTACGATCTCCCGGCTGACTGCAGGGAAGTTCTGGCCAAGGCTAGAGCATTGTCTACTTTGAAATGCTACGGGCTCAAGTGGAAGAGATTTACTATTTGGTGCAGTTCCCAGAAGATTGACCCTCTGAAGATTAAGGCCCCTCAAGTGCTTCCATATTTGCTGTCGTTGGCTAAAGCGGGACTGGCCTACTCCTCCAAGGTTCATCTGGCGGCTATCTCTCGCTACACCAGATCCCTGGAATAGTCATCCTTATGGTTGCATCGATTGTTCAAGGAGTTCGTCAAAGGACTTTTCCGCTTGTTCCCAGCAGTGAAGGCTCTGGCCCAGACGTGGGAGCTCAATGTGGTGCTTACTAGGCTCATGGGACCTCCGTTCGAGCCTATGCATTCGGCGCCACTGACATTTTTGTCTTGCAAAACAGCTTTTCTTGTGGCCATCACCTCTGCATGATGAGTGGGATAGTTCATGCCCTCTCCTGTAAACCACCTTACTTGACCTTCCACAAGACGAAGGTGAGCCTGGTGAGGAGGTACGCGATGCTTATGTTGAGCCTTGCCACCTCCCATGGTTGCGCATGTGTGTACTGCTATGTATTCTTTATTCATGAGCATGTGAATCCATGCCAGACCCCATGCTGGAGAAGGAACAAGTTACTTACCTGTAACTGTTGTTATCCAGCATGGGTCTGGCATGGATTCACCTGCGAACCCTCCCGCCTACCAGTCTGCGGCTCTTCTCTTGATCCTACTGCCACTTTATGTGCTACCAAAATCTGAAGATGGCTGCAAGAGGAGGGGCTTGGGTAGAGGGCAGTCATTGACTGGGGGCAGGATGACCCAGAGCTCAGTGATTGGTTGTTAGGAGAAAGACAGTTCAGAAATGAAACTGAAACTGATTTTTTTCTTTACCGAGGATTCCCAGCCTGACGGGGAATATTCATGAGAATGTGAATCCATGCCAGACCCATGCTGGAGAACAACAGTTACAGGTAAGTAACTTGTTCCTTATTGTATTGTAGGTAGTTGAGAATAAGTAGACTACTCTTTGATTCTTCAAACTCAGCAGGCTTTTATTTCTATGAGAACAATGGCCACTTTATAATTAGAAATGCACAACTGGTGCTCTTTTCCCCTCTTCAGAGGAACGAAACTTCCGCGTGAATGTAGACTCAAACTGTTCTGCCAAGGCCTTTCCCAGATGAGCTGCTTCCCCCGGAAGAAAGACTCTCTTATGATTAGAACGGGGAACTGTTTCCCAAAAGTCTCAGTTCTTTAAAAGTTCACAGCTTCATACCGTCTCTCAAAGCTCACCTTCCCATTTCCTCCTTCGCTGTTCGCGACATAGGTACCTTGGTCAGTTCTCCTACATTAAGCCAGAGCTATTCTAGCTCTCTGCTTCTGGCAAAAGGGGCTTCTTATGCAATCGTTAACACTGCTGGCTGCCTTCCTCTTCACACAACTTTCACTCCCAACTTCTCAACGCTCACCTGACATTATCCTTTCGCCTTTTCGCTCCGAGGATCTTCACTTCCACGGCTGGGTTAAGGCGTCAGCTGTTCCCTCGCACGGCCTTCCTGATTCGCTGTGCGGATCGGGCCCTCTCTCCCTGCTAAAGCTTCAACAGGGGAGGCTTGCGCCGCGGCTCCTCCTCCGGGAATGCGGGGCTGAGGAGGGGAGCCGCGGACCCGGCTGCTGCTCTGTCGAGGTGATTAGACGGCAGACGCTCTCAGTTGGGCCTCTTAAGTCCGTTGGTCCGATCAACGCTGGACCACGCACCGACTTCTCCTCCTTTGGCAAATAACTTATCTTCTCCTTGCGAACTGGATATAACAGAACTGAGCACAACGGGTGCAATATGAACTTCAGCTTTCTCAGGGCCGCAAATCAATAGGCCCACTCATAGGCCACCTCCTCCTCAGGCACCGGACCTTCCTCCAACTCCTCTCTGATTCAAAAGAAAACACAGAACACTTGCATTAGGTGGCATTCCTAGAGTCCTTCTTGTTCTATGTCATTATAATTGGCTCAGTAGGCTGTAACGTCCCTCCCTCCATTATGACCTCATCCCCAAGGTCTGATAAGCTTCTTGCTTGAGGCCTTGACCTGGCTCTGATCTCCCTTCCTTTCCACAGCCTTATCACATGTATGCATTCCTACGATCCTTAAAGTGATTGTATATATGTTTGATTATTGAGTGTTGTGTGATATCACTACCTGCTTATTTAATTTCTTAGTGTGGGTGTTTGGGTCGATAATAGAGTATTTTTGTACCTGCCTGTCCAAATTGAATTATTGTGTGCTTCACTGTGTTGACTCATTGTGTACCCCTGATCCTGCTTACATTCTCCCGAGACTCTGCATTGACCACTCTTCTTGAGTGAGTTTGGCTAACCTCTCCCAGTTCCCCTCTTCTCTATAACTAGAGTGGCCTCCTAAAATCTGTCCACCAGGCCAGATTCTAGCTATCCATCTGAACAGTAGCCACTTGAGGACAATGCAGAAGTAATCGAAATGCATGTCGGCGCTGTTATAACATCACAAATGCTCATTTACTGAATTTAATGAAAATAAATTGAAAATGTTTTGAAATAACCTATTGAGTATTTATTGTAATAAAGAAGACTTTTGTGAAAATATAGTTGGTAACACACCAAACCTAGTTGAGGCATCTCATTGGACAGCAAGTTAATATTGCTGATCTATTTCAATAATTCTTTATCGATTCTCCAACTTTAGGTCTCGAGGACCAGAATCCTGACGGGTTTTCAGGATGTCCCTCAATATTCATGAGAAAACATTTGCATACACTTAGGATCATTGTATGCAAATGTATCACATAAATATCAATTTATTTTTTATTTATCGTGCATTTGTAAGGCGCTTATGCACAAGTAATTTGTGTTTCAAAGCGCCCACAGGACAACAGGGAGGGAACATGGGAATGAAAGGCAAATATAACTAGAGAGGTGGTCCTACTAGGCATTGTGAGCATTCAGAACGTGCAAGTGCAGAGAGTGAAAGAAGGGATGAGGGAGGAGGGGGCGGGGCAAGTTCTAGGATTACCACAGAGGGAAGTGCTAGGGAGTAAGTTGAAAGCAGCTGTTAAGTGACTGGCATAGATCAATTGGTAAGAGTGGTCAGCTGCCAATAAATAAGTGCACGCCTGTGATGGCATAGGCCAGTGGGTGCCAAGGCAAGTGTTGGGAGTGGGCGGTGACTGAGGGCGATTGGGGGTGGGAGGTCAGGTGGACACATAAGGGCCCTGGTTACCAATCTCAGCGACTGTGGGGATGGGGGAAGGAGGAGTTGAAAAGCAAAGTCTTGAGGAGCTTCTGGAATTTGAGGAGGTCTGACTCAAGACGATGAGGAAGGGGGATGCTGTTCTATAGGAGGGAGCCAGCCGAGGAAAGAGATCGGCCACCAGCTCGCTGTTTAGTGAAGCGCTTGACACGAAGAGTTGGTGCCAGAGAAATGTAAAGATCTGGAGGGAGAGTATTAAGTAAGAGCCAGTCGTCGATAGCGTGGTCCCCGGCCCCTACAGGCTTATTTATGAGGCAAAGAGATTTGAATTTGATCCTTGCACCAACTAGGAGCCAGTGGACAGTTATTAGGGCTGGAGAGATGCGGTCCCTGTGCTTGAGTCCAATGATGAGTCTTGCAGCCCTATTCTGGATTAGCTGGAGGGCACATAGAGAGGATGAGGGTAGATTAAGGAAGACTGTTGCTATAGTCTAGCCTAAAGAGTACCAGAGCTCTAGAGACATTGAGCTTTTGGGAATAAGTGAGGAAAGGAAGGATTCCTATGAGGAGGTGAAGTTGAAAGTGGGCAGCATTGGCAAGGTCCTGGATGTGAAGGAGGGAGGGAGGGAGGAAGGAAGGAGAGGAGTCGAAGA
Source organism: Ambystoma mexicanum (assembly GCF_040938575.1). Lineage (NCBI taxonomy): Eukaryota > Metazoa > Chordata > Amphibia > Caudata > Ambystomatidae > Ambystoma > Ambystoma mexicanum. Next base: position 39,955,950 of record NC_090922.1, on the reverse strand, counting down.
TGACTCCAAGTTTTTTGGCTTCAGATGAAGAACGGGCGAACGCGAAGTGGGTTGCCAGAGTGAGCGGAAAAAAGGGGGAGCAGGAGTCACAATGGGAAGGATCTCAGTCTTGCTGGCATTGAGGCAGAGATCATTGGAGACACACATGACTGGATGGCAAATAGGCAGTCAGGAATGGTGGAGGAAGGTAAGGCAAGGATCAGAGAGGAGTTTGAAGAAGAGTTGTGCATCGTCTGCATTACACTGGAAGTAAGGGGAGAAGGTGGAAATTAGGTCTGCAAGAGGAGCAAGATAGATGTTAAACAGCGAGGGAGAAAGGTTGGAGCCCTGGGGGACGCAACAGCTGGAGATGGAGGTGGGAGAGGAGAGCCCAGGATAACCTGGGAGGGACGGTCATTGAAGAAGGAGGTCAGCCAGTCCAGTGCCCACTCCAAAATGCCTAGGGTATTGTTGAGACGTTTTATGAGGATGGAGTGGTTGACAGTGTCATATGCAGAGGAAAATTCAAGCAGAATGAGAACAGCTTGAGTATTAAAATCAAGAGATGCAAGCAGTTCTTCACAGGTGTTCAGACGAGCAGTTTCAGTGTCTCTGAATGCTTGGAATCCAGATTGATGGTCGTGTAGGCAACCAACAAGCTCAGTTTGCTGGGTCAGTTGGGGGAAGACCCGCTTCTCCAAGAGATTCCCAAGGAAGGGGGTAATAGCGATGGGGTGGTAGTTAGCCGGACAAGACGGGTTCTGCAGAAGGTTTTTTCTGGAGGGGGCGCACAAGTGTAATGATGGGTATCCTGAAAATCTGACATGTTTCCGCCCCTCAAGACCTGTAGTTGGACAACCATGGATTAGAGACGACTATAAAGTTAAGAAAATTTAGAATGCAAGTGATTTTAGTTTGTCTCCTCTAGATATACCCATACTCTCGAATCGCATGCATTCAATCCCACCAACACTTTCGCCCGCCCCTTTGTTACCGCCAGGCACCACAGTGATGTGGAAGTGTCGATATTGGCAATCATCACATCACCTGAGAGGTTGACATTGGCAGGTGCACTGGCCACAGGAGTATGAAGGGAGGATAAGGGAGCAATGAGAGAGCATGTTAGAGGTGGGGGCCAGAGGAGTAAGGAACCTTATGTCAGTCGGACCCAGACGAGGACAGAGCCACATCAGGGGAGACTAAGCAAGCCGAGCGCCTCAATTCAGGATAGAGACGCAAACTAACCAAGCCTACTAACAATTTCCTTTTCTGCATACACCTCTCAAACTCCAAACCAAACGCAACCAAAACCTACAGCACAACAAACCGCACAAACTTCACTACATCGCAACAACAAAACAAAAACACGCATAGTCTTGCACAACAGTACACGACGACTACCGGACGCAAACACCCCAGGCCCAGCCAACGGACACACCGGGCTGAGGCCGCCAACAGCACATCACTTCTCTCTTGCACTTTTCCTGCTTCCTCCCATAACTCAACCTCCCCTCCTTTTCAGAGCCGCCAGAGCGCCAGGGGACCACTCCGGTGGTGGTAGTGCGCGGTACAAATGTCCTTTAACATTAACATGCAGGTCCACTCGCACAAAGGTTTTGGTGGTTAGCCAATCAGGTTGGCTCTCTAAACCGCTGAACACTTGTGTCCACCCTCACAGTATGTGCATTGACCTGTCTAGGACCAAGGTCCCTTCTTAACTTACCTAAGCCACTCATGATAGTGCACAATAGCTGTTTTAGGCCTGCCACCTGCGTTGCCTAAACAAAGGAATGGCCCAAACTCAAAATGACAGAAAGCAGGATTTTAAATACAAATTGTACTGCAGTGACTACCAAAGGGGTACATTGGGCTATTTTTTCTGGAGAATCTGCTTGCACCACTGGTGAACTCAAACGAAATATTAGCTGCCAACAACCCTCTCTCTAAAACCAGTGCAAGTTGGCAAAATATGCATATGACCAAAATGGTGTGCTTAGAAATCGCCCGTCTTTTGAAACCCTCTGACGCAAAATTCAGTCAGAGATCCTCAGAATACAGAAACTTTAGGGGTCTGATAAAAGGTAAGGTAGAACCCCCTTAAAATGGAATTATGCCAGAGCAGATGGCAACTCCTTTTTTTGTGCTTAATTTGCTGATGGTGCTCACTGCTGTTTTCTGAATAGTGTTATTGCTGCTCTGTGCGCTGATTTGTGGATGTTTTACGTATTGTGTGCTTTCCATTTACTGTGCTATTGTGTTGTATACTTTTAAAGGTATTTCTCGGAATGGTTGTATATGGTTTGTAACCAGCTCACGTATCTTTTCCCTCTTCCGCTAAGCATGTCACACAGCCATTTTATGCTAATTTAATTAGTCTCACTGTTAATTGTTTCATTCTCTTTGATAGGCGAGCAATGGAGTTGAGTTTTGCTCTTGTGAACGGCAATAACATCCGTGGAATGATGAAGGAGCTGCTATACTTTTTGGATTCATGTGAGCCAGAATTTAAGTCTGATTGTGCCTCTGGGATTTTCCTAGCAGCAGAAAAGTAAGAATTAGTAATTTGCTTCATACGTAGATACTTCACCTTTTCTACAAATGACTGCACACTTTAACCAGAACAAAGTAGCTCTTGGAAATACTTTGTCAAAGGCTATATTTAGCTTGACCTTCAAACATTGTTTTGTATAGTGCCACCATGTTACCTAACTACTGATTCTGGATGCTTTGATACACATTAGTGTGCTGTAAAAACAAAAATCCTGCTTCAAAAATATTACAAAAACAGAAGAGGCATCAGTGCTCTGTAGGAACTGTACCGGGTCCTGGGGACCTAGGCCTCTGAGTGACCCGTAAGGTATCTGCTGGGTCAACCTTTTCTATAGGCAGTGTAACTGGGCTGACACATGTGCTCTTGCCATCATTACCAACACTTTCTAATTTTCTTTGCAGATACGCTCCTTCTAAACGATGGCATATAGATACAATAATGAGAGTATTAACAACGGTAAGCTATTTTCTCATTCTTTAAGGTGTTGAGGCATTTGGATGCACTCAAACCCGTTTTCGACGGGGGGGGGGGAGGCAATAGACTGTGTATGTTTACTTGCTTTAAATTGGGGCATTTTGCTACCCAGCAGTGACATTGGGGCATTAACTTGTCATTGCCATCACAAAGAGAGTTTTCTGCCTGTGTTGCCCCTTAACGTTACACTTAATACTCTGCAGTGTCTTGTATAAGCACATTAAAACAAAACCACTGAAGCCCTTCATTTTGCATTACCCACTGAGAGAATGATTGGTCTGTTTCTACCTCAATTTACATTGCTAGGTATTACTGTTGCTAATGCTACAAACAGACCTCCACATTCATACTTTCTAGACTCAATATAGATGGTTTAACCAAGCATGAATACACTTTGTCTTTCACCTCGGGCCCAAATAATGGATTCTTCTCTCCACAGTTTCCTCATAAAATGATCCCCTGGCACGAGTCTATATGCAAGCATAATTGATGCTTCCCCCGAAAGATTCTTAATCTTTTGAAATCGTTTGGGTGTAAACTGGTTCAGGACCTTCTTTCATAGTTTTAAGAGGGCATTTATGCATTGACTGTCATGACTTACATGGCTCCTTCTGCACAGGGAGTGATGTATACATTATTTTTGCAGCACGTGAATCCTTTTTAGATGTACGTGAAATGCATAGTCCTCTCTGTTGTGGTTGGGCCAAAGCATTTCACTTGACTAAAGTTTTTCGTCTCTGCGTCTATATGCATAGATGAGTAATAGGATCCTTGTATAATGTACATGGTTTTTTCATAATGGTCCTGAAAGTAGTCCCCATCATTGATTTGGTCATTGAGTGTTGTCGCAGAAGCTAAGCATCAGAAACGGACTGCTTCAGAACCCAACATTGACATGGCATCAAGAAACATACCAACTCGTTTTTTTGGTTGTTTTTTGGGCTGATCCTAAGAATGAGTTATGCTTTATTTGATTTCGCTGTCCTAAATGGAACTGCTTTTCAATCTAAAAGCCTGTCATTAAAATCATTGTGGAAGACTTCAATTTTTGCCTAGAGATGCAAGTAAGCTAAGTGATCCATCAGTTACTCAGCGGTATGGCAGCACTGGACTTCAGATCCCAAATCCCACACATAGGGCGGGCAATACGTTTGATGCCATTTTTTTTATTAAGACTACTTTAAGGAATGGTTCCCCCTTTTGCTGATTTTCTCTCATAGACTTCAATATGCCACCCTTCTTTTTGCTATTGTCTGCATCCTAACCTGACGTTTTGGAGGTAAGTGAATCCCTTGCATTTATTTGCCTTGTTTTTTGCTTATTTTTATAAGGAGACTGATTCGTCCCCAAGACTATATATCCGTACTGGCAAAACCTCTATACCGTAATTGGATTCTTGTTGTTTTTAAGCTGCTCACTTCACCTTAAAGTGAAACGTGGTTAGTGTAAATTGTAACCCATTAACTTTTTCTTTTGCTGCAAATTTGTTTTTGCACACTATGTGTCCAGGATGTGCTGGTGGCAGCCAATATTTTTCTACTGCGTTTTTTACTTTTTACTCATGCACTTTTGCATTTTTTCCGCATAATGCCATTTAGAGTGCCATATACTCTTTTAAGATGGATTTCTGGAATCTGGCCTTGTGGACAGATTTTAGGAGGCCACCCTAGTTATAGTGAGCAGAGTAACTCCGAGAGGTTAGCCAAAACCCAATTAAGGTAGTAGAGGAGAGCACTCAAATCTATTCTCAGAATAGTGTAAGTGGAATCGGGGGGGTCCACGCAGTGAAACGCATAGTAATTCATTTTAGACAGGTCAGTACAAAAATACTATATTTATTCTAGGCCCAAAACACACACTAGGAAATGAAACGAGGAGATTGCACAACACTCAATTATAAACATATATACAGTAATCTTTAGGTTCTTAGGAATGCATTCAATACCTTATTAAACTAAATGAAAATTAGTAATTGATGCAGTGGGATGAAACCAACTTACAAGAAATCTATTGCTAACCAGTCCCTATGATGAGTAGGCCTTGAGCCCAAAAGTAACCAAGCTTCTTCTTTGGAAACTGGCTGATGTAGGAAGAGTTCTTTGTTGGTGAAATGTTCCAGAGAGATATTTAACAGTTACTGGTAAGTGATGTTCCTATCTTTCAGGTACAGCTGCTTTTAGACACAATTATCAAAAAGCAATGGAATAACCAAAGTTTATTCTAAATAGAGCAGAGCGAGGCGAATGCGTTGCGACAAGATCTTTCGCTTGTCCTTTGGCCATATTGTTGTTTGCCCTTCTTCCTTCCTTCTCAGGTGGTCAGGAAATCCCTTGTATGGTCATGCATTTGCCTAGGAAAGCTTCTGCTTTTGCAGGCTTATGCTGGCCTGGTGTGGGTGGGACTGGCTAGTCCCACTCCACATCTGGGACACCTGAAAGTCTTGGTGTGGGGCATGTGTGAAACCCATAGTGGTCCTCGATTGGACCTCTGCTGGTTGTTTGAATGGTGCAGATCCTTACCATTGGTAGGGCTGGGATTTAGGATAAGGCAATGACCCCTGCAGCCATTTATTCAGATCGTTGTTGGAGCCAAGTATCCTTTGTAGTAGAAGAGCAGCCAACTGAAAATCCGTGGATGACTCCCAAAGAGGCCTTCCTCTGCGTTTGGCCCGGTGAAGCCCTGCTGGACTACCTGATCTGCAAAGGTCATCTGTTGTGCTTCGACCCTCGGACTGGTATGACAACCAGTCTCAAGGCATTGTCGAGGATCCAGCTGTTATGAACCTACGGAAGTGTCCATGGTCCACCTGGTAGACTGACCAGCACTCCAGTGGGCTACCTCTGTAGAATAGATGCTATTCCGCGTTCATCGCTGGAACTTCGGTGGTCACCAGCTAGTGCCACAAGTCCCCCGACCTGCCAAGTTTCAGCTTCCAGCACCAAGGAAGGGATCCTGCTTTTGAAGCTGGTCTTCAACTGCAATGGCAAAGACGCCTGCTGTTTCCCATGTACGGTAGCCATCGCTGAAATTCACCTTCCCTGTCTGGTGAATTTTCTCTGAAGAGGGCTACATCGGTGCCTTCTGCCTTTCTTCTTTGCAAAGAGTTGCACTCTGCTCCTGGAACCGATTGGAATATTTTTGCATTCCGCAGCCCTTGGTCATCTTCTACTGACTTCAACTGCGGGAAAACCTACCTTCATCGATTCCCTGCCGAGTCTCTAGGGAAAACCGGAGTTGGGGCGGGGGGTGGGGTGGTCGGCGGCAAGTAATTGTAACCTTAGTCACCTCCCCCTGTTCTCCTTAGAATAAACCTTGGAATAAACTTGGGTTAGTAAATTTAATGACCTGTAACATTGTTGAAGTATCTTCTAGAACATTGTTACCACCACAAGAACTCTTCCTACATCTGGCCCCTCTCCTAACAAGTTATGTGACTTTTGTGTACAAGGCCTCATACATCATAGGGATTGGACCTATAAACTTGGGGCATAATTCATGTTGGGCCACGCCATCTACAACTTGCTCTCACTAAATGCTCTCCCTCCATAGCTTTATGCTCCTCCAGCACCAGCTCTGTGCGTCAAGCACTTTGCTAAACAGAGAGCTGGGGGCTGATCTCTTTCCTCAGCAGGCTCCCTCCTATGGAAGGGCCTCCCCTTCCTCTTCGTCTTGAACTGGAACTCCTCAAATTCCAGAAGCTTGTCAAGACTTTTCTTTTCACCCCTTCCTTCCCCTGCTAATCCTACAGTTGCTGAGGGCAAGGGCCCTTATGTGTCCTTCTGGGCTGGCCTTGCACACCCAATCGCCTTCAGCCTCCGCCAGCTCAAAGCGCTTACCTGGCACCATTGGCCTATCCCACTGGTGGCCTTCACATACTTATTGGCAGCTGCACACTCCCCAGCACTTGCCTCCTGGCATACCTAGCGCAACCCCCTCCCTTTCTCTTTTGTCTGCACTTGCACATTCTGAATGCTCAAAGGCCTAGCAGGCTCTTTCTTTCATTGTTTTAATTGATTTTTACTCCCCCGTTCCCTCCCTGTTGTCGTGTGGGTGCTTTGAAACACAATTTACTTGTTGTATAAGCGCCTTACAAATGCACAATAAATAATATAAATAAATGTTACCTATTTTCATTCTACTGCATTACAAAATACCTTCTTTTAGTTAAAGTTGTATGCATTCCCAAAAACCTAAAGGTGACTATATATGTTTTATAATTGAGTATATTGTGTGATAGTGCCACTAAAGCCTTGCAAATTTGTCAACATTCCACTAAACCTGCAGGTCGACTAGCTTAGTTTATCTACTTGACCTAAGAGAAATGCACTTGACCCAGAAAATCATGAGATCAACACTTTTTTTAATTGAAAAAACATTGTGATGAGTGACAAACTTTAACAGAGTTGTCTGTGCCTTTCCATAACCTTAAGAACAAGTAGCTGCTTACTTTTTTAACATCACAACTATTCAGAATATATTTGCAAGCCCTTTTTCTTGAAAAGAATTACTGACACAATTAAACATTGCCAGCACTGCATATATGTGCCTTTTGGCTTTTCCTAACGATGGCCGGAAAAGGTGTCAGGCTTACATTGTTTTCAATTCTGAACATAATGTAACCTTTCAAACAACTATTTGCTGGCTTCTGATGAAACTACTTCAACTGCGTTCTTGCTTCATGTTCCTTGTCACTTATGGCCTATGTGTCTTTCTCCTGGGTTTGAGGTGCGCCAATGCAGTACTGCTTGGTTGGGCCCAAATCCATCAACGTCTGTGCCAGCCACTTGAATTCTCATTAGTGCAGATAATGTGTCTGCCTTTAGGCAGGTACGCAGATGCATTATTAACCTGTTTGTTCTGCTAAATCCTTGCTCACAGGTTGTGTTGTTGAGCTGATACAGAGCATTATTTCCAAAATTAGAAGACCATTTCATTTCCTTAGGGCAGTCCTTCAACAGTTGAGTAAATAGAGATACAGGCTTGTGTGTTGTACGATTAGACATGAAGTTTGTAATCCATCCACTCTTGTGTAGCAGACTGAATTTCCTAATTTGACAAAGTCTTTAAATAGTACTTCTTTTTTCAAACTCTTTATCCCCAAAACATTGTCTGGCTACAACATGAAATCAAAAATGAGAGGGTATCTTGTCCCACACCTGCCGAATGGGAAGCATTTAGATCTGAAATGCTGAAAAATTTCAAAAAACGCCAACAAGCCATGCTCGTACCGTGCCTTCCAAAGAAGCCAGTAAGGAAAGGGCTCGAGCCAAATTACACGTTCCCTCGAGCCCGGGGACGAAGGCCAGATCCTCCTTGAGGGCCGTCAATGCCTCGATGCGATGACAAGTCATTGAAGGATCCTTATAGCCGTAAACACAAATATAAGTAAAGGTCGTCGACGCCGCCTGCACCATCAACGCCAGCACGCCATTGATGTCAACTGCGCCCTAGACACCAGTCGTACCGTCAACGTCATCACACAATTAGGGGACAATGCCCCAACTATTTTGTAAAAATTGCAACAACAATCGCGTTGTTCAAAATGGGATCCTAGAGAGAGAACCGATGTGGAACACAGCTGGGTTAGCCCCAAGGCACAGCTTCCATCAAAATACCAGACACAGGGAACGGAAGTTCTAACTATCCCTATCTAGTGTCCCTCTTAAACTAGGTTGCGCTGGTGTGCCGCTTATCTAAAAGCAGACAGTAAACAGAAAAGAAAATTAACACATTTCTAATATGCAGCTGGTGGTAGAATGTTGGTGCCTGGGCTTACCTCTGCTGAAAAAAGACGTCAAACACACTGCTAGGAAAATGCTGTGTGTGGCGCCACTGGCAATATAAAAACACACTCAATTGAATGTTCTACTGTGCAGGGAAAAGGGTCAGTTAGATCCACGTTAAGAAAATTCAAGAAGCCTGTTACAAAACAAGGCTTGGACACAGGCGCGTAGCTCTACGTACCTGTGTGTGGCAATCCGTGTCGCATCAAGATGTTGGAAGGGTTAACAAGCCACCAACAATGCGGGATTGTCTGGGTATACTGAAACCCGACACAGTGAGATTTGCTATATTTCCCGACATCCTTGTGGGTAGTCACATGACTATGCGTGCATTTCACGTGCTGTCCCGTTTGTATGGGGCTGGCAGGTCAGGCAAAACTCGTATTACTACGGAGGCTGTGAGCGTCCTAATTCCCTCGAGTGGATTGACATAACTGCACTTATTTCAAGCAAATTAGTGCCATTCACAGGCTGTACATGGCGTCAGTTGTGTGCTCCAGGAACGCACAAGGATTTTTGCATACTTCAATGTCATTCAGTTAGATCGATTCTTACCGCTTGGGTGCCATAAATGAAGCATGCTGGTCAATGGAGTCCCAATTTTTATGTATGTGCTGAATCCAAGACCACTCATTGCTCAATAGTGTAAAAAGCTCCCAGTGTTGATGGTTGCACCTCAATGAGTATTACTAGGTGATTATCTAGGGCTGCTGACACGGAGATCCCATTGGGTCCTAAGGCAGGGGCCTGTATTTATGGCAGTCTGCAAGAGTGTCTCATAAGGATGAGGGAGAGCATAAATCGTCTCCTAACAAGAGGAGAGTAAAGGAAGTGGAGGGAGAGGGATGCAGGGGTGGAAGAGAATGAGCAATTGGGTAGGTTATGGTAACATGGCCAGAGTGCGCCAGACTGTGGATTTTTTGAGGCCATGTTTGTCCGTTTTCAATCGTAATATCAAGTTCTGCTCACGTCTAAGGAGTAATGCTTGTAGATCTCCCCCTCTCCATGGGCATACAACCTTTTCAATTATAGACCAGTGAAAATCAGTAGCAGAATGGTGCAATACACGAAAATGTGCCACCATAGGTGCATTTTCGCTTTGTTGTCTGATGCATGACATGTGTTCTTGCATCCGTTTTTTTACAGGTCTGGTTGTCATGCCAATATATCGTAATCCACATGGGCAGGTAATCAAATATATTACATTAGCAGTATTACAGTTGGTGTAATGTATTTGTATCCGCTGAGTATACAAGTCCAGTTCTTTGGAACGTGTGGTTAGAGTGCAAACGTTGCACTGACCACACAGTGAGTGTCCACTGGGTGGTGCAGTGCCCCAGAAAAGTCCTTGCTGTGATTGGGCGTCTGGGGGCTGATGAGATTGAACCAAAATGTCTTGTAGATTCTTCCTCTTCTTTATAGCAAATCTGGGTGGAGGCAAGTTAGTATCTCTGACATTCAGTAGAGGCCAACGTTTCAGGATCGCCTTAATTCTGTTGGTGTTATCAGAATAACTCAGAACTGCTGTAATAGTCTGTTCTGTTTTGGGTTTCTGATTCTGCTGGAACGTGATCTCACGCGGGATGTTCCAGGCTCTCTTCCTCGCTTTCTTGGTAATATTTTTAGGATATCCCCTTTTGTTAAGTCTGTCACTCAGGTTATCTGCCTGGGTGTCGAATTCTTCCAAAGTGGAGCAGTTCCTTCTGTACCGCAGAAATTGCCCAAAAGCTACATTTTGCTTAAGTCTTCTGGGGTGAATGCTGGAATATTCTAATAGGGAGTTCCTGAAAATAATGGTGGTAAGTGTTCCATCATGAGCCTGAATTAGTACATCTAGAACGTGTATTACTTCTCTATTAAGGGATTGTGTGAATTTGAGATACCCATTCCTGGAATTAAGCCGTTCCATAAAGGTTAGAAACATAGGTTTATCTGCCGTAGAGACCACAAAGAGGTCATCTATTTAGCTTTTGTAAACCGTTAGTTGGTTTTTAAAGGGGTTGTAATCATTATATATCTGTTTGCTCTTAAAATTAGCCACATATAAAGGGATGGTGCAAAGGTTGCACCCATGGCTGTCCCAGAACATTGTTGAAAGAAGGTATCTTTTATATTTGGAAATGTTTTTAGTCGGGGCTATTTCTGCCAGTTGTAATATGAAAAAAGTTGGAATAGATGAAGGTGGAACAAGCTCCTGTAGGGTCTGGTCTACAACTAACAGTGTTTCCATTTGTGGAATATTAGTGTAGAGAGCCTCAATAGCTAATGTGGCCAGAAATTGAGTGGTGAAATCCATCTATGTCACTAAGCATGTTAAGTATCGCGTTTTTGTTCTTTCAATAGGAGCGCATCTTTGGTATTTCAGTTCTCAGAAAAAAGTCCACAAATTGTGAAAGTGGCTCCAAAATCGAATTGATCCCGGCCACTATAGGTCTGTCACGTGATGGGGAAATGCCCTTATGCACTTTGAGTGCATAAAATGCTATTGTCTTGGAATGTTTGGGTTATTGGAATGCTGCCTCTTTTGTTCTGATAATTTCCATCAGACTGCATCCTCAACGATGCCAGTGATGAGCACTCTGAGACCACTGGTGGGATCCCCTGCCAGAGGTCGATAATTCTCTTGGTTGTCTTGAAGTGTTGTGACCATGTTATCGTAGTCCATGCTGTTCATCACAACAATGGCCACTCCCTTATCTGCTTGTTTTATAATGATCAACTTATTGTCATTAAGGTTTTTCAGGGCCTCTCGTTCTTTCTTGGTAATGTTCTGGAAAGTATGCACAGGTGTCTGCTCTATTTCCTCGAGTTTCTTGAGTGTGTGGATGGAACGAAGCTTGGACCCTTTTGTAGAATATACATTTCTAAAGTGGAAAGGGGGTGAGTGGATTAATTCATCACTAAAGTTTCATTTATTGGGGCTGCCCCATGCCTTTGCTTGTGGTTACCATGGATGAGTTCTTGTCTTGGCCTCCCCCTCGTCCACGTCCTTTGCTGCGTTAGTATAAAAAAGACCGCTTTCTGCCTCGTTCTAGTCCTTGTTGGTTAGTCCGATCTTGAACTTGTACCTTGCTATTTCGGGACTGGTCTCTGTTGCGCGATTGGCTCCTAGCGTTTGCACCCGATGTGCTAGGCCTGACGTCATCATCTTCGCTTCCACTAGAAAAAGTCCATGTGTATTGAGTATTTCTTTTATTATTCCTGCGCTGTACACGCCATTTATTCGGTTGATTCTGTAGTGTGTTGTTTTGTGCATCTTCGTATTCACCTATCCGTAATGAATTGCAGACCGTCCTGAAGAAAGTGGGTAAATTTGTTTAGGAAACCACTGAAACCGGTAGACTGAGAACCACACCTCTTGAGCACCATCGTTTTCAGGTGCCTTTGAGTGTGTGACATCATTTCCACGTCTTCTCTACCGACTGTACCACCTACATGTCAGTATGAACAAACTATATGTTCAAAAACTCCTTGGCTTAATGTAAACCCCTTACAGTAGACGGAAATGGATAAACTGAATTATCTTTTTATGCACCATAGTACACACTAGTTTGGGTCTACAGGCTGTTAGGGAGAATTCTCTCTTTAGACTGAATTTCCTAACCTAGTGAGTCCCCCAGCAGCTTTGCTGGATTTCTGGAGTTTGTTTTTTTCCTCCTGCCAAGAGTGAGACTCTTTTTCTCGAGCATGGGGTCTGGCATGGATTCACATGCTCATGAATATTCCCTGTCGTCAGGCTGGGAATCCTCGGTAAAGAAAAAATCAGTATCAGTTTTGTTTCTGATCTGTCTTTCGTAGTAGTAACCAATCACTGATCTCTGCGTCATACTGACCACAGCCAATGACTGCCCTCTACCTAAGCCTCTGGCAGCCATCTTCAGATTTTTACCGCACGTTCAAGTGTTGGGATCCTCGTGCTATTGCTCTCGAGCGTTAGTGCTATTTTTTCACATTTTTTCTCAAAAAACTTCTCTTTTTCAGTCAAAAGAGCCTCAAGCTCCACCGTTTCTTCATCCGATCAACGGGGACCCGTGCCGGATTCGTCTACGCCCCTCAAGGGTGAAGATTTCGTTGAGCCACACTTTTGGAGGACTCCAGAAGTTTCTCAGGCCCATCTCGGACATGGCCCAGGAGAAGGGAAGCTCGACGCCCGGAAAGCTGTTCAGGGTCTGCCCTGGATGCCAGCTTCAGAATGTCTTTAAGGAGGACGAACACTCCCTTTGTCTTTACTGCCTACATGAGGACAAGACGCACGTGGAGAAGGACTGTGCGTTTTGCGGCAATATGTCGGAGCGGACCATGAAGGACCGCCATCAACGTCTCGCCAACTGGCTGGAAGGGAAGAGCCCGTCAGGCGAGAAGAAGAAGAAGTCGTCCGAGCGGTCTTCTAAGACCTTTGAGGACGCCCCAGCGACGGGGGTCCAACACAAGGCCAAGCACCGCGAGTCCGCTGGCACCGGGAGCGCCGAACGGTCGGGCTCTACGGGCGCCAGGCAGGGCGCATCCTCCCCGGCGCCATCAACCACGAGCCAACGCTCTGGTTCGGGTAAGAGGAAGGCCGAGCACCCGGCGAAGCTACTGGAGAGACCCCGGCCGAGCTCGAAGGCCCCATCGGAGGGGGAGCGAGGCAGTGACCCTCTCCCCAAGGAGAAGGCGGTGAGCGCACCTAAGGTGGTGAAAGCCTTAATCCATCCGGCCAAGGCCTCAATCGAGACAGTCGCGGCGGCCCTGGCTCAGCCTGTGGAGGCTACACCAGTGGTGGCGACCTCGGGGCTCAGTCTCCCTGCCGCCGCGGAGGGAGTCCTCTTTTATGCCCATCGACAGGACCCCCGTGAAACCTCCGACGGAGAAGAAAAAGGGGGGGCAGGAGGTCGTCGTGGATTCGGCCTCAACCTCTGAGGAAGAGCTGATCGAAGTCTTAAGCCACGGCGTTGGCGTGGAAGAAGACCAGCCCGTCGAGAGGGACCCCGACGTAGGAGACGACGATAACGTCGAGGGTGCCGACGGGGCCCCTGACCGCCCGTCGGACTCCCCTCAACCAGTGCCGCAAGACAACTCAGCAGCCATTTTGTTGGCTATACAGTCCTTATGCTCGGAGAAGAGGACGAGACTACCGTTACCACCAGCGGAGGAACCGCTCCCGACGGGGGACCCGGAGCCAGGCCCTTCTGGGAGCCCTCCTCCTAAGAGAAGGAGGATTCATCCTCCACCTCCTTTTCAGCCATCGCGCCCTGTTCAGCCCTCCTCCCCGTCCACGACTCGTGGGGATGATACGGGGACTGACACGGCCGCGACGGGTACGGACAACGAGGTTTACGACGAGGATCTGCCGTCGTCACCTCCCACCCGGGCTTCCCCGCCCGACGAGATTGGATCGTTTCATTCCATGATCGCCAGGGCATCCAAGCTTTTCCAGCTCTGCCCGGAAGAGAAGAAGGAAGGTTTCCTTTATCAAAGGCGCGAGGCCAAGATGAAGTCGGTCCTCTCTGTACGTCTACTCGATGATATTTGGGATGAGGGCCTCGCCCTCCTCAAGAACCCATCCACGACGCCGGCTAGAAGGGATCGGTACGAGAAGAAGTACCGGGTCCCGGACGCGGCCCCCTTGTGCCTTCGGGCACAGCCGACCCCGGACTCGGTCGTCTCCGCGGCGGCCAGGAAGAAAGCGGGGGTGGGCGCGGCCTCTACGTCGACCTCCCCGCCGGACGGCGAGGGAAAGAAATTAGATACAATGACACGCAGAGTCATCTCGTCTGCAGCGACGACGATTAAGGCGGCCAACGCCTTGGCTATCGTAGCCTGCTATGACAGGGAGTTGTGGTACAAACTGGCCCCCCTGCTGGACTTCCTACCGGATGACAAGAGGGCGGAAGCCCTAGAGATCTTGCAGGAAGGAGAGGTGGCGTCGGACCATGCCATTACGATTGCGACGGACATCGCTGACACTGGATTTCGCCAGTTGGGCAACAGCGTGTGCCTTAGGCGGCGTGGATGGCTCAAGGCTACTGACTTCCGTCAGGACGTACAGACCAGAGTCTTGGACATGCCGTTCGACGGAAACAACCTGTTTGGGAAAACAGTGGACGATTCCTTTCAAGCCATCAAGGCAGACACGGAGACGGCCCGGGCTCTTGGGGTTCTCCAGCAGCGGCGGCCGCCCTTTCGGAGCGGCGGAGGCAAATAGGGTGCCTCCAAAGGTTCCGGCGGCGGATTTTCCACCTACCGTCAAGCGGCCCGTTCGTCGTCGCAGGAAGCTTACAGGGGACGAGGCAAGTCAGGCGGACCCCGCCATCGTCGCCGAGGAGGACAAGGCGGCAAAGCCTCGTCGAAGCAGGACTGAACCGGCCGTGGGGTCGGGCCCCCACCGAAGCACCCCGGTGGGAGGCCGGCTGGCGAGCTTAGTCAGCGTGTGGGAGTCCATCTCCACCGACCGTTGGGTGCTGGACGCCCTAGCTCAGGGTCACGCGCTCGAGTTTCTAAAGAGGTGCCCGCGCGTCCCCCCTGTGGCCAGGAAAGAACATCACGTCCCTCAACTTCTCTTGGAGGTAAAGGCGATGCTCAAGAAGGGCGCCATCGAGCTCGTCCCAAAGAGGCTTCGGGGCTCCGGAGTTTACTCAAGATACTTCCTCGTGAAGAAGACGACGGGAGGATGGCGTCCCATCCTGGACCTACGACGACTGAACAAATTCATCAAGGCACAGAAGTTCCGGATGGTCACCCTCCAACACGTTCTGGGTCAGCTGGAGGAGGGCGATTTCCTGTCGTCGTTGGATTTGGAGGATGCCTACTTCCATATTCCCATCCTAAAGGGACACCGAAAGTTTCTCAGGTTCGTGGTCCAAGGGCGTCACTACCAGTTCAGAGCCCTTCCCTTCGGACTGAGGTCGGTGGCGGCACAGCTGCGCCGAGAGGGGATCCACGTCTACCCCTACCTGGACGACTGGCTCATCCGAGCGAAGACGAAGGAGCTCGCCGTGGAGCACACGGCAAGGACCGTCCAACTTCTCACAGACCTGGGATTCTCCATAAACTACGCCAAGTCCCACCTGGTGCCCGCGCAAGACGCACTGTTTCTGGGAGCGAAGCTCGACACAGTGTCGCTTCTGGTCTCTCCGTCGGAGGAAAGGATGAGGGCCATCTTGGGCAAGGTGCAGCGGATGCTGGTTGCGGACGCGGCCAGAGTGAGGTCCATCAAGTCCCTACTCGGAATGATGTCTTCTTGCATTTACCTCATCCGCCTGTGCAGGCTCCGGATGCGCCCGTTGCAGGAGTTCCTGGACGCGCGCTGGATCCAGACGACGGGCAGCTTCGAGGATAGGATCACACTCGACGAGAGTTTCCGACGAGCGATCCGGTGGTGGGGCATCCGCGCGCATCTGACGGCGGGCATGGACTTCCAGACCCCCGGCCACTAGGAGACAGTGACCACGGATGCCTCCCTGGAAGGGTGGGAAGCGCACACCGAAAATCTGCACACGAGAGGCCTTTGGCTCCCGACGGAGAAGTCCCTCCATATCAACGTCCTGGAGCTCCGTGCGGTGTTTTGGGCCCTCAGGTCCTTTCTTCCATCCCTCAAGGGCAAGGTGGTGAGGATCTTCACCGACAACACCACCACCATGTTCTACATCAGGAAACAGGGCGGGACCAGGTCCCCAGCCCTGTAGATGGAGCGCAGGATCTGTGGCTTTGGGCCGTCGCACAAGGGATGTTTCTGGTGCCGTTTCATCTGGCAGGGATAAAAAACACCATCGCCGACTCACTCAGCAGGGAGCTGCGCTCGTGCCACGAGTGGGAACTACGACAGGATCTAGTGGACCGCCTCTTCCGACGGTGGGGCACACCCCAGATCGATCTGTTCGCGACGGCGACAAACTCCAAGTGCCGGAGGTTCGCCAGCAGGTTTCCCCAGCCGAGGAGCCTGGGCGATGCTTTCTCGTTCCCCTGGGAAGGCTTGTTTCTATACGCGTTCCCTCCATTGCCATTGCTGACCCGGCTCATCAACCAGCTCAAGAGGTCACGGTGCAGGATGATCCTCGTCGCACCTGCGTGGCCGAGGCAGATATGGTTCCCGGACCTTCTGGACTTGTCAGCGTCCCGTCAATCAAGCTGCCAGTGGACGCGGATCTTCTCTCCAGGGAAGGAGGCGCCATCCTCCATCACGACCCGAAGTCGCTGAACTTGCAGGACTGGCTCCTGCAGCATTAGAGTTTGGAGGCTACGACATACCGGCCGACTGCAGAGAGGTTCTTGCAAAGGCCAGGGCGTCCTCAACTCTTAAATGCTACGGACACAAATGGAAGAGGTTCTCTGTCTGGTGCCACGCACAGAAGATTAACCCTCTACGGATTACGGCTCCCCAGGTACTGCCGTACCTACTGACGCTGGCCAAGGCTGGACTGGCGCACGCGTCCATCAAGATTCATCTTGCTGCGATCTCCCGATACACCAGAACCACGGGGCGGATGTCTTTGTGGTCTCATCGTCTGGTGAAAGAGTTCATGAAGGGACTGTTCAGATCATTCCCGCCGGTGAAGGCTCCGGCCCCGGCGTGGGAGCTCAACGTGGTGCTAACCAAGCTCATGGGACCTCCGTTCGAGCCTCTGCACTCTGCACCGTTGAAGTTCTTGTCGTGGAAAACAGCGTTTCTTGTGGCCATCACCTCCGTACGACGGGTGGGAGAGATCCAGGCCCTTTCCTGCAAGGCCCCGTACTTGACTTTTCACGACACGAGGGTAGTGCTCAGGACGCACCCCTCCTTCATGCCCAAGGTGCCGTCGGACTTCCACTTCAACGGACCCTTGGTGTTGCCTGTTTTCTTCCCGTCGCCTTCGTCGCCGGCTGAAAGGACTTTGCACTTGCTGGATGTGGCTAGAGCGCTGAAGTTCTACGTGGACCGCACAAAGTGTTTTCGGAAGACGTCACAACTCTTTGTGAACTTTGGACCTGTCAATCAGGGGAAGGCTCTCTCGAAGGCTTCCATTTCCAGATGGCTCTCCGGCTGTATCATGTACTGTCATCGGTTGGCAAACCGACCGCTGTCTGGCCGTCCGAGAGCCCATTCCACCAGAGCGATTGCAGCTACCACGGCGTTCCTATCTGGTGTGCCCTTGCTGGACATCTGCAGGGCTGCTACGTGGAGGTCGACGCACACCTTCACGAAATTCTACTGCGTCGATCGGGATTCCAGGGAGGAGTCCAGGGTCGGCCAAGCAGTGCTGCGCAACCTGTTCGCCTAAGGTGAGCCTGGTGAGGAGGTAAGAATTGCTTAATGTTGAGTTTGATGTAATGCTTAATGTTGAGCCTTTGCCGCCTCCCGTGGTTGTGCATGTGTGTACTGCTACGTATTCTTTATTCATGAGCATGTGAATCCATGCCAGACCCCATGCTGGAGAAGGAACAAGTTACTTACCTGTAACTGTTGTTCGTTCTCCAGCATGGGTCTGGCATGGATTCACATGCTAACCCTCCCGCCTACCCCTCTGCGGCTCTTCACTTGGTCATACTGCCACTTCACGTGCTACGAAATCTGAAGATGGCTGCCAGAGGCGGGGCTTAGGTAGAGGGCAGTCATTGGCTGTGGTCAGTATGACGCAGTGATCAGTGATTGGTTACTACTACGAAAGACAGATCAGAAACGAAACTGATACTGATTTTTTTTCTTTACCGAGGATTCCCAGCCTGACGACGGGGAATATTCATGAGCATGTGAATCCATGCCAGACCCATGCTGGAGAACAAGTTACAGGTAAGTAACTTGTTCCTTCTCCCACTCTTGGACATGATTAATGCTATTCCTTTGATTGGTAATGTGTTTTATGGGCTATGGGGTCCTTTACTCCATAGGGTCTCATGTGTTTTTTTTCAATGTGTGTTACACAGCACCCTCCGCGCAGTAACACAGGGGTGTCATAGTGACACCCCACCATAGAATCCATACCCTGGGACTGACTACTGTCTCCCAGGCATGTAAAGCCACCATTGGCTTTACTAGTCCCAAATTATTAACAGAAACCAGCACAAACCATCATATTGTGGACGTACTGGTCGGGGCATTTCGATTGCCCCGGGGTCTGTTAGTCGAGGGGGCATGTCTCCGTCCCCCTTGATCGAGTTTTGGCTTGTGGGAGTGGAAACTACTTTTTATATTCGACCGCAAATATTTCCCTATGGGATTTTCCCATTGTTCGAGGCTACCAACTTTAATTATTTAATTCTTATAGCCTCGAACATACCGCCGGTTTATTTAATTAATATTAATTCTCCGGTTGGTATTTTTTGCCAAGACTCGATTCTAAAATGGCGTTTGTGTTCTCTTCTGTGACTCCAACCCAAGTCGAGCCCTTTGTTCCACTTTTTGGCGGGCTTCTCCACAGAAGCCTCCAAAAGTGGTGCCACTCTGTCTGGGTACCACAGGGGGTGTGGGAGGGGGTTTAGGCACCCTGGACTGAGTTACC
Source organism: Ambystoma mexicanum (assembly GCF_040938575.1). Taxonomy (NCBI): domain Eukaryota; kingdom Metazoa; phylum Chordata; class Amphibia; order Caudata; family Ambystomatidae; genus Ambystoma; species Ambystoma mexicanum. Next base: position 39,936,709 of record NC_090922.1, on the reverse strand, counting down.
TTGGTAACTCAAGTCGCACTCTTGTGTGATTGGCCCAAGTGGTGAGCCGGCCGGCTCACCACTTAGCATGTTTGATTGACAGCTAGGCTGAGTGAATGGGGGTTTGCTGCATAAAAGCAGGGCTTTGGGGACTGGAACTTCAGAAGTCGCCACAGGACCTGGGAATCAGACGAGGGAGAAGCTGAGCCGACCTACCACGACGACACCACCGGTGGAGACCTGTGGAACCGACTCACCACTTCCCGACGACAGAGAAGATCTCCCGGCTGGAGAGGCTTCTTCCCCTGACTGGTGGGCACAATCAGTTTACCTTTCTTTCTTCGCATCCCAGCCCGGTTTGTGGTCGAACTGCCCGTGCCAAGCACCCCGGGAGCCGGATAGCCACTCACCACTGAACCGCAAATCAACTGACCGCTGCTTGTACCTGAGAAACTCTGCGGCTGGTTTCTTCCCTGGCAGTGCAACGGACTCCTGTCTTCCTCCACGACGAGATCCTCTCTTCCCCCGGACGAAGCAACGACTTGCATCCGCTGCCAGGAACAACTGCCCCCGCTGGAGCGTTCTCACCACTTTAAGGTACTGTGTCCGCCAGGCCTCCCTTTCTAAAGATTGCAACAAGGTAATAATAACCCCTTAACCTTCTGGACTGGGCTGGCCGCCTTGACCCTCTAACTAGTCCCTTTCTTTGGTCCAACTCCTTTTTGAACCTTTAGAAGACTTTTGTGCACTGCAACCGTGTGACCTTGGACACATTTCGTTTGGATCCTCTGAAAGTGGATCCGGCCTCTTGAACTCTAACTTTACGGTTTTACTTTGCCTTTCTCTCTTGTTATGTTCTTGTAAAAGTGTTGGGATCTGTTTCTCTGCTTTTCTCTCCCTTTTTAAAACGAACTATTAGAGTGCCATCTACGTTAAGCGCTCACCGCTGTCTGAAAATAAGTGGGGCTTTACTTTAGAATTGTCTAATATTCTTTTAAGGGAGTGTATATCTTTTAGTGACCGTGTTTTTGAATTGCTTACTATTAGTGCCTGTGTGTTTTTCTAGATGTGGTTTTAAATAAATAATTATATCTCTTTTACACCAAGCCCTGGTCAGTGTTTACTTGTTCTATTGTGTGCTCTTGACCTATTGTGAATACTCTGTATGCTGCCTAACTCTTCTTGAGGGAAGTCTGACTGCTCAGCCACAGCTACCAAGTGAATCTGTATGGTACAGACTGCTACCAAGTGGGTTTACTGCCAAACACCTGTAGTCCTAAATATTTTGCAGTGCTCCCAGAGGGAACTGCACAGGTTTCTGCCTAACACTGGTGTACAGCGGTGGGATTTGTATCGAGTATACACTTTAGAATGCTTGTTGAACACTTTAGGACAACTAACCACAGAGCTTGGCACTAAAAAAGCTGATTTTCTAACTATGTCTGCTATGGAGAGTTATACCCTAGAATCATTGTCTGCCAAAACTTCTGATTGCTTAAAAGTATTGTGTCGACATAAGAATCTCTCTGAGAAGGGCAAGAAAATGAAACTTATAGAAAGATTGTTAGAAAACCAAAGTCTTGGTGGTACAGAGGAATCTACCCTCCCCCCCCCCCCCCCCCCCCCCAGCAAATGTAGAAAACAGTGATGGTATTGATCTGAATCAGTCTTGAGAATGAGTCAGAAGAGGAAAGTGAACCTAATGAAGCTAGCCACTCTGAGCCTCTGTCTGCCTTACCTACTGGGCCTATACCAGGTCCTACATGTAACCCTGCTTATTTTGAACTTGAAAAAATTAAGCTTGAAATAGAGTACAAACGTTTTATTGCTCAATCTGAGAGAAACCAAGAGCTAGAGTTCAGAAGAATGAATGCCCAGGCTGAGCAGAAGCAAGCTGAGTTAAGACTCCGAGAAATGGAGCTTAATCATGAATTGGAAATGAAAAAGTTGTCTGTAGAAAATGCTTCTCTCTCCTCTGGTTCTTCTAGGCGTTCCAGTCCCAAAAGACTCCAGATGCCTAAAGAATTAGTGGGTATGTATGAACCTAGATTGGATGTGTTGGATTGGTTGAAAATGTTTGAGTATAATCATGGGCTCCAGGACATCACAGGGAATGAGTTACTTCCCTGGTTGTTCTCTAGGCTTCCCCCTGTTGCAACTGATGTGGTAATGGAGTTGGGGGAGGTGGATAAGAAGGATTATGAATGTGTGAAGCTAGCTTTGATAGCTAGATTTGACCAGGCTAATAAAAAGAATTAAGTTGCCATAAGTAGAACATTCAATTGAGTGTTTTTATATTGCCAATGGCGCCACACAGCATTTTCCTAGCAGTTTGTTTGACGTCGTCTTTTTTCAGCAGAGGTTAGCCCCAGCACCAACATTCTACCACCAGCTGCATATTAGAATTGTGTTCATTTTCTTTTCCGTTTACTGTCAGCTTTTAGATAAGCGGCACACCAGGTCAACCTAGTTTAAGAGGGACACTAGGAAGGGATAGTTGGAACTTCTTTCCCCTGTGTCTGGTATTTTGATGCAAGCTGTGCATTGGGGCTAGCCCAGCTGTGTTCCACATTGGTTCTCTCTCTCTCTCTCTCTCTCTCTCTCTCTCTCTCTCTCGGATCCCATTTGGAACAATGTGATTGTTGCATTTTTTACTAAATAGTTGGGGCACTGTCCTCTGATTGTATGATAACCTTACTACCGGGACATACCCTGCGAGATACTCAACAGTCAAGGAACCCTATAGTGTTTTTTTGTACCGTCGAAGTCAATGGGGCCATCTAAGCCAATGGTGCCATAGAAGCTGAAAAGATTTTGACTCCTTGAGCCTCAAGTTCAGTTTCTTAAGACTTCGATGCCTATCCCTGACGAGATCTATATTCCTTTACCAAAGGAAGGGTATTTCAAATCTCCCACCTCAATTCATGAGGAAAATGAGCCATCAGACAATGATGCTCCTTTTGGTCTTCAATTTGGTACACCCAATGTGCCTGAAAGCTTTATTTTGGAAGAGTCTAGATTGAAAGATCTGTTTGATAATTTACAAACGGCCAGTGGGGTAGACACCTGACCTGACCTGGAATTTGGTAGACCTGAAGCTGGTGAGAATGCAGATGCTTCATATAGACAACTAATGTCTAAAGTTGTAGTCTATATGGGGTGGAGTAGGCCTACACTCCCCTTTGAATAGCTTGATCTGATGGACATCCTTGATAAGGGTCCTCAAATGAATCCTATTTTACCATTTCATATTGCTGTCCAAAAAAGGGTGGCAGCAAATTGGGGGATGCTAGAGACTAATCCGGCAGTGAAAAAAAATCTGACCAAAAAATACTGCCCTTCCACTAGTGACCCTGACAACCTGTCTAAACACCCCACTCCAGAGGGTCTGGTGGTACAGGCAGCTACTGCAACTTACAAGCAAGCAGCTTATCCAGCTATGCCTCCAGATAGGGATGACAAGAGTAGATGGATGGGCAAGAAAAGGCTCTTAAATCAGCCAACTCCACATGTGCCCTTGCAAAATTCTCAATCACTCTATGGTACTGTATTTCCATGGCGGCAGAGCACATTCCCGAGGGAAAGGAACGAGACCGATTCTTGGCTATTGTTAGAGACGGCAAGGAAGCCATGTGTGCGAGTCTCTTCAATTGGGTCTGGATTCTGCTGACGGCATCCGCACAGATATAGCAACAAGCACAGTAATACGCAGATTTGTGTGGTTGAGGAAGTCTGAATTTTGCACCGGATGTGCAATCCAGACTCCTCAACATGCCTTTTGACGGGTCTCACCTGTTTCGCAACAAGGCTGACGAAAGCCTTGAGAAGTTGCAGACCTCAAAAGCAGCAGCCAAATCCTTAGGTGCCGCTATTAGGCAGCCTTAGCCTTTTTCGCCCCAGTGGGACAGCAATGGATGGGTAGATCTTTTCGCTACTCCTCAGTTGGAAGAGCGAGAAGAATGGCTGGTCAAAGATGCCAAAGAAGATTCCCTCGTGTTGGACGAGGGAGAGGTACGAAGACCGCTCAAGCAGGGGCATCCTTACCAACAGCCACTGCCATCAGCCGCCTCAAAACCTCTCTGAGGTCTTGAGTCACAATTCACCAGTGGGAGGCAGACTGTCTCAGCATCTTGAAAGAATGGCGAGACATTAGTTTGGATGCTTGGGCATTGGAAACCATAGCCCACGGTACTGCCTTCCTTTCATTGAGACCTCAGAACCATCCACCAGGGAGCCACTTTTTGAGGATTCCAGATCTCCTTCTGCAGGAAATGTTGACCTTGCTAGAGAGAGGCGCTATGGAACCGGTGCCTGTAGCGGAGAGGAACAAGGGATGGTACTAGTTCCTCAGAAAGGACAAGTTCAAGATGGTCGCACTTTCTCAGCTACTTCAGGCCCTCCAGCTCCAGGATTGGATGGTGTCATTGGACCATCAGGATGCTTATTTTCATGTGCCGATCCATCTCAAGCACAGAAAATAACTGCGGTTTGCCGTTGGTGGTTCTCATTATCAGTTTAGAGTTCTGCCATTCGGACTAACCTCCACCCCTGAGGGTTTTCACCCAACTGATGGCGGTGGTGGCAACGAGTGTCAGGAGAGAGAGAGGGGTTCATGTCTACCCCTACCTGGACGATTGGCTGATCAGGGCACGTTCTCCTGAACAATTCCTGGATCATCGCAACGTCACCTGCCACTCTCTTCACAGACTGGGCTTCTCCCTCAATTACAAGTAGTCCCATATGACACCTTCTCAAAAGCTCAAATTCATCGGGGCTGTACTGGATACATCCTTTGGAAAGAGCTCGCCACCCGAGGTGAGGGCTCAAGACATTCCACAGATAGTCTCCAAATTTCAAAGTACGCAGCATCTCCCGGCTTTGATTTTTTGAGGTTGCTTGGCCTCATGACATCCTGCATTTTTCTGGTGCCGGAGGCTCGCGTGAGAATGAGATCCCTTCAATGGGCCCTCAGGACACAATGGTCCCATTTCTCATGAAATATGTCACATTTACTTCAGGTTCCAAGCAGGGTTGCACATGATCTCCTGTGGTGGGCCTACAAGGACAATATTCTGAACGAATAACCTTTTTGGCAACCGTGCCCGGAGATAACAGTAGTGACGGATGCCTCACTCGTGGGGTTGTGAGCCCACACCAACGATCTGACAATCAGGGGTCGTTTGTCTCCATCAGAGTCCAAACTACATATCAATCTTTTGGAGCTGAGGGCAATCAGACTTGTCTGGTGGCTTTTCTGCCCTCTGTACGGGGAAAGAATGTTCTGATAATGACAGACAACACAGTGGCCATGTACTACCTCAAAAGGAGAGGTGTAGGGTCACTACCACTGTGCAGAGAGGCAATGCAGCTCTGGTACTGGTAAATTCAAGAAGGAATCTCCCTATTGGCAGTTCACCTAGCCAGAGAGGACAACACATTGGCAGGCGCTCTGAACAGGCAGAGCAGTGTCCCACGAGGGGGAACTAGCTCAGGAAGTTCTTGAAGAGATCGTCACCATTTGGGGAACCCCTCAAGTAGATCTGTTTGTGGCCAGTGTCAACCGGAAGTGCAGAGGTACTGCTCCAGGGAATTTCCCCCAAGAGGAGCTCTAGGAGATGCGTTCGTAGTGGACTGGGAGTTTACACTCCTGTATCCGTTTCCTCCAGTCCCTATCATTCCTCATGTGATCAGGACGTTGAGAAAGTTCGGGAAACACATGATCTTATTAGCCTCGGATTGGGCCAGGAGGATGTGGTACCCAGACCTTCTGGACATGTCCATCTGCCCTCCAATACGTCTTCCACTAAGATAGGTCCTTCTCCCCGAGAAGAGGGTTGGGTTCTCCATCCAGAGCTCAAGACACTCAGCCTTCACGCATGGTTTCTGAAAGGCTGAGTTAGGATTGGGACCTCCCAGATGCCGTAATGATTTTGCTTTCAGCCAGAAAGCCAGCACCAAAGTCCCTGTACTGTTGCCGTTGGAACAGATTGTGCAGCTGGTGCAAAGACAAGTATGTAGACCCTTTTCTATGCAAAATACCTGATGTATTATCTTTTCTACTATCCTTAGCCAATCTGGGGCTCCAGGTTGGAACTATTAAGTGCATTTGGCGGCGCTATCCATCTTTAAGTGCTCGTCATAAGAATGTTCATATTTCAAAACGCCTCTGGTGACACAATTTCTAAAGGGACTCACCAATGTGTGCCCCCCCACCCCAATCTCCTTTCCATGTTCCAGTTTGGGACCTTAATCTGGTATTAATATTTCTAATGTGTGCACCCTTTGAACCTTTACATTAATGTCCGTTAAGGTTAACATTTAAAACCATTCTCTTGGTAGCATTAACCTCAGCCCGTAGAGTGAGTAAATTGCAGGCACTATCATCCAAGCCACCCTTTACTATCTTCCACAAGGATAAGGTTGTTCTGAGGGTTAAGCCTTCATTTCTACCCAAAATAATTTCTGATTTTTATGAGAGGACTTTGCACTCGCTGGATGTGGCTAGAACTCTAAGGTTCCATGTGGACCGCACAAAGAGTTTTCAGAAGACGTTGCAACTTTTTGTGACCTTTTGGCCCTGTGAACCATGGGAAGGCCCTCTCCAAGGCTTCCATTTCCAGGTGGCTCTCCGGCTGCATCACCCATTGTCACCGGTTGGCAAACCGACTGTTGCCTGGCCGCCCAAGAGCCCATTTGACCAGTGGGATCGCTGCATCTATGACGTTCCTGTCTGTTGTGCCCCTGCTTGACATCTGCAAGGCTGCTACGTGGAGGTCGACGCACACCTTCACGAAGTTCTACTGCGTCGACCGTCATGAACCGTCGCCTACGTCCCTTCTGGACTTTGTGGTCCCTGACCCATAGGGGATTCAATGCAGTAATCCTTCCAACATGGCCACCTGATACGGAACGCTGCTTGCCAGTTCTTGCGCTCCATGCTCTACGTTCTGCTAAACAGACACGCCCCCGCGGCTCTGTGCATCTCAATGCTACCGCTTCCTGTAGTTGCACGTGTGTTGCCGAAGTTCGCTCGGGGCTTTCTTGTGAATCCTGTTCCCCGGTTCCTTGAATTCCCCTTCCTTCGTTCCTTCTTTTCCTCAATTCTTACCTCCGAATTTCCTGGATTTTCACCCGCGCTCGGGTCACAGCGTTCCATGTCTCCGAGCTCGGACATTGTGTCTTCCAGGTCTCCGTCCTGGACATCTGAACGTATCCTGGAGTTGGATTGTCATCCTCACGCTGGAATCCGAAGACCAGCACACGGGTTTATACAAATCCCGGACCGTGCGAAAGAAGTCCCCAAAGAAGGTCTCAAACAAACAACAAAAACAGGTGAGAAGGGGAGAGACTTGAAGGGGAGAGATTGAGACGCCTAAAAAATGATACAGACACAGAGCTGGAAGCCACAGTTCAAGACCTCATGCGAGGCACGCAGGAACTAACCACAGAAGTCCAGAACCTTAATGCTGAGAATGCTGCATTAAAACAGCTAGTCTTGTCACGTGACTCTCCAACTAAATTGGGAGGAGTAGTGGACAAATTTGATGGTTCTTCAAAGAACCTCTGTGCCTTCCTTGATTCATGTTTGGTACACTTCACCTTCAAGCCCTACTACTTTTCCACTCCTAGAGCAAAGGTGGGGTTCATGATATCACACCTCACTGGTAACGCCTTGACCTGGGAAACCCCCTAGTCAATTCGGGTGACACCCTCCTGGATAACTATGATGGGTTTGTGGAAGCCCTAAAAACCATGTTTGATTGCCCAGAGCAGGTTTACAGCGCTCAAGAACGTTTGCTTGAATTTCAACAAGGATCCCAGGATATGCTTACCTATGTGACCAGTTTTAAACAACTTGTGAAGGAAGCTGATTGGTCTCAAGAAGCCAGCTTCACCCTCTCCGAAGAGGCCTGAATGAAGAAATAAAGGACGAGTTTGCCAGGGTAGCTCGCCCAAACTCCTTCCAGCCTCTCATGGACCTTTCCTTGCAAATCGACTTTCGAATCCAGGAAAGAAAGGCGGAGAAAAAGAAGTCTAAGTCAACCTTCCAAAAGCCTTCCACAGACCACCCATCCAGACCAGAGCCCACAGCTTCTACAACCTCGGATCCAGAACCCATGCAACTGGGGGCTTTCCGTGGATCCATTACTCCACAAGAAAGAATGCGCCGGATTCACACTGGTCTGTGTATGTATTGCGCCTCCGATAAACATCTCGTGAGAGAGTGCCCTATTGCTCCTCCATGGCCAGCTCCCGATCCTAGATGGAGCACAGTTTCGGGAGAGAGATGTCTGCTCCACATCAATTCCATCCTTGAACTCTCCCGGACAAAATAATCTTGTGATTCTACAGGCATTCCTATCGCCTTCCAAGAAAGAATCTTACCCCATCCTGGCATTAGTGGATTGCAGAGCCATGGGCATATTCATAGATCATGATTAGGTCACTACTCACAACATTCCACATGAAACTCGAGAGACAATGCAACCCGTAGTGGCTATTGATGGGAGACCCCTGTCTTCGGGACCCATAACCCTTCAAACTAAAGAGATCCTGCTTTCTATAAACCACCATCAAGAGAGGATTAAATTCGACATAAGATCGGCCCACTATCCAATGGTTCTAGGCATGCCCTGGTTACAGAAGCATAACCCCTACATCAATTGGGCCGCCGGCTCCTTGTTTCTTGGTTCTGAACATTGTATGTCCCATTGCTTATTCCTAGATACCTTACCAAGGTCTCCTGTAGACTCTCAAGAAACTCAGCAAAATCCAGTCACTGTTTCTAACATCATCCGGATTCCCAGGGCCTATCAGGCTTACACAGATGTATTCTCGACAGCCATTGTTCAAGCTCATCCACCACACATACCTGAGGTTTGTGCCATCGATACTGAACCTTCAGCAGTTATCCCATTCAGGAGAATGTTTATTTTGTCAGAACGCGAAAAAAGGGTCCTCAGGGAATACCTGGATACCAACTTGGAAAATGGATCTATACAACCATCCAAGTCTCCGGCGGGCGCTTCTCTATTTTTCGTCCGCAAGAAGGATTCCAAGGAGCTCAGACCATGCCTAGACTACCGTGGCTGAAACCAGTGTACTCTCAAGGATCGTTACCCATTGCCTCTCATCTCGGACATCCTGGAAGCAGTCAGAGGTACAGTCATCTTCACAAAATTAGATCTCAGGGGTGCCTACCATCTTATTCATATAAAGGAAGGTGACAAATGGAAATCAGCCTTTAGAACACCCTTTGGCCACTTTGAATACTTGGTGATGCCCTTTGGACTTGCTAATGCCCCAGCAATTTTCCAACGTTTTATGGATCGGGTGTTTTCTGATATGCTGTTCCTCTTCGCCATTGTATATCTGGACGACATACTGATATACTCCCAAGGACCACCTGAAACATGAAGAGCACGTTAAGACAGTCTTACAACGTCTACGTGAACATAAGCTCCTGGCTAAACCTGAGAAGTGTCTTTTCCATGTATCAACTGTTCACTATCTCGGATTCGTTCTTAGCCCAAAGGGAATTGGGATGGACTCCTCAAAGGTTGATTCCATTCTATCCTGGCCTGTTCCAACCACTTTGAAACAAATTCACTCCTTTCTAGGGCTTGCTAAATTCTACCGGAAATGTATACGACTTTTCTGAGATTGTGCATCCTATTGTTACGTTGTTAAAGAAAGATGCCCCTTTTCGGTGGACCTCAGCCCAAGATTCAGCGTTCCTACGGTTGAAATCGGAGTTCACACAAGCTCCCAACCTGGCTCAACCTGAGATTGATCGACTTTTTCTTGTCGAAACTGATGCCTCCAACTACGCCATTGGGGCAGTCCTGAAACAGGAACTTGGTGACAAGTTCGAACACCCCATCGCCTATCTCTCTCGCACCTTGACCCCCAGTGAAACTCATTCCGTCGTGGAAAAGGGATTGCTAGCCATCCGTCAAGCCTTCACTGATTGGCGTCCTCTTGTTTTGGGAGCCAAACACCCGGTACAAGTCCGCACGGACCATCAGAATCCTGCAATCCCTAGAATGTAGAAACAGTCGTCGAGCCCGTTGGGCCTTCTATTTTGCCCAATACCAATTTCAAATCCATCATGTCCCTGGATGCCTTATCCAGACGTCCTGATTATGAACTCCTTGAAGATCGGACCTTTCCCAAGACGTTTCCCCACACAATATTTGTTGCCCAAGCAATTACCCTCCTGGAGGATATTCAAATTCAAGCCCAGTCCTCTGAACCTTGGAAGGAGTTCAAGAGAAACAATCGATGGAATCTCAAAACAAAGGAAAGATACCTGTTCAAGGACAATCGCTTGGTCATTCCCACTCCTGGACTGAGACAAAAGATAACAAGCCTATGTCATGATACTTTCCATTCAGGACACAGTGGCATCACCAACACTCCATCTAATACAAAGACAGTTTTCGTGGCCAAAGATGATGGGTGATATCAAGATCCATATCCAGACATGTGCAGTCGGCAATAAGAACAAACATAACAAAAGACCAGCAGGTCTCCTGCTCCAACCAGCAATACCAACAAGACCCTGGGAAATCGTTGCCACAGATTTTATCGTGGAACTACCCTATTCCAGGGGCTACACAACTATAATGGTTACCATTGATTTGTTCACTCATATAGCTCATTTTACACCCTTATACAAACTGCCATCTCCATCGAACTTGCTGGAATTTTCCTGGAACACATATTCCGGCTTCATGTGCTACCTTCCAAGATCATTTCTGACCGAGGACCCCAGTACATATCCCAGTTCTGGAAACAGTTATGTCGAATACTGGGAATCCAATGTGCCTTGTCTTCGGGTTATCACCCACAGACCAATGGAGCCACTGAACGAGTAAACCAAACCCTGGAACAGTATCTTCGTTGCTTTGCCACCAAGGTCCAGGATGATTGGTCACTCTTAATACCTGTGGCCGAATTCGCATACAAAAATTCGGATCATTCAGCTATCAAAACCAGTCCTTTCTTCTGTAGTCAAGGATTTCATCCTTCAGTCCTACTGTCCATTCTTCCACCCTACCCCAGTTCCTGCGATTGATTACTGGATTGAAACACTAATTAATGTGCACAAAGAAGCTAAGGAACACCTGCAAAATGCCCGAAGAGACGTTAAACATTATGCTGACTCCAAAAGAAGACCTGGGCCTTCCTATTCAGTAGGCGATAAAGTCTGGTTATCCTCGAAACTCCTTCCCCGTCAGCTACGACCAAATAAATTGGCTCCCAGGTATTACGGACCTTTTTCTATAAAAGAAATCATCAATCCAGTGGCCTTTCGACTCCAACTACCAGAATCATGGGAAAGGATCCATCCAGTCTTCCACACCTCTCTGTTAAAACCATATGTTCAGTCCTCTCGAACTGCTCCAAGATCTACCCCAGTGATCGTCATTGACCAACTCGAATAAGAGGTCTCCAGAATCTGTGACTCCAGGTACCGACGTGGTCAATTACAATATTTGGTCGAGTGGAAAGGTTATCCTACCAGTGAGCCATGTCAAACATGAATGCCCCCAGGCTGATTCGAAGATACCATCTTATCCATCGAGGCAAACCCGGAGGAGCTGGGCTTCAGAGGAGGCATACTGTCATGAACCGTCGCCTACGTCCCTTCTGGACTTCGTGGTCCCTGACCCATAGAGGATTGAATGAAAGTAATCCTTTCAACATGGCCGCCTGATACGGAACGCTGCTTGCCAGTCCTTGCGCTCCATGCTCTACGTTCTACTAAACAGACACACCCCTGCAGCTCTGCGCGTCTCAACGCTACCGCTTGCAGTAGTTAGACGTGTGTTGCCGAAGTTCGCTCGGGGCTTTCTTCTGAATCCTGTTTCCCAGTTCCTTGAATTCCCCTTCCTGCCTTCTTTTCCTCAATTCTTACCTCCGAACTTCCTGGATTTTCACCCGCGCTCGGATCACGGTCGTTCTGTGTCTCCGAGCTCGGACATTGTGTCTTCCTGGTCTCCGTCCTGGACATCTGAACTTATCCTGGAGTTGGATTGTCTCACGCTGGAATCCGAAGACCAGCACACAGGTTTTTACAAATCCTGGACCGTGCGAAAGAAGTCACCAAAGAAGGTCTCAAATAACAAAAAAGGTGAGAAGGGGAGAGACTTGTGACATCGACAGGGATTCCAGGGAGGAGTCCACAGTCGGCCAAGCATTGCTGCGCAAACTGTTTGCTTGACGGTGACCCTGGTGAGGAGGTAAGAGAGCCTTGCCACCTCCCGTGGTTGTGCATGTGTGTACTGCTATGTATTCTTTATTCATGAGCATGTGAATCCATGCTGGAGAAGGAACAAGTTACGTACCTGTAACTGTTGTTCTCCAGCAAGGGTCTGGCATGGATTCACACGTGAACCCTCCCGCCTATCCCTCTGCGGCTCTTCTCTTGGTCCTATTGCCACTTTACGTGCTACCAAATCTGAAGATGGCTGCCAGAGGAGGTGCTTAGGTAGAGGGCAGTCATTGGCTGGGGGCAGTATGACCCAGAGATCAGTGATTGGTTATTAGGAGAAAGACAGTTTAGAAGTGAAACTTAAACCGATTTTTTTTTTCTTTACCAAGGATTCCCAGCCTGACTATGGGGAATATTCATGAGCATGTGAATCCATGCCAGACCCGTGCTGGAGAACAACAGTTACAGGTAAGTAACTTGTTCCTTTTGCTCGCTGCTGCCACCCGGAGGCCAGCCAAGTGAAGCCTATGTATCTGCGCTTTACTTCTAAGAATAGCATTGATTCTCGCCAGTAAGGTTGAGTAGTAAGGAAAAAGTCCTTGTTTGCCGATGCTAGTGGCTTTGTTGATTTTTGCGAGTCCTGTGCTGGTTTCATTTTTCAAATATGTTTGGAGTATTTTTGTACTTGCCTGTCAATTGTGTGCTTCACTATGTGGACTCTGTTAGGGAGATGTATCAGTTTTAATCTTAATCCCCCTTCTAGTGAGACCACCAGCACTTTTTGCTTAACTTCTGACCTTTTTTCATGTTCTCCTGAATGAGGGGAGCCCTTTTCCCCCTCATTCATTCTTGTGGGATCTAACCATGGGAATGCTGTTTTATTTTTTACTTATTTTTATGGAGTCTTGCTTTCCTCCATATCTCTTAGAGGCATCTGTGTTACACTTTTGCAGCACCCAACACCCTATGTGCAGTGTTGATGGGGACCCTTTGGGTTCTCCTTTTTATATTTTTATTTTCTCTAAGGACTACTGTTCTTAAGGATAGAGGGATACTTTGTATCCTTCCTAAAACTTTAACTTATGAGAGATTAGCACACCCCACCTTATGTGGAGTGCTAAGGGGATACCTAGTATCCCCCTTCTCTCTGCTTCTGTGACTTTTGGTCACAGTGACAACCCTATGGTTATGGCTGGTGGCAGTGGATTTATTCTACCTATTCACAGTTGCAGGTATGCACAAAAGGGTCACCTATGTTCTAACATGGTGGCTCCTGTTTTCGCCATTTCTTGAGTGGTTGTCCTTTGTTAGCACTTCTACAATTCTGGGATTTTGAGGTCTGAATGTGTGTTTTGGCTTTGGCACGAACCCTTTGAGCTGGCCGCCAAGGCTCCAGTGTGTCTGTGAGGACAGGAAGTCTGGGAGGCGCCTGAAACTCCACTGTCTTTTTATCTGCTGATGTCCCTGAATGGAACCAGTACCCACTGGGTGGCTGGCTGTCCTGATCCACCTGCCACTTTCTGTAAACTGAAGTCAGAGTTTGCTGAGGAGCGAATGGGGAAATCCGAATAAAAGATGAGGTTCCTGAGGCGGAAGGCAAGTCCTTTCTTGCGACTGCTGCTGTGACATCCCATTCAGTGTTAGGCAATGTTTGTATGCAGTACCCTTTGGGACCACTACATACAACTAAGACTACAGGTGTAAGCAAAACCAACCTTTGGCATCAGTCTGTACTGCACAGTTTTGTGGTAGCGTTGCTGAGCAGCCTGGCTTACCTCAAGAGGAAATGTAAGCTGTAAGGATGTTACACAGAGGTCTACAATTACAAATATTCAAATAGACTCTTATACTCAAGGTTGCTTGGTAAAACACTTATTAATGTATTTCACAGTTATAAAACATTCACTAGAAGGAGGCAATCCATATCACACACAAATATACTTCAGTACTTCACAATATCAGATTCTGAGGCATTTAAACTACTGTGAAGGAGGAGCAAAATGGCATTCAGAGCATTTGAAGTAGGAGCAAAAGGGCATAAGTTAATAAAATTAATATTACAGTTACTCTTAAACAATGCAAATAGTTCGAGCTCACCAGAGGAGTTGATTCAATGCAATAGGTTTGCCAAAGTCAATGGGCTAAAGTCTTGTATAGGATAAAGCAGTTCTGGAAGTTAAACAGAAAAGTCTTTGCCAAAGTTCTCAGAAGTAGTTAATAAAAGAAAGGTTCATATGTTGGGTCACAAGCTGACTAGGCCTGCAAGTTGCCAAAGTTTCAAGCATTTTCGCAGTGAGAGGTAAGTTCTCTGTCGGGTTTTCACAGTACCTTACAATGAAGAAAAATATGCAGTTGAAGGCATCTGTTCCTGGCAGTTCCTGCAGATCTTGCTGTTCCTGAATCTCAGTCGTGGGGACAAGAGGGAGGACGTCGGGGGGACTCCTGCAATGCATTGGGACTGGTCAAAAAGCTGGCAAATCCAAATCTTCGATTTCGGGAGCTGTAGTCAAGCACACAAACTGGTGTCCTTCTCCCTGGCTATTCGGTTTCCTGCAGCACTTTGAGGAAAATACAACCAGTTCTAAGATTGGTATTCAGGTGGCTTACGAGTTGATTGGTTCCAGCAACTCAAAGGGAGAAGTCGTCCTTGAAGGGCTTCTCTGTCGAGATGAACTTGGCGATTAGCACCTGCAGCAGGGCTTCACCGGGCAAACCAACGGTCCAGGAGTTGCAGCAGTCCTATTCTTCCAGCTCGTCTGCAGTTCCTTCGTTCCAGTGGTCGACTCTCCCTTCCAAGCCAAGAGACTGGCATTTTATCCAATTTCCTCCCATTCATTCCAGCCTAGCTGCCACTCACCCAGCAAGAGTGGCTTTCGTTGCCGGACAGTCAGCCAGCCAATCACGCCAGAGTGCATTTGGGTCTCCTAGGAGACTAAGCACAGGGTGTTTCGGGCACCTCCCTCACTTCCTTCCCACCCCAGACACTCGGGCGCCAGAGGCGGTCTTCAGTCCTGAAGCCCACAAAAAGCGTAGGAACAAAGGGACCAAAACTGGTTTGGCGCACAGAGACAAACTCTAGACAGACATTTCCAAAGATATGCTGAAAAAAGAAGACCGGGACCTGTTTAAACAAGGGGGGTTCAGATGCCATCTTGAAAAACATGGCTCCTGCAATTTAACGCTACTGGTGTTCGCGTTCGGGGACAAATCATGGTAGTTCATTGTAAAACCACTGCCACCAGTCATTTAAAGAGGAAAGTGTAGCATCTGACTGCTGCATGAGTTTCTGTTCATAGGGCATACTAAGTAACCCCTCCAGCACTCTGTTGTAAGATGGGGTGTGCTGGGTCTAGGAATTTGAAAAGACTAGTAAAGTCACTTTACTTTCTCTGGGAAACAGTAGTTGATCCCAGAAAAGGTACTTAGACCTTGGGACAGCCTAAAAGGCTTCCCCTGTGTCACTGCACTGAGGGTGCTGCTTGACACAAATGAAAATATGTCTATGGAGTTGTCTAAATATCCACAATCAAAGAACACAAGAGTAAAACACATTCAAAATACATGAGAGAGGGTGGGGGGGAAAGGCTCCCGCTCTCTCCAGGTAAAACAAATCAAGTCCTCAAAATCCAGCACAGTTGCTGGGAGTCTCTAAGGTGAAGAATTTGTACATTTATGAGAATTCTTCCCAACAGAGTCCTTACTTTCGTCACCAGACCGAGGAATCAGGAGACTGGGTCCGTCAGGAAATAATCCAGCTGCATTTTCTTCAACCGCCCTAAGGTACTGTGGGGCTCAAGGTGGAACTTAACTCAAGCTGAATAGTTGCCCCAGTGTGACATAAGTGCTATACTTGGTTTTTGGGTGTCCACCCATACCTCTTGCCCAGGTTTAAAGTTTGTGTGATTTTATGGAGTTCTTTGCAGAGTTCTTAGTCCTTTTTATCCTACTAAAGCATCTTATTTAAAGTATCTAAAGTGTGGAACTTGGTCTTTTCTGCTGCTGCATTAGACTTTGCTCCCATCCTACACTCACTTTGATGAACTCTTGAATAGTTGAGATTGGACTGCTAAAGCATAAGAAGCCTTGAAAAGTGTTGCTACGAAGTAAATCACTGCTGCTAGTATGAAATAACCACTTTTTCTGAGTGACTTTGTAAATTAATGAAACAGCGATTTCACTGTAATAAATGTGTGTGCACGCCACTACTATTTAAACAGTGGAACTGTCATGGCTGTCATTTTCTGTAACAATTGTGGGCGCCTGCTACTACAATTGAAGCAGTCACCTATGAAAAGTATTGCTTATAATTCCTATGTGTATCGGTTAGTCCAAAATAGTATTTACCTACCTTACCTTGTGTGTATAAAATGTATATTTTATTGTAACTTTCAATGTCTAAGAGTTTCTTTGGGCTAATGTATTGACTGGGTTCATTGTACTTACCTACAGCTCACATCCTCCTCATAAGAAAAGCCTGGCTGCTCTGCCATTCTTCCAATCCTTTCGGTAGTACAGACTTATACTACGAGTTTCAGACGTGTATACCAAGTGATCGTTTTATAGAGTCTTACCTCTAGGTGGACTATAGGAAAACTCCCCTGACACTCATTATGGACCCCTGAACCCACTCACTTTCTCCTGAGGCTAAGCATTGCCCACTTCCCACGCTTACCTTGATTGAGTCTACCTAATCTGTTACCCTGTCTACTATAACTAGGGTGGCCTCCTAAAATCTGTCCACCAGGCCAGATTATAGGAATCCATCTTTACACTTACTATCTAAACTGAATTATTTTGTGCCATACTGTGTGGATTCATTGAGGGTCCCTGACACTGCTCGCTCTCACCTGAGAATAAGCCTTGACTACTCTCCTTTGCTGCCTTGATTGGGGGGTTTTGACTAACCTCTCGGAGATCCCTGTTAACCAAGTCCACCAGGCCAGATTCTAGAAATCAATCTCAGCACTTTCAGAACAGGTTTAAAAACAGAGCAAAAAGAAACGGTCCATAGAAACTATGGAGGGCAAATTGCAAAAATATATCTTTCCTAACTTCTAAAATGTTCATGCCATGTGTTTGCCTATCGGTTGACCATTTTGAGCCTTGGCCGCCTTCCTACCCGTTCTGGCCTGTATTTGCCATATATGGTAAGCCTTTACCTGGGCCAAGTGGTGGTCTGTGTGTGTGGCCAGATGATGGGAGCTTGGTCTGCCTGGGCCCCAGTCTGCATCCAAGCTCCAGTGTGTCTGTTGCTGGGCAGATGTGTTGTCTAGTAGTTGTTCCTGATTTGGCAGCCAATGCGTTTGGATGTTGCAGAACGTTACCATTGGTGGGCTTAGGGGTGACTACAGTCCACATCCTGGATACAAAGAGGACGCCAGCAGCAATTCAGGAAATCATTGGTGTAGCCAAGACCCCTGCGAGGAAGTGCCGCCCTCTGATGACCCAAGGACGACCATTGCAGCTGACAAGTATTGCCTCAGGCCAAGTCTCTATCAAGCCCTGCTCCTCTCCTCCAAAAGGCCCTTGTGGGTGCTTCGACCCCTGGACTGTCGGGAACAACCTATGCAGACCCTTGCTCGAGGATTCATGCCTGCTAAGCCTTTGGAAGTGTCTCTGGACCCACCCAGTGGACTCATGTGAAGTGACATCTGCATAGTTCCAAAGTTTAACTTTGAATGGAAACCGATGCAGAGAGGTATCCTAGGAGAGGTCCTAGGATACCTCTCTGCATCGGTTTCCATTCAAAGTTAAACTTTGGAACTATGCAGATCTTCAACTTGTGTAACAAGATTCCGCTCTCCTGCCGTTTTAGCCAGGTTGACTGAAGAGAGGCCCTGCAGACCCTGCTCCTTGGTTCGCACAATGAGAACTGCCTGTTGCTGCCTGATCTTATTGACCACTGCTGCATCCCGCCACCTTCGTGTCCTCGATAGCCCCTGAGAATGCCTGTTTCACAGAGATCATCCTCTTGTCATGCTAAGGGTGTCCAGCCAACTAACCGGAACCAATCCTGATAAGATTTCTCTTTCTGCAACTTTTCCTCCATAGCTATTATGAACCCCCATCTTTTTTCTTTTTTTTTTCTTTTTTTAAACCTGTTCTGACTTTTTGAAGGGAAACTTCACTTCCCTGCCTTTTGCTAATTGGTTATGGGGAACTGATCAGTTCTTCAGACCATTGTTAGGCAGAAACCTGGCAGTTCCCTTTGGGAACACTGCAAAAGATTTAGGACTACAGGTGTTCGCAGTAAACCCACTTGGTAGCAGTCTGTACCACCCAGATTTACCTGGTAGCTGTGGCTGAGCAGTCAGACCTCCCTCAAGAAGAGTTAGGCAGTATGCAAAGTATACACAATAGGCACTCAGACACAATAATACAAGCAAACACTGACCAGAGCTTTGGTATCAACGTATATAATTATTTATTTAAAAACACACTGTTTGAAACACTCCAGCACTCTTATTGTAAAACACTCTAAACACAGTTACTATTATAATATATACAACCCTTATTCCTTATCAGACAAGTCTTAGTTAACACCACTTATTTCCAGACAGAGGTGAGCGCTTAACTATAGATGGCACTCCAATAAGTTCATGAAAAAGGGAGGGAAAAAGACAGAATATGGAAAGGTACACCACTCTAAGGTTTAGGAACACTATTAGCAAGGCAGAAGAGCAAAAGTCACTTGTGAGCCAAAGTCCATAGGCTGGGCCCACTCTTAGAGAGAGCAGAGCACAAATGCGCCCAAGATCACACAGTTACACTAGGCTTAGAAAGTCTTGCAGAGAGTTCAAAAAGAGTTTAGAGAGGCTCGGAAAAGTTTAGCCAGGGTATCCCAGGCTGACCCAGGATCGAAAGCCGGGGGCTAAATCTACCCCGTACGTCGGTGGCAAGGGAAGCCAGGCGGGACACAGTACCTTAAGTGGGAAGGATCCTCCAGCGGTGGCAGTTGTTCCTGGCAGCGGGTGCAAGTCTCGTCGTCCAGGGGAAGAGAACATCTTAACTTGGAGGGAAGATGAAGGTCGTTGCACTGCCAGGGAAGAAACCAGCCGCAGAGTTTTCCGGTTAAAGGTATTACCCTTTATTTCTTGGTAAAACGTGGTATTCCGGTTGCCGGGGTGCTTAGCACAGGCAAGGCGTCCACAAGATGCGTCGGGAAGGCGAAAAAACAGTGAAACTGGTTATCCCCAGCAGTCAAAGGAAGAAGACTCTCCGGCAGGAGATCTCCTCTGTCGTTGGGAAAAGTGGTGAGACGATCCAGCAGGGCTCCACCGGTGGTGTCGTCGTGGCAGGTCGGCTCGCTGCTCCCTCGTCGGATTCTTGGGTCCTGTGGCGACTTCTGAAGTTCCAGTCCCTAAAGCCCTGCTTTTATGCAGAAAACCCCCATTCACTCAGCCTAGCTGTCACTCAAACATGCTAAGTGGTGAGCCGGCCGGCTCACCACTTGGGCCATTCAGGACGGAGTGCGACTTGTGTTGCCTAGGCAACTCAGTCCAGGGTGCCTAAATCCCCCTCCACCCCTCCTAAGTACCCCAGACAGAGTGGCACCACTTTTGAGGGCTTCTGTGGAGAAACCCGCCAAAAAGTGGAACAAAGGGCTCGACTTGGGTTGGAGTCACAGAAGAGAACACAAACGCCATTTTAGAACCGAGTTTTGGCAAGAAATACCAACCGGAGAATTAATAATAATTAAATAAACCGGCGGTATGTTCGAGGCGATCGTAATTAAATAAAGATAGTAGCCTCGAACAATGGGAAAATCCCATAGAGAAATATTCGCGGTTGAATATAAAAAGTAGTATCCACTGCCACCAGCCAAAACTCGGTCAGGGGGGACGGAGACGTGCCCCCTCGACTAACAGACCCCGGGGCAATCTAATTGCCCCAGCCAGTACGTCCACAATATGATGGTTTGTACTGGTTCTGTTCAGAATTCAAGACTAGTAAAGTCAATGGTGACTTTACATGCCCTGGGAGACAGTAGTCAGTCCCAGGGTATGGAGTCTATACTGGGGGGTCACTATGACACCCCTGTATTACTGCACTAAGGGTGCTGTGTAACACACATCACAAAAACACATGAAGCCCAATGGAGTAAAAGACCCCATAGCCCATTAAACACATCTAGAGTCAAAGAAACACACTCAAATCATGCCCAAGAGTGAGGGTAAAAGAGTCTCACTCTTGGCAGGAGAAAAAAATAAACCGCAAAAATGCAGCAAAGCTGCTGGGGGACTCGCTAGGTTAGGAAATTCAGCCTAAACAGAGAATTCTCCCTAACAACCATCAGTACTGGGAAACTGTTTTCCTTTTGCCTTTTGTGACTTTTTAACCTTACACACAGCATCTCACGGGGATGCTTTTGTATCACCATAGCTTTTTACACATGAGATTTCTGGTTACTTTTATATATGCCTAAAGACAAGCCGGTTGTAGCAGATATATTTTTACAATTTTTGTATTATTTTTAGTGTTCATATTTGCATTTACAGCATATGGCTACTACAGATGGCTAGTGCCAGGAGATTTTCGCTTGTTCTTTGGCCATATTGTTTGGCCTTTTTCCTGCCATGCCAGGTAAGGAAATACCTTTTAAGACCATGCACCTGCCGGGAAAGCTGCTGCTTTCCCGAGCTACTGAGGCTTCTGTGTGTGTGGCCCAGGAGAGGGGTTGGGGGGGGGGGTGGGCTGTGTATTCCCATTCCACATCCATGCTGCCAAAGTCTTGGTAGAGGACATGAGTGAAACAAATAGTTGTCCCTGATTGGACAACTACTGGCTTTGTGAATGGTGGAGTTCCTTACCATTGGTGGGCTTGGACTTGCTTCCATTCTGGATTTTGGATTCGAAGAGGACTCCTGCAGCCGTTTCTTCAGATACGCGCTGGAGGCAAGAATCCCTCATAGAATAAGATCCAACTAACGATCCGAAAACGACGCTTGAAGAGGCCTGGCATCCCTTCCTGTGTCTGGCCCAGTGAAGCCCTCTTGGACTCCCTGATGTCCGAAGACTAGGGCGACCAACTATTCTCAATACCTTCTGTATGATCCAGCCGTCCTGAGCCATTAAAGTGTCCCTGTACCACTCAGTGTACTGAACGTTTCTCCCGTGAGCTACCTTGCCAGAAATTTTGCTGATCTGCAGTTTCCCCCGTAACTTTGGTAGTCGCCAGCTTGTGGATTAAGTCACCTTGCCTTCTAATTTTAGCATTCCAGCCTCAAAGGATCCTGTCCTAGAGAAGCTTCTTCAACCGCAGCTGGAAGGGCGCCTGTCGTCCCCGGTGTGTGGTGGCCGTTGCTGGAACTCTTTCCCCTGTCCTGTGAAGTGTCATGAAGAGGCCTGCATTGGTGAAACTTGAATATCTTCATTACTAGGGGTTGCCCCTTGCATCTAGACCTGAAAAACCGTGCACCCACAGCTCCTTGGCACTTCTCACTGGAATCGACAGCGGGAAATCCAACCAGACAGTCCCAGCCCCCACATCAGGTCACAAACGGACTGTTGGGTAATATTTTCATATCAATGATGAATCTTCCTGACCAGTGTCAACTCCAGAACTTTTTGCTGGACTGGTAGATGATCTTTCTCTATACCTCAATGAGTGAGAACCTTTTTCCACACACAGTCCTTTACTCTTTTTATGGGTGTCATTTTTAAGACTCTCCATAGTGCCTTTTTAATGTTATCCTCCGACTACGTTTGGCACATACTGCCTATTGTTCATGGGTTGCCCTTGGGGGCTCCACTTTTAACTTTCTCTGGCTACCCTTGTGAGAACTACAGTTCCCAAGGGTAGAAAGGAACTTTGGATCCCTTTTTACATTTTATTAGGGGAGACCAGCACCCTCCACCTTATCTGGAGTGCTGTGGCGATGCAATGTATCCCTATTCTCATTCTAACTGTAACATTTCTGTTACCGGGACAAGCTTACTTACCTTTAATGGCTGGTGGCAGTGAACCTTTTATCTAATACAGTGCACCTTAACTGCGACTGTTTCCACAGCCCCGGTAAAGACCCCTATTGGTGCTCATTTTACCAAAATTGCCTTGTCTTCTTTTTTTTGCGATTTCAGTGTTCCTTGTCCTTTCTTGTTCCTTTACCTGACCTGCAGGGAGGGAAAATGCTTTGTCATTTTTATATTTGGCGGAAGAACTGTCAAACCCGCCCCGGCTCCAGGGTGTCTGGGAAGGCAGGAGGCGTCCAAAACTCTGCAGCCCTTTGTCTTCCAGCTCGACTGCAAGAATCCAGTTCAAACAGATGAACAGTCTTCAGAATTCTGAATCTTGCTGAAACTTTATGGGCATCTTGCTGGACCTCCTGAGACGTGAATCGAGTCTGAAAAGTCCACTCATCAGAGTGCTGGACCTTGCAGACAACGAGAATCCGACCAACGATATTCATTCTTCTAAAGGCTCCTGAAAAGGGCATCATAACTAGAGCCGCACATCCAGCTGTGAGTAAACTCTTGCTTGGAGCCTTTTCCTGTGATCCCTGCTGCAAAAGTCCTTCCAAAGTCCTGTCTTCCATCTTCTTGACAAAGGAATCCATCGGCCAAGATTTTGGCTGCAGATCCTGAAATCTTCCTGCTGCAACTCTTATTCTGTGCTGAGGTGGTACTGTGTTAAATGGGGTATTTTACCTACCTTAAGCCTTTGTGATTTCTTTATAGCTTTGGTGTATTTTCTGTGTTTGGGGGGTGTAAGCAGGGCATGGTATCAAACATTGAAGATGGACACTAGTAATCACAGTTCAAGGGTGTTTATTAAACTTCAATGGGTTAGTTGAATGCCTTTCTAACCCTAAATCTAAGGATGGGACCATCAAATAATAACGCAGTCCTAGTGGAGTCTGTCAAAATAAAAGGGCCTATACTAAGAAACCTATTGTCAATCTTTCTAAATACAATTGGTTTGGGATAACAATGTATGCAAAAAGAAAAGTGTTCAAGAAATGTTATGTCAAGATAGTTGAGCATTTGGCTTCCCTTCCCGACGTTTTCAGCACAGGACAAGGCGACACAGTTGAGCTTCGCACACACTCTGGCTTCTCTGTCACGAGGATACAGTTCAAAGCACAGGTATCGGGGCCTTCTGCCAAAGTGTCTCTCCCAATGACACACTCTTATTGCAGAGGGCCTGAAGTAACAAACACACACTAAAGTTCCTTTCTTATCAGGACTTTCACATTCACAGGTTCGCAATTGGTCTCCCTCGATCAGGCTCGGACCACAGATCTGCCTTGTTCGGGCTCAGACCCCTTTAGCACAATGTTCACCACTGGTCTACCTCGTTCGGGCTCAGACCACTTAAGCTCACTTTTCAAGCCTTCCCCTTTGTAACAAAAATCAAAGACTTTCGATTGTGCAATGGGTTTTGCTTAAACCGTTGCAGGACCACTTCGATTGACTTCATTTCCTATTCTTTTACTTTTGCTTCTGCCACTTTTTGGCTGGATACCTTACAGAGACCTTCGATTGAGCACTTGCGGTGTCTTACCACTCTGTCACTGGTATTTATCTCTCTTTATTAAAGTGCAAACATCCATCAGCAATTAAGCTTTCCTTGCATCTTTCATCACACACGTTACCACTCTCCGTTAATGTGCTCTTTATACAATTTAGCCACTTGCAAATGTGACTTCAACACAGACCGGTCTTGCATCGGTCTCCCCAACTCACTGGCTGTGTTGATCTCTCTGACGGTACCACGGCGGCTGCTGCTGCTACCCGACTCGGTCAGCCATGCAGGAGGGCCCTGGTAATGCAGTATTCTTCAGTATGGGTTACTGGCCTTAATTTATTTAATATGTAGCGCACTGGAACAACGCCCAAGGGCCTAGAAGCACGGAGACGAGACAAATAACAGACAAAACGGATGTAATTAAGAACAATTAAGTCAGCCAAGATGGGGAAACCAGAAGGGGAACAAAACACTGAAATTGTTCAAAAAAGAGTCTTTAGCCTGCGCCTGAAAGTCGAGAATTCCCCACACACTCTAATGTCCGGTGGGAGGGCATTCCAAGGCTGAGATGCGGCCACTGAAAAGCAGCCATTCTGCACATGGGAGTTTGGCTACCAGGGTTTCCACCAAGCCAGTGTTGTTGGTACGTAGTGCTCGTCTATCTAGCAACCATCTTATCCTTTTGGTTCGATAGACTGGACTTTTGCCATTCAGACAGGCATGCTTGATGCATAGAGTCCTGAACTGCATTCGCTTCTGTATTGGCAGCCAATTAAGTGATCTTATTGCTGCAGAAACATACTCGGTTCTGCGCAAGCCAGTCACTGCCTTAACTGCATTATTCTGGACCACATGAAACCGATTTATCTTTTTTTTCCAATGCCCTGCAAAATAGTGGTACAGTAATCCAGACATGATCCAATAATTGCACGGGCCAGTGTTTTGCTGTCTGCCTTATCAACAAAAGTTCTCGCCTGTACGAGTAGCTTGACATAGTAGGAAGCATGAGATACCAGGCTACTGACGTGTGTGTTCATGGTAAGCGCAGAGTCGAGGTATAAGGCCCAGTGTTTTAACTTTGGGGAGTGTTGTTAAGAGGCAGTCAGAGATTTGAAGATGCATACGCCGTATCCAGTTTACGTAGTTTGGAGGCTGTGCCTACCAACATAATCTGTCTTCCCATTGTTCAGTACCAGGCCATTAGTAGTCATCCAATGATGGATGCGATTATGTGTTATTAATGGCCTGTAAGTCAAGCTCATGATTGCCGGAAATGGGAAAGACACTGAGTGTCATCTGCATAATTTGCATATCCCCTTCCGCATCCAGGCAACTGAAAAGAGGCAGAATAAAAATGTTGAAAAGCGTTGGGGATAGGCAAGAGCCCTGGGGCACCCCACACTCCAGAACATATTCTTCTGCCACAAAGTTTTCAAAGAAAGCTCTCGCCATTCTCTTGGAGAGGCAAGAGAGCACCCAACTGGTCGCCTCAATAGAGAAGTGGGCAGTGTCTTGCAACCTAGTGTCAAAAGAAAGAGTGAGTTGGCAATTGGACGATAGTTGCCTTGAATGTTGGGGTCCAAAGAACGCTTTTTTAAGAGTGGTGAGATCCAAGCCTGTTTAAGAGAGCTTTGAACAATATTCTCCATAAATGAGAGATTGACAAATTTGGTTATCAAAGGCATCAACCATTCTGCACATAATTTGACAATGATGGCCGGCCAGATATCGCCCTTGTAGATTGTAGGTTTGATTTTCACAAGTAGATCAAACATGTCCGCTTCCAAGATTTCACTAAACCCAAACGATGGCGGAGAGGAAGGGTGTGTGTTCTATGCTGACTCTGGAGGATGGGTCCAGGGCGACGGGGGGGCATGGAGCGCTGTCCTTCCCTAATCGGAGCAATTTTTTGCCGCAGGGACAATATTCATACACCAAAGGGTGTCTTTTGTCACTCAGGAGATCTTACTTTTTTTAATCTGAAGGTTTCTGTAAAGTAAGTTTCTCACCGGAAAGGTCAAGGGTATCTCCCACCTGGCACCCTATTGTAGTTTTGCCGTCTTTCTTCCCTCGTTCAGCTGCCATCTGGAAAATCCTGTTGCTTCATGTGCTTTGCCTCGCTCAGAGTGTGCTCTCGTGCTCCATCTTTCATCCGTGTGGGGAAGCTTAATGGAAGTCAGGTGTGAATGGTTACCAGTAATTGCCTGACCATAGTAGTGGGACATGTCATGTACAGTGCTTGATTGTGAGTCTGTTTTCTCCCAGATAGGGCTGTTTGTGTGAAAGTGTTCGCGAAGGGAAAGGGGGGGTGGTAGTAGATCTTATGTATCCTATCGGGTAGGATGGGGTAAAGGTGTTGCAGGGAGGGGGATACCGCATCTCGCCATCAGTTGTCCCACTCCCCGAAGACCCCTCACCCAGATGATCCTCCCACACTGGTCCACCCCTTGGGTCTGGATCCAAAGGCACAGGCTGTGCCCTGGCCACGTTAGAGACCCCCGGGGACTAGTGGGTGTGCCACCTTCTGGTTTCTCACAGAGGCCACTCATCCAGTCCACTGTGGAATCCTCCTGGGGTGTCTTCTGTGAAGTCCCTGGACCTTGGACTAACTTTAAAGTGAAATACTTACTGGTTCGAACTGTCTTCCTTTGGAACACTGACTTTGCCTGCAACTGAACACTATCTCACCCTGCCTACAGCTGGCACCTAGACCACTAGGGTCCCTCTACTGCCTCTGAGTGAACTCATGCTATAGAATGAAGGAAGGCTGGATAAGAAAAGGATTCTGCCTTGAAAAGAACAACAAGTGTTCAAATGTTACTTACTTGCAAAAGAAGTTGGTTGGTAAATATAACTTTGAGAGTAAATAGTTACAAGATTTCTTACCTTGAATGTGTGTTGGACTATTCTTAAAAGTGTATATAAGGTTAATTTACTCACCTGTGAATTGGTTGTGCTTCTTCCCCAAATGTAATGCTGTTGGTTCCACTTTACTATTCCTGTTAGGATTAATGTATGAGTGTCCCCAATTGGGTCTTGCTTCCACTGACTTGCTGTTAGCCTGTCCAAAATAAGTCTTCCTTAGGTTATACTTGCCTCTTAAGTTGCTGATAGCTCCTTTAAAAAGTATATAGGTTTTACTTACCTTGTGTTAGCTGTGTTCCATCCTAAAACAAGTTAGTTATTATTTACCTCAGTCTGTGTTGCACTAATATGAAAAGCAACTGTAATAGTATATTACAACATTATGTTTTACCTGCCTAGAATAGCTGTGTGCCATTCTTGAAAATAGTTCCTTTAGGTGTAGCTGACCTTGGTCTGCCTGGTGTATCCAAAATTAGTGTTAAGAGTTATTGCTTATCTTAGACTTGTTTCACTGAGCTGAAAAGCAACTACGATTATATATTACACCAAAAAGGTCTTACTCACTTAGTATAACTGTGTGTTATCACAAAAGTAGTAGAGGTATATACTATTCCTTGAATCTGTGTTCCTCTATTCAGAAACATATATTTGCAAATTGGTTTACTATGTGACTTCCTTGTTGAGTGCGATTGCATAACTGATGGGGTCTACTACTGAAAGTAACTTATGGTTGTACTCCCCATGGATAGGTGTGGCCTATACTGAATGTGTATGATGAGGTTTGACTTACCTAGACTACGGTTAGTTTTCTAAATAAAGGTCTATTCAGTGGTCGGTCTGTGTACTTTAAAGCACAGTGTTGTGTTTTTATAATCTGGGATAGTACTTATTTACCCATGATTTACCTTGGTCTAATTGTATTTAAATAAACCCTTTATTTTTACAATACATAGTGTTTCTTTGGACCATGTGTGTACTACAATTCATTTGTACTGATTCTACAGCCCTCTCTCCCTCTTAAGATTAGCCTTGCTGCTCTGTCTATGCTACCATATACTCTGGTGGTACAGCCTTATACTAAGAGTGGAGTCTTGTACTGTATCAGTTGAATGGTTTTACTAAGCGCTTAGTTGGACTTCAGAAAAACTGTGTTAACAGAGCACCCCCAGAAACATGCCCCATTAGTGAACTTCCCATATATCGCAATTTGGCTCTTCGAGACCAGGAATTACCAAAGGACTGGCAAAGACAGTATCTGGGTATACAGCATTAAGTGGTCAAATGCAAAAGGGCACAAAACAATAAAAATAAAAATGGTAAAGTATCTCATCAAACCAATGACCCTAGAGAGGGGGGTCAGATCTTTAGGGGAAGGGTATGTGATGAATCCTATGGAGTCATCACTTATCCCCAGCCTAAAATCTCCTCCAATGTGTCCAGAGGATGGCAGCTGCTACATTATCCTGACCCTCGGGGTGGCATTATGAGGGAGGATCACATGGGAGGATATGGCAATCTTGGTGATGTGGTGACCCAGTTGGGAGAAATGCAGTATCCTTCTCTTATAAATTAGGAAGACCACAGAATTCCCGAGTCCTTAATGGATGATTGTCATGTTATAAATCCCTTCCATAATAGGACCCAAAAATCCCTTCTTGCAAAACATTGAGCAGAATAGCATTCACACTTCAAATGCACATAATTCACATTTAACATCTTGTTACTATGATGTTTTTGTTCGTGACAACAATCCTGTGGACTACAACTCCCACAACGCCTTAAGTACTGCGACAAAGAAGTAGAGGAGGAAGGAGTCAGTAAGGACTGAAGGA
This sequence comes from Ambystoma mexicanum, assembly GCF_040938575.1. NCBI lineage: Eukaryota > Metazoa > Chordata > Amphibia > Caudata > Ambystomatidae > Ambystoma > Ambystoma mexicanum. The sequence goes on along the minus strand of NC_090922.1, from coordinate 39,908,346 downwards.
AACCTTGACAAAACACACAGGCTGGTTGTTATGGTGGAGATCAGCTGCACAGGACATTTAAAAATGGCCTGCATTTTTGAGTCTGCGTTGGAGAGCAGAAGCAAAGTGGAAAGCAGACCCGCGAGTGAAGGCAGACGCACAGGAAGGAACCGTCCAGTGAAAGGCAGAGGCTTTCAGGCTTCTACTTGTGAGCCTTCCTTGACGGTGTGATGGGTGACACAGGGAAGCGTGGCAGGCACCAGCGAAAAACCACACCAGAACCGGCAGCGACTATGCTGTGCAGAGAGCGGTTGTACGGGAAAACCCCATCTTCACCGGCAAATGGATGCGAAGCCATTCGGGAAGCTGGAGCAAGGTGTGCAAAGCGGGAGGCGCTTTTCCTGAGGGAGTACTTCACCTCAGCAGGGTACCACTGGTCAAAGAACATAGGTGAGTGGGCCCAGTGAGAGTGCCAAGATGGTGGAAGTTGGAGCAAAGGTTATTACAAGCAGATGAAGTATAATTAAGAAGTTGAAAGACAGAATTTGTACAAGTCTCTGTATCTGAGAAGCCAATATGGGGAAAGTTGGAACAAGCATTGCCACAAGCAAATACACATTGGTGAAGAAGTTAACTTGAACAAGTCTCCATATATGAAATGCTAATATGGGGAAGATTGGAACAACTAGTATGTAAAGTCAATGAAGTATAGTTGGGGCAGGAGTACTATACTAAAAGAATAAGAGAACATTAAAAGAAGTCCTGCTCATCAGGCAGTGGGCTTTTGCTGAAGAGATACCTGGCAGGAGAGTAAACTAGGGGTGCAAGACCAAGGGGGTGGGAGATTGATTCCTGGCAGAGGAGTATACCAGTTGATCCCTGACAAGTACATGAAAGAAAAATGCATTGTGAATAGATACCTGGCAGGAGAGTATACCAGCAGATCTGAAGAATCTACTGAAGGATTCCTGACCGGGTAGTATACCGGTACAACTATCCATGAGAAGTTGTAATCTAAAGGACACCTAGAAAGGTACTGTGTGGAAGAGACACTTTTGCCATCCTTGCATCGTTTGTTGTCTAAAAGAGTCATTTCTGCCAGCTTTGAGAAGTTGCTGCATGGAAAAGACATTTCTACCATTCTTAAAGGAACATTTCTTTCAAAAAGACACTTTTGCCATCCTGCCTGAATTAATCCAGGGGAAGGGAACTGTCCTCTTGTTCCAGGGATGTCTCCTTGGGAGAAACCACTTTTTGTTGAATATATTTATTTCCTTTACATTTGAACACTTTTGGCTAAACCTATTTTGGAGACTATTTACCTTTCACTTCATAATTGTTTTATTTCTAGTGTGAGGGTCGGATATATTCTGGACACAAGGACAGTTTACTTAATTTTAACGACAAGACTCAGACTGATCTTTAGTTGTAGCTTCCTAGGTAGGGAAACTCTCTTTAAGATAGGGACAGAGAGGCCTTTAACCAACCTCCTTTCTTTTAATAACGATGTCGGATGTTGAGAATAATACCCCTTTGTGCCCGCCTCTCATTTCTGACACCTCACACTTAGCAAGCCCAGTTAAGCCAAAATGACTTTACTGGCCTCCAAAAGCCAGAATAAACAGCAGCAAAAAGTTAAGTGTCCCATTGATGTCTATGAGGGGATGCAATCTGTAGTCATCCCGCACAGAGACCTGTTGGTAATCAGTCCTCGGGTCTGTCAGATGCTTGATGAGTGCCTTTCTTTTTATTCTGATACATTTTTGGCTTGTTTTTGCGTGCCCTTTGAAGGAATTTGTGTACATTTTGCAATAGTTTTTCTGAGCTAGTACCTGGTTTTCTGACTTATTTATTTCATGTTCTCCTTTGCCTCTCAACCCGATTATTGATCTGCTCGACCTCTGGAGTGGCCTGCCTTAGTGCTGTAGTCCTTTAACTATCCGATAAACCCTGCCTCCCCACTCCTCCCCTGCCCATCCTTCTGGTTCTCATTGGTTTCTGCCCCTCACACCCCAACCCTTGACTGGAACAGCAGCATTTCAGAGGACCTTCCAGGTCAGCCACCAGCTAAGGGCCACAAGGCAAAGGGCAGCTGCCATCTAAGCAGTTCCACTCCGTGTTTGCCTGTGTGCGCCTGGGACGCCTGACCTAGACGACCTACAGCGACGGATAAGGTAAGTGTGGTCTGGGCGGGGGAGTACATCCATTACTCTACTCCATTAAATCCACACCACTCTTATTGCCCATTATCATCTAGCCTAATTGTGTAAGGTAAGCATTTTGGCACTCATAAGTGTGTAAGATAGCTATACTCTAGATGGACCCTCAATTACATGCAGTAACCATACTTCACCGCTGTTGGTATGGCCTTATTGTATTCCCCGGCTGCGCTGAGAGATGTAATTTCCCTGTGCCCCATAATAATTACCCATTGTGTTCCGCGCCATAGCTAATTTGTGTTGACGTTGCCACGCTCTATAACTAGCCATCGTAAGGCGATACCGGCGGAAAGTACAACCATTACTGTGCTCCAGAGACCCAGCCACTCTTACACTACTACTATTAAGTAAATGGTTTTAACATAGCCTCTGAGTCAAGTGTGCTACCCTCCATAGTCCGCAATTGTGATATGCTTCATAGTTATAGCCATTGTACTGCATTGTGGAAGGAAATGTGTTGCACCTACATGTATACTAGGGGCAGACGTCATGCATGATTTAGATGTATTTTGCAGGAGACAAAATGTGTTGCAATAGACCTGTTGTGAAGAATAGCCATGTTTGTTTGTATGTTTATTGTGCATTTGTAAAATATGGGCCCGCATAGGCCAGTGGTTTCCCAAAAGCAAGTGCAGGGAGTAGGTTGGAGGCTGAAGGCGATAGGAGGGAAGACCAGGACACATAAGTGCTTAGGCCACCAATCTTGGCGACTGTGGGATTTAGCATCGGAGGGAGAGGGGGAAGGAGGAGGAGAAGAGGAAAGTTTTGAGGAGCTTGCAGAATTTGAGGAGATCCGGCTCAAGACGGAGAGGAAGGGGGATGCTGTTCCAGAGGAGGGAGTCAGCTGAGGAAAGAGATCGGTCACCCGCTCGCTGCTTAGAGAAGTGCTTGACGCGCAGAGAGTTGTAGCCGGAAGAACATAGAGATCTGGAAGGAAGGTATTTGGTGAGAGCAAGTTGTAGATATCGTGGTCCACGGCCCCAGACAGCCTTATGGATGATGCAGAGGGATTTGAATTTGATCCTTACAGCAACCGGGAGCCAATGGAGAGATTTTAGGGCTCGAGAGAGAAGGTCCTTGAGCTTGAGGTCAAGGATAAGTCTCGCAACCCTATTCTGGATTAACTGGATGGGGCAAAGAGAGGAAGAGCGTAGATTAAGGAAGAGGCTGTTTCTGTAGTTCAGCCTAGAGAGTACCAGAGCTCTAGAGACATTGAGTTTTGGGGGAAAGGTGAGGAAATGGAAGGATACCTCTGAGGATGTGGAGTTGGAAATGGGCATTCTTGGCAAGGTCCATGATGTGAGGAAGGAAAGAGAGTGGTCAGAGATGACTCCAAGGTTTCTGGCTTCAGATGAAGGAGGGGGGAGAGCCCATTGAGGGTGGCCAGAGTGAAGGGAGGAACAAGGAAGCATAAGTCCCAATAGGAAGGATCTCAGTCCTGCTGAAATTGAGACGGGGATCCTTAACCCTTTAAGTACCATGGGTATTTCCCCCCAGAGCCCAGGCCTTTTTTGGTGATTTTGGTATGTGGGCATTCAATGGCTTGTAACTTTTTTGTTACATAAGATATCTCGGTCAAATTTGGCCCCTTCTTTTCCCCACATGTAGGCGGTCGTAACGCCACCCAGGAATCCTAGGTTGCTGTAGGCGGGTGAGAGAAACTAAGCAAAAGGGCAAACGTGTTGTGTTTTTTCAAAAAATGCAAATAAAATGATGGACAAAGAAGCCTGTGTTTTTATCCTTGTAAGAGCTAGGAACAAATGGTTTGCTGTGCTGAATTCCCCAATGTCCCGGCTTTCAAGAACAGGTTGAGTGGAAACGAGAAAACATTATTTTGATGTGGTTATCAACCGTTTTGTGAGAGGTAGGCGATTTTGGCCATTTTTGCCAATTGGACGTGCATGGATGGAATGGAAGAAAAGGGTAGGAAAGCCGTATTGGAGGACAGAAAGGCATACATTTCTGAAAAGTAGACAAAAATCCAAGTTTAGGAAGGGGTGATTTGCGTAGGCCGGGCAACAACTAGGTCGGGGAAAATGCGATAGATTGGGGGAAAAGCGGGAAAATGACCGAAAAAAAGGTATGTGGTGGACATGGTTGGCTTGGTACGGCAATGTCTTCTATGAATTTTGAGAAAAGCAATGCTTCGCTACATTCCCCCGACCCTTGCAGTTAGGAAAGCACACATTTTTTGTAGTGGATTACAAAACCAGCAATACCACAAGCCAAACACTGAGCCATGGTACACAGGAGTTTTATGCTTAAGTCCTGAACAGACGCACTTAGCATGTGTAAATCAGGAAAACCAATGTGGTGAGGAACGGCAAGCATACTTTTTTTGAAAGAGCACAGGCAGACCTTTTCAAGGGTAGGTGACTTGTGCAGATTACAAAAGTGTATGGTGCCTAAAGCAGCGACTAAATGTAGGGCGCATTTGGGAAAAAAAGGGTTGTGTGACAAAGGGCACCAGCAAATGGGTCAAAACGTTATGAAAACTACACAAACACAACAAATGTTATACCTTCCCGCGTTCCCACCGGTGTTCCGATGAAAACGGCACCTCACCTGTGTGGGTGCACCTACCTGGGCGCCAAGGGGAAATCCTAAAACACAGGTAACCCCAAGTCTGTTTTGACACCTGAATTTCACACTTTCTCCAGACGGGCACACCATACACATATGGGCCTCGGCTGAGGGGCACCCTACACCACTGGGGAATTTTCTAATGTGAAGGGAGGGTGCACCTCTCCACCCCCGCCCCAATTGGAGGGGCCGCGCATCTCATGTAGCCCTCCCTGGGGGCAGACAAGGGGGGGGAACTGTCCTGCACTCCTCCCTGGGCTCAGGCGTCCCTTCCTAGGAGCAGATATCTGGTCACAGGGAGGGATGCATGACATGGCACCCACTCCATTGCGGGTTGGGGAGACGGGGTCACCACCCCGTCCCATTAGAAAATTCCCCGTCCCTTTAGGGTGCCCCACAGCCCCCCTAAAATGCATTCCACCATTTTCCATTTTTTTCTTTTTTACGAAACTTGCCTTGGCGCAGAGGAGCGCATTGGTGTGCCAATCTGGCCCCAGGGTGCCCAACCCTTACTGCCCCACCCACTGGGGGACCTGTCCCACAATTATTGATGGCCCTCTTCCCCCCCTAATCCCAAATGGGTGGCGGGGGCACCTCATGCAGGCCTCCCTGGGCCTCCTACAAATAGCTGCATGAGGTACCCCCCCCCTCCATTTGGGGTGGGGGGAGAGGGCCACCAAAAATATGTGGGACAGGCCCCCCGGTGGGTGAGGAAGTAAGGTTTGGGAACCCTGGGGCCAGATTGGCACACCAATGTGTCCCTCTGCGCCAAGGCAAGTTTTGTAAACAAAGAAAAAAATGGAAAATGGTACACTACACTTTAGGGCGGGCTGAGGGGCACCCTAAGCCGCCAGGTAATCTTCTAATGTAATGGGGGGTGACCCTCTACCCCCTACACCAAAGGCAGGGGGGGCATCTCATGCAGCATTCCCTGGGGTCAGATGCCCCTTCCTAGGAGCAGATATCTGCCCCAAGGGAGGGCTAAAAGGGGTGCCCCCATTTCCCCTTGGGATGAGGGGGAGAGAGCTACCCCCCTTTCCGTAAAATAAATCCCTGGTGGCTAGACCCCCCCCCACCCAAAACTCCCTTTTGGTATTTTTTTTATTTATTTTATTTTGCCCCCTTCCCTGGGGGCTGATGATCAGCCATCTGCCCCCAGGGGGGACCTAACCTGCAGGCCCCATCCTTTGGGAGGCCGGCACCCTTATTCCTGGTGGCCCTCCCCCCTCCAATCGGATGGGGGTGCCACCTCATGTACACCTGCCTGGGGGCATATATCTGCCCCCAGGGAGGGCTACAAGGTTTGGCTCCCCCTTTCCACTTGGTGTGGGAGGGGGAGGGCCACCACCCTTTCAGGGGGCCAAAAACATCCCTGGAGTCTAGGGCCCCCCAACCCCAACCCAGTTGTTTTAGTATTTTTTTTTACATTTATTTTGCCCCCTTCCCTGGGGGCAGATAGGCCATCTGCCCCCAGGGTTGTACATATGTGTCCCCATGCTTTGGGGGATGGGGAGGGGCGTTGGCAGCCCTCACCCCCCTGTATTCAGACATCCCTAGTGTCTAGTGGGCATTGCTGCCCGCGCACTGAGCGCCCTTGTGCCCGATCCGTGGGCAGCAATGCTGTCACAAAGGGTGTCGTTGGAAAGGGGAGAATCTCCCCTTTCCAACGACACCATTCCTGAAAAAATCCCTGGTGGCTAGGGTCCCCAAATCCCCTCCCCCCCCTTCCCATCACGTTTAAAAAAAAAAAAAAAATGTATGGGCACCTGTTTGCCCCCAGGGGTATTTATATATGTGCCCCCATGCTTTGGGGGCCGGGGGGAGAGGGCTGCTTACTGTAAGCAGCACCCCTCACCACCACGTCACAAACGTATCCCTGGTGGTCCAGTGGGAATTGCTGGGCGCGGATCGAGCGCTCTGCGCCCGGCAATGCTGTCACACAGGGTGTCGTTGTAAAGGGGAGATTGTCCCCTTTCCAACGACACCTCCCTCGATCTCCGGCTTGAAATACAGCCGGAGATCGAGGGGGAGAAAGGTGAACACTCGCCTTTTATTTTCACCGCAGCAGCCCGAAATGGCTGTGCTGCAGTGAAAATTACTTTTACGTCGGCGTGCTTTACGCACGCCGACGTGAAACTGAAGGTAATCCAGCCCCCTGGCAGTGAGGGGGGACCTCCCCCTCACATAGCCCGGCGGTTGGATTACAGTTTTGAGCGATCCCTGCTTTGCAGGGATCGCTCAAAAGAAGGTGACAAAAAGGACAAGCTATCTCGTCCTTGGCACTACGGGGGTAATGTCAAGGACGAGATACCTCGCGCTTGGCACTTAAAGGGTTAAAGGCACACCAGGACTGGATATAGATAGGCAGTCAAGAATGATAGAGGAAGTAGGGAGAGGATCGGAGAGACGTTTGAAGAAAAGTTTGTTGTCGTCTGCGTAACACTGGATGTGCGGGGAGAAAGTGGAGATAAGCTGAGCAAGCAGCGCGAGATAGATGTTAAAGAGCCAGGATGACAGGTTAGAGCCCTGGGGAACGCCACAAGTGGAGATAGAGGTCGGAGAGGAAAACCCAGGATAACCAGGGAGGGATGGTCCGTGAGTAAAGAACCAGTCCAGTGCCCTCTCTGAGATACCAAGGGTATCATGGAGATGTTTTATGAGGATGGAGTGGTTGACCGTATCGAAAGCAGAGGAGAGCATGAGTAGAATGAGAACAGCGGGTGAGTTAGATTCAAGAGATGCAAGCAGTTCACAGGTGTTCAGGAGAGCAGTTTCCATTCCTCTGGATGCTCAGAATCCAGATTGATGGTTGTGTAAGCAAGCAACAAGCTCAGTATGCTGGGTCAGTTTGGGGGAAGACCAACTTCTACAGAAGTTTCCAAAGGAAGGGAGTGATGGAGATGGGGGCTGTAGTTAGCCGGACACAAGGGGTTGGCGGAAACCTTTTTCAGGAGGGGGTGCATAAGGGAGTGCTTGAGGGAAGACGGGAAAGACCCAGTAGCAAGAGAGTGGTTTGCAGAAATTAGCAAGTGCAGGGGCAAGGGAGACGATATAGTCCTTAATAGTTCTGGAAGAACTGGGAGAGACCTGTTTGGAGAAGACCTTCATAGAGCGAACAACTCTGGTGACCTAGTCCGGGAGGAGAGAATGGATGCGGAAGGATGAGAGGCCAGGGGTGGCCGGGGGTTGGGAGGAGCAGAGTGGGAAGGGGAGGAAGAAAAAGTACTCAGGTTTTTGTAGTGAAGTGGGCTTGTCAAAAGATGAGCTTGAGGTCTGCCACTTCCGTTCAGCAGCTCTGTACGTGTTTCCCCCGTTGCCTCTCCTGCTACGAGTCAACACATTCAGGCAGTGTTGGTGCAGGATGATACTCACGCCCCGGTTTGGCCGAGGCAGATTTGGTACCCGACCATCTAAGCCTGTCGGCGTCGCCTCTTGTCAAGCTGCCAGCGGTCCTGGATCTTCTCACCAGAGAAGGAGCAATTCATCAGGAACCAGGATTGCTCTACCTGAGGGCTTGGCTCCTGCAGCACTAGAGTTTGGAGAATATGAGTTGACTGCAGGGAGGTCCTCGCCAAGGCCAGGGTGTCGTCGACTTTGAAGTGCTACGGTCACAAGTGGAAGCGTTTCGCTATGTGGTGCCGGTCACAGAAGATTACCCCTCTGAGGGTCACAGGCCCTCAGATTCTTCCATACTTGCTATCCTTGGCCAAGGCCGGACTGGAGCACGCTTCGATCAGAGTACATCGGGCGGCTATCTCACGCTACACCAGGTCTCCAGGAAGGTCTTCACTTTGGTCTCATTGACTCGTCAATGAGTTCCTCAAAGGACTTTTTCAAAATGTTTCTCGCCGGTGAAGGCCCCTGCCCCGGCGTGCAAACTCACTGTGGTTCTCATGAGGCTCATGGTCTCCCCCTTTGAGACATGAATCAGGTCCCTCTCGTGGAAAACGAATTTCCTTGTGAACATCACCTCCGCCAGGAGGGTGGGTGAGATACAGGCCCTATCCTGCAAACAGACATACCTGACTTTCCACGAATCGAGGGTGGTGTTGCGGACGCACCCCTCTTTCATGCCGAAGGTTCTGTCGGAATTCCACCTCAACGAACCTTGGATGTTACCTGTTTTCTTCCCAAATCCTTTGTCGCCGGCTGAAAGGACCTTGCACTTGCTAGACGTTGCTCGTGCCCCGAAGTTCTACGTGGCACACACATAGAGTTTTCGAAAGATTTCACAGCTGTTTGTGAATTTTGGTCCTGTGAACCATGGGAAGGCCTTGTCCAAGGTGGCTTTCCGTCTGCATCATGCACTGTCGGTTGGCAAACAGACCGCTGCCCGGCCTCCGAAAGCCCACTCCACCAGAGCAATCGCTGTGACGGCATTCCTGGCTGGTGTGCCCCTGCTGGACATCTGCAGGGCTGTTATGTGGATGTCCACGCACACCTTCACAAAGTTCCACTACGTCGATAGGGATTCCAGAGAGGAGTCTAGAGTCGGCCAAGCAGTGCTACGCAACGTGTTCGCTTGAGGTGAGTCTGTTCCAGAGGTAAGAGTGAATTGCTTCTGTTGAGGCTTGCCACCTCCAGTGGTTGTGTAATGTTGTACTGCTGTGTATTCGTTATTCATGAGCGTGTAAATCCATGCCAGACCCCATGCTGGAGAAGGAACACCTTAATTACCTGTAACTGTTCTTCTCCAGCATGGGTCTGGCGTGGATTCACATGCAAACTCTCCGTCTGTCCCCTCTGTGGCTCTTCTTGGTTATACTGCCACTTTACATGCTTACCCAATCTGAAGATGGCTGCCAGGGGGGGGGGGGGGGTTTAGGGAGAAGACCGTCATTGGCTGGGGGCAGTATGACCCACAGGACAGTGATTGGCTTAGAGAAGGAATATAGTTTAAGTGAAAGTGAAACAGTTTTTCTTTTACCGAGGATTCCGGGCTGACGACAGGGAATATTCATGAGCATGTGAATCCATGCCTGACTCTTGCTGGAGAACAATAGTTACAGGTAAGTAACTGCTCCTTAGTTGCTGCTTTAAGCATTGTACTCTTTTGTAACCAAGCACAAGTCACCTATCGTTCAAAAAGGGCTGCCTATGCTCTTTCAAAAAAATGTATGCTTGCCATTCCTCACCACTTTTGTTTTCCTCATTTTCAAATGCAAAGTACATTTTCTTTAGGCAGTCAGCATAAACATCCCGTGTACCATGGCTCAGTTTTTGGCTTGTGGTATCGCTTGTTTTGTGAAACATTGCAAAACATGTGTGATTTCCTAACTAGAAGTGTAGGGGGAATGTAGCAGTGCATTGCTTTTCTCAATATTCACAGAAGCCATTACCTTAAAGGTCCAAAACATGTCCAGCGTTTTTCCAATTTTTCCCAAACTACGGGAATTTTACCTACATAGTTGTTGCCTGACCTGCGCAAATCACCCCTTCCTAAACCTGGAATTGTCTACTTTTCAGAAATGTATGCCTTTCTGTCATTTCATTCAGCTTTCCTACCCTCCTCTTCCATTCCGTCCACACGTCAGATTGGAAACAAAAAGGGAAAAATTGCCTACCTCTCACAAAACTGTTCTTGAAAGTTTGGAATATGTCCAATTCAGAACAGCAAACCATTTGTCTCTTGCAATGAAAAAAACACTGGCTTCTTTGTACAACATTGAAAAAACACAATGTGCTCTTTTTTGTTATTTCCTCTCACCCCACAAACTCCGATTCCGTGAGGGCGTTATGACCAGCTACATGGGGGAAGAAAAGGGGCCAAATTTGGCCGAGATAACTTTTCTAACAAAAAAACTTACAAGGGATTGAATGCGACTTATTGAAATCTCCAAAAAGGGGCTCAGCACTGGAAGGGGAAACCCTCAGCAGTTAAGGGGTTAACTTCAGACGTTTACTTTCGAACTCTTAAGAATACTTGATAATACACATCAAAGCGCACTTTCACTTTTGTGTTTGTTTGCGGTTACACTTGTAGCAACGTTAGAAAGGGAAAAGTCAATGTTATTGTATTATCGGTTATTGCGCACTCAAGTCACTTAAAGAAGGGAGGAAAATGGTTAGTTATTGTAGCATGAGCCTAGTTCAAGGTTCTAGAGACTGTTTCTTCGCCTAGTAAGTTTAAGTCCAAAAACGCAACCGTAGCTTAAGGCAGTTCGGTGTAAGGGCTTGAAGTCTTGACAACCATCGAATAATGAAGAGTTCCTATGGATTTCTCCCAGTGTCTAGAGTTATTGAAGCAGCAAGTTAACAAGTAACAAAGCAGACCTTACAACAACTTGAGAGGGCACACAAGCAGTGGAGCGACTTCTTGGACTCGGGTAAGCAATACCTTTTTCCCCAAAGTACCTTAGTTTAGAAGAAAATGTTTGTGCTGGATGCTTCACTAGGTTGCAGCTCTGAACCCAACCTCCGGATTCCTTTCTTTGGTGACTGATGACAGGACAATGGACCGGATCTCTCACCAGCAGTCTCGAAGACGATCTGTGGCACAACTTTCAGCAACTTCTTGATTCACTCTGCTGTTTTGGTGCCTATTCTGCAGCACCAACAAAGGACACCGATCGCCCGGTCAATCTTCTTTGCTTCCTGTAGTCCCACACTCAGGTGAGGGGGTCTGGGCGAGTTGGATCGGATCTCTGGAGTGTCCTAACGGGTTCAGCAAAGTTTTTGACGGATTCAGCCTTTCCACGACGATGCACTCAAAATGGGCAGCTGGTCTCCCGTATTGGGGTTCTGCAGCTCTGGAAACTGCTAGGACTTCGGGATATGACTTGTTTCAAAGTTTTGGAACTGGTTGTTCCCTCCAACCGAAAGGAAGGAGTAGTCCTCTACGGAGCTCCTCTGTCGCACAGAAAACGGGGTCAGGACAGCAGTGGTTGCTTCATGGTGTTGCAAAGGGTCTGCAGGTGTCTCTGATAGTCTTCTTCTTCGGTTACTTCAGCTTCCAGTGGTCGACTTCCTTTTCACTCCAGAAGCCTCACCTTTTATACAGTTCCAGCACACACTCCTCTGCAATCTCTTTGCATTTTACAGAAAGAGGCATTTGGCTGTCCAATCAGGACAGCCAGACCCCCAATCAGGACAGCCAGACGCCCTGTGCGAGCTGGACCTATTCAGGCACTCTGGCAGACCAAGGACGGGGGCGGGAGGTGGAAAACTTCTCCCCCACTTCCTGCCTGCAGAGAGACTCTGCATCCTAGGCAGGGATACCTAAGGGTTCCCGCCAAAGGCAAAACACACACACTGACCTCCCCCTCCCAGAATGGTAGAAGAAGGGCTAACAAAGAAAAACCACGCTAGTAAGGGCGGAAAAAGAAGGGAGGCCCCAAGTTGGTACTTGGGTGCCCCTATTGTACACTGCTGAGACTAAGGAGATAGCCTGCGGTACAAAATATACACAACAGTTGGTAAAACACGTCCACTACCACCAGCCATAACTAGGTGATTGTCTATGTGACTAAAAAGTCACAGGAGCTGAGAGAATGGTGATACAAGGTATTCCTTTGTCACGCCACTGAAGGTGGCGTGCCAATCTCTGACTATAGAGCTTTGGGAGAGATACTAAGGCTCTATACTTAGAACTGTAGTTACTTGGGGATATAGACAAAGAATCTTAAAGGGGGGACCTTAAGGGTACCCAGCAACACTGCCCATAAGGAGCTATGTGCTGCAGTTGTAAAAACACAGATGCCTTTAAGAACTATGGAGCAGACAGACTCCATAATACAGGTAGAATATAAAGAATAGAGTTCCATAAGACCGAGCCAACAAGAATGAATGAGTGGAAAAAGTCTCCACTCATTCAGGATTGAAAGAAAAAGGTCCAGAAGTCCAGCAAAAAGTGCTCAGTGTCTCACTAGGAGAGGGGATGAATCATAAAAACGATCAATCTCCCTAACACACCACACCCACCCAACATAAGACATTCATATAACAAAAACAACCTAGATATTGGGCCTCACCCTTATGGATACAACAAGCCAGTGCACGCAAACAACCTAACACACACAGATGCAAGTTTCTTCTGCTTCTGGACCTATAATTTCCCTCTACCCTCACTAACCAACCCTGTCCTCTTACGTCCTGTCCCCTTTCTGCCATACTGCATGGCCATCCCTTCCAAGGGACGGGAGACAGAACCTTTTTCACCAGAAAAAACCTTCTTCCCCGTTTAAATTTAGAGGCGCACGGGTGTGCGGTGCAGGGAGCATGTGCTGCCCTAACTCTGCCCTCTGGCGCCACAACCCAATCCCCTTTTCCGTGTCGATGGAACGGGCCGAATTCACCAGCGCTTCTGGGTTTGGCTTCGGCCATGTAATTCCACGTGCGGATACGTCTTCTCTTTGTCTTTTCTTGTCTTTTTATCATTCAGGTACTCGGTCCTCCGGCATCACGCTCCTGCCCGGCGCATGTCGACTTCCACAGGATTCAGCAGGTGTCCTCCTTGCAACGGGCTCTTCCCAACTTCAGACCCCCACGCCCTCTGCCTACGTTGCCTTGGCACAGACCACGGTTGGCAAGCTTGTACAGCGTGTGACTCGCTGTCATCGAAAGCACTAAAGAACAGACTAGCCAGGTCGCCTCCAGCGTACCTCAAGAACTTTGTGAAACATCGAGCCAGGCCAAAGGTAGGAACACTGTTTTCCATCGCACCCCGCAAAGGAGACTCCTTCCCAAGGACTCTCCCGCGTGGGAGGGACTGTTCAGGTCCTTGTACCAGCACGTGCACCGAGGCTGCTACAGCTACCGGCCTTCGGGCCGAGGGATCCTTGGATCCTCCCGGTGGTAGTGTTGAGGGACTGGAAGTTTCCTGTATCAGATTGTCATCCGAGGGGTTCCGCCTTTGTACCAGCAATATGGCCGAGGGGCTACGCCCTAGTACTGGCAATACGTCCAAGGGGGCGCCTAAACGCAGCTATACTGACCCCTGGGTCGAGGGTGTCGCACCTACCGGACCTAGGCCCGAGGAGCAGGGTAGGCCACGTGATCCACACGCAAGAGTCTTGGAGGAGGCTGGGCCCAGCAAGCCGAGCAACACGTTGCAGGCAAGTGGCAGGCAGCTCGACAAGATGGCCGCCGTGCCAGACGGAGGCACCTGTCCGACACCATTCCAGGAGTTAGGCCAAGAAAGAGTGTCAAGGTGGAACTGGCCTCAACCAGGTACGTGGCCTACAGCCTATCCTTCTTATGCGCAGGGCCACTTCCCACTGCGTCCATATGGGCAGGGTATGCAGCAACTCCAGCAGCTCTCGGCTACCACGTCAGTACCCCCTACCACCTCTGCGGCCAGTAAAGAGGGGTTCTTAGAGAGGTTCCTCAGGCTCATGAAGTCACCTCGGATGGGGGGTTATCCTCAAGGACGCCATCAAGGAAGTCCTCCTTATGATGCTAGCGGCACCACAAGTCTCCTTGGACAGACCGCACTGCTTATCGTCCCCATCAGTAGCATCCAGTTACATCAACTTGCTGGAACTACTTGCAGAGTTCAAAGCCTTTCAAGCACACCTACAGCAGAAGACCGTTCTTGTCCCTACAGACAGCACCACAGCCATGTACTATCTGAACAAACAGGGGGCACTCCCTCTCCTGGGCTATCCAAGCTGTCACAAAACATTTGGAAGTGGGCACTCAAACACATGTGCCTATCACAACATGTTCCAGGGGAACACAATCGTCTGGCAGACCTACTCAGCAGAGACCTGCACCTACCCGTAGAGCACGAGTCGTGATTCCAAGAGCCCATTGTACGCAATGTCTTTGCAGAATCGGGTTTTCCAGATATCGACTTGTTCGTGACTCTGGAGAATCCCCAGTGCCCAGATTACGCCTCCAGGTACCCACAGTGGCGGTCCAAACGGAACGGTCTCTGGATAACATGGTCCGGGAGAATCGCATATGCCTCCCCTCCACCCCCCTCCAATTCCCCTTCTCAACAGGATAGGGCACAAGATGCACCAGGAACAAGTCACAATGATTCTGGTTGCACCAATGTGTGCTTGACAGCCTTGGTTTTCTCACCTTGTGAGAATGTCAGTCTCTCCTCCCAGGAAAATGCCCTGCCTGTACAACATGCTGTCAGAAGCCCTAGGGACAACACTGCATCCGTGCCTCCAAACACTCAACTTAGCAGCTTGGCTCCTTAAGTCACAGTTTGGGCCTCTCCGACTACCTCAGTGATGTATGGACATACTTAAAGAGACATGTAAACCTAACACCAGCCACTGCTACCCCAACAAGTGGAAACACTTGTCATTTGGTGTAACTCTAAGAACATCAACCCCATTGACTGTTCACCTAAAGATATATAGTCCTATATGTGTGTATATATATATATATACACATATATATACACACCTATTGGACTCGGGACCTGTTTTTAATTCTCTAAAGGTCAAGCTGAGCTCAGCCCTCAGTGCCTGTTGACCCTCCATGGAAGGCTGTGGCTAAATCGAAGTCGTCGATTACAAAGCCTGTGGGTTCCATACCAGAGACAATCTGTGTCCGTCTTCCGAAAAAGGGTTTTTTTAGGAACCTCACTTCCATCTTTGAGGAGGAGGAGGAGGAACGTTCGGATGAGGAGGCTGCCCCTTTTGGGCTACAGTATGGGATTCCTAATGTGCCTGAATGCCTCATTTCAGAGAAGAGTAGGATGCACGATCTTTGTGACACTTTTCACAATGCTAGTGGTATTGATACCTTTCCTGAGCTGGCGTTCGGCAAGCCTGAACCAGGGGAGCATCTAAGGTTGTGGAATATTTGGGCTGGGCTGAGCTGGGCCTCCAGCACATTATGATCAGGATGATCTCATTTTGGACAGAGGTCCACCTACGGGTCCTGTGTTACCTTTCCATGTGGCTCTTCAAAAAAGAATGGCCAGGAATTGGGAGACCCTGGAAACTAATCCGGTGGTTGACAAGTCTCTTACAAGAAAATGCTGCCCCTCCAGTAGTGATCTCGGCTACCTGTCAAAACGCCCCACTGACAAGAGTTTGGTGGTCCATGCTGCTACAGCTACCTCGAAACAGGCAGCGTACCCTACCATCCCTCTTGATGGGGTCGATAAGCGCATAGATCGATGGGCGTGGAAGTTAATTTTGGCGGGGAGTATGGCGTTAAAATCAGCCAACTCCAATTGTGTGCTTGCAAAATTTTCGTACACTCTGGGGATGAATGTGACGAAGGGGATGAATGTGACGGCTTCCTGGCTGTTAAGGATGTCGAGGAAGCCATTTGTGAGTCCCTGCAGTCTTTGTTGGATTCTGCAGATCGCATCAGCAGATCCATGACTAAGAGCACTGTGATGCGCAGGTTTGCATGGTTGCGAAAGTCCGGTTTTGCACCGGATGTGCAGGCTAGACTTCTCAACGTGCCAGTTGACGGCTCTCATCTTTTTGGCAGCAAGGCTGAGAGCCTTGAGAATTTGCAGACCTCTAAGGTGAACGCCAAGTCTTTAGGTGCCACAGTTAGGCAACCTCAGTCTTTTCATCCTAGCGGACCACCTTGGAGGGTAGATCTTTTCACCACTACTCTTCATTTGGATGGGCGAGAGGAATGGCCAGTCAAATAGGCCAACGAAAGTTTACTCGTGGTGGACGAGGTAGAGGTGCCATGTCAGCTCAAGCAGCAGCCTCTTTACCATCGGCCTCTGCAACAGCCGCTTCAAAACCGCTCTGAGGGTTTGAGTCACAGTTCTCCAGTGGGGCAGACTGTCTCAGCATCTAGAAGAATGGCGAGCCATTACTTCAGATGCTTAGGCTCTGAAAACAATAGCCCATGGTTGCTGCCTTCCTTTTCTAAAGAAGCCTCAGACCAATCCACCAGAGAAACATTCTTTGAGGATTCCGGATCTGTTCCTTGTGCAGGAAATGTTGACCCTGCTAGAGAAAGGCACTATAGAACCAGTGCCTGTTGCGGAGATGAACAAGGGTTGGCATTCGCCATATTTTTGGATTCCCAAAAAGGACGGGGGACTGAGACCTATCTTGGACTTGAGACGCTTGAACAAGTTCCTCAGGAATGATAAATTCAAGATGTTCACTCTTTCTCAGATCCTTCCGGCCCTCCAGCTTCAGCTTATTTTCATGTGCCAATCCATCTCAAGCACAGGAAAATACCAGTTTCAAGTCCTGCCGTTCGGGTTGACCTCCACCCTGAGGGTATTAGCCAAACTGATGGTGGTGGTGACAGTGCATCTCAGGAGAGGGGGGGGGGTTCACGTCTACCCTTACCTGGACGATTGGCTGATCAGGGCGCGTTCTCCCGAACAAGCCTTGGATCATCTCAGCGTTACCTGCCACACTCTTTACAGACTGGGCTTCTCCCTCAATTTCAAGAAGTTCCATATGACACCTTCACAATAACTCAAGTACTACAGGGCTGTATTGGACACATCCATGCGAAAGTGCTCGCCACCTCAGGTGAGGGCTTAAGACATTCTCCAGATGGTAACAAAATTCCAGAATGCCTTCCGGCCTCCAAATTCTTGAGGTTGCTCGCCCTCATGTCATTCTTCATTTTTCTGGTGCCAGAGGCCCACCTGAGAATGAGATCTCTTCAATGGGCCCTCTGATCGTAATGGTCCCAGTTCTCAGGACAGATGTCGGAACGCCTTCAGATTCCAGCCAGAGTCTCACACGATCTTCTGTGGTGGGCCTGCGAGGGAAATGTTCTGAAGGGAGAACATTTTAACATTTTTGGCAACCATGGCCGGAGATAACTGGGGCGCCCCCGCAGTCTTTTTTTTTAACTTGCCTTCAATTCATGCTACCACCAAAGGTTCAAACCTTTGGTGTTCGAACCTTTGGTGGTAGCATTTTTCTGACTTTTTGTGCATTTGGACTTTTTTTTCGGTCCGTTCGTACAATTCCTCTGGACACGATAGCCCACAGCTATTGCTTTCCCTTCCTAAAGTGGCCTCACGACAATCCACTGGTGAAACTCTTCACAATACCTCAGGGCGACTGGCTGATCCCGGCGTGCTCTCCCGAGCAAGCATTGGATAAACTCGGTCATACCTGCTGCTCCCTCCGCAGGCTGGGCTTCTCCCTCAATTTAAAGAAGTCGTTTCTGACACCTTCCCAACATCTCTAGTACATCGGGGTTGTGTTAGACACGTCCTTGGGGAAGTGCTCGCCTCCCAAGGTGAGGGCTCATCACATTGTGCTGATGGTGGACAAGTTTCAACATGCCCAGAGTCTCCCGGCTTTCGAATTCTTAAGGTTGCTCGGCCTCATGGCATCCTGCATTTTTATGGTGCCAGAGGCCAGGCTGAGGATGACATCCCTGCAATGGGTCCTCCAGATGCAGTGGTCTGTTATCAGGCAAGATGTCGGATCCTGTTCGATTCCACTCATGGTCTCCCAGGATCTTCTGTGGTGGGTCAACGAAGGGAACCTGATGAAGGGGGAGCCGTTTTGGCAACCATGGCCGGAGGTGACTGTAGTGACGGATGTTTCCCTCACGGGATGTGGCGCTCATGCCGACGACTTGATTGCCAGCGGTCGTTGGTCTCAGTCGGAGTCCAAACTCCACATCAACCTGTTAGAGCTGATGGCCATCAGGCTAGCCCTGAAGGCTTTTCTGCCGTCTGTACAGGGGAAGAGTGTCCTGATAATGACCGACAACACAGTGGCCATTACCTCAACAAAAAAGGGGGGGGGGTAGAGTCACTTCTGTGGTGCAGAGAGGCAATACAACTCTGGGCCACCCAGCAGGGAATTTCGATCTCTGCAGTTCATCTGGCCGGAGAAGAAAATGTGGCGACAGAGACACTGAGCAGGCAGAGCGCTGTCTCTCACGAGCGGGAGTTGGCTCAGGAAGTCCTTAAGGAGATCTTTACCCTTTGTGGAACCCCACAAGTGGATCTGTTCACCACCAGTGCCAACCGGAAGTGCGAGAGATTCTGCTCAAGGGAATTTCCTCAGAGAGGTGCCTTAGGAGACTTTGTTGTAGTGGATTGGTCATTCCCACTGCTATACGCATTTCCTCCAGTCCCCGTCATTCCTGAAGTATTGCTGAGGTTTGGAGGTTCGGTTCCCTTCTAGAAATGTCCATCTGCCCTCCACACCGTCTCCCCTACCGAGAGGATCTGCTCTCGCGAGAGGGGGGGGTCAGGTTCTCCATCCAGAGGTCGAGACTCTCCACGCTTGGTGTTAAGATGGATTTCTGAACTCTGTCCTGGAGGGGCAGAGGTTCAGAAGGCCAGCCTAGTTTCTTGGAACAGGGTAACCTCTGGACAAGCCAGACCAATCAAGGTAGCGATCGCGGCGGTCAAGACTAGGTCTCAAGAGGGGCGAGGGTGACTGAAAGCCCGCAATGAGCACACAAAGCAAGGACGCTTACAAATTACTCCAAGCAGGTGTTATATTAAAAATATAGACACAAGGCCTTTGTAATATTGACCATAGCAAAGAATCACGATAAAACTCAAGTAAACCAACACATCACAATCAAATACAATATATATACAATTACCGAAGGGTCTAAAGAGTTAGAAGCACGAAATATGCAGACCACCTAGATGGGGAGGAAAACAGGCAGTGCAAGTAATCGTTAGACCCAGTTCGCCTTCAGACGCCACCTAACTAGAAGGAAGTCCGAGCCCTACGAAGAGTGGAGCCTTGTGCTCAAAAGTACCTGCACACGCTGGTGCCAATGGGCCAAGGGGAGTCTCTCCAAGGAAGTCAGGCAGTTCAGAGCGGTGAACAAAGGAGGGCGAATAAATCTCTGCCACTCAAGCGCGGCCTCCACTTGTGGGCAGAAGCAGAGCGTGAGTGCGAAAAAGTTGTGCTGTTTAACACAGTGAGGAAAAGCTACGGGCTACTGCAGGAGGGCGACCAGTTCCTAGCGTTTCTACTCACCGGTCCCCGATGCAAGCAGACCCAGGCTTCTCCGCGTCAGTTTCAGTGCTGGCAGGTTCAGATGTGAGCAGGGGACGTCTCGGCGTCGTGTAGATTCCACGGCAGCAGAAGTTAGAGTTGAGGATGTCCCAAACGCAGTGAACCCGCACAGATTGTTACCACAGCAGGGCAACGGAGCGGCTGTGTGCATTTCAGCCCAATGTACACTTCTCACTTCAGACCTGGGAATGCCAAGTGTACGAATCGTGTGAGAGTGCTAAGGACTCAGAATACAACACAACCTGACAGCGGTAACAGAGCAAGACTCCTGTGTAGGCTGGTCAGTCCACTGGATGGCCCAGAGACGCGTCCGAAGGCTTACGTGCAGGAGATGATGAAGATGCCGAGAATAGTTGTTCCCACTATTCCAAAGGGTTGAAGTACCAGTACAGGCCTTCTCGTTCGATCAGAGGCAGAATGGTTTCACAGAGCGACAGCAGTGCAGAGGAGCAGTCCTTCAGCGGGTCACCAGCGATTCCTCGGTCCAGCCTCTTGGTTGCAGGATACTTGGCTCCTGTATTCCTTCGTTCGTGAGAACTCAGGAGATCGACATGGTAGTGGTGTTTCCAGCCTCCTCTTATCCAGAGTTCCCTTTGCGCCAAAACGGAGAGGATCCAATGGGAGATCTGCTCACAAAACACGCACACCATACGTGGACCTATCACGGGCCACGGTGGTCCCAGGCATTTACGACGCACTAGACTCTCTGGCATCCAGGATGTGTATTGGGACCAGACATCCCAGCCCACATCCTGGAGGCACACACAAGGCCTGTAGAAGCCTGTGAAAGCATCTGTGTTTCGCGGGAAAGTACATGCCCAAATAAGGAAGGCCCCGGGTCGGCTCGACCTGGGTAAGGTGAAGGGGGCAAGACAAAGAGCCTTGTGGTCTGGACATTTTGGGAGCCATGCCAACATTTTGGGCTAAGCGTGAGAAAAGCGCTTAAACAGCCAAAAGGAGCTCAAAACACAAAGAAACGATGGCTGCCACCAGTCCCGTACGTGATTCACTTGCACCGTTCGTTAACAATCCAAAGAGAGTGTCTAGGGCCTGTAGAGTGACTAGAGACCCAAGAGAGCAGTAACTTAGCTTACAGTGCCCTCTTGTGTCATGTTGCGCGAAAGCTGCAACATGATAAAAGAACTACGGAAAACGACGTTTCCCGGTACTGACTGTCTTAAGGGCATGTCAGTTTCCCCATAAGAATGGAGCGAAAGCCCAAAGGAGTGCGGCGGAAGGCTGCGCTTCTGTGGCAAAGTCTAGATCAGGGTGAAAACAACAGCAAAAAGTTTAGGGGTTGCCACATAGAAGGAAAATTACCCACAATTAAGAAATCTTTCCTAACACTTGTTATCTGAAAGGTTGAGATATAAGGATTGGGACCTCCCAGATGACGTGATGGAGGTGTTGCTTTCGGCCAGGCGGCCAGCAACAAAATCCCAGCGCCGTTGGCATAAGTACTGTGACTGGTGCAGAGGACAAAATGTTCATCCTTTTCAGTGCTCCATTCCTATGGTTTTCTTTCTAACTTTCTTTAGCCAACATGGGCCCTTAAAGTGGGTACCATTAAGGGTTACCCGGCGGCGCTGTCTATCTTTAAGCGCTTGTCTGAAGAATGTTCTTGCTTTACGATTCCTTTGATTTCTCAATTTCTTAAAGGACTGACTAATGTGTTCCTGCCGTCCCCTTTCCAGGTGCCGGTTTGGGATTTAAATTTGGTTTTGAAATTTCTCAGGGGTGCTCCGTTTGAACCTTTGAGATTGTCCTTCAAGACTATGTTCTTGGTTGCGGTTACTTCCACTCGCAGAGTCAGTGAATTGCAGGCACTTTCATCTAAGCCACCCTTTACTGTGTTCCACAAGGACAGGGTTGTACTGCGGGTCCGTACTTCCCTTTCTACCTAAGGTAGTATCTGAATTTCATTTGAGTCAGGTGGTGGTTCTCCCTTCTTTCTATCCTACCCCTCATCCTGGTAAGGAAGAGGAGCGACTCCATAGGTGGGATCCTAGGAGAGGTCTGAGCTTTTACATTTCTAGGATGTCCAGGGTCAGAGTAGACGATCAGCTCTTTGTAGGATATGCTGGACACCGATTGGGCCAGGCTGTTACCAAACAGACCTTGTCCAGGTGGATTATCCTTACCATTACGGAGTCTTACTGATTGGCGGGTAAGGACCCTCCTGAAGGGTTGCAAGTGCATTCCACTAAGGGCATGGCTACTTCCACCGCCCTCCAGCGGGGGGAGTTCCTATTAGGAATATTTGTGATGCCGCTACATGGGCTTCACTCCACACCTTTGTTAATCATTACTCCCTGGATACGATCCATGGTCAGGATATGGCCTTTGGTAAGGCGGTTCTTTATTCCGCCATCTGATTGGGTACTCTAAATTCTTTTCCCTCCGCCGAAGAACAAGTTACTTACCAACTGGTAACTTTCTTTCGACTGGATGTTCCTCCAACGTATTCCACATCAATCTCCCAGCCTGCCCCTCTGGACAATTTCCTATGCGATTGCACAAAGCCTTGCAGAAACGTAAGCTGCAGTCAAGCAGGCATGAGACTGGTGCCACATGTTCTGGGAGAAAAAACTTAAACTGAGGCTACCGGCGCTGTGTGTCCTATTTATGACATCCGGTGACGTCACCCTCGACGGAGGCCTTTGAGGGACATCGACGCAGGTCGCCCTCTGCCGAAAAAGTTTCCGAAGTGCACAGCTGTAGACCTTACTTGTCAAAGATGTGTAATACGTTGGAGGAACATCCAGTCGAAAGAACATTACCAGTTGGTAAGTAACTTGTTCTTCTCTTGCAAGAGGAAGGTCGGGTTCTCCATCCAGAGGTCAACACTCTCAACCTTCACGGTTGGTTTCTGAAAGGTTGAGGTACAAGGATTGGGACCTCCCGGAAGACGTTATGGAGGTGTTGCATTTGGCCAGAAGGCCAGCAACAAAGTCTCTGTAACGTTGCAGTTGGAATACGTTTTGCGACTGGTGCAGAGAAAAGAATGTTGATCCTTTTCAGTGTACAACACCAGATGTTCTATCCTTTCTGCTTTCATTAGCACACAAAGGTCTTCCGGTTGGAACCATTAAGGGTTACCTGGCAGCGCTTTCAATTGTTAAGCGCTCATCAGAGGAATGTTCCTATTTCAAGATCCCTCTGGTCATTCAGTTTCTAAAAGGGCTCACAAATGTTTTCCCGCATTCTACATTTCAGGTTCCAGTTTGGGACCGCAACCTGGTTTTGAAATTCCTGATGGCTGCACCATTTGAACCCTTGCACACATGTCCGTTGAGGTTGTTAACCTTTAAGACAATACTATGGGTTTCTATTACATCTGCACGTAGACTGAGCGAGTTGCAAGCGCTTTCTTCCAAGCCACCCTTTAGTATCTTCCACAAGGACAGGGTTATGTTGAGGGTGAAACACTCCTTTCTGCTTAAGGTTGTTTCGGACTTTCACTTAATTGAGAAAATTGTGCTGCTAGCCTTCTATCCTCCTCCACATCCTAGTAAGGAAGAGGAAAGACTACATAGGTTAGACCCTAGGAGAGCACTAAGCTTTTATGTTTCCAGAATGTCCAAATTGAGAGTGGACGACCAACTCTTCGTAGGGTATACAGGACACGGACTAGGCCAGGCTGTTTCTAAACAGACCTTGTTTAGGTGGATCATCCTCGTGATTTCTGAATGCTACAGACTGGCAGGCAAGGACCCTCCTCATGGCTTGCATGCCTATTCTACCAGAGTCATGGCCACTTCGACTGCCATGCAGAGGGGTGTCTCTATTAAAAACACCTGTGATGCTGCAACATGGTCATCATTACACACGTTTACTAAGCATTACTCTTTGGATCGTTCCCATGCTCAGGATGTTGCGTTTGGTAAGGTAGTCCTTTACTCTGCCCTTTAAATATTCTGCATGTCTGAATTCTTCACCCTCCTCCTATCATGGATACTGCTTTGGGAGTCTGTCAAAGATGAGGAATACGTTGGAGGACACAATCCATTCGAAGAACAAGTTACTTACCCCTGGTAATGTTCTTTCGACAGGATGTTCCTCCAACGTATTCCTAATCACCCTCCCAACCTACCCCTCTTTTGAATTTCCCATGCTATTACAGCTTGCGTTCCCACAAGGCTGAGTGCTGTCCTGCCAGTATTTATGGGCATTTCTGCTACACAGGGAGGGGAAAAACAGAACTGGTGCCAACAGGCACCATGCGTGCTACTTCTAACATCCGATGACGTCGCCCTCGACGGAGGCCCTCAAGGCACATTGAATCGACGCAGGGCGCCCTCTGCCGAAAAAGCTGAGGAATATGTTTGAAGAATATCCAGTCGAAAGAACGTTACCAGGGGTAAGTAACTTGTTCTTCTGTGCCAATTCCCTTTAACCTTAGAGACCCACAGCTCTTTTGCTGGACTGAACTTTTTAATTTTTAACTCCATAGGCATCTGCTTTTTGAATTGTGACACACTACATTTTCTTGGCTGAACTCCTGTTCCCAAGAATAGTAAGATGATCCCTGTCTTACTTAGCACACACCACCGTATGTGGAGTGCTGGGGGGGGTTACATAGTAAATCCTTTAACCCACTCCTCATGTAACATTCTGTTTCACTAACTCACTTGAATGGCTGGCGGCAGGGATTTATTTTTTTACTACCTTGTCCCATGGATCTGCAGGCTGAATCCTCAGCTGCAGTACAGCACCCAAGGGTGACGATTTTCCCCAAATGAACCAATTTCTTGTCAGTTTCTTCTGGGCATTTACTCGGTTTGAATCAGGTTTGAGTCCTTTGTGCGTTTTGCCTTTGACGGGTGAAACAAGTCCTGATTGGCCGGCTGGCTGTGGGTGATTGACAGCCTAGGGTTGTGAATGAATGGGAACTTGCTTAAAAGGTGAGGTTTTTGGGACTAGAGGCAGAGTCGACCACTAGAGGACAACATCTGACGAAGATGTGAAGAGACACCATGTAACGCTCACCTGGTTCCCACAGGGGCGCTGGTCTAGTCTGGATTGCTGTGGCCTCTTCTAGCGTGATGCGCAGGACCCGGAACACCGATTGGACAGGACCTCCAAATCGTGCTTGCCTGGCCCGTAGGAATATCCTTCTGCAGATGAGAAAGGGGATTAACAGTCTGCAGAATAGTGTGCTAGCTCCCCCCCTTTCCTCCTTCCCCCTTCGTTCCTCTCTAACTTCCTCCAAACCCCGGTTTAAGCTCACCTTATGGTTTGGAAGGATGAACTCTCCATCCTGCTTCTGGTGCAGGGGCGCTTGTTCGTCCAGTTACCTCACTGGTTTTCAGAATGGCGCTGGCAAAATCCACTTGACTTTCCTGAGCGATGCGCCGTAAGTATGAAAGTTCAAAGTTCAAGTGAGGCCCCCTTTATGTTGTCTTTCTAACCTGTGATCTGTCCTTTATTTCAGGTGCAGAATGAAGGCGATGCGTCGAGGGGTTAAACTACCGAGGTGAGTAGTGATGAGGGTGATCCCTCTAAATGTCCTTATCATTCCCCAGAAATGTCTCTTGTCCTTTCCCCATAGGGGCCGGGGTACGGTACCTGCCAACGGGGCGGCGCCGACCCGAAATGTGGAAAAAAAGCCGGTAAGTATTATGGCTGTTAATCAGGCTTTCCTTCTGTGTTCCTTCTGCTCACCTTTTGTTTCTTCCTCTCTCCCCTAGGTGCAGAGATGTGGCGTCCGATGCTGACAGCCGCGATGGAGCCAGGAGATGTCTCGAGGACAGGTGAGTGAAGCCTGGCGCTGCAGCGAGCAACGCAATGCTTTTAAATGGAAGTCTTTCTTCAGGGATGCTGGCGAGAAGATTCCAGATGCAGGTAAGAAGTTTGAAATAGTCCTTGGTTTTCACCTTTCTCTTCTCTTCCTTCCTTGCAGGTCTTCCAGGTTCGAGGCGGGCGTGGCTGGAGTCCAGGAGCAGGAGCAGACATGGTGAGCGTTAAGCTGCAGGAAGCAGAACAACGCGAAGCATGAGCTGCTGTCTGGGCGTGGCTTAAATAGCCTCCAAAGAAGTCCCAGGTATGTATCCTTCCCCAACTAGGTATGTATCCTTTCCTGGCCACGCCCGAGTGAAAAAATAGTCCCTTTCAGGTCTCAGGGAGGCCTGAAGCGTGCAGCATGGTCTGCATCAGGTAAGTGCACAAAACGCCTCCCTTTATGAGCCTGGCGCCTATGGCGCCAGGACTGATGTCAACATGAGCCCCTATAAGGGGCCGCTGGGCTTTTACCCGAGGGCATGATGCCTGCTTCCGGGGGTGCTGGGCCTGGCCTGGTGCTACGGGGGTAGGCATCATGACACACCAGCAGCAGCCACCTGTACCGCGAAGTGCCCAGTGAAGCCCTGCAGCTGTGCTGACACAGTTTTTGTTGTTAGGACAGTTATTCTGAAGGCCAACCAAGGGATTTGTAAAACCATTCAACTGAGACAGTACAAGACTTTAAGGCTGTACTGCCTGAGTTCAGGGTAGCGTAGACTGAGCAGCCAGGCTTATCTTGGGAGGGAGAGAGGGTTGTAAAATCAGTGCAAATTAAATTGTAATACAAATGATCCAAAGAAACACTGAAACACTATGTATTGTAAAAAATAAATGGTTTATTTAAATGCAAGTTGGCCCAGAGAAATCTTGGGGGAAATAAGTAAGATCACATTATATACAACCACAATAGAACACCACACCACTTTGCTTGAAGGTACACAGACCAAAGCATATAACCTTATTTGTAACACCGAACAGCAGTTCTAGGGAAGTCAAAACCAATAGTTACTTTTAGATTACTTTTAGATTACTTTGAGTAATACCAGGGTAGTAGACCATATCAGTTGTACCGTGACACTCAGCAAGAAAGCACATAGTAATGTCAACTGGACAATATACTTTTCGAAGGGATTGTGTCCTCCGACATATTCCTTATCTTGATAGATTACCTCGGAATTTTTTTCAGTAGAGGGCGAGGGTGTCCCTCGACAGCCACCGTCTCGGCGCCGACGTCACTGTGCGTATAAATAGACTTGCGCAGCGTCTGTTGCTCAGTTCTGTTTTTCCGCGCTTCATGGGCCTCGGAATCGTGTTGCTCAGTTCTTTCTTCAAGTAGTTTCTACTTATTCCTCGAATATAAATTCTTTTATCGATGGCTTCCTCATCCGAACCGCCAACCCCACGGTCCGGCTTCAAAAAGTGTTGTGATTGTGGGAAGAAAATGTTGTTGACGGATCCTCACAGGATCTGTTTGTGGTGCCTGGGATCGGAGCATCACTGTTCAGAATGCGAGGACTGCATGTCCATGATGGCGAAAGCCTTGAAGGATCGTAAGGGGAAGCTAGAAAGAGGTAAGACTCTTCAAACTTCTACTCCTTCGAAAGTTTCCTCGGCGGAGTCGAGAGATTAGTCTCCTCGCCGTCACAGGAAACATTCCCTTTCAAGGTCTCGAAGCGGTTTCCATCAGTCTTCGAGATCTAAACACTCGAAAAAGAGGCGTTGTAGATCTCCCTCTTCTTTGTCTTCTTCTACTTCCCTGGAAAGGGTCACCTGCCCCACGAAACACAGCTCTCCAGCTAAATGGGAGGAATTCTGTAAAATAATGCTTCGCGTCTTCAAGAAAGTGGCCTCAACCCCCTTGGAGACGGCTAGAGGTGATACCCTGGGTGAAAGACCCGAAAAATCAAAACGCTGCGAGTCGTTGCACCTGGCGAAAGGCAGTAAGACCGCGTCATCGACGCCTCTATCGAAGGGCCCGTCGACACACACATCAGTCGAATCGACGCCGACACCGATAAAGGACAGACCTACTGCTGTTAACACATCTCAGTCAGTAGAAGTACCGAGGGCTTCGACCATGACCTCGAATGTCGTCGATAACCTCGACGACTCAGAGTAGGATTCCGATCCTCTCGGGTTCTTCGAGGCCCCTTCATACTTTTTCAATGCCCGTTTCGTTTTCATCGAAGCCTTTGACTTCTGCGTCGACAACTTCGACGTTTTCCCAACCTGTGACTACAAGCTAATTGTTAGAGCTTTGTCCTCTAAATATGAGGAAGGGGAGGATTCTGATCATGAGACCTTTTGTGTTGCAAAGGACCATAACACCCATAACACCCATTCCTGATGAATTTATCTCAGAAGAAAACAGATTAAAAGATCTTCAAGACGATTGGTTGATCAGAGCAGTATCCTCAGAACAAGCTCAGATCCAACTAGATCATGTCTGCCACTTCCTTCACAAACTGGGCTTCTCCCTCAATTTAAAGAAGTCACAGATGATACCGTCACAAAGACTCCAGTTCATTGGAGCTGTCTTGGACATTTCCTTGGGAAAAGCCTTGCCACCAGAGGAGAGGGCTCAAGATATTCTACAGATTGTCACCAAGTTTCAAAATGCCCAACGTCTGCCAGCCTTAGACTTTTTGAGATTGCTCGGTCTCATGGCATCCTGCATCTTCCTTGTGCCAGAGGCTCGCCTGAAAAAGAGATCCCTCCAGTGGGCTCTAAGAACCCAATGGTCGCGGTTCTCAGGGAAAATGTCAGATCTCCTTCAAATCCCAGACAGAATAGCTTGAGACCTTCAGTGGTGGGCCTGTCGGGAGAACATCTTGAAAGGGGAACAGTTTTGGCAACCATGGCTGGAGATGACCGTAGTCACGGATGCCTCACTCATGGGGTGGGGAGCCCCATACCAACGACTTGACGATCAGTGGTCGTTGGTCTCCATCGGAGTCCAGACTACACATCAACCTATTGACGCTGAGAGCAATCAGACTAGCGCTGAAAGCTTTTCTACCATCAGTACAGGGAAAGAATGTCCTGATAATGACGGAGAATACAGTGGCCATGGACTACCTCAACAAAAGAGGCGGCGTAAAGTCACTGCCACTTTACAGAGAGGCAATGCAGCTTTGGTTTTGGGCAATTCAGGAAGGCATCTCTATCAGCAGTTCACCTAGCCGGAGAGAAGAACTTGACAGCGGAAGCTCTGAGCAGGCAGGAACAGTCTCCCACGAGTGGGAGCTAGCTCAGGATGTCCTTCAGGCGATCTTCACTCTTTGTGGAACCCCTCAAGTGGATCTGTTTGCCACCAGCATCAACAGGAAGTGCGATCAGTTTTGTTCAAGGGAATTTCCCCCGAGAGGAGCTCTAGGGGTCGCGTTCATAGTGGACTGGGAGTTTCCACTTCTGTACGCGTTTCCTCCACTCCCTGTCATTCCTCAAATGATCAGACCCCGAAACACCAACCAACTACAGACCTATCACCACCATACCGTTCTTACTCAAAATACTCGACAGAGCAGCATACCTGCAGATTCAGAACTACTTGGAAACTAACAACCTCCTCGGCTCAAGACAATCGGGCTTCATACCTAAGCACGGGACTGAAACGGCTCTTTTAGACCTCAAAACCCAAATTGAGGACATTAAAGACAACGGTAAACTGGCCCTTCTACTGGCCCTTCTAGACCTATCTGCGGCCTTCGATTTGGTCAATCACCAAATATTATGTCGACATCTTAAGTCTGCCGCCCACTTTTCAGACAATGCATCCAATTGGATCAGGTCATTCCTTGACAATAGGCACATGAGTTTCTCCGTCCTCATCGGCAGATCCCACACCAGTCCCTTGTGGAGTCCCTCAAGGGTCTTGTGTCTCCCCAACTCTCTACAATGTTTTCACCAAACCACTATTTGATGTGCTCGACTATCTGGGTGTCACCTACACGAATGATGCCGATGAAACCCAGATACTCATACCCATCACTGGTGACTACATTGCTGACTCCAAACCCCTCGATGACATCTTCCTTGTCATCCAAGCATGGATGGCCCAACACGAGTTGTGCCTCAACGATGACAAGACTGAGCTTCTCATCTTAGGTACGCAACAGAGACTCAACAAACTGAGTTCTCTATTCGGTTCCTTTAACATTGACGGTAACCTAATCAAAGTCCAAAGATACTAAAACTTTGGGCATTTATCTGGACTCCTACCTGACTCTCACTAGACAAACCAATGCAGTAGCTAACGCATCTGCTTACACCTGCAAATTGATCTCAGCCTGTCGCCCATTCCTTACCACCCAGAACTGCATCACCTTGGCCAGGACCTTGGTTATGTCCAAACTGGACTATTGCAATGTTCTGTACCAAGGCACTAACCAGGGTAATTTTAATAAACTTCAGATTACCCAAAATAATGCCATCAGAGCGGCCCTCAATATCCCTTGTTGTGCTCACATCTCAGAAACCAGGAAGAACCTCAATTGGCTGTCAGTCGCCCAAAGAATCTCACTTAAAGCACTAGCCCTCACATACAAATGCGTAAACCATCAAGCCCCAACGTACCTTGCCTCACGATTTACACAGCATATTCCATCACGAGCACTTAGATCGGCACAATCCCAAGGTCTTTCGATCCCTAGATTCAAGCTCCAATCTGCGGGGGGCACCAGCTTCCCAGTCCTGGCGGCCAAGCTTTGGAACACCGTTCCTCTTTCTATCAGAACCCTACCTTCATTCAAGCTATTCAAACACAAAGCCAAGCTTTGGCTAGCCACATCTCACTAACAATCGTTCCTCTGATCATGGCTGGCCCAGTGGGTCCCTGTTATGCTCTGCTCCTTCACTACTGCTTTGTGTGCTGTGTTGCTCTGAATTGTAACGCCAATTGTATATTTTGTTCACAATTTATTGTAACCACTGCAACTATGTCATGCCTGTAACGTTCTTCTAAGATATGCGCCTGGTTGCCCTTGGGCCTGGCCTGCGCTATATAAATAAAACAAATACAAAAAAAAAATACAAATCAAGAGGTTGAGAAGATTACGGAAATCCATGATCCTAATTGCCCCGGATTGGGCCAGGAGAACATGGTATCCGGACCTTCTGGACATGTCCATCTGTCCTCCGATTCGTCTTCCACAAAGAGAGGACCTTCTCTCGCAGAAGGGAGGTCAGGTTCTCCATCCAGACATCAGAACGCTCCACCTTCACGCTTGGTTTCTAAAAGGTTGAGATGCAAGGATTGGGACCTTCCAGATGATGTCATGGAGGTGTTGCTTTCGGCTAGAAGGCCAGCAACAAAGACTTTATACCGCTGCCGTTGGAACAGATTTTGCAGCTGGTGTAGAGAAGAGAATATCGATCCCTTTTCATGCGGTACACCAATGGTGTTATCTTTTTTGCTCTATTTGGCGAATTCAGGTCTCCAAATTGGTACGATCAAAGGCTACCTCGGAGCGTTGTCAATCTACAAGCGCACTGCGGAGGAGACATCATATTTCAAACTACCCCTAGTGATTCAATTCCTGAAGGGATTAACTAATGTTTATCCCCCAAAGCCTTTCTAAGTTCCCTTATGGGATTTAAATCTAGTCTTAAACTTCCTAATGGGTACTCCTTTTGAACCACTCCATTCTTGTTCATTCAGATTTCTCACCCTTAAAACTGTCCTACTAGTGGCTTTAACATCTGCCAGAAGAGTGAGCGAATTACAAACTCTATCTTGCAAACCTCCTCGTACTATTTTTCACAAAGACAAGGTTGTCTTACAGATGAAGCCTAATTTCCTCCCAAAGGTGGTCTCTGAATTCCACATCACTCAGAAGATAACCTTTCTTTCATTCTATCCTCCCCCTCCCCCCCCCCAATCCGGGGAAAAAGGAAGAGAGGCTACACAGGCTGGATCCAAGGCGTGCCTTGAGCTTTTATATCGGCAGACTCGCTAGGATAAGGCAAGCAGACCAGCTGTTTATAGGTTATGCAGGACACAAATTAGGACTGCCTATCACAAAACAGACCATTTCAAGATGGATTATATTAGCCATTCTTGAATGTTACAAATTGGCAGGGAAAGAGCCCCCTCAACATCTTAGGGCTTATTCAACCAGGGGTATCGCAGCCTCTTTGGCCCTCCAAAGTGGGGTACCGATTCGGGACATATGTGCAGCTGCCACATGGTCGTCCGCACATACCTTTACAAAATTCTACAATCTGGATTCCTCCTCTAGCCAGGAGACAAGATTTGGCAAAGCTGTGTTACATTCTGTACATTCTTGAAGGGAAATATTCCAATTTTACTCCCACCTCCGTTTGTACACCACTGCTATGGGAGTCTATCAAGATAAGGAATACATCAGAGGACACAATCCCTTCGAAGAACAAGT
The DNA here is from genome assembly GCF_040938575.1 of Ambystoma mexicanum. Classification (NCBI taxonomy): domain Eukaryota; kingdom Metazoa; phylum Chordata; class Amphibia; order Caudata; family Ambystomatidae; genus Ambystoma; species Ambystoma mexicanum. Next base: position 39,876,483 of record NC_090922.1, on the reverse strand, counting down.
TACTTCTTACCTTGTAACGTTCTTTCGATGGGATGTTCCTCCAACATATTCCTTATCGCCCTCAGTAAAACTTCCTGTGTAGTTGCTGCTTACGCTCCTTCAAGGTCAATAACCATTTCATGCACAGCTAAATTTCAAGCTTCAAAACGTAACTGAGCAACGGACGCTGCGCGAGTCTATTTATACGCACGGTGACGTCGGCGCCGGGACGGTGGCTGTTGAGGGACACCAGCTCAAGGGACGTCGACGCGCAGCGCCCTCTACTGAAAAAATTCCGAGGCCAGCAAGCTGGGAGGTAATCTATCAAGATGAGGAATACGTCGGAGGAACATCCCATTGAAAGAACGTTACAAGGTAAGAAGTAACTTGTTTTTCTGATCTAATGAAACACAGACTTTAGGAACAGTTTAAACCTATAACTGATTCAGGATAAACGTTATTCTAGGGGAGTTGGACCTTGTGGTGTAATATTCCATTACTTTTGCTTTTCAGTTCACAGACTAAGGGAAGCAATAACTAACTTATTTTAGGATAACAGTTATACTCAAGGTAAGTAAAACCTACACACTTTTTTCAGGCGCTAGCAGCAACGTAAAGGCAGGTATAAACCTAAGACAGTTTGTGTGTCTGCCTAACACAGAAAAGGGAAAGCAAACCCCAGTGTTACCTAGAATAACTGAGTCATTCATAAAGTCTAAGTAAAACCTAATGCAGACTTATTCTGGACAGGCTAACAGCACGTCAGGGGAAGCAAGAACCAGTTGGGAAACCTAGACACTAATTTTCTGAAAGAAATAGTTAAGTGAAGCCAACAGCATTACTTTTGGTGAAGAGGCACAACCAGTTCAAAGGTGAGTAAAATAACCTTATATATACTTTTCAGAATGACAGAACATTTCTAAGGTAAGTAGTAACTTTTGTAACTGTTCTCTGAGTTACAGCTAACAACCAACTCTTTTACAAGTAAGTCACTTTTAAACACGTATTCTCTTTTGTAGGCAAAAGGCTCAATCCTTTAAAAGTCTTTCCCTTATTCTTGGAGCATGAGTCAGGTGGTCAGATAGCACAGCGAGTAGAGCACTCGCTTTGACATCCATGCAGAGCCTGCTGATGCCAAACTCAGCCTTTCATCCTTCCGAGGTCGATAAATGAACACCACACACCGTGGGTAGTCAAAAGCAGCGCTCAGATGCCTGAGGGTTTGCAGCGCTATATAAATGCAAAACTGAAACTAAACTGAGTGTTCTCAGTGGCAGAAGGGGGGGTCTCTAGTGTCTAGTATCCAACAGGCAGTGTCTGGATAGGTTCTTAAGTAGCAAAAGTCAGAGTTCCTAAGGAAGACTGTTCAAACAGGTGAGTATTTTACTTTAGAGTTAGTTGAGGGTCCAGGGGCTTCACAGAAGACACCCTAGGAGGATTCCAGGAGTGGGCCTGGGGGAACTGGAAGAGAGGCCTCCGAATCATAGAAAATGCCCCAAAACTACACAGGAATAACAAGAGGCTTAAGGTAAGTGAATACCCAAGACAGCACAGTACCTAAGCACAAATGATATTTTGCAGCAGGAGGACGTCAGGATCTGCAGCCAAAAACCCGGTCGGTGGATTCCTTGCCGTGGTGACTGAAAACAGGACCTTGGAAGGGGCTTTGCAGCAGGTATCATGGGGAAGGCTCTATGTAAGGTTTTCCTCGCGACTGGTTGCAGCTGTGTGGATTTTGTGCCTTTTCAGGAGTACAGAAGAAAACAGAATATCGCTGGTCGGATTCTCGTCGTTTGCAAGGTCCAGCACTCTGGTGAGGGGACTTTTTCGGACTGGAATTGTGCCTCTGGAGATCCAGCAGGAGGCCCACAAAATTTCACTGAGATTCGGAATTCGGAAGATTGTGCACCGCACAATGGCTCAAGTACCCAGGGCATTGGGGTATTGCAGCCCTGCAAGGTCGCAGCATGGCGTGGGATGGCTCAAAATGTGGGTATTCATGAGTCTAGTGGGTCTCACCAGGCTGTAGGTCGTCGTTTTCTGAGTCCACAGGCCGATTGGAAGGAAGGGCTACAGCAGGCTTCAGTTACACAGCAGGCTCTCCAGTCGCTGGAAATTCTCAGCCATTTTATTTCATCCTCCTCCGGTTCGGACTCTTATGGAGAAACCCAGCCAATCAAACAGCCTTGCAACATTCAAACTTGGAGGGGGCTGGCAATCCTTTCAGGACAGCCAGCCTTCCAGTTTGAATTAGAATCTCACATTCAGGCTGGAAGACAAAGGGCTGCAGAGTTTTGGACTCCTCCCTCACTTCCTGCCTTCACAGACACTCTGGAACCTGAGCAGAGATTCCACTGGACTCCAGCGAAGATAAAATCACACAAAGGAATTTCCCGCCCTGGATGTCAGGGGAAGGAACAAGAAAGGACAAGGAACACTATAATGGCGAAAAAACAAGACCAGGGCCATTTTGGTAAAATGAACGCCCATGGGTGCCTTTACTGGGGCAGCCTGCAGTAAAGGTGCCCCGAATTAATAAAAAGGTTCACTGCCACCAGCCATTAGAGGTACGTTTGTCATTTTAACATAAGCGTTGCATGTAAAATGAGACAGGGGATATTCGGTATCACATCAGCACTCTACATAAGGTGGGGGGTGCTGGTCTCACATAATAAAATGTAAAAAGGATCCAAAAATACTTTCTACCCTTGGGAAGTGTAGTTCTTACAATGTTAGCCAGAGAAAGTTAAGAGCCCCTAAGGCAACCCACCAATAATAGGCACTTATTGCCAAAAAATTGTCAAAGAGGATAACTTTTAAAAGACACTATGGAGAGCCTTAAAAATGACTCCTGTAAAATGAGTAAAGTGTCTGTGAGTGTGGAAAAGAAGTTCCCACTCAGAGGTATAAGGAACAATAATCCACCAGTAAAATCAAAAAGTTCTGGAATTGACACAGTTCAGGAAGCGTTACCATTACTATGAAAATCTCATCTAACATTTGTTTCGACTGGGAAGACCCGTACGGGAAGACTTCCTCCCTTAGGCTGGTGGACCAACTAGCCTTAAAACAAACTCTATTTTTGCGCAACCCCCGACTTGCTGTGACCTTCCAAGGCTGCAGAATCCCAATATCCGGGGACCCCTGACCATCTGTGGGTGCATTGTCTTCCGAAGTGCGAATCCAACTATAACTTTGTGGGCTTCCAGAGGACCCTAAAGAAGCAGGAAATAGTCGTTTAGAGTCCCCTTGCCAGAATCCAGGATCGAGGAACTTCTAACGGAGCTGGCTGTTCTTCTTTGGCGCTGAGAAAAAGGCGCCAAAACCACAAAGATCTGTTGAATCAAGGAGAATTCATTGCTGCTGTGTCCCTCTCTTGAGTGCTGCCGCAGGAGCCCACCAGACGTCCTCCTTTTTGTCACCAAGCACCAGGAAGAAGGGCCTGCTGCACTGCAACCAGAAGGCATCTAGCTGGACAAATTCTTCAGTTCTCACAGGTACTGTGGGGCTTGGGGTACATCAACCTTTTGCCATTTGTGGTGCTTCCTACCTCAGGAGTGCTATTTTACCCTATTCTGAGTTGACCTCAACTCACTTGCACTGGCCTTTAAGCTAGTGCTTCTTCAAGGTGTCTCCTCTTGAATTGCTGTGATTTTCTATTTGAAATACTGGCTATTTAAAGATATTTTCTAGGAAGAGAGCATCAGAACTTTGAACTGGCCCATTGACTTTGGCTGTCCTGGCTCCCTAAACGCCCCCTTCTGGACCTAGTGGCTTTGGCTTTACTTGTTCCCTTACATGTTTTAATTGTTGAACACTATTTTTGCTGGCATAAAAGACTGCCTGCATCCCTTTGGGAGAATCAAACTTTTTTGTAGAATACCAATATGTTATGATCTAACCCTAACCTTTCCCTCCCTTACAAGACATAAAATAAGCAGTGTTGCATAGCAAATTGCTTTGCACTTCTGTGGGTTTGATAATTAAATTGACACTTGTGTAGCAAACTTAGCTATTTAAGTTATCCTGTTCAATAAAAGCACCGGTCACGCTGAAATCCTCTCTGGCTCTCAATGCTATCGCCGTCCTCTTCTCTGTTCACTGCAAGTTTTCACTCTTAGTGCCAAACGCCTGTGTGGGAGTGCTAGGCAAGATTATTTTTCTTTTTCAAACATTAGAAAACGAGATGTAAACTGAATGAGACTTTTATTAAGCAAACTATATCCTCTATGGCTGTTAGGCAGAATCCTGTGCAGTTCCCTTGGGAAACACTGCAAAAAGATTAAGACTACAGGAGTGAGCAGTAAACCCAATTGGTAGCAGTCTGCACCACCCAGATTTACCTGGTAGCTGTGGCTGAGCAGTCAGACTTCTCTCAAGAAGAGTAGGGCAGTATACAGAGTATACACAATAGGGCTAAAAACGCTGTAGAGCAAACCAACACTGACGAGAGCTTTGTATCAAAGGTATATAATTATTTATTTAAAACACACTTTAGGCAATACACTAGCACTCTAAATCAAAAGCAAGTTAAAACACAGTCAGGTAAAGTATAAACACCTCCCTTGATAACTATTAGACAAGGCAGAGTTAAAACACCACTATTTGTTAAAACAGATGTGAGCGCGTAATCTACATGGCACTCCAATAGTTAAGTTAAAGGGAGAGAAAAAGGCAGAGTATAAAAATAAAACAGTTCCCAACACTTTTAGAAGTTCAAAGCAAGGGAGTAAAGGCAGTATACACTGTAGAGTCAAAGTTCATAGGCCAGGCCCACTTTAAATGGAGCAAAGCAAAATGTGCCCAAGATCACACAGTTTAAAATGCACTAAAAGTCTTTGCAGAATGCTCAAAAGAGGTTGGGGTGATTCAAGAAGTAAAGTTAGAAGGTCTGGTGCCAACCCAGTTGGAAAGCCAAGGATTTAAGGGTCACCTTTAGCAATCCGTGGAAAGGGAGGCCAGGCAGAACACAGTACCTTAAAAAGAGAGGAAGCTCCAACGGTGGCAGTTGTTCGTGACAGTGGTTGCAGTTCGTTGTTTCGACCAGGGGAAGAGAGGATCTCGTCGAGGCGGAAACTTGGAGTCGATGCACTGCACAGGGATGAAACCAGTCGCGGAGTTCGTCGGTTAAAAGGTGCATTCCTTTTATTCGCGGTCAAAGTGGTGAAGCTTGGCTATCTGGCCGCCGGGGTGCTTGGCACGGGCGATTCGACCACCAGCTCAAAGGAAGAAGGCTCGTCCAGCAGAAGATCTTCTCTTGTCGTTGGGAAAGTGGCGAGTTTGTTGCAGCAGGGCTCCACCGGTGGTGTCCTCGTTGCAGATGGCTCAGCTTCTTCCCTCTTCGGATTCTTAGGTCTTGTGGTGACTTCTGAAGTTCCAGTCCCAAAAGTCCTGCTTTTATGCAGAAAAACCCCCGTTCAACAGCCTAGCTGTCACTCAAACATGCTAAGTGGTGAGCCGGGCAGCTCACCACTGGGCCAGTCAGAATAGAGTGCGACTTGAGTTGCTAAGGCAACGCAGTCCAGGGTGCCAATTCTCCCACCCACACATCCTGTAGAACCCAGAGTGGCACCAGTTGGAGGGCTTCTGTGGAGAAGCCTGCCAAAAAGTGGAACAAAGGGCCAGACCTTGGTTGGAGTTACAGAGACGGACACGAACGCCATTTTAGAAAAGAGTTCTGGCGAAAAGACCCAACCGTTGATTTAATAAATAAATAAACCAGCGGTATCTTTAACATTGCACCAAAAAGTGGTGCGTTTAAAATCAATGTGAAAATCCTATAGGAAATATTCTGGTGGAATAGTTTGCATGGTAACCACTGCCACCAGCCAGAAACTCGACAAGGGGGGGACTGGACAGTGCCCCCTTGAAAACAGACCCAGGGGCAATCAAATTAACCCCTCCCAGTACTTCCACAATATGATGGTTTGTACTGGTTCTGTTCACAATTTTGGACTAGTAAAGTCAATGGTGACTTTACATGCCCTGGGAGACAGTAGTCAGTCCCAGGGTATGGAGTCTATGTTTGGGGGTCACTATGTCACTGAGGGTGCTGTGTAACACATACACAAAAACCAGATGATACCCTATGGAGTAAAAAAAAAAACATAGCCCATAAGCACACAAAAAGTCAGACATACCTCAAATCATGCCTAAGAGTGGGAGGAAAAGAGTCTCACTCTTAGCAGGAGAAAAAACAAACCCCAAAAATCCAGCAAAGCTGCTGGGGGACTCACTAGGTTTGGTAAATTAGCCTTATAAGAGAATTTTCCCTAACACTGGCAAAGATATATTCACGTTGTATGTGTAACTTTATTAAAAATGGTCATGCAATTCCATTCCTAACAATTTAAGTTGTTGCATAATGCAGAACTGCATTATTGCTTCTGTAAAACACTGTATTGTCTCCATGCTTTACAGTAAAGATTAGGCTAGTGTATCTAAATCTCATTGTCGACTAGATTTATTTTTGTTGGGGAAGATGCATCACATTGGTGACTGAACACTTTTGAAAATGTACATGATCACACGGCGAACTGCTTTTAATGGGCAATCTGGTTCTTTGACCTACCCTGCTGGTTGCACCTATCTGTGCAACTGGTGCTCAACGCATGAGCAGTTTTATACCAGTTACCCTGAAAGTGCGATGGCAGCAGACTACAACATTCCACCTCGTTTGACCAGTTCTCTACCTGCTACACTTTCTACTCTGCTTAGTCTTACTTTCTTTCGTCTTGCATAATGAATAAACAAGACTGACTAGATGTTTAAGCAAAATAATGATCAATAGTTCATCTAGACTGTATAGCGACACATCTACTGCAATACCACACACTTTAGTTAGCCTCCAGAGCTCGCTTTGCTATATGTTATGTTACTTGGCATTTATATAGCGCCTTATGTATCATTTGTATGATCTCAAAGCTCTGGTAGGTTGAACACCCTCGGGAACCGCAGTTCAAGTCAGTAGAGAGAGTCGTATGGTGCGTGGGCGCACCGGATGTGTGCAGCTGGTGTGGTTATTGAATGATAGGTGCTTCTTAACGGTAGGTGTGGCGCTGAGGAAATCAGTTGGATGTGTTCAGTCTGGAGGGTGGACACCCAGACTGAGTTCTGGCTCCATTAGGCCTGAGGAGACGCCTAAGCTAGCCGGAATGTGCTCAGCTAGCTGTGCTTTATTAGGATAATAAGGTGTTTGTGGGGTCATGTGAGCATGGGAACAGCTGGTCCGAATGTGTCATAGCATAGCTGTGTTCTAGTTGAATGATGGTGTGTAGGAGAGAGTAAGCGTAGTAGTGTGATATGGTGGTTTTGAGCAAAGCGCCTGCGACCAAGCACGAGAGCAGGACAGGGGCCATACATAGCGGCACATGTATATAAAGCGACAGGATGGATAGGGTAGACATGTGATACAGATAACATGGGGATATAGGCACAAAGCATATATATAGCATAAATAGGAGATACAGAGATATATCCACTCCATCCAATCCATCAACTCTGTTCTTTCCATCCACTCCATTCACTCTATCCTTTCCATCTGCACCATCAACCTTTTCCATCCATTCCATCCTTACATCCATTCCATCCTTTCCATCTACTCCAGTTCCATATGCTCCAACCACTCCATCTGATCCCTCTGGTCCAGCCTTTCCATCCACTCCATCCTTTCCATCCTTTCCATCCATTCTATCCACTCTTTTCCATACACTCATCCGTTCTGTTATCATTCTATCCGTTCAATACGTTCCATCCGTTTGATCCGTTTCACACTTTCCATACTTTGTCTTCTTTTTCAATTTTTTTCATCTACTCCATCCACTCCGTCCATTCCATCCACTCAATCCGTTCCGTTCCATCCACTCCGTCTCCACTTCGTCCGTTCCTGTCCACTTCGTCCGTTCCTGTCCACTTCGTCCGTTCCTGTCCACTTCGTCCGTTCCTGTCCACTTCGTCCGTTCCTGTCCACTCTGTCCGTTCCATTCATCCACTCCATCCAACTCATTAATTTCCATCCGTTCTAACCCCTCATTCGTTCCACCCACTTCATCCATTTCATCCGTTCTATCCACTTCATTGGTTCCAAGCACTTCGTCCGTTCCGTCTGCTCGTCCGTTCCATCCACTCCATCCTATCCTCTCATCCGTTCCGTCCACTTCATCCGTACAATTCTCATCATCCGTTCTATTCTCTTCGTCCGTTCCATCCACTCCATCCTATCCTCTCATCCGTTCCGTCCACTTCATCCGTACAATTCTCATCATCCGTTCTATTCTCTTCGTCCGTTACATTCACTCTATCCGTTCCATCCCCTCTATCCTTTCCATCCCCTCTATCGGTTCCATCCACTCTGATTATGATTGCATTATATGTTAGCACCTCCGGAAAAGAGCTGGCCAAACTATTTTCAGAGCCTTTTCATCAAATCTATATATTTATTTGTCCATTCATGAAGCTAACGTTTAAAATTTTACAGACCCTCAGCCAAGGCTTGCCAAGTCCACTCACTCACTCACTCGCATAGTCCAGTAGATTTTATGAAGGGCGAGTACCATTTGCTGGGGATGTTTAAAACTTTAATGTAACATGAACTTTTTTTGCAGGAAATATCAATGAAGGTTTCAATGTGCATAGCTGGCTTCCGGGTGGCAGCAGTGTGCCAAACAAAGTGGGTTTGTGGTGGCATGCACCATTTTACAGAAAGTGCATTTATATTTTCTGTCCCCCTTTACTATGGGCCATGGGCATTTCTTTTAGGTCGAGTAGGTAAACTAAATGACTTAACCTGCAGGTCTAGTGTAATTTTAAAGAATTTGCAAGGCCTGACTCGTCGCACTGATATCTAAAATGCTGTTTTGTAACTCAATTGATGTTTTGGATCCGAATAACTTCTGATGACATTAAAAACATTAGCACAAAATTGCTAATCAAATGGGTGTGTTTGCTAAGCAAGAACATTTTAATTGGCAAACTCTGCTAATCAGTTTTTCAAAACTAAAACTCAATACTGCTAAGGTGATACAACAATAAGTGTTATTACTGACCACACATTACATCACCCTTGGTGCTGGAAAACGTATAACATATGAAAGAATTACTCGCCTGCTTTATTCACTTTTTGAATTGAATCATAAATTGGGATTAATGTTCCTGCTAGTTACTGCTTTTTAAAGAATGCTTTAAATATCTTTGTTTATATATAAATACATATTTATTATAGATCTTTAAGTGTGTAAGTGTTTACTTGGATACCTCTATTTACTGATTTCATTACACCTCTTAAAATAAGCCTGGCTGCTCAGTCACACTAACAATTTGTGTAGTACAGGCCTATACTAAAAGGTGGGTTACCTAATACCAAGAGAAGTCTTGTGTAGTCCCACACCAGTTGGACTGCATTAATTCTTACCCTAACGCCTGTCTCTCTAAATCAGCTATTCCCAGATGGATTGTTAAATGCATCACACTGTTACTCTCTGGCCAAGAGTGATTGACCCTTTACGCCTAGAGCTCACTCTACTCGAGGCACAGGGGCTACCATAGCATTCATTGCACATGTTCCTCTAGATTCTATTTACAAAGCAGCAACTTGGAGTTCTGTTCATACATTCACCCAACCCTACTGCTTAGACACACACCCGAAGTCTGATCCTCAGGTGGGATAAGCAGCGCTAAGACATCTTTGCTACTGTTCCTTCACACATCCCACCACTGCCTCTTGGTACTGCTCACCTTTCTATGCACAGCATGTGATTCTAATCAGATTCACAAGTATCAGAAGACATCCATTACTCACAGTAATCATATTTCTGATGATTGTATCTGCTTAGATTCACATGCGCCTACCCTTCCTCCCCTCTTGGAGTAGAAAGAACATGGACATCTTACACTTCTTCCTCTGTAATCACTCACGCTTTTGTAAGACTGCGCGGGTGAACAAAAACAACCGTTGAGACCTCGACGCATGAAGGATTTTGGGTACACTACACGTCAAGTTAGGGATAGTGTTAGTCACGCCCATGTCGACGTCCCTTTTCGATCTTCAGAAAAAAGATGCAATACTCCGTGATTACCACTAGATGTCGGACTATATGCACATCATGTGAATCTAAGCAGATACAATCATCAGAAATACGATTACGGTGAGTAATGTATGTCGTATTTATACTTTAAAATGTATAATACCTTGATGTGCTTGTGCATGTGTGAATATGCAAGTTGGTGGAGGCACACATATGTGGTAGCTACAGGGATGAGTGAGATTGTAAGCTTTCTTATTTTAAGAGCGCAGATGCATTGCAGCAAATTATGGTATGAAGTGGAATTGTCAAATTGCCATTGGTATGTACTTTAATAATCTGTTTTTTCCCCTCTTCTGTTAGGCGGGTAGTTACGTTCGAGATGATGCTGTGCCCAATTTGATTCTGTTGATCACAAATAGTGTGGAGATGCATGCATACACTGTCCAGAAACTGTACAAAGCCATTTTGGATGACATCTCGCAGGTAATTCTTCTTTTGTCATTCATTTACACTATATGATTTTTTTACTATAGCCTTTTTGTTTGATATATGCCTTCTTCCTCCCACACCCCTGCACTTTTGCCTTTCTTGGGCAGATTACAATCTGAATATCCCGGTCAGAGTCTCAATATGCTAAATCCCAAACAAGCCTCAATGCCCTAAAACCACTATGATGGTGATTTGGCACAGTATTGAAACATTCTGAAATAACATGGAATAAATAGTCAATGTTCCAACCCCCACACACGACACTATACAAATATCAAAACAATTTGGAATGCTTCAGGGGTACAGATCCTCATCAACAACTTAATATGCTTCCTATTTACAGGTGTATATTGTGACCAAATGGCCAAAATGCAATGGATTACTTTGAGAGAATTTTTTATGTAATCCATGAGTGTGCATTGCAGTTGGTAACAGAAATGTTAAATTATAATCACAATACATCAACACACATATATCAGTTATTAAATGCAAGCATTATAACTTTATTTCTAATCATTAACCTCTAGTAGCTGTTTTTTTCTCATTTCTAATTGCAAGCACGCTTTTGTTAGTAGCTTGTTTGAATGGGGTTCTCTGGTTCCAAAGAGCAAGTAAACAAATTACAGTAGCCTGATGGGAAATAGTTACCGGCTTTCAATAATGGAAGTACCCCCACATCATCATAACTGTGTGAACTTGCTACAGAAAATCGGCTCCTCTTTATCATCCGTCTTCCACAAGGACAGTTTCACAAGTGACCGTTCCCAACTTGACACATTCTGGGCCATGGGAAGCTAGTCCAATCATAGTTTGCTAATCCGCTCCCTTAAGAAATGTTTTGTACTGTACTTGTAATTTGTTTAGCGCCGTTTTACTATTATAGTTTCAATGTGCTGTTGGTGGGAGCGTCCTCGGAGAACCGAAGTCCAGAGTGTTGGAGGTCATGGAGTAAGATTAGCATGCATCTGTGCACTTGGCCAAAAAAGGCTTAGCAGGGCTGCCATGCACCGGTAGAGAAGCAACCCATGTGGATGGGTGCTGAGGAGTAGGGGTGGCGTTGGTGCTAGAGACTCGCTATGTGTCCAGCGTCTCTGAATTTGTCATAGGTCTTCGCTGCATTCTGCTGTCAGAGGTGTTGAGATGCAGTCTGGTGTAAGTAGGCAGAGAATTTATGTGAACAGCACGACCACATTGTGTCATTGTCCTTGCTGTATACTGATGTGTGGATAGCCATGCCTGTGGCCAGCGGTTTGGTATTATACGTACCTTGCCTCCATTGATCATTCTTTGTTGTTAGGGTGCCCACTCAGGTACTTGGCTTCTTCTGTCGGTTCTTGCAGCTCATCTGCATTCAACCTATTATTCAGAAAAGGTTAATTGTCAGCTGCCATTCTATCGGAAATGGCAATGGAAGCATTGTTTTGTTAGGTCATGTTTATTTATATCACACACTGTTGCCATTTTCATGGTCTTCAGACGCACCCGTTGATCTTAAAGGGAACGACTGTGGTAGCTTGGTTAGGGGAGAAAAGGGAAAAGACAAGACATTATTCTTAGTTGTTAGTGCGAGTAAATCCAGGAGTAACTGGCAGGTGTGGTTTCTGGGTGGGTTTGGATGTGTATACCGGAGTTTTTTTTCCGGGTGGGGGTATGTCCAGTATATGACTTGTTCGTGTTAGAATCAGTTGTGGACTGTGTATGGGGGTTAGAGAAATGTATGGTTCTGGCCATTTGGGTTGGCGTAGCTGGTCAGCATGCAGTGAGTGAAGGTGGTTGAGAAGGAGCTCTTTAGCAAGGTTTACCACTGGGCACAGTACTGACAATGCGATTTGTCATTGCTGTCATACCTTCATGCAAACACAATAGAGCATCTTTCAGATGCAATGCAGGTATCTTGGACGTACCCATATGTGGAACTGCATGCATAATGCAGCGATGCAAGGCCTCATGTTAAGCATTTCCAGGTTTGAGGCCCATACACTCTGTTATAAAACCATGTTCCCACAATGGTGCCCTTAACCCGACAGATAAGAGGCGTATTGGCCACCTTTACTCCCTAAAAATAGGCAAATACTCTCCGAAAGTAAAAATAGGACAGACACACGTAAAACAGTTGTGCCCCTGCTTTCCCCCACATAACTACATGGATATGTTTGGACCAGTAGTGCACATAGTACCACGGGAAAAATTACGATTATTACTGCCCGATCGGAAGAAGTAAATATGTATCTTTTAATGTGCATGAAGAACTAGGTGCAAAGAAACAATTATTCCAAAAACATTTCAGTCATCCAGTTAAACATATTTTTACTTGCTTCTTAAATACTCCGATTGAGAATTGGACTTATATTTTTACTCCCTAAAAAAAAAAACAAAAAAAAAAAAATCATTTTACTTCCAATTTGAAAAAATAGGGAGTAAAATACTCCCACTTCCAAAACCTATCTGTACTCGAAGCCTCACAATGCCTAATGACATAATGTAACACAACACCTAGGCCCACAGGTGAATGTATCTTCCTGCTGTATATTCTTGCTTGCCGACTGGGTATCGCATCTAAAGCACACTACATCTTTCCTTCATAATACTCTGCTGTTGCACCTTCCCAGCTAGCTGTGCCTAGCCAGGTGCATTACATTGTCCTTTCACTACCGACTGCTCTTATGTCGCACATGGACACCTATTATGGGGAGTACACTACATTGTCCGGTACGTTGCATGTCCAAAGTACCAGCGGTACCAGGAAACGGAGTACCTGTGATGGTGGGTGCACTGAATCGCTCAAAATGTAATGGAATAAGTCTTTGTTTCAGGAGTGTATGCCAGTACACTCAACGTTGAATTTTGCGACTAGAGCCGTGTTGACTACCCTCCGACGTAGGCTTAATTTCAAATCACTGCTTCCTGAAAACAGCACCCATCAACTGCCCCTCCTATCCGAGGACTGTACGCAAGTGCCTATTAACCCTTACATCCCAAACTAGGATTTAGCAGCGCCAATTTCTGCCCTACCCGAATGCTCCATTTAAACGATTCCAGGGAATATTTTGTTATCACAATTTAGCTCTCCCTGTGCAGCTACGAAGAAGTTTGGGGTCCTCAACGCTGTTCATACTAGGGTGATTAAAGATAACAAAAATGCATTTGTTTAAACCTTTAATAAACAAATGCACCCCCCATTAGCTCACTCTAAGTAACAGAGAACACACTGTACTCCACACCTTATTGTTCTTCTGTGTGCTTTGTATTGTCACAGTGAGTTTGCTCAAACACATGTATTTATTTTTTTGTCCGTTTATATAGGGCCCGAGCCTGCAGGCATCAGGGCGCAGAAGAGAAAAGGAAAAAAAGGAGAAATTCGAAAGCCTGGTTAGGTCACACAAAGGCCCAGAGTCATTCAAAAAGAGCTTTCAGACGCTTCCTGAAGTTTATCAAGTTAGATTCGGCACGCAGGTCTTTTGGTAGCTTATTCCTTATTACATCCACTGTACTTGATGCCTTGCTGAAATGGAAGGCATAAAGCACTCTCTTCAGCAAAAGAACACAGTCCAGTGTTGTATCGCAAATTTCCTCAAGTACCCCACTGTGTCTTCCTGCTTGACAATTCACCAAATGACTCTACAAACTTTGGCCCTACATGCGCTTTGGACTACAACAACTATCAGCCCTAGCCAGATTAGTTAAAGGTAAGACATCATGGGATTCATAGATGGAAAAAACACATCTGGAGAGTCAGATGTTACAGGCTGTATCAGAACATTACATTCTCGTGGTCGTGGTTGGCGACCAAACAAGATGGCCGCATGATTCTTAAGCTCCCAGACGGAGCCTACTAAGTTGGCCTTTTAACAATTTAATTACGGGATGGTACACTTTGGTGATAAATTGCAGCCAACACCATTTCACAACCTCTGGTTTGCTTAATTTTCATATTAGCAGACACCGCTGCATGGTTCTGCTCCTATCTGGAGGCTCTGGCGCATCGTGTGAGGGGCTCCATGACGGACCGGCAGTGGAGTGAGCCAGCTGTCCCTGCATCAAAGGCAGTTAAGAGTGATATGCAAGAGGTGATTGCCATGCTTCATTTAACGGCATAAAACGCACTGTGGTGTTCATTCTACTGCCTCTGAACTTTGCCGCTGCACCGCTCTGCCTTTCTTTTCTCCCGACGTGTGCCTGCCGTTGAGTCCACACACGCCTGTGGAAAGGAAGCAGCGTCACACGCTGCTGGAGAACGCTGCTTCCTGCTTTCTTGTAGACCGCTCATGCCTGACATCTTGTGACTAACTTTGGTACTGCAGCCTCTTCATTCAATTTACTTTTTATCAGGTGTGTTTTCCTAACAATTGGAAATAATTTAAAGGCTCTACCTTGCTAGTTCGATTTTGTTTATTCTCCTCTATTTTGGGAGAAAATGGCTGCTCAAAACCCCAATTCTTCATCTACAGACCTGTCTAACATTAATAATGGCAAGGAAAAATATTACTTGTATTATCGAACATTCAGTCATCTATCTCTGTGCTAGATTCCAGAACATTAACAATTCAGGATGACCTTAGTTCCTTTAAAAATTATATTAAAGCTTTCAATTCTAGATTGACAGAGGTTAAAGAGCGTGTGTCTTTCTCTGAAGACAGGCTAGAAGGCATGGAACAAATGCACAATAAAATTTAACATTTGGAAATTGAAGTAACCAACCTCTAAGCCAGAAACTGGAGGGACAATATAAGAATGTATGGGGTCACAGAGAATACTGAATTCAATTACCTCATTACATTTCTCATTAATTGGCTCCCAAAGCTATGACATTACTTTTTCACCTCTCCTTGAATTCCAACGAGCGCACAGAATCAGACCTTGTTTTACTACCAACACCAACGCACCTAGACCTCATATAGCCTGCCTATTACGACATCCAACAGGCTCGACAATCTCTGCTTACAGGCCAATAAATCTCACCTCTAAATTTTCAAGGCAACTAAATATTACCCCAGACTTTTCCAAAGCAACACAAGACAAAAGGAAGAGATTCTTAGACCGAAGACCAGCGCTAAAGAACTTGGACATTAAATATGGTTTACTGGAACCAGCAAGAATGCTCATCACTCCGAATGGTGGCATGACCAAAGAATTCTTAAATCCAGATGACCTTCATGCCCTCATAAAATCCTTTCAATCTTCTGAGATGGATACTCTACCTGATTATTCCTCAATTCAAATCCCAAATCCAACAGCTCAACTTCCTGTGCATGCCTGTAATTTATTGGAACAACACAAATTTAAACCTGGAAATAATCAGCATCCTAGAAACAGGTCGGACCTCAACCTCACTAGTAGTGCATTTGTGAATTCAGAAAAACATAGAACTAAATCTAGATCCCCTTATTAAACATTAAGACCCTGAAGATGCATCCTCATCTAAATAACTTTGTATTTTCTTGTTACTCCACAATCTTGTGCTCTTCCAGATAGTACCGTTGACAACTAGTACTGCAATATGGCCTTCTATATATAATTCATATTTAATCTGCTCCATCTAGCTCATTGATTCGTAGTGAACTGTCTTGTTCCCTCTTATGTCAGCTCTTAACATTCACTTAATTTCATATTTAAATATATTGACGTTTACATGTGCATTCTAATGCACTATTTGTTATGATCTACTGTCCCCTTTCCCTCCTATTTCCTCTTGTGCTTTCCTCACCCTTCCCTATCAGCTGTTCAATTGATGTATTCTTTTATAAGGTAACATTATTGCCAACACATCAAAGTATTATTATTCCGGATCTATGATTATTGCGACCCAGTGTACTGCGCCCGCCGAAAATCCTGACTTTTTTCTTTTTTTGTCCCCCTTTTCACAGACTGTATATGCAGGGGGGATACCCCCGCAACCACCCGTAATCCCCCAACATTATTTACTTCACCAGATCCCCCACATATATATTCTGAGAAATGGGGTTAAAAAATAAATAATAAAGTCGGCATTTTCAGCCGGCTCAGTAAACCCGGCGTATTAATTGGATGATTCAATTATTCCTCATTCATATGCCTATCAACGGCTTCATTGCTTTGTTATATTTTTCATTTATGTTCAGATGGTTTACTATTGGCTGTAATGAGTGTTAAAATCATTTTGTGGAATGTTTAAGGTTTCAATAATCCCATTAAGAGACACAAAGTCTGTGTCATCTAGGAGAAGATAAACCAGATATTCTCCAGCATGGGGTCTGGCATGGATTCACATGCTCATGAATATTCCCCATCGTCAGGCTGGGAATCCTCGGTAAAGAAAAATCAGTATCAGTTTCGTTTCTGATCTGTCTTTCGTAGTAGTAACCAATCCCTGATCTCTGCGTCATACTGACCACAGCCAATGACTGCCCTCTCCCTAAGCCCCGCCTCTGGCAGCCATCTTCAGATTTGGTAGCACGTGAAGTGGCAGTATGACCAAGTGAAGAGCTGCAGAGGGGTAGGCGGGAGGGTTCGCATGTGAATCCATGCCAGACCCATGCTGGAGAACAACAGTTACAGGTAAGTAACTTGTTCCTTCTCCAACATGGGGTCTGGCATGGATTTGCATGCTCATGAATATAAGAATACATAGCAGTACACACATGCACAACCACGGGAGGTGGCAAAAGGCTCAACATTAAGCAATACAACAACTCAACATTAAGCATCTCTTACCTCCTCACCAGGCTCACCTTAAGCGAACAGGTTGCGCAGCACTGCTTGGCCGACCCTGGACTCCTCCCTGGAATCCCGATCGACGCAGTAGAATCTCGTGAAGGTGTGCGTCGACCTCCACGTAGCAGCCCTGCAGATGTCCAGCAGGGGCACACCAGATAGGAACGCCGTAGTAGCAGCGATCGCTCTGGTCGAATGGGCTCTCGGACGGCCTGGCAGCGGTCGGTTAGCCAACCGGTGGCAGTGCATGATGCAGCCGGAGAGCTATCTGGAAATAGAAGACTTCGAGAGAGCCTTCCCTTGATTCACAGGTCCAAAGTTCACAAACAGCTGTGATGTCCTCCGAAAACTCTTCGTGCGGTCCACGTAGAACTTCAGCGCTCTAGCCACATCCAGCGAGTGCAAAGTCCTCTCGGCCGGCGACGAAGGAGACGGGAAGAAAACGGGTAACATCAGGGGCTCGTTAAGATGGAAGTCTGGCGGCACCTTGGGCATAAAGGAGGGGTGCGTCCTAAGCACCACCCTCGAGGCATGGAAAGTCAAGTACGGTGCTTTGCAGGATAGGGCCTGGATCTCTCCCACTCGTCTTGCGGAGGTAATGGCCACCAGGAATGCAGTCTTCCACGACACAAACTTCATCGGTGCGGAGTGCATCGGCTCGAATGGGGCCCCATGAGCCTAGTCAGCACCACGTTAAGTTCCCGGGAACGACCGGAACAGTCCTTTCATAAACTCTTTTACCAGTCGATGGGACCACAGGGACGTCCGTCCTGTGGTTCTGGTATATCTGGAGATCGCCGCCAGATGAATCTTAATGGAGGCATGGGCTAGCCCAGCCTTTGCCAGCGATAGCAGGTACGGCAGCACTTGAGGGGCCGTAATCCGTAGGGGGTTGATCTTCTGTGCTCGGCACCAGACAGAGAACCTCTTCCACTTATGTCCGTAGCATTTGAGAGTCGAGGACGCCCTGGCCTTTGCAAGAAACTCTCTGCAGTCGTCCGGTATATCGTACCCTCCAAACTCTAGCGCTGCAGGAGCCAAGTCTGCAGGTTCAGCGACGCCGGGTCGTGGTGGAAGATGGCGCCTCCTTCTCTGGAGAGAAGATCTGCGTCCGCCGACAGCTTGATGGATGGCGACGTTGAAAAGGCCAGAAGGGCCGGGAACCAGATCAGCCTCGGCCACGCCGGTGCGACGAGGATCATCCTGCACCGGGACCTCTTGAGCTGGTTGATAAGTCGAAGCGGCAACGGAGGGAACGCATACAGGTATAGGCCGTCCCAGGGGAACGAGAACGCATCGCCCATGCTTCTCGGCTGGGGAAACCTGCTGGCGAACCTCTGGCACTTCGAGTTTGTCGCTGTTGCGAACAGGTCGATTTGGGGTTTGCCTCATCGTCGGAAGAGTTGATCCACCTGATCCTGGTGCAGGTCCCACTCGTGACACGCGCGCAGCTCCCAACTGAGCGAGTCGGCGATAGTGTTTCTTTCTCCTGCCAGGTGGAAGGGAACCAGGAACATCCCCTGGGCGACCGCCCAGTGCCACAGATCCTGTGCCTCCTTGGATAGGGCAGGGGATCTGGTGCCTCCCTGCTTCCGTATGTAAAACATTGTCGTGGTGTTGTCCGTGAAGATCCGCACCACCTTGCCCTTGAGCGACGGGAGGAACGATTTGAGAGCCCAGAACACGGCTCGGAGTTCCAGGATGTTGATGTGCAGGAGCCTCTCCTCCGGGAGCCAGAGGCCTCTTGCGTGGAGATCTCCGGTGTGGGCGCCCCAACCTTCCAGGGAAGCGTCCGTCGTCACCGTCTCCTGGTACGCCGGCGTCTGAAAGTCCTTGCCCGCCGTGAGGTGCGCTCGAACGCCCCACCACTGAATCGCCCGCCGGAACACCTCGTTGAGGGGGACCCTGTCTTCGAAGGTGCCCGTCGCCTGCATCCAACGGGCGTCCAGAAATTCTTGAAGAGGGCGCATCCATAGTCTGCAGAGGCGCACCACGTAGATGCAAGAGGACATCATCCCCAGGAGGGACTTGATGGACCTCACCCTGGCCACGTCCGTGGCTAGCAGGCGCTGCACTTTGCCCAGAATGGTCTTCGTACGTTCTTCCGACGGTGCCGCCAGGCGCCTCACTGTATCGAGCTTCGCTCCCAGAAACAGGACCACCTGCGACGGCACCAGGTGGGACTTTGGGTAATTTATGGCGAATCCCAGGTCTGTGAGTAGCTGGACGGTCCTCGCAGTGTGTTCGACGGCGAGTTCCCTCGTCCTTGAGCGGATGAGCCAGTTGTCCAGGTAGGGGTAGACGTGAATCCCTTGCAGCCGCGCCGCCACAGGTGCTAGGCACTTGGTAAAGACCCTGGGGGCCGACTTCAATCCGAACGGCAGTGCTCTGAATTGGTAGTGGCGTCCCTGGACGACGAACCTGAGGAACTTTCGGTGACTTTTGAGGATGGGAACGTGGAAGTATGCATCCTCGAGGTCCAGCGACGATAGAAAGTCGCCTTCCTCCAGCTGTCCCAGCACGTGCTGGAGGGTGACCATCCTGAACTTTTGTGATCTGATGTATTTGTTCAAACGACGAAGGTCCAGGATGGGGCGCCAGCCGCCCGTCTTCTTCCTGACGAGGAAGTACCTTGAGTACACCCCGGAGCCTCTTCGGGACGAGCTCGATGGCGCCTTTCCTGAGCATCGCCCGTACTTCCAACAGCAGTTGCGGGATGTGATTTTCCTTCCTGGCCACAGGTGGAACATGAGGGCACTTCTTCAGGAATTCGATAGTGTCCTCTTGCCAGGGTATCCAGCACCCAACGGTCGGTGGAGATGGACTTCCACACGCCGACGAACTTCGTCAGCCGGCCTTCCACCGGGGTGCTTCGGTGGGGGCCCGAGGCCACGACCGGTCCAGTCCTGCTTGGAGGTGGTGGCCTTGCCGCCCTGGCCACCTTGCCGACGGTGGCGAGGCGCTCCCTGCTTGCCGCGACCCCTGTAGGCCTCCTTAGACGAGGAGCGTGCCACCTGGCGGTAGGATGACGAGCCACCGCTGGATCCCTTGGAGGCCCCCTGTCTCACTCCGGAGCTCCGAAAGGGCTGTCGTTGCTGAAGGGCTCCTAGGGCGCGGGCCGTCTCCGTCTTTATGGCTTGGAGGGATTTGTCCACCGCCTTCCCGAACAAGTTGCTGCCGTCGAACGGCATGTCCAACACCCTGGTCTGGACGTCCTGACGGAAGTCGGTAGCCCGGCGCCAACCCCGTCGTCGTAGGCAAACTCTGTTGCCCAGCTGGCGGAACCCGGTATCGGCAATATCGGTTGCCACCGTTATGGCGTGGTCCGAGAACCACCTCGCCTTCTTGAAGTATTTCCAGGGCCTCGGACCTCCTGTCGTCCGGTAGGAAGTCCAATATGGGGGCCAGCTTAAACCAGAGCTCCCTGTCGTAACGGGCCACGATCGCCAGGGCGTTGGCCGCTTTGATCGTCGCCGCCGACGAAATGACCCGTCGCCCCATGGCGTCCAACTTCTTTCCCTCGCCGTCCGGAGGGGAATTCGACGTTGAGGCCCCTGACCCCGCCACTTTCTTCTTCGCCACCGCCGAGACGACCGAGTCTGGCGTTGGCCTGGGCCCTGAGGCACAGGGGAGCGGTCTCGGGGACCCGGTACTTCTTCTCGTACCGGTCCCGTTTGGCTGGTGCCGTGGAGGGGTTCTTGAGTACCGACAGGCCCTCCTCCCAGATGTCATCGATTAGAGGCACCGCGATGACAGTATTCCTCTTGGCCTCCCGGCGCTGATTGAGGAAACCTTCCTTTTTCTGCTCCTCCGGGCAGAGCTGGAACAATTCGGACGCCCTGGCGATCATGGCGTGGAATGAGCCAATCTCGTCGGGCAGAGAGGCCGTGCGACGGAAGACACGTTCCGTCGCCCTCAGAACCCGTCGTCGAGCCCACCGCACCGTCATCTCCCGACTCGTGGGAGGATGAGGAGGGAACTGCAGGCCTTACGGGGCGAGCGGAGGAGAGGGTTGGGTCCTCCGTCGTTTGTTCTGAGGACTTCCCGACGGGCCAGGTTTGCGGGTCCTCCGGCCTGGGCCGTGGTAATCTTGTCCTTATCTCGGAGCATAAGGACTGGATCGCAAACAAAATGGCCGCCGAGCTATCCTGAGGCCTAGGTTCCGGCTGCGCCGGAAGGGAAGGCTGCTCTTCCTCGCCATCGTCGTCTTCCTCGGTTATCTCCCGAGGATCTTCCTTGCGGGATCGAACCTTCTCGAATTGGACTTCGAGATTCCTCACGACCTCGGTCAGTTCCCCCTCCGAGGCTGACTCCGAGCTCTAGGAGGCTACCGTGCCCCCCCCCCCCTTTTTCCATCACAGGGGCCATGACGATGGGCTGAAAAGAGGATTCCCTCCTTGGCGGCAGGGAAACTCTAGTCCCGGAGGCAGTCTCCGCTGGCGGGGTCTCTGCCGGCTTGGCCAGAGTCGCCGCGATCGCCTCGATAGAGGCCTTTGCCTGCTGGGTAGGGGCCTTCACCACCTTAGGTGCGTCCTGGGCCTTCTCCTTAGGGGGAGGGGCGACGCCTCGCTCCCCCTCTCCCGAGATCGGACGGGGCTTCTCCCGAAGCTTACCCGGGGTCTTGGACTTCCTCTTCCCCGAACCGGAGCGCTGGCTCGTGGTTGACGGTGCCGGGGAAGGTGCGCCCTGCCTGGCGACCGAAGAGCCTGACCTTTTCATGCTCCCAGAGCCAGCGGACTCGCGGCGCTTGGCCTGGTGTTGGGCCGGGGGCGCCCGCACAGGACTTAGAAGCCCGCTCTGACCCTTTCTTCTTCTTCTCACCCGTTGAGCTCTTCTCCAACCAGCTGGCGAGACGGGATCGACTGTCCCTCATGGTCCGCTCCGACAAGTTCTTGCAGAACTGGCAGTCCTTCTCTACATGAGTCTTGTCCCCATGAAGACCGTAGAGGCATCGCGAATGTTCGTCCTCCTTAAACACATCTGCAGCCCGCATCCAGGGCAGCTGCGAAACAGCTTGGGTCCGGGTGACGAACTCGTGTCCTGGGCCATCTCGAAGTAGGCCGCAAATCTTCTGCAATCCTCCAAGAGGTTGATTCGACGAAATCTTCACCCTTGAGGGGCTTAGGAAAATCCCGCAACGGGTACCCGTTAACGGGAGTAGAAACGGTGGAGCTTGAGGCTCGATTAACCGAAAAAATGTGAAAATTCACCTGAAAAAGGGTGAAACACGCAGCAAAAGCTCGAGAGCTAAGCACGAGGACTCCCAACACTTGAACGTGCTGTAAAAATCTGAAGATGGCTGCCAGAGGCGGGGCTTAGGGAGAGGGCAGTCATTGGCTGTGGTCAGTATGACGCAGAGATCAGTGATTGGTTACTACTACGAAAGACAGATCAGAAACAAAACTGATACAGATTTTTCTTTACCGAGGATTCCCAGCCTGACGACGGGGAATATTCATGAGCATGTGAATCCATGCCAGACCCATGCTGGAGAACAACAGTTACAGGTAAGTAACTTGTTCCTTGTGTGTATTCATGAAACCCACTTAGGATTCACTGAAGAAAATACACAATTGATTACGTTTTGGGTAAAGCATGTATTCTTTTCCCCAGCAATTGCAAAGAAGGGAGGAGTGACTATCCTCGTTCATAAGAATACTTCTTTTCAATTGCTTGATCAGCAACACAACCTTTCTGGGCGTTGTTCCATCATTAACGCCATTGTTAACAGTTAGTTTCTATCCTTAATATCTATGGTTACAATGCTTGTGACCCATCCTTTACGAATAATTTAAAACAGACTTTGTTTCACAAAAAGTATGATTGGCTCATTATTTGTGGGGATTGTAATCAAATCTGTGATTTCACACTTCATTGCAAATAAGATTCCAAATTCATCAATTCCAAAGCTCACAAACAATTTATCCATTTTATTGAAGACCTTACTAATGTTCCCTCTAATTATTTTTCTCTATGTGCGTAACTGCTTGGCTATTGTGTGCACATTATTTTCCATTTCCGCAACGGACTAATGTGGTAAGCCACTTTGTGAGCTACCATTGCAGAAGAGAGTTTTGGAAAGCAATTTCCTGTTCCAAGCCACTGCAATTCTTTACAAATCTTACAACAATTTTTCCAAACACGTAGGCTAAAATAAACCGTGTCATGTGTGATTATAGAGAAAACTCAACCAGTACAAGACTTCAACATCTACCACAGTAGCTTGCAAACGTACTTCTGTGCAGAGAAAAATGTATGTTTTATGCTACTGGAAAATCATTCCTGTGTATTACAAAACAAATATCTCTTGGCATAACTGATGTGGCTGTCAAGAAATTCAGACAGAATACGTTTGCTGATGTCTTAATGGCAATTAAAAGCAATGTGTCAAAAACATGTTTTATAGGAGTTCAAGTGCCACTTTAATGAAGTAATACAAGGGCCAGTAGAACATGCTTCTAATAATTTGTGTAAGAATAATAATTGCATCAGAATAACTGCCCCTCAGAATATGAGGATCAAAAATGTGACCCCCAGTAGAGCAGCGGCATAGGAAGGAATTCTAAATATTAATGCCCAATCTCAAGAGGAATTTTAAGGTGAAAGAACGTCTTTTAATAAGCAGGAAGTATCCCTATTGGCAAAGCGAATTACTTTTCTACCCCCTGAAAAATCATTTGACTCCAAGTAGGGAGCAGAATCTGATTAGAGCCCTGCTTGAACCCCTACATAGGAAGTGAAATGACAGGGCACATAGTAAAGTGTATAGTTATGCCCACCTTCCCACACCACAGCCTAGATGCAATTAAACAAGAGCCCTTACTGAAGAAAATCAAATATATGCCTTTTAAGTTAATAGCATCTTTAATCACAGATGCAACTGGTTGAGTGCTTTCTTCTGTAACTATGGATCCCTCTTCTGTAATTCTTTATCAGTTCAATAAGATGCCGGGAGCTGCTATATATGATACACACATAACACATGCTTATATTGAAAAGCCCTCAGCAGCTGAGCATAGAAAGAAAAAAATGGTGCTGTTGTCTAGACGGGTAAAAAAATTTCCTATCCTTTAGCAAACAAGCAACACGTTTCCATCAGTGTACTGCTGAAACGTCTGCCTTGGTATTTCAAATGTGTTGCTGTGTTCATGTTAGGGAGAATTCTTAAAAATGTGCCAATTCCTCCCACCTTAGAGGCCTCCAGCTCTATTGCTAAACTTTGGGACTTTTAACTTTTCAATTCAGTGTGTTTTCTGCGTTTGTTTCTTTTGGTTATGGAGTCTAACCAACTCCATAGGCATCATCTTTTACAATTATGTCCCAAAGCTCCTTCAGTGCAGTGGCACAGGGAAGTCTTTTAGACTTCCTGAGGTTTAAATACCTTCTCTGGGATCAACTACTGTTTCCCAGTGCAGTAAAGTGAAATTGACTTTACTTGGCATTGTACTGCTAGACCCAGCACAACTTATCTTACAATAGAGTCCTGGAGGGGTTACTTAGTATCCCCTGTGTCTAAATACTTATGTGACATTTTTTATGTTACCCTTCCCTCAATTGACTGGCTGGTGGCAGTGGTTTTGTTTTGAACTACCTAGGTTTGCATTTACCATGACCGTTCGCGGCTCCGGTAAAGGAACCGCGGGAGCCATCTTTTTCAAAATGGCGTCCAGCCATTTTTGCTAAAATGGTGCCCGATCTTTTTCGCCAGGTCATTGTGGGAAGGTCCTTCAAGAGTTTCTCTGCACGCCAAACCCGGTTTGGTCTCTTTCTTCATTCGCCTTTGGCGGGCTTCAGTACTGAAACCCGCCTCTGGCTCCAGTGTGTCTGGGGTAGGCAGGAAGTGAGGGAAGTGCCCGAAACACCCTGTGTTTAGTCTCCTAGGAGGCCCGGATGCACTCTGTGGTGATTGGCTGGCTGACTGTCCAGCAAGGACACCCACCCTGCTGGGTGAGTGACAGCTATGCTGGAATGAATGGGAGAGGACTGAATAAAAGGCGAGTCTTTTGGCTTGGAAGGCAGAGTCGACCACTGGACGAAGGAACCGAAGAAGAGCTTGAAGAGGATGGCTGCTGCAACTCCTGGACCGTTGGTTTGCCCGGTGAAGCCCTGCTGCAGGTCTGAATCACCAAGTTTGCATCGACAGAGAAGCCCCTGCAAGGACGACTTCTCCCTTTGAGTTGGTGGGACCAATCAACTCCAAAGTAAGCCACCGATCTCGGAGCTAGTTGATTTTCCTCAGAGTTGCTGCAGGAACTGTATAGCCAGGGAGAGGGACACCAGATTATGTGCGTTACTTTTATGCTGGCCTAAAGCTTTTGGAAGATCCTCCGGACTCCCAGGAAGCAGGACTGATGAAACCTGAGCCCCCTCAGCAGAGTGCTGGACCCCAGAAGTAAGGACAGTCCACCTTGACAGCCAGGAACCACACTTATTGCTATTTGTTCTACCGCAAGGTGCTGAAACGTGAAACAGCCACTGAAAGTAAAGTTTGCCGGTTGCCAGTTTTCACTGTGCCAGTGCAGTGTAGGAGTCCCCCGACGTCCTCCATCTTGTCCCCACGACTGAGGCACAGGAACAGTGAGATCTGCAGAGCTGGCCAGGAACAGAAGTCATCAGCTGCATCTTTTCTTCAGGTACTGTAAAACAAGTATAAGAGA
Source organism: Ambystoma mexicanum (assembly GCF_040938575.1). Lineage (NCBI taxonomy): Eukaryota > Metazoa > Chordata > Amphibia > Caudata > Ambystomatidae > Ambystoma > Ambystoma mexicanum. The sequence continues at coordinate 39,850,646 of NC_090922.1, read as the reverse complement.
ATGTACCCCTTACTGTGGAAGTGCTTGTAACTTCTGCAACCCACAAGTCTAATCGGCTTGTGGCCCTACATTTGATTCTTCTTTTTATCAAAGACTCCTAAGAACTTGTGCAAAGTCTTTTCCATTTACTTTCCTGAAGTGCTGCATTCCATACAAAGACTTTGGCTTATTGACATTGGCTTAGCCTATTGAATTGAATGACTCTTCTATTGCTATCTGAAAGTATTTGCCCTGCTTAGGAAATTGACGATCTTTTTTGTTCTAATAACCTTTGCCTTTTACCAACTTTTTAAGAGTGTTCTGAATGCCAACAGTAAGATATTAATGTCCCCAGCACCCTTGTTACTGAAGTCACCTGTGGGTATAGGTTGCGTCTGTGGGCCATCCCAAAAGGGTCTAGTCTGATTCAGAAATTCAGCATATACAGTATTGAAGTGTATTTGTATGTTACTAGTATATTGCTCCCTTCTAAAGAAGGCTTTATAACTGACTGATAAATTAATAATAGTTTATGCAAGAAAACTTGAGTGTAAGAGTTTATTTGAATACCTGTAATTGTGAATCTTTGTAACTCCACTACTGCTCACATTCCCCCTCTTGAGATAAGCCTGGCTGCTCAAAACGCTACCAAAACTGTATAGTACAAGCATATACCAAAGGTTGGGTTGCCTACATCTGTAGTCATAGTTGCTTGAAGTGTTCCCTGAGGGTACTGCATTCAAACGTTGGCTAACAGTTCATTACCCGCAAGGAGCGATTATGTGCTCTTCCACCCATAGCCTTCCCTAGCCCCTGTGTTAGCCTCCAATACTAGTTGATGGAGCACTGTAAAAAGTGAGGGATTGTAGCAGTAAACATTCATTGGGATATTTACAGACCCACAGTACTTTGCAAGCAAGGCATATGTAATGCCTCAACATATTATTTGCATTTTAATAATGGCATGGCTCTAAATTCTTCTGCAGTGCATACTAGATTGTTTGCAACGTACCCCACTCTTATATCATTGTGTAGGATTACACAAGTGCTCAGTGAAACCGTTTTTGTATAGAAGCGAGTTACCATATAATGTGTTAAGGTCTATGCCCAAAGGTACTCTTAACACTTGGAAACAATGCAGATTGTGTGAAAAGTAATCTCCTGTCCGAATAGCCGGTGCCCCGATACTATGGACGTGTAATCGGAGGCATACTCCACACCCATTATCCTTTGGAGGCTAAGTAAATGATATTGCAATGTTGCTCTCCATGTATAGGGTAATGTTAGTAATGCTAAAATAGGCGACGCTAAGCATCAAATTTGTCTTCTCAAAATCTTTAGAGGGCAAATTAATATTTGAGTTTAATAATGCGTTAATTAGCAAGGGGCCGCTTCAAAGCACATTGTAAAAAGAAGAGGAAGTATCTGGTGAGGTTACTCATCCAAGTAGCCTGCTTACTTACTGTCAGTATCCAATATTTAAGCTGGTAGTGCTATTATATAGTGTGGGTGACGCTTTTGGGAAGGCGCAATGAGTAACAGAAATGTTGGCGCATGAACGTTATTCATGTTCCACATGTGGATGCAGGTACAAGTCTGCTAAACATTTGCAGATCCAAGAGAGAAAGCATCAAGGTTGTCCGCTAGTATCTTAATGTGTTCTGGGGCCGAAGTTAGTCATAAGGTAAAAGTGTGGTAGTCAGGTTTAGGAGTCATGGGTGGGGAGGGAACATTATTTCGTTAATGTGTGCAGGCATATCTTGGTTAGATTCTTCTGTTCATGGAGCCAGTTGTTCATATTCGTTTTTAGCCTCTTGTGTGTGTATTTTGGTGTTAGGGATTTTAGGTGTTTACTGTCACCCATGCATAGTAGTGTAATGCAAATGAGCACAATATCAAAACTAGTTGCTTAATTTAAAAGCAATTACATTTCAGGTAACAATCTTCTGAGCGGCACCCAGAAGGAAGCTGGGCAAGCGCACATGCGCACAGCTCAGAGGGAACATTGAACCTTACCCTTGTTGACGCATGGTGTTTCTGTCACCCATATGTTAAAGAATATACTTTGTTCTCCTCTCAAACCCTTGTCCAGTATAAACCACATTTTCGTTAATTCTACACTTTCCTCTAAAATCCTCCACTCCATAATTGGCCCTATTGTTATTTCAGATCATGCACTGGTACTCACAGTATTGGAATGGGAACCTCAACCTTCCCATACTTCCCGGTGGAGATTTAATGCTTTCCTGCTCAATTACCCTGAATTTATTCAACAATTTTTAATGCATTTTTTACCTTTTTAATAATCCTTTAGACACCGCAATTCATAACAATTGTGACACTTTCAAAGCCACGTTACAGGGTTTCATTATCCAATTTGCCTCCTTCAAAAACAAACAAAATGAACGGAAAGCACAAGAACTTTTAATATCCATGAAATCATTAGAGATTTCAACAACCCTACGGAAGATTCTCTCAAATCCTTCATGGCAAAACCCCATAGAATTAAATTAATATAACACTAACAAATCCTGTTCAGCCCTGTTGAGATCTAAAGCTAAATTCTACGGTGGATCCAATAAATCCAGTAATATACTCGCTAATTATAAAAGGAAGAAAGAAAAATCTATCATTACTTCCATCATCAACCAACATAGGATTAGAGTTTCCAACCGACAACAAATCAGTGATGCTTTCCTAGAATTTCACTCAACTTTATTCAGCTGATCAAACCATTCTTAAAGATATTACCAATTCTCCAGCATGGGGTCTGGCATGGATTCACATGCTCATGAATATTCCCCGTCGTCAGGCTGGGAATCCTCGGTAAAGAAAAAAAAAACAGTATCAGTTTAGTTTCTGATCTGTCTTTCGAAGTAATAACCAATCACTGGTCTCTGCGTCATACTGACCACAGCCAATGACTGCCCTCTACCTAAGCACCGCCTCTGGCAGCCATCTTCAGATTTTTACCGCACGTTCATGTGTTGGGATCCTCGTGCTATTGCTCTCGAGCGTTAGTGCTATTTTTTTCACGTTTTTTCTCAAAAACTTCGTTTTTTTCGGTCAAAAGAGCCTCAAGCTCCACCGACTCTCCATCCGATCAACGGGGACCCATGTCGGATTCGTCTGCGCCCCTCAAGGGTGAAGAATTCGTCGAGCTACGCTTTTGGAGGACTCCAGAAGCTTCTGAGGCCCGGACATGGCCCAGGAGAAGGGAAGCTCGACGCCCGGAAAGCTGTTCAGGGTCTGCCCTGGATGCCAGCTGCAGAACGTCTTTAAGGAGGACGAACACTCCTTTTGTCTCTACTGCTTACATGAGGACAAGACGCACATGGAGAAGGACTGTGCGTTTTGCGGCAATATGTCGGAGCGGACCATGAAGGACCGCCATCAACGTCTCGCCAACTGGCTGGAAGGGAAGAGCCCGTCAGGCGAGAAGAAGAGGAAGAAATCCGAGCGGTCTTCTAAGACCTTTGAGGACGCCCCGGCGACGGGGGTCCAACACAAGGCCAAGCACCGCGAGTCCGCTGGCACCGGGAGCGCCGAACGGTCGGGCTCTACGGGCGCCAGGCAGGGCGCACCCTCCCCGGCACCTTCAGCCACGAGCCAACGCTCTGGGTCGGGTAAGAGGAAGGGCGAGCACCCGGCGAAGCTCCTGGAGAGGCCCCGGTCGAGCTCGAAGGCCCCATCGGAGGGGGAGCGAGGCAGTGTCCCCCCCTCAAGGATAAGGCGGTGAGCGCACCTAAGGTGGTGAAGGCCTTAATCCATCCGGCCAAGCCCTCTATCGAAGCTGTCACGGCGGCCCTGGCTCAGCCTGTGGAGGCTACACCAGTGGTGGCGACCTCGGGGCTCAGAGTCTCCCTGCCACCTCGGAGGGAGTCCTCTTTTGTACCCATCGATAGGACCCCCGTGAAATCCCCGGCGGGGAAGAAAAAGGGGGGGCAGGGCGTCGTCGTAGATTCGGCTTCAACCTCGGAGGAAGAGCTGATCGAGGTCTTAAGCCAGGGCCTTGGCGTGGAAGAAGACCGGCCCTTCGGGATGGATCCCGACGCAGGTGACGACGACATCGTCGAGGGTGCCGACGGGGCCACTGATCGCCCGTCGGATTCCCCTCTGCCAGCGCCGCAAGATAACTCGGCGGCCATTTTGTTGGCTATCCAGTCCTTATGCTCAGAGATAAGGACGAGACTACCGTTGCCGACGGAGGAACCTCTCCCGTCGGGGGATCCTGAACCGGGACCTTCTGGTGTTCCCCCGCCCAAGAAAAGAAGGATTCACCCTCCACCTCCTTTTCAGCCGTCGCGCCCCGTCCAGCCCTCCTCCCTGTCCACCCGAGGGGGTGATACGGGGACTGACACGGCAGCGACGGGCACGGACGACGAGGTATACGACGAGGATCTACCGTCGTCACCTCCCACCAGGGCTTCTCCGCCCGACGAGATTGGATCGTTCCACTCCATGATCGCCAGGGCATCCGAGCTTTTCCAACTCTGCCCTGAGGAGAAGAAAAAGGAAGGATTCCTTTATCAACGGCGCGAGGCCAAGAGGAAGACGGTCCTCGCAGTGCCTCTACTGGATGACATTTGGGATGAGGGCCTCGCCCTCCTCAAGAACCCTTCCACGACGCCAGCTAGAAGAGACCGGTACGAGAAGAAGTACCGGGTCCCGGACGCGGCCCCCCTGTGCCTCCGGGCGCAGCCTACCCCGGACTCCGTCGTCTCCGCGGCGGCCAGGAAGAAAGCGGGGGGGGGTGCGGCCTCCACATCGACTTCCCCACCGGACGGCGAGGGAAAGAAATTGGACGCTATGGGATGCAGGGTCATCTCGTCTGCAGCGACGACGATTAAAGCGGCCAACGCCTTGGCTATCGTGGCCCGCTACGACAGGGAGCTATGGTACAAACTGGCTCCCCTGCTGGACTTCCTACCGGATGACAAGAGGGCGGATGCCCTGGAGATCCTACAGGAAGGTGAGGTGGCGTCGGACCACGCCATCACTATTGCGACGGACATCGCCGACACTGGGTTTCGCCAGTTGGGCAACGGCGTGTGCCTTAGGCGGCGTGGATGGCTCAAGGCTACGGACTTCCGTCAAGACGTACAGACCAGAGTCCTGGACAAGCCGTTCGATGGGAACAACCTGTTTGGGAAAACAGTGGACGATTCCCTTCAGGCCATTAAAGCGGACACTGAGACGGCCCGGGCCCTTGGGGTACTGCAGCAACGACGGACGCCCTTTCGGAGCAGCGGAGGTAAGGGCGCCTACAAAGGTTCCGGCGGCGGTTTCTCCACCTACCGTCAAGCGGCCCGCTCGTCGTCTCAGGAGGCCTACAGAGGACGAGGCAAGTCTGGCGGACCCCGCCGTCGTCGCCAAGGAGGTCAAGGCGGCAAAGCCTCGTCGAAACAGGATTGAACCGGCCGTGGGGTCGGGCCCCCACCGAAGCACCCCGGTGGGAGGCCAGCTGGCGAGCTTCGTCAGCGTGTGGGAGTCCATCTCCACCGACTGTTGGGTGCTGGACGCCTTAGCCCGGGGCCACGCGCTCGAGTTTCAAAGAAGGTGCCCGCGCGTCCCCCCCGTGGCCAGGAAAGAGCTTCACGTCCCTCAGCTTCTCCTGGAGGTAAGGGCGATGCTCAGGAAGGGCGCCATCGAACTCGTCCCAAAGAGGCTTCGGGGCTCCGGAGTTTACTCGAGATACTTCCTCGTGAAGAAGAAGACGGGAGGATGGCGCCCCATCCTAGACCTGCGACGTCTGAACAAGTTCATCAAGGCGCAGAAGTTCCGGATGGTCACCCTCCAGCACGTCCTGGGTCAGCTGGAGGAGGGAGACTTCCTGTCGTCGTTGGATTTGGAGGATGCCTGCTTCCATATTCCCATCCTAAAGGGGCACCGAAAATTCCTCAGGTTTGTGGTCCAAGGGCGTCACTACCAGTTCAAAGCCCTCCCCTTCGGACTACGATCGGCACCCAGGGTATTCACCAAGTGCCTTGCACCGGTGGCGGCGCAGCTGCGCCGCGAGGGGATCCACGTCTACCCCTACCTGGACGACTGGCTCATCCGAGCCAAGACGAGGGAGCTCGCCGTGGAGCACACGGCAAGGACCGTCCACCTTCTCACGGACCTGGGATTCTCCGTGAACTACGCCAAGTCCCACCTGGTACCCGCGCAAAACGCACTGTTTCTGGGAGCGAAGCTCGACACAGTGTCCCTTCTGGCCTCCCCGTCGGAGGAAAGGACCAGGTCCATCCTGGGCAAGGTACAGCGGATGTTGGTTTCCGACGCGGCCAAGGTGAGGTCCATCAAGTCCCTCCTCGGAATTATGTCTTCTTGCATCTACCTCATTCCCATGTGCAGGCTCCGGATGCGCCCGTTGCAGGAGTTCCTGGACGCGCGCTCGATCCAAACGACGGGCGGCTTCGAGGAGAGGATCACACTCGACGAGAGTTTCCGCCGAGCGGTCGGGTGGTGGGGCACCCGCGCGCATCTGACGGCGGGCATGGACTTCCAGACCCCAGACCACCAGGAGACAGTGACCATGGATGCCTCCCTGGAAGGGTGGGGAGCGCACACCGAAAATCTGCACGCGAGAGGCCTTTGGCTCCCGACGGAGAAGTCCCTCCATATCAACGTCCTGGAGCTCCGTGCAGTGTTCTGGGCCCTCAGGTCCTTCCTTCCGTCCCTCAAGGGCAAGGTGGTGAGGATCTTCACCGACAACACCACCACCATGTTTTACATCAGGAAACAGGGCGGAACCAGGTCCCCAGCACTGTCCAAGGAGGCGCAGGACCTGTGGCATTGGGCCGTCGCCCAAAGAATGTTTCTGGTGCCGTTTCATCTGGCAGGGATAAAAAACACCATCGCCGACTCACTCAGCAGGGAGCTGCGCTCGTGCCACGAGTGGGAACTACGGCAGGATCTAGTGGATCGCCTCTTCCGACGGTGGGGCACACCCCAGATCGACCTGTTCGCGACGGCAACGAACTCCAAGTGCCGGAGGTTCGCCAGCAGGTTTCCCCAGGCGAGGAGCATGGGCGATGCTTTCTCGTTCCCCTGGGAGGGCCTGTTCCTCTACGCGTTCCCTCCTTTGCCACTGCTAATCCGGCTCGTCAACCAGCTCAAGAGGTCACGGTGCAGGATGATCCTCGTCGCACCTGCGTGGCCGAGGCAGATATGGTTCCCGGACCTTCTGGACTTGTCAGCGTCCCCGCCAATCAAGCTGCCGGTGGACGCGGATCTACTCTCCAGGGAAGGAGGCGCCATCCTCCACCACGACCCGAAATCGCTGAACTTGCAGGCCTGACTCCTGCAGCGCTAGAGTTTGGGGGATACGACATACCGGCCGACTGCAGAGAGGTTCTTGCAAAGGCCAGGGCGTCCTCGACTCTTAAATGCTACGGACACAAATGGAAGAGGTTCTCTGTCTGGTGCCACGCACAGAAGATTAACCCTCTACGGATTACGGCTCCCCGGGTACTGCCGTACCTGCTGACGCTGGCCAAAGCTGGTCTGGCACACGCGTCCATCAAGATTCATCTTGCTGCGATCTCCCGATACACCAGAACCACGGGGCGGACGTCCTTGTGGTCTCATCGTCTGGTGAAAGAGTTCATGAAGGGACTGTTCAGATCGTTCCCGCCGGTGAAGGCTCCGGCCCCGGCGTGGGAGCTCAACGTGGTGCTGACCAAGCTCATGGGACCTCCGTTCGAGCCTCTGCACTCGGCCCCGTTGAAGTTTCTGTCGTGGAAAACAGCGTTTCTTGTGGCCATCACCTCCGCACGACGGGTGGGAGAGATCCAGGCCCTTTCCTGCAAGGCCCCGTACTTGACTTTTCACGACACGAGGGTAGTGCTCAGGAGGCACCCCTCCTTCATGCCCAAGGTACCGTCGGACTTCCATCTCAACGAATCCTTGGTGTTGCCTGTGTTCTTCCTGTCGCCTTCGTCGCCGGCTGAGAGGACTTTGCACTCGCTGGATGTGGCTAGAGCGCTGAAGTTCTATGTGGACCGCACAAAGTGTTTTCGGAAGACGTCACAACTCTTTGTGAATTTTGGACCTGTCAATCAGGGGAAGGCTCTCTCGAAGGCTTCCATTTCCAGATGGCTCTCCGGCTGTATCATGTACTGTCATCGGTTGGCAAACCGACCGCTGCCTGGCCGTCCGAGAGCCCATTCCACCAGAGCGATCGCAGCTACCACGGCGTTCCTTTCTGGTGTGCCCCTGCTGGACATATGTAGGGCTGCTACGTGGAGGTCGACGCACACCTTCACGAAATTCTACTGCGTCGATCGGGATTCCAGGGAGGAGTCCAGGGTCGGCCAAGCAGTGCTGCGCAACCTGTTCGCCTGAGGTGAGCCTGGTGAGGAGGTAAGATGCTTAATGTTGAGGTTGATGTAATGCTTAATGTTGAGCCTTTGCCACCTCCCGTGGTTGTGCATGTGTGTACTGCTATGTATTCTTTATTCAGAGCATGTGAATCCATGCCAGACCCCATGCTGGAGAAGGAACAAGTTACTTACCTGTAACTGTTGTTCTCCAGCATGGGTCTGGAATGGATTCACATGCGAACCCTCCCGCCTACCCCTCTGCAGCTCTTCACTTGGTCATACTGCCACTTCACATGCTTCCAAATCTGAAGATGGCTGCCAGAGGCGGTGCTTAGGTAGAGGGCAGTCATTGGCTGTGGTCAGTATGACGCAGAGACCAGTGATTGGTTATTACTAAGAAAGACAGATCAGAAACGAAACTGATACTGTTTTTTTTTTCTTTACCGAGGATTCCCAGCCTGACGACGGGGAATATTCATGAGCATGTGAATCCATGCCAGACCCATGCTGGAGAACAACAGTTACAGGTAAGTAACTTGTTCCTTATTTCCACTCTAATAAGAAAATCATTGATAATCCTGTGGATCTTTCCTTTCTTGATGCCACCATTTCATTGCAAGAAATCCAAAAGGCTATTTTAGACATTATAATTGGTGAAGCCCCGGGACTTGATGGATTCCCTGTTGATTTGTATTGCTTTTTCTCTCCCTTTCTCTCTCCTAAACTTCTTGAACTTTATAATCACTTCTCTTCATCAGGTTCTAGTCCAGGTTCCTTTGGAGAAGCTTTGCTAGTACTGTTCCCCAAACCAGACAAAGACCCTGCATGAGTCAAAAATGATCGCCCGATATCACAAATTAATTCAGATTCTAAAATTCTAGCCAAAGTAATTGCTAATCGACTTGATGGCATAATACTGATGAACATAAATCAAACTGGTATTATCAAAGAAATATGTGCCTCATCCAACACTAGGATTCTTTTCTATACTCTTACACGCGCAAAACTCACCTGACCCACTCATCCTTCTGGCTTTAGATGCTGAGAAAGCCTTCGATAGTTTCATGGCCTTTTCTATTTGAATCTCTTGCATGAAATGGATTCAGACCTCCTTTTTCCAAACCTATCTGCCTTTTATACTGTACGCCCTCAACTAGAATAATAGCTTTACCAAATAATTCCCTATGTCACGTGGATCCAGACCAGGATGTCTACTATCCCAGTTCTTTTTATTTTAACTTTAGAACCACTTCTTCAAAGCATCTCATAATAACAGCATTAAAGGCATTGTGATTAAAAAACTCCCTATTAAATTCTCGGCATATGCTGATGATAAACTCTTATATCTCTCAGATCTGATCACCTCTATCCCAGCATTAATGCATACCATTGATCAATATGCTTGTGTCTCTGGTTACAAATTAAATCTTAATAAATCTGAAATTTTACCCCTTACTAATTCATATGTATTATCTGATTCCTCCCTTTTTGGCATGTTGTGGTTGTAAGGAACTCATGGTGGCAACAGTAAAGAGAGGCACAAGTGATCACAGTTCAAGGGTATATATTAATGTAAATGCATGGTGGAAACATGCCTAACCTAAATCTAAGATGGGAGCAAGCTGCGACCATCAAATGAAAAATAAGGCAGTGCTTGTGGCGTTGCCAAAATGAAAAGGCCTTTACTAAAAAAAAAAACTATTGCCAAATCCTTACAACTAATTACAGAATGCGTGTAAGATAGGGTTTTTAATAAAGAAAGAAGTGCTCACAAATAGTAAGTCTGGATGTGATTGCAGAGGTCTCTCTTCCCCACGTTTTGAGCACGGGTCAAAGTCGATCTCCTGAGCACAGCACACGCTCGAGCTTTCCCAGCACAAGCCGGCAGTTCCATACCAGATATCGGGTTCTTCAATGGTTAAGTCTCTTTTCAATAAAGTCTCTTGCCTTCGAGGCCTGATATATCCAACAAACAAACACAAAGTTCTGCTTCACGTATAATTTGGGTGATGGCTTCACCCCTCGGTCCCCTTCTTCCGGGCGTAGACCCGTCACAAAATCGTATTCAACAAATCGACTAAACAGTTCCTTTTTCAATAAAGGCTGGGTGATAACTTTCCACCCCAGAGCTCCCTCTTTCGTGCTCGGACTCCTTTCAGACGTTAGCCTCCCTCCTTTGGGTTCACTGTGGCTTTTCTTACTTTCACAAATCGTAATGTCTTTTTAAACAGTTCTTTGGGGTTCGCCCCTTTTGTCGGCTTCCCTCTGCCGGGTTCACTCTCGCCAACTTTTGCAACACACTGTTCATATGCTAATTTCACCATGCAGGACTCATTTCCCTTAGCTTCGCATAACGGTACAGAGGATTTTACAAGACCCCTGTATGACCACTTTGACTTCTTCTCAATTGCTTCTGGTTACTGTAGTTTCTACCATCGGGTAATCGCCCAGAGTTTCCTGCCTGAGCACCCACGTGGTGCCGGACTCCTCTGTTGCTGGTTTTCCCACTCTTTCATCAATATTATCTTTTAGCTTTTCAAAGTTCAGTTTAACTGTTGGCTATTTATCGTTCAACACAGTTTGGTTTCTTATCGACACTTCGCCTCGACTCACCGGCTGTGACGAACCACATGGTTTTCTTTCTCCTTGGAGTAAAGGTTGGTACCACACAGACCAGCGTCTCTCCCCGGCTTGGTAATCAGTGGAGGAGGGTCTCGTGTACCGTTGCATCTGCTGCAACGCATGCTGGCTATTGTTTGCAGACTTATGATTCCTTATGCAGAGGTTTCACTGGCCTTGGTCGGAAAGGGCAAGGTCGCTTCTCTCCTTGTCACCCTCTCGGTCTGCACCGTCTTTCTCCTCCTCTTGAACTGCCGTACTGAGTTAGCTCTCACGTCGTGCGGTCTGCCTTGCTCGTCTTGTGCTCCACCTTTTATCCCTGTGGGGAAGGGAAAGGGCCATCAGGTGTGTGATTCTGGTCAATTGCCTGAGTTTGCCTGACCCTTGTATTGGTACATGTCAAGTAAACGGCTCTGGTGTTAGTCCGTTGTCTTCCATGTTGTGCGAAAGTGTTCGTTAAGGGAAAGTTGGGGGCAGTGTTTTAGAATATCCTATGTGGTAGGATGGGGAAAAGGTGTTGAAAGAAAGGGGATACCGCATCTCACCAGTCTGTCCCACTCCCCAAGTACCCCCCAGCCCCCTATCCAGGTGATCCTCCCTCACTGGTCCACCCCCAGGATCCAATAGCGATGGCTGTGTCCTGGCCACCTGGATGACAGATCCCTGGACACTAACTGGGGAGACACTTTCAGGTTTCTCACAGGGGTGCATTTCTTCTATTACGTATTTGGGGATATATTTTTCCAAAGATGTCACATCTGCTTTCAACCTAAATCAAAACGAAATTGTAGAAAAAAATCAATCAATGGTCCTCTCTTTACCTTTCTTGGTGGGGCAGATTGGAGTCCTTCAAATTGACTCTCTGACCGATCTTATAATATTTTTCTATGATTCCAATCTTACTACCATACTTTTTATTTTTTTTTAATTGACAAAATCCTGTCCAACTTTCTTTGGAAGAATAAAACCCAGAAAATAGCACTAAATAAACTCAAAATGTGCAAATCTCTTGGTGGAGTCAAATTCCTTGACTTTCTTAAATATCAAAAATCAATTTGCCATATTCTTATCTTGCGAACCCCATTTTATCAATGCCCCTTCTTGGATCTTTTTAGAATCAAAAAATATTGCTCCCCTATCCTTTTCACATTTTCTCAGAGCCTCCTTATGACCTGGTATTAAAATACAGCCACTTTTATATTCTTTTAAGCAATCTTGGATATGCTTAATCGCAACATGCCCTACTATCCAAAAATGCACTAATGCATTTTTATGGTTTTACAAATCATTCCCGCTGAAGATTAAACATGATGCTTTACAGAAATGGTATTCTCGTGGAATTCATTTAGTGACTCACATATTCCATAACAATATGCCCATACCCTTCCATGAATTATGTACCCATTTTAACGTGAATGCTTTTGACTTCAAAATCTATACTACCGTTAATAACCAAAACCATCCCATACTATACTCAAAAATCCCCTTCAAAATATATAGAATTAATCTCATGCTCTCGCCTTAACAAAGCATCCACCAAATTGTATACCGTCCTTAACCAACCAAATAACAATATCTTGAAATTCACTACATTATGGGAAACCGACTGGGATATACAAATCTCCCTGGAAACGTGGATTCAAATCTGGAATCAATGCTTCTCTACTTCTATAGCTGCTAACTTCACACAATCACATTATTTTATTTTGCATAGGGCTTATTTAACACCTCATCAAATGGCCAACATAACTAATTCTAACCATGATGTATGTTAGTCCAGTCAATCTTCTACTACTGATTTTACACACTATTGTAAATATGTCTATTCCGTTTGGACACAAGTATGGAATGCTTTACACATTTTTTCTTTTCAAGAACCATTGTCACTCTGCAGTGTTATGATAGGTGTGTTAGCTAACCCTTACATGCCATCTATCAACTCACCTGAATTATTTAATTTTATGGTGTCACCTTTCACCTCATTGAGTCAATTGGAGAAATGCACAGAAACTGTCTTACAATTTATGGTGGAACTCTTTATGCTCATATCACAGAATTAAAAAAATGTTTTGCCTTATCCTCCAGAATGTTAGCTAAATTCTATAACAAATGGAATGTCTTCAATAATTATTTGATATAAATTGTATTTTGCTCTCCCCCCCTCCCTTCTACTTGCTTATTTATTTTTCTAGTTTGTCCCGTTTGTCTCACCCCTATTTATCTCAATTCACTCAGCTGGTCACATAATTAACTTTCTCTTTCATTGTTACATTATTAATATCAGATGATACATTTTCGATACTATAGATTAAGATAAGAATGTAATGTGTATCAAATTCTGGTTGCATCAAATAAATTGATCTTTATATTTCCTATTGTATTTAAGCAAACGTTCAATAAAAATCAGTTAACAAAAGAGAACATTACATTTTCTTCGGTCATCATACACAAAACTTCATAATTTTACCACAAAGGAAAAGACTGCCACATCTGGAGCAAAGTAAAAAGATGAAATTGGGCAAGAAGCCATAACATTTCTCAGACAAAAATAACTTTAAAAGTATACAATTCAGCAATTTGAAGGCATTTTGTTCTCATAGTGCTGACCAAGCCAACCCGCATTGGCAACGGAAGTGCCTTTCCGTGGTGGTATTAACTGCCCATTGATGGTAGCAGGTGCAAAATGGTGCGAGTACCTGGGTAACTATTAGTAGTACCTGGCAAATGCCCAAAATTCGGCTTTGCCAATGCTTGTTTTTGTCGTACCTCAGTGAAGTACCCGCATAGTGCTTATAAATCGAGTGGCTGATGGTAGACCTGGTTTTGAAATTTTTATTACACCAGTAGTGAGTTTACAACTACAATTAAGACATTTTTCTTTCAGAATACTGCTTTGAAAAACACTGGCAGGCACTGGAGCGCAACGTTTGATGGCAAGGCTTGTTTAAAGGGAGCTGAAACCTCCCATGAGGAGGTGTTTTTCTGCAGGAAGGGTCAGGAACTGGGTGGGGATCGCCATAGGTATTAGCGTGTCCATGGGCAGTCAATGGGTGGGGAAATAACAAAATGCCTACAAGCTTTTGTGTCCCTCCTTCCTTGCATGCCATTTCTCCCAGCCTATACTGTAATGCTATGGTTTTGGCTTAAAGGTGGCTCAGCCTCAGCCACATAATAGCCCAAACTTAAAAAGGACTACAGCTTGATGTATATGAACATCACTCCACCATACTCTGGGTGGCTAAATTATCTGCAGGTAAGCTCTGCAAGTTACCCACATGCTGCTGTGATCTCTGTGCAGCCTGGAAGCACTGGTTTAAGTGCTGGCAGGGGCTGACTCTACCCTTCATGCCTCTGGAGTCGATAGAGAACCTTTAAGTCGGATAATTACACAATCTATTATTACAGCGCTTAGAACAAGGAATCCAGTCCCAATTGATGTTAATGTGTTGCTCTGATCGGAGTACGTGGCTGTGCTTCACACGTGACAGCTCGCACTGTCCACCCAAGAAGGACTTTAAACCATTCTTCTCTCTGCTGTAATGCCATGCATGACCTGAAAATACTCTGCTTGCACTGTCTTTTACACACTGTTACACTACAACATATGAGCTGCTCCGTCAAGAACACATTATCAATAACTGACATTGTCAGCCCATATAGGACCTACTCAAATCCACCTATACGCATTCACACGGGCCGTGTCCGCGTTCACTCCACAGCTAACCTGCATTGCATCCTGGGGCACTCATACAGCACTTCAAAGCCACACCTATGGACTGGGAACCAAAATAGGCCCTGGAAATAATGTTCAAAGTGGCCCCATGTTACAGATTTTCAGGAAGCCCAACCCTTTACCTATGAGAAAAATCTGAAATAAAATAGGTTACCACACAAAAAAGGTCCAGAGTGCAGAGGCCTACCAGGAAATCTCCAGAGGTCCCCATAGGCCAGCCCACCCCGGGTCTGGAGGCACAAGAATTCCAATGCTCCTTATCATAGGAGAAATAATGACACAAATATTTCAATTAGCTTCTTAAGCAAGACCTTGAGAAAAAGCATGCATGCTGCTTTAGGGGGAATCTGGGTCTCCCCTGTTTAGTCAGAGAAAACCACCTGTGGCGTCGCTCGTGCTCCTCCAATCAGATTAATTCACATCGCTTGCTATTGTTGTTTATACATCAGTGGCAAAAACGCTGCATTAGGACAAGCATGAATGAACCGCCATGACCTGCTTTATGAAAGACCTCTGTGTTCGTATTTTTGCCACCTGCATGTTAATGGTCGTACATTTCACACTCCTTCACAATTTCATTTGGCAGCAAAGGTTAAGGAAACTAAAAACAACTCAAAGCAGGCATGAAATGGCATTAAAAAATCCCTGCTGACCTTGCCGCAACAGCATCACAGGCTTTTCAGAAAGGTCGAAGGGCATAACATAAACCTCTATATATAACACACACACGCAGCTATCACTGCAGAAGAAGAGGAAGAATTGTCACATTTAGCTGCATACACATTCCTAATACTATTATGATTATTAATCATTATTTTGCTATTATCATTTTTAGTGTGGGCTGTTATAAAGCCGAAACTATTTCATTGGAATACTGATAGGGAGAAATTGCATATGAGGAGGGGCACAGGGCATGTAGGTGTTGTTCGGTTATTTGCCCACCCAGTGATTGCCCATGGCTATGCCATGCCCTATGGCCATTACCACCCAGTTCCTACCCCTCCCAAAACACCTCCTCATGGGAACTCTTTGAGCTCACTTTAATCAAGCCTTGCCATCAAACTTTGCACTGGCAGTGCCTGTTATGGGTTTTTCAAAGCAGTCTTCTGAGAGTTAATGACTACTGGTGTAATACACAATTCGAATGGATTGTGTCCTCCAATGTATTCTACATCTTAGACATCTAATTTCCACAGCTGTGCACTTCGGAAACTTTTTCGGCAGAGGGCGTCCTGCGTCGATGGCGTCGGATCAATGTCCCTCGAAGGTCTCCATCGAGGGTGACATCGCAGGATGTTATAAATAGGACGCACGGCACCCGTAGCCTCAGTTCTGTTTTTCCCGCAAACGTGTTCACTTCGTGAGACTCAGTGCGCCTTGTGTGTTCATCATCACAATGTTTTTCTCTTCGACCCCTGAGACTCCGCGGTCTGGCTTCAAGACCTGCCAGGACTGCAAGTCGAAAATGTCGCTCACTGACCCCCACCACCTTTGTTTGTGGTGCCTGGGTAAGTAGCACAACACTGACGACTGCTCAAAATGCCAGTTGTTGACTGCCAAGGCCTTGCGGAAGTGGAAGCTCCAGGTAGGTTAGGGGCTCTAAACCTGTTAAGTCCCGAACTTCCAAGTCCAAGGGGGTTTCCACCGATGACCTGAAGGGCGACTCTCTGCGTCGGAAGGAGTCCCGGGGATCTCAGTCCCGGAGTGGTTCCTGCCACTTGTCTTCCTCGCCCCGGCACTCTAGGAAGCGCCGTCACCGGTCGCCTTCTCTGTCATCTTCGGAGGAGGGTGCCTGGAGGAAGGTTACATGCCCAACTAAGTCCTTGACTCTGGTGTAATGGGCTGTGTTCAAAGAATCTATGTAAGCGATTTTTCGATCGCAGGGCACGGGTCCGGTCGCGCCTTCTCACGAAGCCGGCCTGAATCGGTCTCGTACCATGGCTCTCAAGCCTTCGGGCTCGGGTCCATGACCCGACTCGCATCGGGAGCCTTTGAGGTCCCGTACGGACAAGGATTCGAAGAGTCGCAAGAGACGTGTCTCTAGGTCTCGGTCCTCGTCCCCAGCGAGACCGCAGCAACCTACTGAGGGCTTGATGCCCTCATACCAGCCCACGGCGCCGTCGGCACCTGTGTCGACGCTCTCGATGTCAAAGCCTTTGGGGATTTTTTCTCAAAGTTTGCCTTTGGAGTACCCGCATATAGTGGATCCTCCAAGGAAGGCTACTGTCATGACCACTGCTTCCAAGGAGTCAGGACCAACCCAACACCCTTGGAAGCAGGCTCATAACATATACCATCGGCGCCAGCAAGTCCCAATGGGGACCTTTTGGACCCTGTCCTGGCACCGGTGGTGCCAGGCTCATAAAATGGACCAGTCCCGGGACAGGAAGCGCCGGGCTCATAACAAGTGTGAAAGTGCTTGGGTGGACCTACCTGCAGCAGACCATGCTGCTTACTTACCAGCAGAATGATGTTTCATTCTCTTCTGACAGGGACTACTTTTTCTTCTGGGTGGGGCAGGCACCACTCCCTGGATCATTGATGCTGGAACCCTTCTGGAAGCAGGAACTCTTTTTACCTGGGCTAGGCTGTGGAAGGAGTACCTAAGCACTCCTGTGGGCTATTTAAACCACACCCGATTGGTGCAACGTGCTTCGCGTTATTCTGCATCTGCAGCAGGACGCTCACCGTGTCAGCTCCAGGGAATCTTCAGCTCCGGATCCTGTGAATAAGAAAATTACCTGCTGGAACCAATCTGCAGTCTTCAGCAACTCCTGCAAAAAACAAAAGGCACAGGTTAGGCAAAAGCAAGGTTGGCGCTTCAACTTACCCGATCCATCGGCAGCATCCAAGGCGTTTTTTCTGCATTTTTCGTCCGGCATCGGGCCTGCAAAGACAAAGAACATTGGTTACTAACGCTTAGTCGCAAAACGACTTACCTGCGTTACGCTCGCCCCAACTCTGCTCGCGCCGCATTCCATCACCTGTAAAGACAAAAAGAGACATTAAGGTGCATTCTACAGCCCTAGAGCAGCCTTTCTTCTTAAGTGCCATCCTATTCTCCATCTTCTTGCTTCGTTCATTGCCACGATCCGGGAGGGCATCTTCTTTGGCACCGGCAGCAACTGAAAAGGAAAAAGACATAGACATTAAAAGAAAGCAATCTAAAAAGAACTTTAATACTTACAAGTCACGCTCGTGC
This sequence comes from Ambystoma mexicanum, assembly GCF_040938575.1. Lineage (NCBI taxonomy): Eukaryota > Metazoa > Chordata > Amphibia > Caudata > Ambystomatidae > Ambystoma > Ambystoma mexicanum. The sequence goes on along the minus strand of NC_090922.1, from coordinate 39,832,789 downwards.
AGCAAACGGCGGCATCGCTCTCAAATCACCCTCTGCAATCAAGAGGCTGAACTCGAATCCAGTGAAGTAACTGGACCCAGCGCCCCTGCACAAGACGCAGGATGGAGCGCCCGGCATTCACCTATTTAAGGTGAGCGCGACTACAACCCAGTACCACGGGGTGAGAGGGAGAGAGGGGCTTGGAACTTCTCCCAACCTTCCAGCCACTAATACCTAGATTTTCTACTTGCAGACACCTCACCCTTCGGGTCAAATTTTCAGTGAAGAAGGGGCCTAATCCGGGAGCCAAACGAATCCTACGCCTAACGCTGAAGACGGTTTCACCGCCCAGTCAAGACCCGCGCCTCCGAGGGAATCAGGTGAGCGTTACAGCTACGGCAAAGTCTGAGGCCAGTTTTGGACTCCAGGCCCTCTTCGGTCACCAGACCTGGTTTCCAACTCCGTCTGGCTGACATTTATGAAGAGGAGGAGAGGTCTGAGTTTTAGGACCCTGGTGAACTTGATGAAGCTCCACGTTTTTCTGGAGACACTCAGTTGGAGGAGTTGAGGTAGACCCTCCATGATGCCAGTGGGTTAGACACTTCCCCCAGAAGTGGAATTTGGTAGACCTGAGCCTGGGGCTCATGCAGTCTTCTTACAGGAGGCACATGGCACGAGTCTCAGAGTAGCTTGGCTGGTCCAGTCCTCCTGAAGACTTTGTGCAAGCTAATCTAATGGACATCCTAGATCAAGGTCCGTCCTCTAACCCGATTTTGCCATTTCATCTAAATTGACAGAAAAGGGTGGCAGCTGCTTGGCAGTCCCCGGAATCTCTTCCGGCTGTTAAGTCTTTTACCAAGAAATTCCGCCCTTCCGTTACTGACCCCAGCTATTTACCTACTCGCCCCACTCCTGAGAGTTTGGTGGTTCAGGTAGCTACGGCCACCTCGAGGCAAGCGGCGTACCCTACCATCCCCCCGGATAGGGACGACAAGCGCTTTGACGGTTGGGCGGCAGGTATTTTCTGCTGGGAGCATGGCCTTGATATCGGCCAACTCCACGTGTGCCTTGGCAAGATTTTCACACACTCTGTGGAATTGTGTTTATTTAGCAGCTGAGCATATTCCCGAGGGGGGTGAAAGGGATGGGTTCCTTGCTCTCGTGCAGGATGGCAAGGATGCCATGTGTGAATTCCTAGAGTCGGGTTTGGATACGGCCGACAGTATTAGCCGATCCGAGCACCGTTATACGCAGATTTGCGTGGTTGCGGAAGTCTGTGTTTGTTCCGGATGTGCAGGCCCGTCTTCTGAACATGTCCTTTCATGGCGCACATTTGTTTGGCAGCAAGGCTGACAAGAGCCTTGAGAGGTTGCAGACCTCAAAAGCTGCAGCGAAATCTTTAAGTGCTGCAGTGCGTCAACCTCTGCCTTTTTCGTCCTATGGGACAGCAGTGGAGGGGCGGTTCCTTTTGTTACTACTCCTCCTTTGGTAGAGCGAGAGGGGCCGCCAGTCAAAGGGGCCAGCAAAAAGTACCCGTGGTGGTCGGGGAAATTGTGGTGCCAAAGCTACTCAAGCAGCTGCCTCTTTGCCTTCAGTCACTACCGCAGCTGCTAACAAACAGTAATAAGGCCATGTCCCATGGTTCGCTGGTTGGGGGCAGATTGTCTCAGCATCTCGAAGAATGGCGTGCGATTACTTCAGATGCGTGGGTTCTGGATACCATAGCCCACGGCTACTGCCTTCCCTTCCTTCAGCAGCCTCACGACAATCCATCGGGGAAACTCTTTAAAGCTTCTGGATCCGCTCCTTGCACAGGAAATCTTGAACCTGCTGGAGAAAGGCGCTATAGAACTGGTGCCTGTAGCGGAGAGGAACAAGGGATGGTATTCCCCTTAATTTTTTGATCCCAAAGAAAGACGGGGGATTGAGACCCATCATTGACTTGCGTTGGTTGAACAAACTTCTCAGGAAGGACAAGTTCAAGATGGTCATTCTTTCTCAATTCTTCCATGCCCTTCAACTTCAGGATTGGTTGGTGTCTCTGGACCTCAAGGATGCTTACTTTCATGTGCAGATTCATCCCATGCACAAGAAGTACCCGAGGTTTGCGGCTGGCGACTTGCATTTTCAGTTTTGGGTCCTGCAGTTAGGATTGACCTCCGCCTTGAGGGTCTTCACCAAGCTAATGGTGGTGGTGGCAGTGTACCACAGGTGAGGGGGGATTCACGTCTACCCCTACCTGGACGACTGGCTTATCCGGGCACGCTCTCCCGAGCTAACGTTGGATCATCTCGGTGTCACCTGCCGCACCCTCCACAGGCTGGGCTTCTCCCTCAATTTCAAGAAGTCGCATCTGACACCTTCCCAACAGCTCCAGTACATCAGGGCTGTATTAGACACGTCCTTGGGGAAGTGTTCGCCTCCCAAGGTAAGGGCTCATCACATTGTGCAGATGGTGGACAAGTTTCAACATGCCCGTCTCCCGGCTTTCGAATTCTTAAGGTTGCTCGGCCTCATGGCATCCTGCATTTTTCTGGTGCCAGAGGCCCGGCTGCGGTTGAGATCCTTGCAGTGGGCTCTCAAGATGCAATGGTCACAGTTCTCCGGCAAGATGTCGGATCCTGTTCAGATTCCACCCTCGGTCTACCAGGATCTTCTGTGGGGGGCCAACGAAGGGAACCTGATGTAGGGGGAACAGTTTTGGCAACTATCGCCGGAGGTGACGGTAGTGATGGATGCTTCCCTCACAGGATGGGGCGCTCATGCCAACGACTTGACTGCCAGCGGTCGTTGGTCTCCGTCGGAGTCCAGATTCCACATCAGTCTGCTAGAGCTGAGGGCCATCAGGCTAGCCCTGAAGGCTTTTCTGCCGTCTGTACGGGGGGGGAAGAGTGTCCAGATCATGACGCCAACACAGTGGCCATGCATTACCTCAACAAAAATGGGGGGGGGGGGTAGGGTCACTTCCGTGCAGAAAGGCAATGCAGCTCTGGTTCTGGGCCATTCAGCAGGAAATTTCGATCTCGGCAGTTCATCTAGCCGGAGACGAAAATGTGGTGGCGGACGCTCTGAGCAGGCAGAGCATGGTCTCCCACGAGTGGGTGTTGGCTCACGAAGTCCTTCAGGAGATCTTCGCCCTTTGGGAAACCCCGCAAGTGGATCTCTTCGCCACCAGTGTCAACCGGAAGTGCAAGAGATTCTGCTCAAGGGAATTTCCTCCAAGAGGAGCCTTAGGAGACACGTTCGTGGTGGATTGGTCATTCCCACTGCTGTACGCGTTTCCTCCAGTCCCTGTCATTCCTCAAGTGTTGCAAGGTTACGGAGGTTCGGTTCCCACATGATCCTCATTGCTCCGGATTGGGCCAGGAGAGCGTGGTACCCGGACCTTCTAGAAATGTCCATCTGCCCTCCACGCCGGCTTCCCTACCGAGAGGATCTGCTCTCGCGTGACGGGTCGGGGGGGTCTCGGGTCGGGTTCTCCATCCATAGGTCAAGACTCTCAACCTTCACGCTTGGTATCTGAAAGGTTGCGGTATAAGGATTGGGACCTCCCGGATGATGTGATGGAGGTGTTGCTTTCGGCCAGGCAGCCTGCAACAAAATCCCTGTACCGTTGCCGTAAGTTCTGCGACTGGTGCAGAAATCACAATGTTGATCCTTTTCAGTGCTCCATTCCTATGGTTTTGTCTTTCTTACTTTCTTTGGCCCACAGTGGCCTTCAAGTGGGTACCATTAAAGGTTACCTGGCGGCGCTGTCTATCTTTAAGTGCTTGTCTGAAGAATGTTCTTAATTTAAGATTCCTTTGATTTCTCACTTTCTTAAAGGACTGATTAATGTATTCCCGACGTCCCCTTTCCAGGTGCCGGTTTGGGATTTTAATTTGGTTTTGAAATTTCTCATGGGTGCTCCGTTTGAACCTTTGCAGTCTTGTCCTTTGAGATTACTGTCCTTCAAGACTGTGTTCTTGGTTGCGGTTACTTCCGCTCGCAGTGTGAGTGAATTGCAGGCGCTTTCATCAAAGCGACCCTTTACTGTGTTTCACAAGGATAGGGTTGTACTGCGAGTACATCCTTCTTTTCTACCTAAGGTAGTATCTGAATATCATTTGAGTCAAAAGGTGGTTCTTCCATCTTTCTACCCTCCTCCTCATCCTGGTAAGGAAGAGGAGCGACTCCTTCGGTTGGATCCTAGGAGAACTCTGAGCTTTTACATTTCTAGGATGTCCAGGGTCCGAGTGGACGATCAACTCTTTGTAGGATATGCTGGACACTGATTGGGCCAGCCTGTTACCAAACAGACCTTGTCCAGGTGGATTATCCTTACCATTATGGAGTGTTACCGATTGGCGAGTAAGGACCCTCCTGATGGGTTGAGAGCTCATTCCACTAGGGGCGTGGCTACTTTCACCACCCAGTGGGGTGTTCCCATTAGGAATATTTGTGATTCCGCTACATGGGTTTTCATCCACACCTTTGTTAAACATTATTCCCTGGGTACAATCCATGGTCAGGATATGCCCTTTGGGAAGGCGGTTCTTTATTCCACAATCTAATTGCGTACTCTAAATTCTTTTCCCTCCTCCATTTACTGGTACTGCCTTGGGAGTCTGTCAAAGATGTTCAATACGTTGGAGGACGCAATGCATTTAAAGAACAAGTTACTTACCAACTGGTAACATTCTTTCAACTGATGTTCCTCCAACGTATTCCACATCGCCCTCCCAGCCTGCCCTTCAGGAGAATTTCCTATGCGATTGCAGCTTCCGTTTCCGCAAGGTTAAGTGCAGTCAAGCAGTCATGACACTGGTGCCACACGTTCTGAGGGAAAAAACTTAAACTGAGGCTACGGGTGCCGTGCGTCATATTTATAACATCCTGTGACGTCGCCCTCGACGGAGGCCTTCGAGGGACATTGACCCGACGCAAGACACCCTCTGCCGAAAAAGTTTCCGAAGTGCACAGCTGTGGACATTACATGTCTAAGATGTGGAATATGTCGGAGGAACATCCAGTCGAAAGAATGTTACCAGTTGGTAAGTAATTTTTTCTTCTTAACCAGGTTTACCTTCAGCCACTCGATTTATAAGCACTAAATATAAGGTCCTTCACTGTAGTCTTGTTAAAAACAAGCATTGGCAAAGCCAGCGATTTTGGCTTCTGTTAGTATTAGGCATTTGCCAGGCACTGCTATTAGATACCATGGCACCATTTTCCACCTTCCACCATACATGGGCAGGTAATAACGCCACAGCAGTGACTGGCAAGTGCCTTTCCCATGCCTACTACAAAAGCCCTAACTGTTGGCATGACCAATGCTTATTATTATTATTCAGTTGCAGCTGGTGAAGTGTCAAAGTAGATGGGCATACATATTTTCTCCAAAATGGCATGAATGAGTGCAGCAAATGAGCACAACCAATTTACAGTGATTCCAAGGAAGGGTTGCCTGCGAGAAATGTTTTTAAAATAATGTGTTGAAATGGTGCATTTTAGCAGCACACATTTCAGAAAGAGTGAATTTATAAAGCCATATTGGTTTCTCTTTATGCTTGCAAATACTTTCCCTGTGCTAATAACAGGCTAACCCCAGAAGGGGTGGTTGAAGGCTGTAGAGAAGAAGTCACGAGCGTCCCCCTCAAGGGGTGTGTTGAACCCATCAGACTGCATAACAAGATGTGCCAATAAACGTGTCTCTTCTGTTCTATGCAGTGAGTGGGATGTGGCGGTGCAGCTTTGTCCTTTAGTAAAGCATATCATTTATTTACGGCTTCAGGGCTTGTGAACTATGAACTTCATGACCTTTGGACTTTCGCTTGATATAAAGTGTTACTTAATATGAAGCTTTATTTGGGAGACTGGCTCTTCCCGGCCTAATTTATGAGCCATTCCTAGAAGTGGAATGCGCCAGCAACATATTGGGTGGTATTCTAGAAACGTTGCACCCTCGTGCAAAAAAACATTCCTTCAATGCATGTTTTACCAGAGGAAAGGATGAGGTAAATATGTTCTTGCTACAAACATGCAGTAAGAGAATATGTTTGCGCTACGGCAATGTTTGCCACTAGTGCTGGTCATTGCACTGCTGAAAGGTTTCTGTAATATGGCCTCTGAACTACTTTTACAGCGGCCGCTCCAGCACCTTGTGTATCTTCAAGCTAAACTTCATCTTGAAAGTGAGCCGTGTATCCAGGGGCGCCGAGTACGGGGGGGCTGTGGGGCCCACCCCCTCAACCCCTCGGCCGGAGAGAAGAGGTGCAGTATGGATGGCCCTTTATTCCATCCATACTGTCTCTCTCTGGCGGCCCGGGTAAAACAATGTTTAGAAATTGTGGGACAGATGCAAAGCAAGAGGCTCTTGCTTTGCATCTGTCTCTCAATTTCTAAAAATCGTTTTGGGTTGGGTGTATTTGTACATCTGTGCACCCCTGTTGCCAAAAGGGGTGCATAGATGTAGAGGTACACCCAACCCAAAACGATTTTTAGAAATGGAAACACAGATGCAAAACACGTCTGTCCCTCAATTTCTCAAAATCGTTTTGGGCTTGGTGTATTTGTACATCTGTGCACCCCTTTTGGCAAGAGGGGTGAACAGATGTAGAGGTATACCCAACCCAGAAAGATTTTTAGAAATGGAGGTACAGATGTAAAGCAGGGGAGGGGGCAGGGGCAGGGAGAGCGCAAATGAGTTTGTTTGCATGTCTGAGTGTGCACGTGGTGAGGGTGAATGCTATGGGCGGGGAGCGGAGGCATATGAGCCAGCACTTTGTAGTAGAGCTGCCATATTTGAAATGGAGCAATGCTGGTGGTACTCAGCTCGCTATACTCTTGATGGGACAGTACTGCTGTAACAGGGCTTCCATAATTGTTGAATCTTCTCAGCGATAATACTATGCTTTTGTTGAGGCAATGCTAGTTCATCTTAGTGGGGCTGCTATACTTTTGATGGGACAACATCAGCACTTCTCAGTTGAGCTGCTATACTCTTATTGACAAGGCCCCAGCACTTCTCAACAGATGTATTTTTTTTTATTTTAATTGGTTATTTATAATGCGTGTACTACCCAGAGGTTTCCAAGCGCGGAAGGAGGGAGCGAACCTGTGTTGCGCAGACCGAGGGAGCGAACCTGTGTTGCGCGGACCGAGGGAGCGAACCTGTGTTGCGCGGACCGAGGGAGCGAACCTGTGTTGCGCGGACCGAGGGAGCGAACCTGTGTTGCGCGGACCGAGGGAGCGAACCTGTGTTGCGCGGACCGAGGGAGCGAACCTGTGTTGCTCTGTGTCGTCTTGCTTCCAAGGCAAGCATGTTGCCCCTGAGCTATCCTTCCGATACTCTAAAGATCTGAAGTACATTTAATGATACAGAACCAGAACTATTGAGCAGGTCTGTCATCATCAGAATAACTCAACACTGTCGTGGTTATACAAGAGCTCATATATTTAAAGGGATGGAATTACTCGGAATGTAGCAGCACTATTCAATAACCCAAGGTTCTTAAGCATAGTTAATGTGAAAATACTACACCTCTCACCGTTGGGACAGTACTGCCACTTCTCACAGAGGCTTCTACACCTTTTATGGGGCAGCACTGATCCAGCCTACTGCTCACATGCTCAGAATTGTCATTTCTCAGCAGGACTGCAACACTATACCATTGTGTTCTGTATGTTGAGTGCTTCTTCACCACCAATATGGATTCATGGCTCTCTCCCAGTGTCTAAATAGTAGATCTGTCTACATTCAATTGGCAACAGGCATGTCCGGAGCTGCCTGCTGTCCATAAACTGCCGCTCAGGATGTTGGGAGCCGTGATGGGGCCAAGGGATAGAAGGCTCAAGCCTGTCTGATAGCAGAATCAGCAGAGTCTTAAAACCTGCTCACTCCTTCTGAAGGGCCATGGGGCAAAATGAGCCTGATCCCACATACAGGGGGTTGTTACCCCTTTATCTCTCCTGAATGAAAGAATGAGCTCTCTGTTATCACCCCTGCAACTGGAGTGACAATTCAGAGTTTTTTAACAGAAATATAATTGTCTTCCCAGATGGGAGACTGACTCCATTAATATACATAGGGTCACTGAGATGACCAAGAGTGAAACTGTACATTCAGTTGTGAGATTACCAGCAACGGTTGATACTATGCTCCAAGGAGTGAGGTGCCCACTCAATATATCACACTGTTCATAGGTGTGAGACCCATCCTGAATGCTTGCCCAAAGAGCCTTGGCTAGAGTTTCACACTGAAGAAGTGAGCATGTGATCCGGGGTCTGCAGCCCACAACACGCAGGGAATTCCCATACTCCCACTTGCGAGATTTGCACCAAATTAGTGAGATTGTCCAAGGTAGGAGGCACACGCACAGTCTTTGCTCTGACGTTTGACACACTCACAGGATGGGACAGCATTTCGTTCTCCCATCCTAGTTGTGTTGCTCTGCCTTTTGAGGGCTACTACAATCTCGATGATTAGAGGGGTGGAGTAGGGGCAATGATGGCCTACTGCAATGCAACTCGAAGGCTTAAATCTCCTTCTTACTTGACTTTAGTATATGCAGTACATTCTAGCCAATGTGTCCACTGTTCTGCGCTGCGCGCGCCTCCATCCCCCACCCCCGTGCGCCGTTGCACCAAGTTGGCGACTACATACAAATTTGCAGTCCTTTAACTGCCAATGATGTCTCTTCCTGTAGTTGGGCCCCCCCCACCCCCCAAGGAAATTCATAAGTCGGCTCCCCTGCGTGTAATATCGCATCACCGTCTTGCTTACCTTTCCACCCAACAGTGGACATGATCGATTTTGCCAAGGCCTCACGCAGCTGGGGCAGGCTGCAGGCCCTGCTGACCTGCCACTGCGCTGCCAATATGTGCACTGGCATGTGCAGTCCCAATCCGGTGTGGTGCCCAGCCCAGGAGGCCCTCATGCGCAGGCATGGGCCCAGCGCTGCTGGGAAGGGGAAAAAAAAGAATTTGCAGTGCCTGCCTCTGTTAGTGGTGCAGCCAATTCAACACAAACCACCCAGGCGGATGCGAAATTACGGATGTGCTGTTGTGTACATCCATCCGCCAAAGAGGCCCTGCAGGCCCGAGGCCCATCGGGGGATGTCCCGGTGGGGCAGTCCAGTCCTTTCTATGGTTGGCAAGGGGTATAAAAAAAATATGATGCAAAATACATGAACGTGTCAGTCATCATCTGAAAATACGAACAAATACCTAATAACTTGCATCACCCAGTAAGAACCCCCACCGTTGTCAGCGATGTCACCACAATCCACATTCTTAACATGAAGCAGGCCATAGGTCCAAAACATGCTTAATTTGGCAGATCAAGCACACATTCGAGCATTTCAGGGGGCTCTGATCTGCCTTTAATTCTGCTCGGTCACTGCCGTTTTCAGAGCCATGCTCTGCCTTCTAATCGGGTGCAATTCTATTCCATTCTATCCCCAGGACTCTCGTTCATAATTTTTTTTTAAAACTTTATTTACAGAATTCCAAAATCTCATATAGTATAATACACTCCATCAGACGTGTAGTATATCTGAAATCATCAACACATTTCATAACATAACTATATACAATGTAATACATTACCATCCTTAACCTCTAATCTAAATCACAAAACCCCCTAATTACCACCCCCAACCCCTATTCACCCAAGTACAATAATAAGTCTAGCATAGCTGTAGAAATGTACCCCAGATTTTCTCAAAGAAACCCAATTTCCCTTCCCTTCTGTAAAGTGTCTTCTCCACAGACGCTAAGTCTTGCATTTCAGTCAACCACGTCTCAATATTCAGAATTATTACCGATTTCCAATTCCGCAAAACAATTTTCTTACCGATCATTGCCCCTCGGAACAGCCACTTCTTCTGATTCTGAGTAAGATACTCCAAAAGACTCATCATCCCTCAATACCATCAATCTGAAATCCAAAGCAGGCAAACCCTCAATCACCTCACCATACACCCGACCAACCTCAACCCAGAATGACCTCACCAACCGACAGTCCACAGCATGTGCTCCAATGTACCTTCCAAATGGATACACCTACAACAATCCGAGCTTTCTGACATCGCCCTACTCACCATTCTCTCCGGAGTCCAAAAAACCTGATTATAAATGCATCAACAGCCCTAGAAGCGAAAAGGCACGCATAGGTTTCCCAGAACCATGCATTTGACCTCCTTGTGAAGTGCTATATGATGTTTTAATTGGTGAGCTATTGGCCTGCCTGTCAGCGCGCGGACGCTGTCCTCTGAGCAGGGGATCTGCCCGGTCCCCGCTGGACTTCAGCGCAAGTCGAAGATCTCGGGTGTGTGGCCTGAATACACAGAAACTTCTACATTTCATTAGCAGTTGTGAAGTAAACATCCCCGCCGAGCCTGGGTCACGGGCAGAGACCTGGGGATGTTTACTTCGCACCTGCTATGAAATGTAGTAGCAGGGGTCGGTGACTTAAATGGCAGCTCTCTGTTAGATTAAATAGGCTGCACCTTTGAGCAATTGCGTTTGTATTGCTGCAAGATAGAGACATCATACAGTGTATTAATTTGGGGTGTGGAGAGGCGTACTCTGCGACGACGTCCCTGGTGTCACCCAGTGCGGTACGCATCGTGTACACCCCCGTCGTGACGCCACTGGTTCAGTGAATTGACCCAAAACGGCTGTTGTAGAAGTAGATTTTTCCGCACAATTTCAATGAAGTGGAATCATGCTTCGGTCTATTGGGCCGCCAAGCTATCTAGCGAATGTACTATTGGACCAGGTGACCGCGTTGAAAAGTCGTCCCAAATCGCAGCTGGGCACTTTACAAAACACTCTTTGGCGTTGACGTAAGCTAGCTTTCTCGGTGGGAGGCTGTTGCGATGGCATCAATCCTGGTGTTTAAAGGGCATTGCAGGATAAACGGATGTTTAAATGAGTACCGAATAATGACCTGGGAACACCCGCTAAGAAATTATAAGGTTTAAAGTGGGACATTGAAGTAGAAACGAGGCCTAGCTAAGATTTTTTGTTTTGCCTTTGACTAAGGGATCCTTACGTGAGAAGTGGCATGGGAAGAGACATACACCTTTTGGTTTAAATCGTCTGCATTTATTTTTCTGGCTAACATTTTTTTTCCCCCATCTGTGAAAAATGTTAAAAACAATAGTCCCCTTTCATAAAGAAGATTAACTCTGACTTAAACCGGGAGAGGGCTATTTGCTCTTGATATGATATATGTCATTTGGAACGCTATCTTCACAAAAAGCGTTCTGCAGGTTTAAGTGAAGACCTTCTTTGTAAATTTACCACAATGTTTCAATGTGAGTATTCATAGAAATACTAGTACAAAAAAAGATTAAACTAAGACCTAGTCTCCTCTTCCTGATTTACTTGCGCTTGCTTGATGGTATGGAATTAGCACTTCTTCGCCAGAGACTTGGTAAGTCTCCCTGAGGCCTGTCTCTGACCTCCAGTCCACTGGGGGATATCATTTGTATTTGGTTGGGCCCCCTGCCTGTGGATTGCTCCTCTCTCTCTCTCTCTCTCTCTCTCTCTCTCTCTCTTTCTCTCTCTCTCTCTCTCTCTCCCTCTCCCTCTCTTCCGCCTCGATCCCCTCTTCCCGAGCCCTCCCCTGCAACCTGATTGGTCAGATCACTTTAACTGACCTCCCTGGGCAGCCCTCTGCCCAACAGCCCCTGCGGCTAAGGGCCCCAAGGCAAAGGGCGGCTCCAACAGAGGCGGCTCCAGATCGTGTAGGCAGGTGTCAGCAGGGGAGCCAGTGGCCAGCCGTCAACCAGCAACGACTAGGACCAGTACGGTAGGAGTGGCCTGAGTGGGGAGTAGAGCAATAACTCTACCCCGGAAGCCTAGCCGCTCAGCAAACCTTTCAAATCTAGCTGTCTTTAGGATTATACTCAACCATTCTGTTAGGCGTAGGCCTCTCTTCCACTATACAGGACTCTCGGACCTACCTGTGTTTAGTATTGTACCCAATTGTTCATTTGACTCCCAAAAGTAGCTATGTTTAGGATTATACTCAATTGTTCTGTTAAACGTAGGCCTCTCTCCCACTATACGGGACTCTCGGATTTGGCCGTGTTCATTATTGCACTCAACTGTTCAATTGACTCCCTAATCCAGCCGTGTTCAGGACTGTACTAAATTACTCAATTGTTGCTCAAATCGAGCTGAATTTAGTCTTTTAGTCAATTAGACAATTGACTCCCAGGTCTAACTGCGCTTAGTATTGTACTCCATTAACTCTCAATTCCAGCTGTGTTTGGTATTGCACTCAATTGTTCTTCTAGGCGTAGGCCTCTCTCCAACTATACAGGACACTCCTATCCAGCTGTGTTCAGTCACTACCTGTAGCCAGGCCTCACCCGCTGTCGAGTCGCCTCAGATCTGGGCGCTGAATTATTCTTCCCTAATACCCAGACCCTCCAATAGCTACCCAAGGGGTCCCAAAACCAGCTACTCGAACGACCCCCCAAGACCGTCTAAAACAGGGCCTCCCCCTGCCCACCAATTGAAGCGCTAAGCACTGTCTGCCATTACTGATCATCCACACCAGTGAAACCAAATCCCATCATCCTGCTAACACCCTGAGATCGATCACTACTCACCTTAACTTAGTCCTAAACCACCCAACAGCCGAACGTCCACCACCCCATAAACCCTTGACGGTGCACCTATAGGAAACGTACACGACCACACAAAACCCACCGACAGGAAGGACAGAGTGAACCTGCGAGCATCCAAGGATATCAAGATCAAAGAAACATCAATTCTGTGCTTGCACAATACATCAGAGGACCACTTACACTGCTACTTCTGCGCCATGAACCAAAATTCCCCGACCCAGAAAGGGACGCAGAGAAAGAGAGCAAGATCGTGCAATAATGGCCACGACAGACAAAACCAACAGCACCCAGCAGAAACAGCCTTGAATGCAAGAAACGCCCCGCCTAACACGGCTATCACCAGAACAAACCATGTGAGAGAAAAATCCTTACATTTTACACCTTAACTCGCGACAACCACAGAGTGCTGATACCTCAACAACACTGAAATCCTGATACACACAAAGAATCCACCGAAACACTGACCAGACAAGACGACAAAGCCCTGGTAACCAACAACCCTATCACTAACCTCACAGACCGATTCAATGATGAAGAAGCCATCGCTGATCTTCAACCAGTCGTCAGTACTGGAGAAGCGCCACAATTGAACAGCCATGCTATCAACCTAGTGGACCGCTTAAATGAAGAAGCAGCCGTCGCTGTTCTTCATCCAATGAACATCCATACAGAAACACCACGTGGAAACTACTAACCAGAACCAGGAACAACCAATAAACAAAACCACACAGAGAAAATCCACTGTAACTTAATAAACGCACAGTCAATGTGCAAACATTCAACCTCTTATAAGATCACCCTCAACAGCTGCCTGCCTGATAACTTCAAGTGCATCCAAGCAAACAGGAAAACTAAAAGTGGGGGGTGGGGGGGGACTGGCAACCACGAGAAACACCTGGCTATCAAACTGGAAGATCCATTAAACATCGATAAATGCAAATGCTTAATACTACGCCTATCAGTAAACCCCAAAACAAACCTAAAATTCATACTGATATACAGACCAACAACCTACAATGCAACCTTCGTAGACGCCTTCACAGAAGCGATCACCATCCGAGCCATCAAACACAATCATCTGATCATCCTCCCAGATTTTAACATCTTGGTCTATGAAGAAACCACAACCATACAAAAATCTTTAACCGCCCAACTAGCAGCAATTACTCTACAACTAGTCAAAGGAACAACACACTCGGCAGGGCATACACTTGATGCAATCTTCGCCAATAAAGAACTCATTACCACGGCACCCCCAATTCAAATACTCTGGAGCGACCACCTCATCATTGCATTCATAATCACAATGGCCATTCCAATAAACAAGCAACAAGACAAACCACGACCATCATAAAAAGAAACTGAAGAACCATCAAAATCTCCAACCTAACTGAACTCCTGGAACGCAGCAAACCACAATCAACAATTATGGAAGAAGCGGACCTGGACAAAAAAGTTGCTTTACTCCACACCTGGACCGTTAGAACCCTAGACGACATCACCAAAGAAAAACCTTTCACTCACATAAAAAATCAATGGCAAAATGGTTTACCCCTCCAATAGCGCCATGAAAAGAAAAAACGAAAACTAGGATCAGAATGGAGGATCGACAACAACACTGCAAACAAACTGAAATTTCTGCAACAGATCCGCTCATACAAAAAAAGAAATACAAAAAGCAAAGAGGAAACATTACGACAACCGAATCTTCAAAGCACCTTATACCCAAAAAGAACTCTTCAGAATCATAAATGAAATAAAAAACCCACCAGGATGCAACAACACGCCAATTCTATCAACAAAACTATGCAATGACCTAGGAGACCACTTCAAAAATAAAATCATTACCATCCAACAAACCATACAAAACGGACCACAGGATCACACTGCAGGACCCACCTATACTCACGAGGAACATCCAAACAAATTACCAAGCTTTCCTGAAATATCAGTGGAGACTTTCGTCAAACTGGTAAATCAAAGCAACAAGTCGTGCTCTCCCGAAGACCCCTGGCCCCCGGACATGCACAAATCAATCCTCAAACAAGGAACTCCCATGGAGTACCATAGGAATGTCCTCAACCTTTCGATCTCAACAAGTAAAGTACCACAGGCCTTCAAATCGGTGTACATCAGGCCGCTACTCAGACCCAACAGGAAACAGAGAGGATTTATCCAACTACAGACCCATCTCCAATATCCCGTACATAGCCAAACTGCTAGAAACGTATGTTTACAAAACACCCCAAGCATTCATAGAAGAGCACTGCCTACTAGACCAGTCACAAGTTGGCTTCAGACCAATGAGAGGAGCAGAATCGGCTCTCCTCTCAATATGGGATGAATTAAAATCAAACGCAGACTCTGAAAACAGTACTGCCTTGATACTTCTAGACCTATCCGCAACATTCGACACAGTAAACCACAATATCCTCATAACAAGATTAGAAGGACTGGGTATAACAGACACTGCCCTACTATGGATCAAATCCTTCCTAAAAACAGAACGGAAACCGTATGGATGAAAACTTTCAGGTCCAACCCAAGAGACTCCACATGCGAAGTACCACAAGGATCATCTTTCTCCCCGCTTTTATTCAACATCTACCTATATCTATTAATCGAAATCATCAAGACACAGCCTCACCTGCTACAACTACGCGGACGACACACACAAAATCTTCAAAATACAAGACACCCGAGAAGAAAACGCACCACTAGAAAACTGCCTTTGTGATTTATTCAACTGGATGAACTTGAACCACCTAAAAGTTAACCCAGGCAAAACAGATATAATGATCATCGCAAAAAACGGAGGAACATTAACTACATTCCTTGGCCAAGTGAACTCCGTACGACCCCAGCGCCATCGACGATTGTAAAAAACCTGAGCGTTCATGATGGACAACAGTCTCACTCCGGAGCCACAAGTAAACGCTCTACTCAAGAAATGCTTCTTTCTCCTGAGAATGGCAAAAAGGATCCTGCCGTTCCTGTCATTCGCCAACAAAACACTTACCATCATCGCTCTGGTCATGTCCACAGTAAATTATGCCAATAGCCTAGACCTGGGTATGCCTGAACGACTTCTAAAAAAAACTACAATGCATACAAAATGCAGCAGCCAGACTCCTTCTCAAAATACCCCAAAGAGAACACATCACACCTGCGCTAAAAATACTGCATTGGCTACCAATAAAACAATGAATAAAATTCAAATCAATGTGCATCACGCACAGAGCAATGCACAACCAAGACGCAGAATTCCCGAATGCCTACACCAACCAACAAGAACGCTCAGATCAAGCAACGACATCCGCCTGGAACCAAAACCCTACAACAGAAGAAAACTCTGAGGATCCTCTTTCTCTCACCAGGCACCGAAAACCTGGAATGACTTACCAAAGAATATACGGAACACAAGAAACCTAGTATTCAGGAAACTGCGCAAATCATGGCTCTTCATTGCGTACCTAAAAGACCAACCACAAAAACGACCACACCGCTAAAACAAGAATGAATGTAAATACCAATCCCGGTTCCCACTAACCAACCAAATACGATCAGAATCCAAGGAACACAATCCACGACATACTATAAGACCTAATGGGAGATAGCGACAAGAGGAGGACACTAAAGCCTGAACACACAGGCCTCCCCCTTCTTGTTTACAGATCTGCCTAAGCACCTGGAGACTGACTCCGTTGGTGACAGTGCGCGATATAAACTAACCTTTAACATCTAACATTTGTATCACAATCTCAGTTGTACTGATTCTGCGGCCGCTTCTTCCTCCTGATATGGGCTCGGCTGCTCTGTCTATGCTGCTGTGAACTTGGGTGGTACAGCCTTGTACTGGGAGCGGAGTCCTGTGCTGCCTCAGTTAAAGGGTCTTGCTAAGCTTTAGTTGGACTTCAGAGAGATTGTCCTAGCATTGGTGGCAGCAGTGGGATAAATGTGGATTGCATTACATTCATTATTGATATACTTTGTGTCCAAGGGAAGCTTTGCACTAATACCTAAAATTCTTTTGGGCATAGGACTCTCTCTCTCCCTATACGGGACTCTTAAATCTAGGTGTGTTTTAGAATTGTACTGAATTATTCAATTGTTTCTTAAACCCAGCGAAGTATGGTACTATAATTAACTGCACTGTTGGGTGTGTACCTCTCTCCTACTGTGCAGGACTCTCAAATCTAGATGGTTTCGCACCATGCAAGATTCCCAGAATCTAGGCATTCAGCCATACTGTGAAGATTAGCTGCAAAACATAACCCATTAACCAAAAAGCTCAAACTTTCTGCATACTTCAATCACTCAAAAAACGAACACAACCACCTCTAGCACCGCAAGCCGCATGCACTTCACCACACCGCAAAAACACATAAACCGCAACAACAGGACACGAGGACTGACATCGCCCGATACTTGCACCAAAGCTCAGCGCAGGGTGTATACCGATATGAAGCTACCAACAGAACACCACTCTTCTCCAGCATTGGATCTTTCATGGATTCACATGCTTAGAATATTCCCCGTCGACAGACTGGGAACCCTCAGTAAGCTTAAAAAGCTGTTTCCCATAGGAAAACTTTCGACACTTTCGTGTCCTATCTACGTCGTTTTGGGCCGCGCACGCATGCCCCACTAGGACATAGCGGTATAAATGCCCCGCCCCCGCAGCTCCCTTCAGATTTCAACCGTCTCCAAAGTAGTGGGAGCACCTCGTGTAGTCTACTATTTTGTCTAGGTTGTGCTGTTGCAGTTTTCTCCTGATGTCGGGAAAAGCGTTGTTCCGCCCGTGCGCTACGTGCGGGTTGAAGAAGGTGTACGAGGGGAACGGACATATGGATTGCATATACTGTCTTCACCCTCATCATTCGGCAGACAAGTGCGACATATGTAAGGGCTTCTCCCAGAAGACTCTTAAAGATCGTAGTCGAAGACTTGTGGCATGGTTAAACGACAGAGCGGGGGCATACCCGCCTTCGGAGGTGGGCTCCACGCGCAGTGCGGCCTCAGTGTCAAAATCTTCAGGGGCCCCGCGCCGCTCAACATCGTCGGAACCCCCGGTGAAGAAATTGTGACCGGCGGAGAGAGAATCATCGGGAGGCCATTCCAAGGACTCTTCGTCGAAGAAAGCCTCGTAATCCGCATCTTCAACGAAGAAAGACGGAAAAGAAAAATCTAAATCCTCCTCGGGCGATCGTCATAGATCAACCTCGGGTAGAGGTGCAGAAAAACGCAGGTCGAGTTCGATAAAGGCGGGAACGCCTCATAGGCCTGCACGACCACCACCATCGTCGACGGTAGGGCAGTCTTTGACTACTTCTCTGACGCAGTTGGCCTCAACCGTTCCTGGACCGCAGACGACGACGTCTATGACGGAGCCGACTATCGCTTCGTCGACGGAGATTCCCGCAAGAGGCCTGGCGTCCAGAGGTATACGACCCAGTGTTGCCGGAGACACTTCTGCAGCAAGAGGCCTTGTCGGTGTCCTCGGGAGACGAGGATGTGAGAATAGCTGGCCCTGCAGACCTAGGGTTACAAGGGGTTACCAGGCCTCTCTCCGGGGGCTTTCCGGGTTCTACCCCTCTGCTCAATCCACAGTCACTTTTGTCGCTGGAAGTCTTATCCACGTTGCAAACGTTGCTGAAGACACTGGATGACAGACTACCTCGAACAACTCCGGCTAGGTCGGTCATCGACGACCCGGGTCCGTCTCGTCGGCCACCGCCGTCAACCCCCACGGCAGTGCCGCCGGATGCAAACCTCTCGGCTCCACACCGTGAGGAAGGGGAGCTGATGGATTTGGACTCGGACAGCAGAGCCTCGTCAGTTGTCTCCCTTTCCCCCTCCAGGGATCCAACCTGGGAGTCCGAAGCAGAATTGGAAACCCTGAGAAGCCCGGCTCAGCCGTCTCCCCCAGACGATATTGGGTCATTTCACACCGTGATGGCCAGGGCTTGTACAGAATTCTGGCTGGCCCAGGAAGAGGAGTAAAAGGACTGTTTTCTTTTCGACCACATGGGGAAAAGGAGAAGGTCGGTGTTTTCAGTACCCATCTGGATCATGTGTGGAAGGAGGGATTGCAGACCATGCGCCACCCTTTCTCTGAACCAGCGATAAAGGGTCGTCTAGAGAAAAAAATTAAGGCCCCAGACTCTACTCCCAAGTGCCTTTCCTCCCAACCAACTCCTGACTCAGTGGTATCGGCGGCGAGGAAGGCGAGGGCCCAGCACAAGTGCACGACCCCCCCGGAAAGTGTTGCCAGACGACAGGATGCTTTCGGCAAAAAAGTGCTGTCGGTAGGTGCTACCACAGTGAAAGCGGACAATTCTCTAGCCATAGTAGCCAGATACGACAGGGAGATGTGGCACCGGCTGGCTCCTGTGCTGGAGCACCTTCCGGATGAACATCGCAAAGCGGCTATGTTGCTGGTCAGGGAAGGTGAAGAGGCTTCCAATCATGCCATAAACATCCCAGTGGACCTCGCAGAATCAGGGTTTAAGCAGGTGAATAACGGTGTGGTTCTCCGATGGCAGGCATGGCTGAAATGCACCAACTTCCGACCAAAGGTGCAGCACAAGGTACTGGATTTGCCTTTTGAAGGAGACCTCCTCTTCGGCGAGAAGGTAGACGAAGCCCTGAAGGGCATGAAAGAGGACTTGGACACGGCGCGTTCCTTGGGGGCCCTCCAGAGTGGTTGAAGTTTCCAGTCTTTTCGTCCCTTCAGGGGAGCATCGGGAAATTCCAGATTCTCGGCATTGAGGGACAGATCTTTTAGTATGCCAGCAAACCCCTCCCAGGGATACAGATGGGCTTCTCAAGCGGCTAAACGTCACCGGGACTATCAGGCCCCCAAGAAGAGAGCAGGTTAAGCAGAGCAAGGACCAGCAATGACGGACATTGAGCGTCCTGGGGGGCAGGGTATCATGTTACATCAAATAACAAAAGATCAATGGGTGTTGGACACTGTAAAATACGGACATTCCCTGCAATTCAAAAGCAACCCTCTGCACATTCCACCAGCGTTTGTAGCTTAATCCCATCTGAGCATGTTGCAGCAAGAAGTAGCACTTATGCTACATAAAGGTGCTATAGAATTGGTTCCATCATCACAAAGGTGTCAAGGGGTTTATTCCCGATACTTAGTGGTGAAAAAGCCAAACGGAAAGTGGCGTCCCATCTTAGACCTGCGCGATCTAAACAAATCGTTGAAAAGCATAAAGTTCAAGATGCTCACGCTCCAAGAAGTGATCCGGTCAGTTCAAGAAGGGGATTTTCTGGCGTCCCTGGACCTGCAGGACGCGTACTTCCACATACCGATGTGTCGGCGACACAAGAAGTTCCCAAGGTTTGTGGTAGGGCGGACTCACTACCAGTTCACAGTACTTCCCTTTGGGCTGGAATCTTCTCCCAGAACATTCACAAAATGTTTGGCCCCGGTGGCAGCCTGGCTGAGAAGGCAAGGCCATCATGTATACCCGTATATCGACGACTGGTTGGTGAGGGGGTCCTCCCCTAAGTTTGCAGGCCACCATGAACCTCTTACAACGGCTGGGGTTTGCGATAAACTTCGAGAAATCCTCTTTAACACCGTCAGGAAGCTTGGTGTTCCTGGGCGCACAGTTCGAGACCCAGTCAGGGTTAGTGAGGCCATCCCTCGACAGGATCGCCAAATTCAGTCGATTGGCAGGTCAGTTGAAAATCAATACCAGACTGTAAGTGATAAAATATACATCAATCTTGGGCGCTATGGCGTCCTTCATTCCTCTGGTGGGCAACTGCCGACTGTTCATAAGGCCAGTGCAAGAGTTTCTGGCAGACCGGTGGACGCAGGCTCAAGGGCTCTGGTCAGACAAACTGACCGTCGACGGCGACGAGCTCCTATTAGCTTTTCAGTGGTGGAAAAGCTTCCAGAATCTATCCAAAGGAGTACCCCTACAGGAGCCGGAGTTTCGGTTTACCATAGTGACGGACGCGTCCCTAACAGGCTGGGGGGCACTCTGCAAACACAAGGTCATTGGTCTCAGAGGGAATCTCTAAGGCACATCAACGTTCTGGAACTGAGAGCAGCGCGCTGGGCCCTGAGGGCATTCCTGCCTCACATCAGAGGGTCCACAGTGAGAGTTTTGACAGACAACACCACGGCAATGTTTTACTTGAGGAAGCAAGGCGGCACACGATCCAGAACCCTTTCCATCAAGGATCAGAAGGTCTGGCACTGGGCTCTGAAACACGATATATCCATCGTAGATCATCACCTTCCAGGAATAAGGAACGAACAGGCGGACTCGCTCAGCAGAAATATGGACCAGATTCATGAGTGCGAAATAAACGCCGGTCAACTGTCGAAGGTCTATTTCCCACTCATGGGGGCGGCCTCTGCTGGATCTCTTTGCCACGAAAAGGAACAAGAAGTGCGAGATGTATGCCAGCAGGTGGCCACAGGAAGGTTCACTGGGGGAAGCGTTCTCCTTCCCGTGGACGGACAAGTTCCTCTACGCCTTCCCTCCGTTTCCTCCGATACGGAGAACTCGACAGTGGATACGCAGGTACAGGTGCCGAGTCATCCTGATGGCACCGTGTTGGCCGAGGCAGATGTGGTTTTCCAACCTGCTTCACCTGTCAGCGGATCATCTGATAACGTTCCCAAGGGTTCCCAACCTCCTGTCCTGGGACGAGGGAACAGTGTGGCATCACAATCCAGACAGTCTCAGTCTCACAGCTTGGCTCCTGACTTTTCAGAATTTGGTGCCTTGAACATTTCCTCGGACTGTCGGAGGGTCTTGCAAGCTGCGCGAGCCCCTTCCACCAACAAGTCCTACAGGTGTAAGTGGAGAAGATTCTGTGCGTGGTGTCAAGGACAGACGGGAGTGCAACCGCTGAGGGTTACTCCGGAACAGCTTCTGCCGTATCTGCTACACCTAACAAAAAGCGGATTGTCCTTTTCATCACGAAAGGTTCACCTGGCGGCCATCTCTAGGTTCACGAGAAGAAGGAAGTCGTCTCCCTTGTTTAGCAACAAGTTAGTGAAACACTTCATGAGAGGTTTGTTCCGGACGTTCCCTCTGGTTAAACATTTTCCACCAACGTGGAGCCGGAATATAGTGCTAGCGGGGTTAATGAAACCACCCTTTGAGCCAATGGCCACATCGTCGATGAAGTTCTTGTCATGGAAAGTGGCCTTTCTAATAGCTATAACATCAGCTAGACGGTTCTCGGAGTTGCAAGCATTGGTCATAGACCCTCCGTACCTAAGATTTTTCAAGGACAAAGTGATTCTGTCAACAAGTCCTCGTTTCATCCCAAAAGTTGCTACAACTTATCATAAGCACTCATCCATTGTCCTGCCAACCTTCTTCGCGACCCCCTCATCGGCTGCGGAAAAGGTCCTACATACCTTGGATGTCAAGAGAGCTCTAAAATTGTACCTTCATCGAACTCAGCAACTTCGATCTACGCAGCAACTCTTCGTTGCATATGGCCCTTCGGCAAAAGGGAAGGCAATTTCAAAGCAGGGACTGGCCCGATGGGTCTTGCCGACGATTGCCTTCTGTCGTTCAAAAGCGGGAAAACCGTTACAAGGACGTCCGAGAGCTCATTCAACCAGGGCGACTTCATCGTCGACAGCGTTGGTGGCAGGAGTACTGCCGACAAGACATTTGCCAGGCGGCAGCATGGTCAGTGCCTCACACATTTACCCGCCACTACTGCCTCGAACGACAGAATGTGGACGAAACACAAATGGGAAGAGCAGTCTTGCGCCATCTATTTCAATAAGGTAAGCCCTTTTTCAAGAAGGGTCTATGCTTATTTAGACATGTATATGTATATATATATTTCTGAGGCTTGTGGAATCTGCTTAGATCACATGCTGTGCATAGGCCCCTGGCCTTAGCCATACTTTTGATAAAAATGTAATATAATTATCTATTGACATCCTTCCCCACCCCAACGTCGAACTTCGACAACTCGACGCCGGCTGGAGAAGAAATCGACCGTCGGCTGCTGCACGACGGATTTGGGCCTCGGCCCGGGCCTGGTCGCAAATACCCTTGGATCGACAGGCACGCCACGTGCAATCTCTGCTTGCCGAGGGACCACCCCCAAGCGAACTGCAGAGCGTGTAGTAGGTTTAAACCTAAGACACTTAAGGACTGTTCGACGAAGCGTTGGGCCCACCACGCCAGGCAGGCGGCCATGGCAGCGGAGGGCGCCTTCAGCGATGGCAGCGATGCCGTACTTTCGGACGGCGAGGGCATTACGGCGTCGAAAGACAGCCGAGCGCAGGTCCCCGATCTCGGAAGGTCGTCCGGCAGGGCGGCTATGGGGAAGACCCCCGGCGACACAAGCGCTTCACATACTACACACACTAAACACACTAAGTCCAACCGAGACTAGAAGACGTCGAGTTCTCGGAAAGAGGCACAGACAGAACGGTCCGATTCGGTGTCCTCTGGGCGCTTTCGATCAAGATCGCCGCATGACTCCAGGCAATCATCCACTCTTGCCAAGAGTGCCTCGCTCCCTAGGCTAACAGAAGTTCGATCATCGGAAGACGAAGACGACTTCCACCCCCAGGCCGCCCTCCAGGAGTCGGAGCCCGCAATTAAAGCCAGCGAGGCCCCACGCTCGAAGGACAGGGACACCTCTCCCGATCCTCGGCGCCAGGCGTCGAAAAACTCCGGAGCCACTAAGGGACAGGGAAAACATTTTTCTACGCACGGGACGGGGGAAAACAGCAGAAGAAACTACCTGTACATTCTTCCACACCTATAAAACTCTCTCCCCCCCTAAACAGACAGACAAGCCCAGGACTGCTGATAGGTCCACAACCAGCAAAGCTACTCAAGACAAATCCATTAGACTTGCTGAGAGAGTCATTCCCAGTTCCAAAAAATGGTCCAGTGAAGACATAGATAGGGTCATGTCAAGAATGTCTTCTTTGGCTGATTTTTATGATAAAAATCCAGAACATTTCCTCTCGTATGATCCACAAGGGGCCACACCCTCAGGCTCTACTGATCCTATCCCCCCGAGTAAGAAGGCCCGGTTTGAAACCCCTATGAGGTCTGAACCCCTCGAGGTACAACCTTACGCAACTCCATACTCACGGTATCAAGGAGAGGCTTCCTTTTGTGAAGACCAAGAATTTGGTATAGTAGAAGAGCAAACCGGGACGGGCTACTATGGGGATGATGAGGACCAGGAAGAAGAAGAGGATGACCCGGAAACATACAGAGTAGATTCCCCGGTAGAGAACGAAGCCCCGGTTACCGACTCCCCGGTCGATAACCAACCCCTCCTAAATGAGGTTCTCGCTCGCGCAGCAGAACATTTCCACATTGACACCCACGGTGTACAGGAGGAAAGGGACTTCGCAGAAGAGTTAGTGGGACAAAGGAGGCCTGTTGCCCAGACCATCCCTATCCTTAAATCCATTCAGCGGAGAATAGATCTGTCCCTGGTAAACCCAAACCTCACCTGAGCAGTCAATCCCAGGGTTGAAAAACTTTTCATGGCGGCACAGTCTGACCCTCTCTATATAAGAGGACATCTGAAGCCAGACTCCCTAGTTGTCACCAACACTCGTAAGAGGGCTGGGACACCCTTGTCTTCGTCAGAAACTCCTCCCGACAAGGAGAGCAAAAAACTATATAGTTTCGGCAGGAAGGTAGCCTCAACGTCCGCCTATCAAGCAAGGATTGCTAACTCCACCACCCTGTTGGCCAGCTACAACTGCCATCAGTGGGAAGAAGTCGCAGCTCTCTTAGCCTCTGCTCCTGAACCGTTAAAGGGCCAATTAGCTCGGATTTCCGCAGAGGGTAGAGCCGTGTCTGGTTGCATTTTGAAAGCAACCTTCGACCCCGCGGACAACGCAGGCAGGTTGATAGCAGAAGGTACTGTTATCAAGAGACATGCGTGGTTACGGCAGTCTGGTTTTAAGGCTGAAACACAGGCATCATTGTTGGACAAACCGGTGGAAACCGATCTGTTGTTTGGTAAGGCGGTCGAAGACGCACTGAAAAATGCCAAGGACGAATACGAGACACTCAAGTCCCTTGGCCAGTTAACCAATAAACCCCCTAACCAGAGAGGGAATAGTAATTTTCGTCGCCCACGCGGCCAAAATTCCCAGAGAGGATCTAACTATTCCCAGGGGCAGGGTACACAGTGGAACAACAACCAACAGTCTACCCAGGGTTACGTCAGAGGTAATAGGAGAGGTTGTGGTAAAGGCAGAGGCAGCCCCAGCAAAGGAGGCGGCACGCCTCCACCAAAGCAGTGACGCTCAGTTCAGGGTCCCTTCTCACGCAACCCCAGTAGGGGGACGCATTTCAAACTTCACCCAGGCTTGGGAAGGGATCACATCAGACAGATGGGTGCTGTCAACAGTATCCACAGGATATTGTATAGAGCTACTACAGCGTCCTCGGACCCATCCTCCACAACAAAGAGTACACTCCTTAGAACATCAGAAGATTCTCCTCGAGGAGATCGCCATTCTTCTACAAAAGGACGCGATAGAACTCGTCCCGGGACACCAGGTAAACAAGGGTATTTATTCAACTTACTTCCTTGTGCCAAAGAAAGATTTGACAATGCACCCAGTATTGGACTTACGGCCTGCCAACAAGTATGTCAAGCCCCAAAAATTTTGTATGACCACGCTACAAGAGGTAATCCCCCTCCTAAAAAAGGGGGATTACATGGCAACCTTGGATATGAAAGATGCTTATTTTCATATTTCCATGTTCCCAGCGCACAGAAAGTACTTGCGCTTCAAGGTGGACAGTCGACACTACCAATTCAAGGTACTGCCCTTCGGGATAGCTTCAGCACCAAGGGTATTCACCAAGGTACTGGCGGTGGCGGCTGCACACCTACGCAGGGAGGCAATCCCAGTGTACCCTTATCTGGACGACTGGCTCATAACAGGGGAAACCCCAGTAATTTGCAGGACAAACATTCAAAGGACTATCGACCTCCTCCACGAGTTAGGCTTCTCAATCAACGAGAAGAAGTCAAGCCTGGTGCCAAGCACCTCAAAACAATTCCTAGGAGCAATCCTGGACACCCAGGAGGGGTTGACCTTTCCTTCAGAAGAAAGAATTTGGAATATACTACTGCAAATTCCGCATTATCAGTCCGGTCAACAAATAATGGTACGCAAAGCAATGCGTTTACTGGGCATGATGGCGTCATGCATTTACCTGGTCCCCCACGCGCGCCTGCGCATGCGTCCCATGCAGGAATGGTTGGCGAAACAGTGGTCTCGGGCAAGTGGTCAGTGGGACGATCTAGTGGTCGTTTCGCCAACACTGGTACAAAGCCTTCACTGGTGGACAAGAGAGAATCTCGCAAAGGGGAAACCCTTTTACGATCCCGAAGTACAGGCAGTAGTCACTACAGATGCATGTCTGACGGGGTGGGGAGCTCACCATCTCCACCACACAGCTCAGGGTCTCTGGTCTCACTCAGTGGCCAAGAACCACATCAACCTGCTTCAGAGCACTTCAGGCGTTCGAGCCCCACCTACTAAACCTGTCAGTGCAAATCCGGACGGACAGCACTACAGCCATGTTCTACCTGAACAAGCAAGGAGGGACTCGCTCGCCAAATCTGTCCAAGCTTGCCCAGAAAATCTGGATATGGGCACTCAGACGGAACATCTTCCTGTCATCACATGTTCCAGGGGAGCTCAATTCCCTAGCGGATGCTCTGAGCAGAGACTCCCTCCCAGAGGAACATGAATGGGTTCTTCACAGAGAGGTCGTAGAAGATCTCTTCTCTCAGTGGGGTTTCCCCACTATAGACTTATTCGCCACAAGCGAAAACAGACAATGCCCAGGATTTGCATCCCGGTTCCCCCAACCAGACTCCCAGGGGAACGCCCTGTGGATAAACTGGTCAGGGATGTTTGCGTACGCTTTTCCACCAACTCCTCATCAGGAAAGTGGTGAACAAGATGAACAGGGAGTCGATGACGCTCGTCCTAGTTGCTCCCATGTGGGCAAGACAACCGTGGTTCCCACACCTACGCAGGATTGCGGTGTGCGAGCCCATCAAACTACCAGCCTGGTACAACCTACTGTCCCAGCACCAAGGTCAAACAGTGCACCAGCAACCCAACTCGATGAACCTGGCAGCATGGCTCCTGAGGTCATAGAGTTTGGACACCTCAATTTACCACAGAGGTGTATGGACATCCTAAAGGAATCTAGGAAACCAAACACAAGGCACTGTTAATTTGACAAGTGGAAGAGGTTTGTTATCTGGTGCCAGAGTAGACAAATCAACCCAGTTGATTGCACTCCTTCCACTATTGTTACATACATGCTCCACCTGCTAGATGCAGGATTGGTTTTTAGCTCACTGAAAGTACACCTGGCAGCCCTCACGGCTTACACCTCTTCCCATAGCAAGGTTTCGTGGTGGAAAGTACCAGTAGTTAAAGCCTTCATGGAAGGAGTAAAGAGACTTCACCCTCTTATTTCAAACCCACCACCAGGGTGGGACCTTAATGTGGTGCTAGCCAAGCTCATGGGCCCCCCTTTCTAACCCATGCATAAAAGCAGTCTCAAACACCTGACTTATAAAACGGCCTTCTTAGTAGCTATTACTTCTATAAGAAGGGTCAGTGAAATTCAGGCACTGTCAGTGCAGGATCCCTTCTTTACCATCCATAAAGACAAACTGGTTTTACGCACACACCCTAGGTTCTCACCTAAATTCATATCAAAATTCCATGCAAACCAGTCCATCGAGCTTCCGGCTTTCTTCCAGAACCCGCAAAGCTCGGCTGAGGTGAAACTACACACCCTAGATGTGCGTAGGACGGTCCTCTACTATGTAAATAAAACCAGACCGCTAAGGAAAACAGATCAACTGTTTGTCTCCGTAGCTACAGGCAGAGAGGGGGATCGCGTCTCTAAAGGTGCCATCTCGAAGTGGATTATTAACTGTATCCAGCTGTGTTACTCACTCTCTGAAAAGACTCTGCCTTTTATGCCAAGGGCGCACTCTACTAGAGGCATTGGGGCCACTCTGGCTTTCATTGCAAATGTACCCCTTGACACCATTTGCAAAGCACCTACTTGGAGCTCTATTCACACTTTTACTCAGCATTACTGCATTGACACCCATTCCAAGGCAGATACACAAGTGGGACAAGCAGTTCTAAGACACTTATTTGCTCATGACCCTTCTCACATCCCACCTCCTTCTTCTGGTATTGCTCGCTAATCTATGCACAGCATGTGATCTAAGCAGATTCCACAAGCCTCAGAAGGGATACATTACTCACCGTAATCGTATTTCTGATGCTTGTATCTGCTTTGATTCACATGCGACCCACCCTTCCTCCCCTCCGAGAGAAGGCGCATGATTGCTTGTAGTCTTACCTTTCTGTCTATCTGCTTGGATTATCTGTGCTCACGCTACTCCTCATGCTACCTCATGTCAGAAAAAATACAATCTGAGGATCCTAGACGCGTGAGGGATCTTGGGTACAGTGGACGTCACACTAGGGATAGTATTACTGGCACGCCCTGTGTCGACGCCCATTTTCGAGTTTCGAAAAACAAACTGTAATACTCTGCAGCTTCCACTAGATGTCGGCCTATGCACAGCATGTGAATCTAAGCAGATACAAGCATCAGAAATACGATTACGGTGAGTAATGTATCCTATATATATATATATATATATATATATATATATATATATATATATATATATATATATATATATATATATATATATATATATATGTATGTATATATATATGTATGTGTGTGTGTATATAAGCCAGGAAGCCTTACAAGCACAGGCAGTGCCAACACACACACTATAGTTCAAATTATATCAGAGCTCTGATGTGAGGAGTATTATTCTTCTATGTCACAAACCTCCAGCTGCTTGTTATTCATGATGTTGAGAACATTTAATTAGTGGCATAAAGCAACTTGCGTTGTTTGCATGTCAGGCTAGTAGACCTCATGGACATCAACACATCTTTAAAAGCGTGCTTTGTATTTGTCACTTTAACTATCAGATTAGTGGGTAACTGGTGCTTTGCAAGGTCTTTCAGTTGGCAATGTACCATTAGGCAGGCTCCTCCACTGAAGTGTGTGTTGGGGAGAATTCTCATTTCTGTGTTAATTCCCTTCTACCTTGGAGACCCCCAGCTCTTTTGCTGGACTTTAGGACTTTTCATTTTTATCCTGGAGAGAGTGAGACCCTTTTCCCACTCTCTCGTATTTTTCTTTGATTTGAACCCTGTGTTACTTTTGGTTTTGGAGTCCGACAAACTCGCTAGGCATCATCTTTTTTGTATTGTGACGCACAGCACCTTCAGTGCAGTGTCACAGAGAAGTACTTTGGATTTCGCTTAAGATTTAAATACCTTCTCTTGGATAAACTACTGTTTCCAAGAGTAGTAAAATTATACTTTACTTACCTGTTTTCTCTTTGTAGACCCAGCACACATTATCTTACATAGATTGCTGGAGGGGTTACTTAGTATCCCCTTTGTCTACCTTGTCATGTAACATTTTTATGTTACCCTTTCTACAATGAATGGCTGGTGGCAGTGGTTTACTTGTTCCTACCATTGTGGGTTTTTACCGCAGGCTGAATTCTCAGCTGCAGTATTGCACCCATGGGTGCCCGTTTTGTCGAAATGGCCCTGGTCTTCTTTTTGCGCCATTTCTTGTTGAAAAGGTCCTTCTTGAGATTTACTCTGCCCGGCAAACTAGGTTTGTTCCCTTTGTTTGTTTTGTCTTTGGCGGGATTCACTGGTGAAGCCTGCCTCTGGCTCCAGCGTGTCTGGCAGGTCAGGAAGCGAGGGAGGTTCACGCTACCAAAACTGTGTACTACAGACTTATACCAAAGGTTGGTTTTGCTTACACCTGTAGTCCTAGTTGTCTTTAGTGTTCCCAAAGGGTACTTTATACACACTTTGCGTAACACCCAGCCAAGCTCCAGTGTGTCTTGGAAGGCAGGAAGTGAGGGAGGAGCCCGAAACTTCACTGACCTTTGTTTGTAGGCATGCCTTGCCGAAACCAATTCCAACTGAACAGGTGGCGGTCAGAGGACGACCCCCCCACTTCGGATTGACAGCTGTAGGTCTGTAAATGAATGGGATTTCATTTAAAAGGCAGGGCTTTTGGGACTACAGCCAGTCATCCACTGGAACATCATATCCGACGAAGAGGGAGAGCAGAGACACCAGCAGCACCTTCCAGGTCCGGTGAAGCCTTGCAGCTGTGCTGATCCTGTTTTCGTTTTGACAGGAAAGATCAGTGCAGGACGATTTCCTACCTTGGGCTGGTGAAACCAACTTGCCTCAGGACTTGCTTCATTTTGGTGCATCACCCAACTTGCTGCGACTTTCCTAGGCTGTAGAATCCCAATGCCCGGAGACCCCTGACCATTATCTAGTGCATAGTCTTCCCAAGAACTAATCCGGCCAAAACTTTGTGGGCCCCTTCAAGGGCCTCCAGAAGCAGGAATTCTTTGTCCTGACCGAGGGACTGAAGAAACTCCAGCTAGGGTTATTAGTTTCTCTTTGGCGCTGAGAAAAATGTGACAAAACCACAAAGAGCCGCGGAATCATGTGGAATCCGTTGCTGCCGAGTCCCTCTCCAGAGTGCTGCCGCAGCAGCCCGACAGACATCATCCCATTTGTCACCACGACCAAGGGCCAGGAACAAGGGTCTGCTTCAGGAAGGCATCCAGTTGGAACCTCTTCTTCAATTTCCAGGTACTGTGGAGCTTGGGGTATAACTACATTTTGCCATTTGTAGTGCTCCCTTGCTTGGGAAGTACTATTTTAACCCCTTTGGAGTTAACCTCAACTTACATGTGCAGGCCTTCAAGCTTGTGCTCCATCAATTGGGCTCCCCCTGAGCTGCAGTGATCTTTCAACAAACTCCTGACTGTTTGATGACATTTTTCTAGGAAAAGCTGCATTAGAACTGTAACTGTTCCATTGGCTTTGGCTGTCCTGGTTTCCTAAAGGCTCCTATTCTGAACCCTATTGGCTTTGGCAGTGCCTGTTCCCATACAGGTTTTAATTGTTGATCCTAATTGCTGAGATAAGACTGCCAAATTTCTTCTGGGAGAAACTAACTATTGAACCAATTGAAAGTGTGTTCTACTTTAACTCCAACCATCTGCCCTCCTACTCTCAATTTTGTAATGGTGAACAAAAATAAGTGATAATACTGACCTTGATTAATGGCAATCTGTGTGATGGAACATGTTTAGCATAGAAAATAATTGCTCACCTGCATTATTGGTTCTTGTTTAAATGTATTCTATCTTCCATTGAATGTTACTATAAGTTGCTGCTTTTTAAATAATGCTTAATTTGCCTTGTGTATAGATAAATAATGTAATATAACTTTAAGCGTGTAAGTGTTTACTTGGTGCCTTGTGTTTACCAATTTCATTGTGCTACTGTACAGCTCATATTACCCCTCCTAAAATAAGCCTGGCTGCTCAGTCACTCTACCAACTTGTGTAGTACAAGCCTATATTAAGAGTTGGGTCTGCCTAATACCAAGCGATAAGTATTGTGAAGTCCCCCACCAGCAAAGCAACTTAAAGGTAAGTATAACCTAAGGCAGACTTATTCTAGACAGACAAATAGCAAGTCAAGGGATTTAAGACCCAGTTGCGGAACTTAAACATTTATATCCTAACCGGAATAGTAAAGTGAAGCTGCCAGCATTACATTTTATGAAGCGGCACAACCAGTTCACAGGTTAGTAAATTAACCTTATATATTATTTCAGAATGGCACAACACATGTGCAGGTTAAGTAAGAGCTGTTGTAACTGTCCACTCTCAGTTAGTTACCAACTAACTAATTTACAAGTAAGTACACTTTTAAACACTTGTTCGCTTTTCTAGGAAACAGGCCCAATTCTTAGACCTTTCCCTTATTCTTGGAGCTTGAGTGTTCTCAGTGGCAGAAGGGGGGCATTAGATCCAACAGACGGTTCAGGAAGGTACATAAGTAGCAAAAGTCAGAGTTCCGAAGGAAGACTGGTCAAACAAATAAGTATTTCACTTTATAGTTAGTTGAGGGCCCAAGGACTTCTGAGAAGACACTGTAGGAGGATTCCAGCAGTGGGCATGGGTGAAGTGGATGAGAGAACTCCCAATCACAAGAAGACCCCAAAGCTTTACAGAAATCTCAGTCTTAAGGTAAGTAAATACCCCAGCCAACAACCTAGTACCTCCGCACAGAAGAAGAGTTGCAGCAGGAAGACTTCAGGATCTGCAGCCAAAAACCCAGTCGATGGATTCCTTTGTCATGAAGAGCGCAGACAGTACTTTGGAAGGGACTTTGGAGCAAGGATCAACGGGGAAGGCTCCAGGCAAGAGTTTCTTCACGGCTGGATATGGTTCTGTGATTTTGGCTGGTCGGATTCCCATTGTTTGCCAGGTCCAGCACTCTGATGAGGGGACTTTTAGGTCTCGTAGTGTCTCTGGAGTACCAGCAAGATGCCACCAAAGTTTCAGCTCGATTCGGAAGACTGTACACCGCACAATGGCTCGAGGTCTCTGGGTATTGTGGTATTGCAGCCCCAGAAGGTCGCAGCACGCTGTGGGATAACTCGAAATGCAGGTGTCCTTGGTCTAGTGGATCTCAATAGGCTCTGAGTCGGGATCATCGTTTTTGGAGTTTCCGGGTCGCTTGAAAGGAAGGGTGACAGCAGGCTCTGTTTACACAGCAGGCTCTCTGGTAGCTGGAAATAGTCTCAGCTGCGTTTTCTTCATCTTCCTCTTCGGATTTGTTCCAGTGGTCGACAACCTCTTCAGCTTCCAGGGTCAGACTTTTATGCAGGAACCCAGCCAATCAAACAGACTTGCAACATTCAAACTTGGGGTGTTGGCAGTCCTTTGAGGACAGCCAGCCTCCCAGTTTTAACTAGATTCCCGC
This sequence comes from Ambystoma mexicanum, assembly GCF_040938575.1. Taxonomy (NCBI): domain Eukaryota; kingdom Metazoa; phylum Chordata; class Amphibia; order Caudata; family Ambystomatidae; genus Ambystoma; species Ambystoma mexicanum. The sequence goes on along the minus strand of NC_090922.1, from coordinate 39,800,221 downwards.
AGTCAGTCGGCAAGACAAAGGGGTGCAATGTTTTGGACTCCTCCCTTGCTTCCTGCCTTCACAGTCACTCTGGAGCCTGGGCGGGCTTGCCGAGGTCTCCCGCCGAAGATAAAATGGACACAAAGGATTTTCCCGCTCTGGAGGTCAGGGAAAGGAACAAGAAAGGACAACGAACAGTGAAATGGTGAAAAGATAAGACAGGCCATTTTGTTAAAATGAGCACCCTTGGGTGCCTTTACGGCAGCTGTGAAAACAGCCCGTGGTAAAGGTCCACCGAATTCGGAAAAAGGTTCACTGCCACCAGCCATTAAAGCTAAGTAAGCGTGTCCCTGTAGCAGAAATGTAAGATAAAATGAGAAAGGGGATACATTGCATCTCCTCATTCCACATAAGGTGGGGTGTGCTGGTTTCACCTAACAAAATGTAAAACGGATCCACAGATGCTTTCTGCCCTTGGGAACTGTAGTTCCCACAAAGTTAGCCGGAGACCCTGCAACAATAAAAAGTTGTATACCAAAAGTTGTCAGAGGATAAAATTAAAACGACACTATGGAGAGTCTTAAAAGTCACACGCATAAAAAGAGTAAAAGCTTCTTTGAGTGTGGAAAAGGGTTCCCACTCACTGAGGTATAGGGAAAATAATCCACCAGTAAAGCAAAAGTTCTGGGGTTGATATGATATGATTTATGATATGATATGGCATTTGTAACGCGCCTATACACAAGTGTTTCAACTTTTAAGACCAATAACGTTGTTTGAATGCAAGCGCGCCTTTACTCTGCCTGAAACTGAATGGTTCAGCTATGTGTAGCTGCGGCATTGGGCTTCCCATCCACTCACAAAGCAGAGAGCTGATAGGCCACTGACTGCTCTTGAGTTGTCATTGCAAGGGGGTTTGCCACATGGCCGGATCTCAAAGCTATATAAGCTATTGGACACAGGGGACCCTGTTGTGCGCCAACCATACATGGCTAAATGGGAAATGGACTTAGGAGGAATGACACATCATTGCTATGAAAATCTTAACTAACACGTTGCCCCTGAGCTAATATCCTGGCCCTTTGACTCCAATAGAACTCTTATTCAAAATGTGTACTTGCTAAATTCTGACCTTTGTTTTACAAAGTTCTACTTACCTTTTAGCGTACCATTTCATCTGCAGGAAACAAGCTGTTGCTCTTGGAATGGTAAAATTGCGACTGAGTTGCCTCCTTCCACTGAGGTACACAAAAAGGAGCCGGGGTGACCAGATGTACACAAAAAGAAGCTGGGGTGACCTGCTTGGGCAAACTGGCTACAGGGTTCCCTTAAGGTCATAGAGGCTCCCAAGGGCACATTACATCACCAGTGAGGGCCTGGATGAGGACTCACTTTTGGAATGCGTGATGCAGTTGGGCAAGCAAAAATGCCAGGTGGCTCACATCGGGTACCGCCCCATCAACATAGCATTAAATTATATTTTCTTAGTCCTCAAATACACCTTCCCTGTTCTGGAAGTTTGTCCAGCCTGCTTTTATAGAGAACACACCATAGTGGCTCAATAATTCATGTGTTTCGAAAAGGTAACCTGATCTTTTATTCATCCAGTTTACAATATATACATCATAAATACAAATGAAATGTAGAGACACATCAGATCTTACACTATTATAATATATTGATATTGGATGATATATGTAATCAGTATGAATTCGACTGACTCTTAACTTATTAGACAGCAAACCCGCAATCTAATAATACTCTCCATACTTTCCAACCCATATATAATAAAACGCAATAAGACAACACAATACATCAACACAAGACAATAAAAGAAGAGCTAAAGAGAGCAGAGAAAAACAGAAGACGGAAGAAGGAAGGAAAGAAAAAAAAAAACACAAATCCTCAAACCATACAGATCATTAAATGGACTCCACAAAAAAAGATAAACATCTAGACGATTCTTATTCTTCAATGATACCTTCTCATAATTAGACAACAATTGCATTTCAACTACCCAATCATCCACCACAGGATTCTTCCTACTCTTCCAGACCCTCAAGGTCAGTTTAATTGCAACCATTAAAGACTTAACTATCCATGAATCAAACTTCCTCGCAACGGAACATCTTCTCCAGCATGGGGTCTGGCATGGATTCACATGCTCGTGAATATTCCCCGTCGTCAGGCTGGGAATCCTTGGTAAAGAAAAAAATCAGTATCAGTTTCGTTTCTACTCTGTCTTTTTTAGCAGTAACCAATCACTGGTCTCTAGGTCATACTGCCCCCAGCCAATGACTACCCTCTCCCTAAACCCCGCCCCTGGCAGCCATCCTCAGATTTTTACCGCACGTTCAAGTGTTGAGAGTCCTCGTGCTATAGCTCTCGAGCTTTTACTGCGTTTTGCGTTTTTTTCAAGAGATTGATCTCATTTTTTCGGTCAATCGAGCCTCAAGCGCCACTGTTTCTACTTCCGATCAACGGGGACCTGTTTCAGAATTTTCTACGCCCCTCAAGGGCGAAGTTTTCATCGAGTTACGCTTCTCGGAGGATTCCAGACGTTTCTGAGGCCTACCTCGTGGACATGGCCCAGGAGAAAGGAAGCTTGACACCCGGATCCAAGCTGTTTAGGAACTGCCCTGGATGCGGATTACAGAATGTGTTCAAGGAGGACGAGCATTCGAGATGCCTCTACTGCCTTCACGGAGACAAAACACACGTGGAGAAGGACTGTGCGTTTTGCATGAACATGACGGTTCGGACTATGAGGGATCGTCGGACCCGTCTCGCCAGTTGGCTGGAAGGAAAGAGCCCAGCAGGTGAGAAGAAGTCCGAGCAGTCTTCTAAGTCCTGTGAGGGCGCTCTGACGACGGGGGCCCAATAGCAGGCAAAGCACCGTGAGTCCGCGGGCACCGGGAGCGCCGAACGGCCGGGCTTCTCGGCTGCCAGGCAGGCCGCACCTTCACCGCCACCATCAACCACGAGCCAACGCTCTGGCTCGGGGAAGAGAGTCTGAGAACCCGTCTAAGCTTCTGGAGAGGCCCCGGTCGATCTCGAAGGAACCAGCCGAGGGGGAGCGAGGCAGTGACCCTCCCCCCGAGGTGAAGGCCTCAAGCGCACCCAAGGTGGTGAAGGTCTGGATTCACCCAGGTAAGGCCTCTACCAAGGTAGTCGCAACGGCCCTGGCAAAGCCTGTGGAGGCCACCCCAGTGGAGGCGACCTCGGGGCCCAGAGTTTACCTGCCACCGCGGACGGAATCCTCTTTTCAGCCCATCGAGAAGACCCCCATGAAGACCCTGGTGGAAAAAGAGGGGGTGGGGTGCGGGTTGCCGTTACGGACACGGACACAGCCTGCGAGGAGGAGTTGGTGGAAGTTGTGGAGGGCCTCAACAAGAAGTTTGGGGAGGCCCCGTCCCATGGGAGGAATCCCGACTAGGGGGACGCAGAAAGTGACGGTGGCGCCGACGAGGCTCCCGTGGAGGAGGAGCAACCAACGTGCCCGTCGCAACCCGAGCCACAAGACAATTCGGTGGCCATTTTGTTGGCAATCCAAACCTTATGCACAGTGATGAGGATGAGATTGCCCCTACCCCCAACGGACGACCCAGCGGAACCGGGCCCGTCGGGAAGCCCTCCAAACAAGAGGAGGAGAGTTCATCCACCCCCCACCCTTCCAGCCCTCGCGGCCTTCTCAGCCGTCGTCTCCTTCCCCTTCCCCTATCCCTTGGGATGACTCAGGAACAGATACGGCCACTACGGGGACAGATGACGGTGGTGACGGGATGGACTTCCCACCACCACCTCCTCGGGCCCCCCCACCCGACGAAATGGGCTCCTTCCACGCCATGATTGCCAGGGCATCCGAGCTTTTCCAGCTCTGCCCCGAAGAACAAAAGGAAGGATTCCTCTACCAACGGCGCAAGGCCAAAAGGAAGGCAGTCCTCGCGGTGCCGTTGCTGGAAGACATCTGGGACGAGCGACTTGTTCTCCTGAAGAACCCGTCCACGACACCTGCCAAGAGGGGCCGGTACGAGAAGAAATACCGGGTCCCCGAGGCTGCCCCCTTGTGCCTTAGGGCACAACCGACCCCGGATTTGGTTGTCTCGGCGGCAGCCAAGAAGAAAGCGGGGGGGGGGTGTCGGCCTCAACTTCTACTTCCCCACCGGACGGCGAGGGAAAGAAACTGGACGCCATGGGGCGAAAAGTCATCTCGTCGGCGGCGACGACGATTAAGGCGGCCAACGCCCTAGCTATTGTGGCCCGCTACGACAGGGAGTTGTGGTAAAAGATCACCCCCGTGTTGGATTTCATACCGGATGAAAAGAGGGCAGAGGCCCTGGCGATCCTACAGGAAGGTGAGGTGGCGTCGGACCATGCCATAACGGTAGCCACGGACATTGCCGACACCGGTTTCCACCAGTTGGGCAACAGCGTTTGCCTTCGACGGTGGGGGTGGCTCAAGGTGACGGATTTCCGCCAAGACGTGCAAGCCAAGGTTTTGGACATGCCCTTCGACGGGAACAATCTGTTTGGAAAGACTGTGGATGAGTCACTGCAGGCCATCAAGACCGACACAGAGACGGCTCGGGCTTTGGGGGTTCTGCAGCACCGACAGCCACCCTTTCGGAACTCCGGAGACAAGCAAGGTGCCTCCAAAGGATTCGGCAGCGGCTCCTCGACTTACCATCAGGCGGCCAGCTCCTTGTCGCAGGAAGCCTACAGGGGACGAGGCAAGTCAGGTGGATCTCGCCATCGTCGCCAGGGAGGCGAAGGCGGCAAGGCTGCTGCCAAGCAAGATTGAACCGGCCGTTGCGTCGGGCCCCCACCGGAGCACCCCGGTGGGAGGCTGGCTGACGAAGTTCGTCAGCGCCTGGGAGTCCATTTCCACCGACCGATGGGTGCTGGATGCCCTGGCCCACAGGCACACTCTCGAATTTCTAAAGAAGTATCCCCACATTCCTCCCTTGGCCAGGAAGGAAAACCACATCCCCCAACTGCTGTTAGAGGTAAGGGCGATGCTCAAGAAAGGAGCCATCAAGCTCGTCCCAAGGAAGCTCAGGGGCTCCAGAGTATACTCAAGATACTTCGTTGTCACAAAGAAGAAAGGAGGATGGCGTCCCATCCTGGACCTGCGTCGACTAAACAAATACATCAAGGCACAGAGATTCTGGATGGTCACCCTCCAGCACGTGCTGGGCCAGCTGGAAGAAGGCGACTTCCTATCGTCGTTGGATTTGGCGGATGCGTACTTTCACATCCCCATTCTAAAAGGACAACAAAGGTTTCTCCGGTTCGTAGTCCAAGGACGGCACTACCAGTTCAAGGCCCTCCCATTTGGATTGAAGTCGGCACCCAGGGTATTCACCAAGTGCCTAGCACCGGTGGCTGCGCCTGCAGGGGATCCACCTCTACCCCTACCAGGATGATTGCCTCATTCAAGCAAGGACAAGGGAACTCGCCTTCGAACACACAGCGAAGACCGTCCGGCTGCTCACGGACCTGGGATTCTCCATCAACTTCCCCAAATCCCACCTGGTCCCGTCGCAGTTCGCACTGTTTCTGGGAGCCAAGCTCGACACAGTAGCGCGATTGGCCTCGCCGTCGGAGGAAAGGATGAAGGCCCTCCTGGGCAAGGTGCAGCGTCTGCTGGCCATGGACGTGGCCAGGGTGAGGTCCATCAAGTCCCTTCTCGGAATGATGTCCTTGTGCATCTATCTGGTGCGCCTGTACAGGCTTCGGATGCGTACCCTACAGGAGTTCCTCGACGCCCGTTGGATGCAAGCGGCGGGCAGCTTTGAGGACAGGATCTCGCTCAACAAGGTTTTCCGCCAAGCAATCCGGTGGTAGGGCACCAGCGCGCATCTCGCGGCGGGCACAGACTTTTCAGACCCCAGCACACCAGCTGACGGTGATGACGAATGCCTCCCTGGAGGGGTGGAGAGCGCACACCGGAGATCTTCACGCGAGAGGCCTTTGGCTCCCAGAGGAGAGGCCGCTCCACATCAACATACTGGAGCTCCGAGCAGTGTTCTGGGCCCTTAGGTCGTTCCTCCCATCCCTCAAGGGCAAGGTGGTGAGGATCTTCACCGACAACACCACCACAATGTTCTACATCCGGAAGCAGGGAGGAACCAGATCCTCAGCCCTATCCAAGGAAGCCCAGGTTCTGTGGCATTGGGCCGTTGCCCAGGGGATGTTTCTGGTGCCTTTTCATCTAGCAGGGATAAACACCATCGCCGACTCACTCAGCAGGGAGCTGCGCTCGTGCCACGAGTGTGAATTACGCCAGGATCAAGTGGATCTACTATTCCAGCGATGGGGCAAACCCCAGATCGACCTGTTCGCGACGAACTCCAAGGGCCAGAGGTTCGCAAGCAGGTTTCCCCAGCCGAGGAGCATGGGCGATGCTTTCTCGTTCCCCTGGGACAGCCTGTTCCTGTATGCGTTCCCTCCGTTGCCGTTGCTGCTCCGACTCGTCAAACAACTCAAGAGGTCCCGGTGCAGGATGATCCTCGTCGCACTGGCGTGGCCGGACAGATCTGGTTCCCAGACCTTCTGGACTTGTCAGCGTCCCCACCAGACAAACTGTCGACGGACGCAGATCTTCTCTCCAGAGAGGGAGGCGCCATCCTTCATCACGACCCGGAGTCGCTGAACTTGCAGGCCTGGCTCCTGCAGCACTAGAGTTTGGAGGGTACGATATCCCGGCGGACTGCAAGGAGGTTTTTGCAAAGGCCAGGGCATCCTCAACTCTCAAGTGCTACAGACACAAGTGGAAGAGTTTCTCTGTGTGGTGCCGTGCACAGAAGATGAATCTTCTACGGATTATGGCCCCTCAGGTGCTACTGTCGCTGGCCAAGGAGGGACTAACGCATGCTTCCATCAAGATACACCTGACAGCGATTTCCCGATACACTAGAACTTCAGGACTGCCATCCCTCTGGTCTCATCACCTGGTGAAGGAATTTATGAAAGGGCTGTTCCATTCGTTCCCGCCGGTGAAGGCTCCGGCCCCGGCGTGGGAGCTCAACGTGGTGCTGATCAGGCTCATGGGGCCGCCATTCGACCCTCTGCATTCGGCACCGTTGAAGTTCCTGTCGTGGAAGACAGCATTTCTTGTGGCCATCACCTCCGTACGACGAGTGGGAGAGATCCAGACCCTATCCTGCAAGCCTCCATACTTGACTTTTCATGAGACAAGGGTCGTGGTGAGGACGCACCCCTCCTTTATGCCCAAGGTGCCGTCGGACTTCCACCTCAACGAGCCCTTGGTGTTACCAGTTTTCTTCCCGTCGCCTTCGTCGCCGGCCGAGAGGACTTTGCACTCGCTGGATGTAGCTAGAGCGCTGAAGTTCTACGTGGACCGCACAAAGAGTTTTCGGAAGACGTCAAAGCTGTTTGTGAACTTTGGACCTGTGAACCAAGGGAAGGCCCTCTCGAAGGCTTCCATTTCCAGATGGCTCTCAGGCTGCATTGTGCACTGTCACCGGTTGGCAAACCGACCGTTGCCCGGCCGTCCGAGAGCCCATTCGACCAGAGCGATCGCTGCTACCACTGCGTTTTTGTCTGGTGTGCCCCTGCGTGACATCTGCAGGGCTGCTACGTGGAGGTCGACGCACACCTTCACGAGATTCTACTGCGTCGACCGGGATTCCAGGGAGGAGTCCAGAGTCGGCCAAGCAGTGCTGCGCAACCTGTTCGCCTGAAGGTGGCCCTGGTGAGGAGGTAAGAGTTGCTTAATGTTGAGTTTGATGTAATGCTTAATGTTGAGCCTTTGCCGCCTCCCGTGGTTGTGCATGTGTGTACTGCTATCTATTCTTATATTCATGAGCATGTGAATCCATGCCAGACCCCATGCTGGAGAAGGAACAAGTTACTTACCTGTAACTGTTGTTCTCCAGCATGGGTCTGGCATGGATTCACACGCGAACCCTCCCTCCTACCCCTCTGCGGCTCTTCACTTGGTCATACCACCACTTTACGTGCTACCAAATCTGAGGATGGCTACCAGAGGCGGGGCTTAGGAAGAGGGCAGTCATTGGCTGGGGGCAGTATGACCCAGAGACCAGTGATTGGTTCCTACTAAGAAGGATAGATCAGAAACAAAACTGATACTTATTTTTTCTTTACCGAGGATTCCCAGACTGACGACGGGGAATATTCATGAGCATGTGAATCCATGCCAGACCCATGCTGGAGAACAACAGTTACAGGTAAGTAACTTGTTCCTTCCTCGCTGCATCAACAAAATCATGTTTCCCACCCACCTAGAAATGACTATGTTCAGAGTAACATCTATCCTATCCAATACTTCTTTCCAAAAAACTTGTACCCTTGAACAGTCCCAAAGCAAATGCAAGAGAGAAGCCCTATTCCCAGCACAACCCCATATTAGGCAGAAACCTGTGCAGTTCCCTTAGGGACCACTGCAAAAGGCTTAAGACTACAGGTGTTGGCAGTAAACCCAATTGGTAGCTGTCTATACCATCCAGATTTACCTGGTAGCTGTGGCTGAGCAGCCAGACTTCTCTCAAGAAGAGTTACAGTATATATATATATTTCTGAGGCTTGTGGAATCTGCTTAGATCACATGCTGTGCATAGGCCGACATCTAGTGGAAGCTGCGGAGTATTACAGTTTGTTTTTCGAAACTCGAAAATGGGCGTCGACACAGGCGTGCCAGTAATACTATCCCTATTGTGACGTCCACTGTACCCAAGATCCCTCACGCGTCTAGGATCCTCAGATTGTTTTTTTCCGCCATACTGGTCGGAAGCATCTTGCGGAGTCCCCTGGCCTTAGCCATACTTTTGCTAAATTATTGAACATTAACTTCTTTATTGACATCCTTCCCCACCCCATCGTCGACCCTCGACGACGGCTGGAGAAGACATCGACCGTCAGCTGCTGCACGACGGATCTGGGCCTCTGAAGGCCGCTGGCCTCGGCCCGGGCCTAGTAGGCCGCTGGCCTCGGCCCTACAAGTAGGGAGAGTGGGGGGTGGTACATACTCTTCATTCTTGATATATAGGTACACCTTATATATTTCCTACACTTACTAGCCCGCTGCCTCAAGGTGCGTATGGAGGGTACCCCTTTCCAATTCTGCCCCAAGTGCAACCGCAAATACCCTTGGGTCGACAGGCACGCCACGTGCAATCTCTGCTTGACGAGGGACCACCCCGAAGCGAACTGCAGAGCGTGTAGTAGGTTTAAGCCTAAAACACTTAAGGACCGTTCGACAAAACGTTGGGCCCACCACGCCAGGCAGGCGGCCATGGCGGCGGAGGGCGCCTTCAGCGATGGCAGCGACGCCGTACTTTCGGACGGCGAGGGCATTACGGCGTCGAAAGACTGCCGAGCGCAGGTCCCCGACCTCGGAAGGTCGTCCGGCAGGGCGGCTATGGGGAAGACCCCTGGCGACGCAAGCGCTACACACCCTACACACACTAAGCACACTAAGTCCAACCGAACCTCGACGACGTCGACTTCTCGGAAAGAGGCACAAATAGAATGGTCCGACTCGGTGTCCTCTGGGCGCTCTCGATCGAGATCGCCTCACGACGCAAGGCAATCATCCACTCTTGCCAAGAGTGCCTCGCTCCCTAGATTAACGGAAGTTCAATCGTCGGAAGACGAAGACGACTTCCACCCTCAGGCCGCGCTACAAGATACCGAGGCCGCAGTTAACACCAGCGAGGCCCCACGTTCGAAACACACAGATACCTCTCCCGACCCTCGACGCCAGGCGTCGAAAGTCTCTGGGACCTCCAAGGGGCAGGGAAAACATTTTTCCACGCACGGGGAGGGGGGGAAACAGCGGAAAGAACAGCCTTCCACTAATGTAAAACCATCCCTCCACCCTAGGCAGTCAGACAAACACAAGTCTACTGGGACATCAACATCCAACAAGGGTACTCTTGATAAGTCCTCTAAATTACCTACAAAAGTCATCCCCTGTTCCAAAGTATGGTCCAGTGAAGACATAGAGAGGGTCATGTCAAGGATGTCTTCCTTGGCTGATTTTTATGACAAAAACCCTGAACATTTTCTTTCGTATGACCCTCAAGGGGCCAAACCCTCAGGCTCCTCTTACCCTATCCCAACAAGTAAAAAAAGCCGGTTTGAAAGACCTGAACCCTTCGAGGTGCAGCCTTACTCTACTCCACACCCCAGATACCAGGGACAAGCTTTCCCGGAAGGGGATCAGGAGTTTGAGATTATGGAGGAACAAACCGGCACTGAATACTATGCGGATGATGAGGACCTGGAGGAGGGAGAAGATGAGCAGGAAATTTACAGAGTAGATTCCTCGGTAGAGAGCGAAGCCCCAGTTACCGACTCGCCAGTTGATAACCAGCCCCTCCTTAATGAAGTTCTTGCTCGCGCAGCAGAACATTTTCATATCGACACCCACGGTGTACAGGAGGAAAGGGACTTCGCAGAAGAGTTGGTGGGAGAGAGGAGGCCGGTCACTCAGACCATCCCTATCCTTAAGTCCATCCAACGGAGAATAGATCCGTCTCTGGCGAATCCTAACCTCACCAGAGCCGTCAACCCCAGAGTCTAAAAACTCTTCCGGGCAGCCCAGTCTGACCCTCTTTATATAAGGGGACATCTTAAACCAGACTCCCTAGTGGTCACCAACACTCGGAAGAGGGCTGGGACACCCTTATCATCGTCGGAAGCTCCTCCCGACAAGGAGAGCAAGAAACTGTACGGGTTTGGCAGGAAGGTAGCCTCGACGTCCGCCTACCAAGCAAGGATTGCTAACTCCACCACCCTGTTGGCCAGTTACAACTGCCATCAATGGGAAGAGGTCGCGGCGCTCATTGCCTCTGCTCCAGAACCGTTAAAGGGCCAGCTGGCTCGGATCTCGGCAGAAGGGAGAGCCGTGTCTGGTTGCATATTAAAAGCAACCTTCGACGCCGCGGACAACGCAGGAAGATTGATAGCAGAAGGTACTGTTATCAAAAGACATGCGTGGTTACGGCAGTCGGGGTTCAAAACAGAAACCCAGGCTTCTTTAATAGACAAGCCGGTGGAACCAGATCTATTGTTTGGGAAAGCGGTCGAAGACGCACTTAAAAATGCCAAGGATGAATACGAGACTCTCAAATCCCTTGGCCAGCTTACCAACAAACCCCCTAACCAGAGGGGGAACAGTAATTTTCGTCGCCCACGCGGCCAAAATTCACAAAGTGGCAACTATGCCCAGGGACAGGGTACACAATGGAACAACAACCAGCAGTCTACCCAAAGTTACGGCAGGGGTAACAAGAGAGGTCGTGGAAGAGGCAGAGGCAGCCCCAACAAAGGAGGTGGCACGCCTCCACCAAAGCAGTGACGCTCAGTTCAGGGTCCCTTCCCACGCAACCCCAGTAGGGGGACACATTTCCAACTTCACCCAGGCTTGGGAAGGGATCACCTCAGACAGATGGGTGCTGTCAACAGTGTCCACAGGATATTGTATAGAATTACTGCAGCGTCCCCGCAACCACCCTCCACGACAAAGAGTACACTTCCTAGAACATCAGAAGATCCTTCTCGAGGAGATCGCCATGCTGCTAGAAAAGGACGCGATAGAACTCGTCCCAGGACACCAGGTAAACAAGGGTATCTATTCAACTTACTTCCTTGTGCCAAAGAAAGATTTGACAATGCGCCCAGTATTGGACTTACGGCCTGCCAACAAGTATGTCAAGCCCCAAAAATTCCGTATGACCACTACAAGAGGTAATCCCCCTCCTAAAAAAGGGGGATTACATGGCAACCTTGGATATGAAAGATGCTTATTTTCATATTTCCATGCTCCCGGCGCACAGAAAGTACTTACGCTTCAACGTGGACAGTCGCCACTACCAATTCAAGGTACTGCCCTTCGGGATCACTTCAGCACCAAGGGTATTCACCAAGGTACTGGCGGTGGCAGCTGCACACCTACGCAGGGAGGCAATCCCAGTGTACCCTTATCTGGACGACTGGCTCATAACGGGGGAAACCCCAGGGATTTGCAGGACAAACATTCAAAGGACTATCGACCTCCTCCACGAATTGGGCTTCTCAATCAACGAGAAGAAGTCAAGCCTGGTGCCAAGCACCTCAAAACAGTTCCTAGGAGCAATCCTAGATACTCAGAAAGGGTTGACCTTCCCTTCCGAAGAAAGAATTCGGAATATACTACTGCAAATTCCACATTATCAGTCCGGTCAACAAATAACGGTACGCAAAGCAATGCGGTTACTGGGCATGATGGCGTCATGCATTTACCTGGTCCCTCACGCGCGACTGCGCATGCGTCCCATGCAGGAATGGTTGGCGAAACAGTGGTCTCAGGCAAGTGGTCAGTGGGACGATCTAGTGGTCATTTCGCCAACACTTGTACAGAGCCTACACTGGTGGACAAGAGAGAATCTCGCAAGGGGGAAAACCTTTTACGATCCCGAAGTACAAGCAGTGGTGACTACAGATGCATGCCTGACTGGGTGGGGAGCTCACCATCTCCACCACACAGCTCAGGGTCTCTGGTCTCACTCAGTTGCCAAGAACCACATAAACCTGCTAGAGCTTCTGGCAGTATTCAGAGCGCTTCAGGCGTTCGAGCCCCATCTACTAAACTTGTCGGTGCAAATCCTGACGGACAGCACAACAGCCATGTTCTACCTGAACAAGCAAGGAGGGACTCGTTCGCCAAATCTGTCCAAGCTTGCCCAGAAAATCTGGATATGGGCACTCAAACGGAACATCTTCCTGTCATCGCAACATGTTCCAGGGGAGCTCAATTCCCTAGCGGATGCTCTAAGCAGAGACTCCCTCCCAGAAGAACACGAATGGGTCCTTCACAGAAAAATCGTAGAAGATCTCTTCTCTCAGTGGGGTTTCCCCACTATAGACTTATTCGCCACAAGCGAAAACAAACAATGCCCAGGATTTGCATCCAGGTTCCCCCAGCCAGACTCCCAAGGGAACGCCCTGTGGATGAACTGGTCAGGGATGTTTGCGTACGCTTTTCCACCAACTCCTCTCATCAGGAAAGTGGTGTACAAGATGAACAAGGAATCGATGACGCTCATCCTAGTTGCTCCCATGTGGGCGAGACAACCATGGTTTCCACACCTACGCAGGATGGCGGTGTGCGAGCCCATCAAACTTCCAGCCTGGTACAACCTACTGTCCCAGCAACTAGGTCAAACAGTGCACCAGCAATCCAACTCAATGAACCTGGCAGCATGGCTCCTGAGGTCATAGAGTTTGGACATCTCAAATTACCACAAAGGTGTATGGACATCCTAAAAGAATCCAGGAAGCCAAACACAAGGCACTGTTACTTTGACAAGTGGAAGAGATTCGTTATTTGGTGCCAGAATAAACAAATCAACCCTATTGATTGCACTCCTTCCAACATTGTAACATACATGCTCCACCTGCTGGACGCAGGATTGGTTTTTAACTCTCTAAAGGTACACCTGGCAGCCCTGTCGGCTTACACCACATCCCATAACAGGGTGTCGTGGTGGAAAGTACCAGTAGTTAAGGCCTTCATGGAAGGAGTAAAGAGACTTCACCCTCCTATTTCGAACCCACCGCCAGGATGGGACCTTAATGTGGTGCTAGCTAAGCTCATGGGCCCCCCGTTCGAACCCATGCATAAAAGTAGTCTCAAACACCTGACTTATAAAACGGCCTTCTTAGTAGCCATTACCTCTATAAGAAGGGTCAGTGAAATTCAGGCTATGTCAGTGCAGGATCCCTTCTTTACTATCCATAAAGACAAACTGGTTTTACGCACACACCCTAGGTTCTCACCTAAATTTATATCAAAGTTCCATGTAAACCAGTCCATTGAGCTTCCGGCTTTCTTCCAGAACCCGCAAAGCTCGGCTGAGGTGAAACTACACACCCTAGATGTGCGTAGGGCGGTCCTCTACTATGTAAATAAAACCAGACCGCTAAGAAAAACAGATCAACTGTTTGTCTCCGTAGCTACAGGCAGAGAGGTAGATCGCGTCTCTAAAGGCGCTATCTCGAAGTGGATTATCAACTGTATACAGCTGTGTTACTCTCTCTCTGGGAAAACTCTGCCTTTTACGCCAAGAGCCCACTCTACTAGAGGCATTGGGGCCACTCTGGCTTTCATTGCAAATGTTCCCCTCGACACCATTTGCAAAGCAGCTACTTGGAGCTCCATTCACACTTTTACTCAGCATTACTGCATTGACACTCATTCCAAGACAGATACACAAGTGGGACAAGCGGTTCTAAGACACCTGTTTGCTCATGACCCTTCTCACATCCCACCTCCTTCTTCGGGTACTGCTCGCTAATCTATGCACAGCATGTGATCTAAGCAGATTCCACAAGCCTCAGAAGGGATACATTACTCACCGTAATCGTATTTCTGATGCTTGTATCTGCTTAGATTCACATGCGACCCACCCTTCCTCCCCTCCGAGAGAAGGCGCATGATGGCTGGTAGTCTTACCTTTCTGTCTATCTGCTTGGATTATCTGTACTCACGCTACTCCTCATGCTTCCTCATGTCAGAAAAAATACAATCTGAGGATCCTAGACGCGTGAGGGATCTTGGGTACAGTGGACGTCACACTAGGGATAGTATTACTGGCACGCCTATGTCGACGCCCATTTTCGAGTTTCGAAAAACAAACTGTAATACTCCGCAGCTTCCACTAGATGTCGGCCTATGCACAGCATGTGAATCTAAGCAGATACAAGCATCAGAAATACGATTACAGTGAGTAATGTATCATATATATATATATATATATATATATATATATATATATATATATATATATATATATATATATATATAGTATACAAATACAGTAGCACAAGCAAACACTGACCAGAGCTTTGGTATCAAGTATATAATTAGTTATTTAAAGACACACTTAGAAACACTCTAGCACTATTATTGTAAGCAAGTTCAAAAAACAGTCACTATTAATATATATACATCCCTTAGTCCTTATTAGACAAGTCTTAGTTAACACCACTTATTTCCAGACCGAGGTGAGCGCTTAACTAAAGATGGCACTACAATAAGTTTAAGAAAAAGGGAGGGAAAAGGCAGAAATTAGGAACAGCACACACCACAATACTTTAGAAGCACTCAGCAAGGCAGGAAAGTCAAAGTCTACTTGTGAGCAAAATGTTCAGAGGCCAGGCTCCCTCTTGGAGAGAGTAGAACACCAATGCGCCCAAGATCACACAGTTTAAAAGGCTTGGAAAGTCTTGCAGAGAGTTCAGAAAGGAATTAGTTCAATTTAGAAAAGTTCAGTTAGCCAGCCTAGGGCCAACCCACGTGGTAAGTTGAGGCTTTAAGAGTCACCCCACATGGACCGTTGCGAGGGAGCCCAGGCGGACACAGTACCTTTAAAGTGGAGAGGATCCTCCAGCGGGGGCAGTTGTTCCTGGCAGCGGGGGCAAGTCGCGGCGTCGTCCAGAGGAAGAGATGATCTCGACGTGGTGGAAAGCTGAAGGTCGTTGCACTGCCAGGGAAGAAACCAGCCGCTGAGTTCTCCGGTAAAAAGGTACTACCCTTTTATTCGCGGTAGTGGAAAAACGTGGTATTCCGGTTGCCGGGGTGCTTGGCACAGGCAAGGCGGCCACGAGATGATCCAAAAAGGCGGGCAAACTGGTTATCCCCACCAGTCAAAGGAAGAAGACTCTTCGGGATGAAGATCTCCTCTGTCGTTGGAAGAAGTGGTGAGTCGGTTCAGCAGGGCTCCACCGGTGGTGTCGTGGTTTGCAGGTCGGCTCAGCTTCCCCTCTTCGGATTCTTTGTTCCTGTGGCGACGTCTGAAGTCCCAGTCCCCAAAGCCCTGCTTTTATGCAGAAAACCCGCATTCATCAGTCCTAGCGGTCACTCAAACATGCTAAGTGGTGAGCCGGGCAGCTCAACACTGGGCCAATCACACAAGAGTGAAACTTGAGTTGCCGAGGCAACTCAGTCCAGGGTGCCTAAACCCCCTCCCACACCCCCTGTGGTACCCAGACAGAGTGGCACCACTTTTGGAGGCTTCTGTGGAGAAGCCCGCCAAAAGGTGGAACAAAGGGCTCGACTTGGGTTGGAGTCAAGAAGCGAACACAAAAGCCATTTTGGAACCGAATTCTGGCAAAAAATAACAACCAGTGAATTAATATTAAATAATTTAAACCGGCGGTATGTTTGAGGCTATGTTAAAAAGTATTAGCCTCGAACAATGGGAAAATCCTATAGGAATATATTCGCGGGTGAATATAATAAGTAGTATCCACTGCCACCAGCCAAAACTCGCTCAGGGGGGACTGGACAGTGCCCCCTCGAACAACAGACCCAGGGGCAATCGAATTGCCCCTACCAGTACGCCCACAATATGATGGTTTGTACTGCTTCTGTTCACAATTTAGGACTAGTAAAGCCAATGGTGACTTTACATGCCCTGGGAGACAATAGTCAGTCCCAGGGTACGGAGTCTATGTTTGGGGTCACTATGACACCCCGGTGTTACGGCACGGAGGGTGCTGTGTAACACACATACCAAAAATACATGAAGCCCTATGGAGTAAAAGACCCCATAGGCCATAAAACACATTACAAAATCAAAGGATATCTCAAATCATGCCTAAAATTGGGAGAAAAAGAGTCTCACTCTTAGCAGGAGAAAAAAATAAAACTCAAACATCCAGCAAAGCTGCTGGGGGACTCACTAGGTTTGGGAAATTAGCCTTAAAAGAGAATTCTCCCTAACACCCCAACACATATTATCTAAAAGATGAAGCTTTTGCATTTTTACCAGCGTCCAATATAATCTGCCAACAATCTTCTAATGGTCCTTAAAGTCATATCCATTTTAAATGCTCTAAACACATCAATAATCTTGTAGCTGAGTCCCGAAAGTGATCCATTGTGTACTAAATAAAATGTTAAAATGTTTGTGTGGCCATGAAAGGGGGTTATTTCTCAATGTGTGCCGTTTGCACGTGTGGCCTTTGTAGACCAGAAAAGGGTGTTGTCTTTTTGTTTGGGATAATCATGTGTTGGCAATGATTGTGCTAGGTGGGCTTCAGTAAACCATTTCTCCTTTCCTTTGACAGCAACCTCTGGTGCAGGTATCCTCTTGGTGTATGGGAGAATATGGGGACCTTCTAGTATCCGGCCAGTGTGAGGAGGAGGAGCCCATCCAGGTAAAAGTAATTGTTTGTGGTAAAGTGACTGTTTGTTGGGAGAGCTACGGCTCAAAAATTGCTTGTTGTTAGTTAGTACCTTCACAGTATCCCAGCTTAATCAAAATGTTATGCTCTTAAAAAGCAATTAATTCTGCATCATAGGCTTAAGACTAAAATCCTTTTCGGTTAAATAGCTCCAGGATGGGATATGATAGGATAGGTTATTTATAACGCGCTTAATACCCATAGGTTTCTCAGCACAGACCTGGGGATTGAGAGGTGCTGTGTTTGGAAGATTTCTCCATCCTGGGGTCTGGCATGGATTCACATGCTCATGAATATTCCGTCCGTCGTCAGGCCTGGAAACCTCGGTAAAAGAAAAAACAGTTTCCTTTTCAAACTGTATTTCTCCTCTAAACCAATCACTGAGCTCTGGGCCATACTGCCCCCAGCCAATGACTTCCCTCTCCCTAAGCCCCTCCTCTGGCAGCCATCTTCAGATTTTTACTGCACGTTCAAGTGTTGGGAGTCCTCGTGTTTTGCTATGTGAGCTGATCTACATTTTTTCATGTTTTTCAATAAAAAGTTCAAATTTTGTCAAACAGAGCCTGTGTGCTCTTTCTCTACATTTGCCGACAAGCAAGGATCCGTTTGTCAGTGAATTTCAACGCCCCTCAAGGGCAAGATTCCTTGCAATTTCATTGAAGATTCCAGAAGACCATCGGGCCTACTCCACACTCCGGATCATGTTGGAGGCGAAGGAGGGAAGTTCACTTTTCAAGCTCTGCTCCAGCTGTGGACTGCAGAATGTGTTTGCAGAGGACAAACACCTCCAGTGCCTTTGTCTCCATCCGGATCACAAGGAAACAGATTGCGAAATCTGCCTTGGGTTCTCTAAGTGAACCGTGAAGGATCATCACAGTAGGCTGGCGGCGTGGCTCAGCGCCAAGGCCACTGCCCTGTGCGGGAAGCAGGGGCATGCCTCACCTAGGACTGGCCGGTCCGAACAGCGGGCTTCTAAGTCCTTTGAGGGCGCTCCATCTATGTGGGCCCAAGACAAGGCCAAGCACCAGAAGTCTGTTTCTGTCGGGGGCGCCGCACTCATCTTCACCATCTGCCTCCATCTCCAGCCTCGAAGAGGAAAGCGGCTAACCCGGCGAAGCTGCGGGAAAAGCCTGATAAGACAAAGGCACAAGAAAAGACTGACTTACCCCAGAAGGGCCAGATGGCCCAGGTGAAGTCGTCGTTGACGATCGAGTTGGTGGCGGCTGCCCTCTCGAAGGCCAAGGGAGCGGACCCAGGCAAGGTAGTCCCAGCAATGCTCAAGAATCCCTGCCCCTGAGATGTGAGGCATCAGCCAAGCCGGTGGAGAGCACACTAGAGAAGAGGATACCATCCCTGAGCCCCAACCAGACTCCCCGGGATGCAAAAAAGGGAGGGGGGGAAGGGGATGCCTCAACCGTACTCCAGGGCATGGATACTTCTTCCTCGGACGAGGAGGACCAGGCATCCATCCACACAATCCAGGAGGACACTGCCGCATTAACCTCCACATGTGGCCAAGAGGGATCGTCTGGAGAAGAAATTCTAGGTGCCTGAGTCCGCACCCAAGTGCCTACATTCACAGCCTTCGCCGGACTCTGTGGTCTTGGCGGCAGCAAGGAAGAAGTCTAACCCCTCGTCTTCATCCTGCGTCCCTCCGGATAGCGAGGGGAAGAAGTTGGATGCCATGGGAAGAAAACTATTATACTCGGCGGCGTAAACAGTCAAGGCGTGCAACACCCTTGCTATCCCGGCCAGCTACGACTGGATACGAATCCAGCAGTGGGGCCATCTGATATAAGATGGCCCCACTGCTGGATTTCCTTCCCGCCGAAAAGCTGGTCGACGCACTTTCCATCCTCCAGGAGGGGGAGGTGGCATCAGACCATGCCGTCACGGTGGCCCTGGACATTGCGGACACAGGGTTCCGACAGATGGGGAACAGTGTCTGCCTCCGTTGTCTTGGCTGGCTGAAAGCCACCAACTTTCGTCAGGCAGTGCAGAGGAGGGTTCTGGACATGACCTTCGACGGGAACAACCTCTTTGGGAAGGGTGTCAACGAGTTGTTTCAGGCCATTAAGAGTGACACTGAGAGCGTCTGTGCCTTGGGCACTCTTCAACACCGCCCGTCCTTTCAACAACGGCCGTCCTTCATGCCTCCGGCGGGAAGTCAGGCAGATTGTTAGGGAGAATTCTCTGTAAGGCTAATTTCCCAAACCTAGTGAGTCCCCCAGCAGCTTTGCTGAATTTTTGGGGTTTATTTTTTTCTCTCCTGCTAAGAGTGAGATTCTTTTTGCTCCCATTCTTAGACATGATTTGAGGTTTTCCTTTAACTTTCCATGTGTTTAATGGGCTATGGGGTCTTTTACTCCATAGGGTCTCATGTGTTTTTTTTTATGTGGGTTACACAGCGCCCTCCGTGCCGTAACCCAGGGGTGTCGTAGCGACCCCCTAACATAGACTCCATACCCTGGGACTGACTACTGTCTCCCAGGGCATGTAAAGTCACCATTGGCTTTGCTAGTCCCAAATTATGAACAGAAACCAGTACAAGCCATCATATTGTGGACGTACTGGTCGGGGCAATTTGATTGCCCCGGGGTCTGTTGTTCGAGGGGGCACGTCTCCGTCCCCCCTGACCGAGTTTTGGCTGGTGGCAGTGGATACTACTTTTTATATTCGACCGCGAATATATCTCTATGGGATTTTCCCATTGTTCGAGGCTACCAGCTTTAATTATTTAATTCTTATAGCCTCGAACATACCGCCGATTTATTTATTTAATATTAATTCGCCGATTGGTATTTTTTGCCAGAACTCGATTCTAAAATGGCATTTGTGTTCTCTTCTGTGACTCCAACCCAAGTCGAGCCCTTTGTTCCACTTTTTGGCAGGCTTCTCCACAGAAGCCTCCAAAAGTGGTGCCACTCTGTCTGGGTACCACAGGGGGTGTGGGAGGGGGTTTAGGCACCCTGGACTGAGTTACCCTGGTAACTCAAGTCGCACTCTTGCGTGATTGGCCCAAGTGGTGAGCCGGCCGGCTCACCACTTAGCATGTTTGATTGACAGCTAGGCTGAGTGAATGGGGCTATGCTGCATAAAAGCAGGGCTTTGGGGACTGGAACTTCAGAAGTCGCCACAGGACCTAAGAATCCAAGGAGGGAGAAGCTGAGCCGGCCTGCAACGACGACACCACCGGTGGAGCCCTGCTGAACCGTCTCACCACTTCTCCTCTGTCGTTGGGAAATCTCCAGCCCGGAGAGTCTTCTTCCTTCGACTGGTGGGGATAACCAGTCTACCTTCTTTTCGCCTTCCTGGAGCATCTCGTGGTCACCTGGCCTGTGCCAAGCATACCAGCAACCGGGATACCACATTTTCACCACTACCGCAAACCGAAAGGGTAGTACCTTTGTACCGGAGAACTCTGCGGCTGGTTTCTTCCCTGGCAGTGCAACCACCTTCATCTTTCCTCCACGACGAGATCTTCTCTTCCTCTGGACGATGCTGCGACTTGCATCCGCTGCCAGGAACAACTGGCCCCGCTGGAGGATCCTCTCCATTTAAGGTACCGTGTTCCGCCTGGCTTCACTTGCAACCGATTGAACGGGGTGTATTAAATCCTCGTCTCTCGAACCTGGCTTAGCCTGGGACACCTTAGCTAACTTTTCTGAACTGAACTAAACCTTTTCCGAACTACCTCCACAAACTTCGAAGACTCTGTGTAACTGTCTGGGCACCTTCCGCCTGGCTCCCTTGAAAGTGGGCCTGGCACCTAAACTTCCTTGCTCACCAGTAGACAGTGCCTTCCTAACTTGCTGTGGTTCGTTAAAAAGTGTTTAGTGTGTATGCTTCCATAATTCTGCTTTTCCCTCCCTTTTTATTGAACTTGTTGGAGTGCCATCGAACGTTAAGCGCTCACCTCTGTCTGGAATTAAGTGGTGTTAACTAAGACTTGTCCAACAAGTAATCAGGGATGTACATATGATAATAGTGATTGTGTTTTTGAACTTATCTTAACAATTTAGTGCTAGTGTCTTTTATAAGAGTGTGTTAAATAAATAAGTTTCTAATGTTTGTTAATCTGCTTAGAATCACATGCTGTGCATAGGTCCGACATCCAGTGGTCACTGCGGAGTATTGCATTTTGTTTTTCGCAGTCGAAAAGGGGACGCCGACAAGGCGTGTCTGAAACACTATCCCTATAGTGACGTGCGTTGTACCCACAATCCCTCACGCGTCGAGGTCCCTCAGATTGTTTTTTTCCGCCCAGCTACTGGTCGCCTTTACGCGGAGCTCCTCGAGAGACATTGCAGATTTCATCTCCTCGACCTTTGGTCGTTTTCCTATTAATATATAACACATAGATCCCTCCCTCGACGCAGTTCTGAAGCTGTTTCTCCGCCGAGCAAGATCTTCGACGGAGGGGACGAGCGGGGGAGATCCTTCGGCGTTGCCGAACACGTGGCCTGGCCTCGCAGGCCAAATACAGTAGGGAGAGTGGGGTCGTGGGACATCTCTGTTTCCTTTCTGAGAATGCCTTTCCCCTTCCTTTCCCTTGGGGTCGTTATCACGCTTTACTGCCTCGGCTATGGAGAGGACACCCTTTAGGTTTTGCCCACATTGCAAGGGCAAGTTCACTTGGAAGGACAAGCATTCACGGTGTAACCGCTGCTTGCCCCTCGATCACAAAGAGGGTTGCACGGCTTGTCGGCTTCTTAAGCCAAAGACTCTATGCAGTGGTCCCTAAGGGAACTGCACAGGTGTCTGCCTAACACAGATCGCTGAAGAGTTTCGACAGAGGGTCTTCTTCGTACAGTCAACCCTCCCGGTCCACCAGGATGTCGGGCCCCCACCCATGCACCCCAGTGGCCGGGCTTCGTCAGCGAGTGGAAGATCTCCACCGACTGATGGGTGCTGGACGCTCTTGCCCATGGGGACGCTCTAGAGTTCCTGTAGAAGTGTCCACAGATAAGTCCGGTGGCCCTGCAGGAGCAGCACATCCGTCGGCTCCTGCAGGAAGTACGGGCCATTATAAAAGGGGCGATAGAGGTAGTTCAAAAGCGACTCTGGAGCTCAAGAGTCTACTCCAGATACTGGAGGAGGAGACTGGGTGCTGGAAGCCCATTCTAGACCTGTGGCATCTTAACAAAAACCTCAAGTTCCAAAACATTCAGGATGGTCATGTTGCAGCATGTGCTAATCCAACTCGAGGAAGGAGACTTCTTGACGTTGCTGGACCTAGAGGACGCATACTTCCACGTCCCCATTCACGAGAAGCATACAGTAGTACAGGGAAGGCACTATCAATTCAAGGCCCTCTGCTTAGGACTGAAGTCGGCACCCTCAGTGTTTAGGAAGTGCCTGGCACCAGTGGCGGCCCATCTGCGTCTACAGGGGCTACACGTGTACCCGTACCTCGACGCCTGGCTCATTCAGGCAAAGTCGAAGTAGCTGTCAAACACACGGAGAGGACCGTTAGACTGCTGACTGATCTGGGGTCCTCCGTCAACTATCCAAAGTCCTGCTTGATACCATTGCACAACGCTCTGTTCATGGGGGCCAGGCTCAACACTGTCTCCTGCCTGGCGCCTCCCTTGGAGGAGAGGATTGGCCATGCTGGGCAAGGTGCAACGGCTGTTGGCACTGAAGACCGCCACGGTGCAGACCATCAAGTCGCTGCTCAGCATGATGTCATCGTGTATCTACCTGAATCATTCCTGAATGCTAGATGGATCCAGGTGTCCGGAAGCTTCACCGACAAGATTTCCCTCAACGAGGAGTTCCGTCGAGCAATACCACTGTTGGGCATGCACTCCAGAGCCCCCGTTCCAGGAGACGGCCACCACGGACATTTCCCTGGAGGGCTGGGGAGCCAACACCGGACAGCTCCCCATCAATATCCTGGAGCTGCGGGCAGTGTTCTCGGCCCTCAAGTCGTTACTTCTGTCCATCAAGGGCAAAGTGGTGGAGGTCTTCACGGACAACACCACCACAATGTTCTACATCTGGAAGCAGGGGAGCACCAGATCACCAGCGCTCTCCAGAGAGGCGCAAGACTAATGGCACTGGGCCGTCGCCCAAGAGATGTTCCTCATCTCCTTTCACCTGGCGGTAGTCAACACCATCACTGACTCAACTCAGCAGGGAACTGCGCTCCTGCCATGAGTGGTAACTTCGACAGGATCAAGTGGACTGCTTTTTCCTCAAGTGGTGAAGGCCCCAAATCGATCTGTTTGCGACTGCGACTAATTCCAAATGCCAGAAATTTGCCAGCAGTTTCCACCAGCTGTGGAGCATGAGGAGGTTTTTTCCTTCCCGTGGGAAGGCCTGTTCTTGTATGCGTCCCACCCCCCCCCCCACATTGCTGCTCCTGGTGCGAGTCATCAATCAACTCAGATGGTGCCGATGCAGGATGATCCTTGTCGCCCTGACGTAGCCGAGGCAAATTTGCTACCCGGACCTTCTCAGCCTGTCAACGCCGCCTCCAGTCAAGCTGCCAGTGGTTGTGGATCTGCTCACCACAGAAGGAGGGGCAATCCTGCATCACTACCCAGAATCGATGAACCTGAAGGCTTGGCTCCTGCAGCCTTAGAGTTTGGAGGGTACGAGTGGCCGGCGGACTGCAGGTATGTCCTTGCCAGGGCCAGAGCGTCGTCTACTCTTAAGTGCTACGGGCACAAGTGGAAGTGTTTTGCTATGTGGTGCTGGGCGCAGAAGATCAACCCTCTGAGGGTCACGGACACCGCATATTCTTCCATACGTGTTATTCTTGGCCAAGGCCGGACTATTGCACGCCTCTATCAAGGTGCATCTGGTGGCTATCTCCTGCTACACCAGGTCTCCAGAACGGTCTTCTCTTTGGTCCCAACGTCTCATCAAGGAGTTCCTCAAAGGACTGTTTCAATCGTTCCTGCCGATGAAGGCACCTGCCCCAGCATGGGAACTCAACGTGGTACTGACAAGGCTCATGAGGGCCCCCTTCGAGACTATGCATCAGGTCCTTCTCAAGTTCCTCTCATGGAAAACGGCTTTCCTCTTGGCCATCACATCTGCTGGGAGGGTGGGTGAGATCCAGGCCCTATCCTGTAAACAGATGTATCTGACTTTTCACGACTTGAGGGTGGTGCTGCGGACCCACACCTCCATGCCATAGGTTCCGTCGGAATGCCACCTCAACTAGCCTTTGGTGTTTCCTGTGTTCTTCCAGAAACCTTGATCGCCGGCTGAGAGGACTTTGCACTTGCTGGATGTGGCTTGTGCTCTGAAGTTCTATGTGGCACGCACAAAGAGTTTCCAGAAGCCGTGTCAACTATTCGTTAACTTTGTTCCTGTGAACCATGGGAAGGCCTCGTCCAAGGCTTCCATCTCCAAGTGGCTCTCCGGCTGTATCACACACTGTCATCTGTAGCCCATTCCACCGGAGCGATCGCTGCAACGACGGCGTTCCTGTCTGGTGTGCCCCTGCTGGACAGCTGCAGGGCTGCTACGTGGAGGTCTACACCCACCTTCACAAGATTCTACTGCGTCGACAGGGATTCTAGGGTCGGCCAAGCAGTGCTACGCAACCTGTTTGCTTGAAAGTTAGCCTGTTCTAGAGGTAAGAGTAATTGCTTATGTTGAGCCTTGCCTCCTCCTGTGGTTGTGTAATGTTGTACTGCTATGTATTCTTTATTCATGAGCACGTGAATCCATGCCAACCCCCATG
Source organism: Ambystoma mexicanum (assembly GCF_040938575.1). NCBI lineage: Eukaryota > Metazoa > Chordata > Amphibia > Caudata > Ambystomatidae > Ambystoma > Ambystoma mexicanum. Next base: position 39,775,323 of record NC_090922.1, on the reverse strand, counting down.
CTGGAGAAGGAACAAGTTACTTACCTGTAACTATTGTTCTCCAGCATGGGTCTGGCATGGATTCACATGCAAACCCTCCTGCCGTCTCCTCTGTGGCTCTTCGTCAAACTGCCACTTAACGTGCTTACCAAATCTAAAGATGACTGCCAGAGGAGGGGCTTGGGGAGAGGGCAGTCATTGGCTGGGGGCAGTACGACCTAGAGCTCAGTGATTGGTTTAGAAGAGAAATACAGTTTGTAAGTGAAAGTGAAACTGTTTTTTCTTTTACCGAGGGTTCCCGGCCTGACAGGGAATATTCATGAGTATGTGAATCCATGCCAGACCCATGCTGGAGAACTATAGTTACAGTTAAGTTACTTGTTCCTTATCATTTGTATGCTTCATCCCTCTCCTAATACGACCCCCAGCACATTGTGCTGTTCTTCTGTACCTTTTTCCGATCTCCCCTGAATGAGTGGAGTCTTTTTCCACTCATTCTTTCTTAATTGCTCTGACTTTTAGAACTCTGTTCTACCTTTACTATGGAGTCTATTTTCCTCCATATCTCTTTTAAGGCATCTGTTTAACTTTTGCAGCCCACAGCTCTCTATGGTCCGTGTTGCTGGGGGTCTCCTTTGAGATTATTTTACTATCCCTAGGTAACTACTGTTCTTAAGGATAGAGGGATACTTTGTATCCTTCCTAAAACATTATACTGTGAAAGATTAGCACACCCCACCTTATGTCAAGGTCTATGGGATACCTAGTATCCCTCTACTCTCTTTTAGTCACATAGACAACCTTTAGTTATGGCTGGTGGCAGTGGATGTGTTCTACCAACAATTGTGCTATTTTCTACCACAGATGGTATTCACAGTCTCGGTTATGCACAAACCTTTATTTTTTGCAATTTCTAGCGTGACTGTGCTTTGTTAGCCCTCCTACCATTTTTTTTGTGTTTATATTTTGGGGCAAGCAGGAAGTGGGGGAGGAGTATTTCACGCCCCTGCCCTTTGTCTGCCTGAGTGTGTGAATGGAACCAATGCCCAAAGAGGGGCTGGCTGTCCTGATTGGACAGCCACCCGTCCCTTTCTGCAAACTGCTGAGCGAGATTGCAGGGGAGTGTTTGCTGAAACTGAATAAAAGTTGAGGTTCCTGAGGTGAAATGCTAGTCGACCACGGGGAGCTGAAGTAACTGAAGAAGGAGACGACCAGAGATACATTGCAGACCCTTTGCATCACTGTGTAGTAACCACTGCGGTCACCGATTTCTATTCGACAGAGGAGCTCAGAAGACGATGATTCCTTCCATTTGGCTGGTGGGAACAAACAGCCCGGAGACAAACTAAAAACTGAGCCATCTCCCGAAGTGCTGTGCCTCTCCATAGCTGCAGAACATGAATAACAGAGGACCTCAGACCCATTTGAAGTGCATCGTCTTTGCAAGGCTTAATCCGTCCTAGTCGTTGAGTTCCAGGTGAACCTCCAGAGACACGATCCGACTCATCTAAAGCCCCCTCACCAGAGTGCAGGACTTCATAAGCGAAGATCGACCGGGCAAGTACCGTCCTTGTTGGTGCTGAGTAAAAGCTGCCAAAACCGCAGACTGACCAAAGGAGCAGAAAAATCCATGCCAATGGCTCTCTCTGTCGAGACTGCTGCTGAGACATCCCCTTCATAGACCATCCTCTCGGCACCAGACTGCGGAATCCAGAGACCGGGTTTCGACACAAAGTAGAATCCAGCCACACACAGTTCTTCTAACCTAAGACACTGTGGGGTGAAAGGTATTGATTACCTTGAACCAAGCGGTTGCTCCAGAGCGTTGTAGTGTGTGAAAAGGTGCCCAGGGTTTCCACTAGAACCTCTGACCCAAGCTGCCGGCTTGTGTCCCTTGAGTGAGTCCTATTGCAGGGTCTCTATTGTTAACTCTTTGAGTATCTTTTCCTAGAGACTGAAAGTATCCTGAGGAACCTTTGCTGTTCTTCTGCTTCGTAAGACTTTGAGTCCTCTCTGAACTGACTTTTGCATATAGTTAGGGATTGGACTTTAGAAGCCTTAGTTTTCCAGTAAAGTGTCTCTAGAACGTTAAGCTCTGCTACTGTATGACTGACCAACCTTTTTCCTTCCTAAAAGACTGCATGTGATTTTGCTAACTAAATATAATGACTGTATATATATCTTTGTCTTAACGTGAGTGTGTGGCCATATCGATAATGCGGTAGAACTGTCATTGGTGTCAAACTCTGACAATTGTAACGCGTGCAACTCCCATTGTAGCAGTGGCCTCTGAAAAGTATTTTTTGATGCTTGTTAATCTGCTTAGAATCACATGCTGTGCATATGGTCCGATATCCAGTGGTAACCGCAGAGTTTTGCATCTTGTCTTTCGGGGACCGAAAGGGGACGTCGGCGTAGGCGTGTCTGTAACACTATCCCCATGGTGACGTGTAGTGTACCCAAAATCCCTCATGTGCCAAGGTCCCTCAGATTGTTTTTTTCCACCCAGATAACTGGTCGCCCTATAGCGGAGCTCTTAGATAAGGGACATTGTTTATCTTATACCGACTTGTCGGTTATTCCCCGTTAAGTCACTTCGACCATAAAGAACAACTTCAGCGAAGACTGCAGGGGATTTGTCTACGGGGTGGATTTCGGTGCCTAAGTTCCGGCGGCCGGAGCTTCCATGTAGTCGGGCCCTCCGGCCGACCTTTACAGTAGACAGAGTGGGGTCGGGTTGGCCATATTTTCGGTATGTCTTTCCTCTTTCCGCCTCTTTACCCTTTAGGTCTGGTCATCTTCCCCTTTTGCTATGGAAAGGACTCCTTTTAGGTTCTGCCCTAAGTGTAGGGTCAGATACCCTTGGAAGGATGAGCACAGTACGTGCAGCGCCCGTCTCCCCATAGATCACAATGAGAAGCAGTGTGTAAACTCTTTCGGCCCAAGACTATTAAGGAGCGCCGTGTAAAGCGGAGGGCCGCGTACGGTATGTCGCAGGTGGAGCCACCGCCACACCCGCCGAAAGTGACGGAGGCACCTCTGATGACCAAACATCCGTTGCGGATGTGATAGACCTTGAGGCGGACACTTCTAGGTCCGCAACGCCCATCCCCGACCCTTTAAGGCCTGACTCTGGTCTCGCTTCAGGGACAACACCCGGCGACAGGGGCGTACAAGTGCATCTCACTAAGAACACAACTCCTACACCTATTTCGATGGGTACGTTGAAAAAGGTGAAAGCGCCAGCAGGGCCATCGAACATTTCGGCGGATTCCTCAGATCATACCGATCCAAAGCCCTCCTGCATCCGCAGCAGCGTCTTGCGACTGGGCATTGAAAGACAAATAAGGCCGCTGTAGACAATCGGATGGCCTTCAATACCATGTTAAAAAAGGCAGCTGAGCATTTTCAAATCTCTACTCAAGAGGCAGTGCCTGAGCAGGACTTTGTAGAGGATATTCTTAAGGAGAAACCTCCCTCTAGCCAGGTCATTCCCCTTCTTAACTCTTATCAAGAGAAGATTGGCTACCTCCCTGGTATCACCAGCTCTAACCTGGGCAGTGAACCCAAGAGTTGAAAAATGATTTCGATCAGCTCCTTCGGACCCACTATACATTAAAGGACACGCCACCCCCGATTCTCTGGTAGTGACTACCACCTGGAAATGGGCAGGAGTACCCCTTGCCACAGGGGAAGCACCTCCGGATAGGGAATCCAAGAGGCTGTATGCCTTAGGCAAGCGAGTCACCTCGGCTGCCGCATATACCACTCGTATAGCAAATAATACTACGCTGTTGGCGAGTTACACTGACACTCACTGGAACCTACTTCAGGAAGGCTTCCAGGAGGTCCCAGAACCCGCCAAGTCCAAACTTCTCTCTATTGTGGCCGAAAGAACCAGAATGTAATCAAGAACACTCTGGACACGGCTGAAACAGCAGGCAGGTCTCTAGCCCAGGGGACATTACTAAAGAGGCACGCTTGGCTTAGTACCTCAGGGTTTAAACCCGAAACACAGTCCTTGCTCATCAATAAACCGATTGAAGAAGCTAACCTCTTCGGAAAGGCAGTGCATGAGGCGCTGGAAACAGCCAAAAAAGAGCATGAGACTCTTAAGTCTCTGCAACAAATCACACACAAAGACCTTCCCCTCAGAGAGGAGGTACCCTCCAAGGAGTCAGCAACGAGGCAGAGCCAGAGGTAGAGGCCCCGATTCCAGAGGAGCTGCAGCCTCCGGTCAGAAATGACCATCAGATCCAGTACCCCTCCCATGTCACCCCGATCGGGGGGGCGCTTAACATCTTTCCTCAAGGCATGGGAGGGGATAACTTCAGACCAGTGGGTCAAAAAGACGGTCGCCTACGGGTACTGGCGGGAATTCGCCCGACCTCCACAATTCAGACCACCATGCTCACGGCGGCTTTCACCGGACCATCTGGAGACCCTGAATGAAGAGGTGGAAGCGCTGCTGGGAAAGGACGCCATAGAAGCCGTCCCTATTCATCAGGTAAACAAGGGTATTTATTCAGTGTGCTTACTTGTACCCAAAAAGGTCCTCACCATGCGCCCTGTTCTAGACCTGCGCCCAGCAAACAAGTTCATAAAACCTCAGAAGTTTTGCATGGTAACACTACAGGAGGTGATCCCACTGTTGAAGCAGGGGGACTACATGGCAACATTGGACATGAAAGATGCATACTTTCATATTTCAATGTTGCCAGCGCACAGAAAATATCTAAGGTTCATGATAGAGGACAGGCATTACCAATTCAAGGTACTCCCCTTCGGCATCGCTTCGGCGCCAAGTGTGTGTACGAAGGTCCTGGTAGTAGCTGCAGCACACCTGCTCAGGTTATCCGTCCTGGTTTACCCTTACCTCGATTACTGGCTCTTAACAGGAGACTCGTACGGCACATGTTTTCTGAATGTGGACCTTCTCTTCAGTCTGGGGTTCTCTATCAACGAGAAGAAATCCAGTCTAGTCCCCAGTCAAATAAAACAATTTCTGGGAGCTCTAGTCCGGACGAAAGACGGCCTTGTTTTCCCCTTCCAACGAGAGGGTTCAGTACATGCTTTTCCAGATCCTTCAATATGTAGCCAGTCGGGAAGCGACGGTGCGCAAAGGTATGCGTTTGCTAGGAATTATGGCATTGTGCATATACTTGGTTCCCCACGCGCGGCTGCGCATGCGTCCCATGCAAGAGTGGCTCAACAGCCAGTGGTGTCAGGCCAGCGAATGGGAAGATCTGGTAGTTGTCTCGCCAGCCCTCGTTCTCTCTCTCTGCAGTGGTGGTCAAGAGAAAACCTCCTGAAGGGGAAGACCTTCACCACCCCTGCGGTGAAAGCCACTCTCACGACAGATTCATCTCTCACGGGTTGGGGTGCTCACCTGCTTCAGCAGACAGCACATGGTGTGTGGTCCACTCAGGTAGCGTTCAACCATATACATTTACTGGAGCTATTACTTTGTAGACGCAACTACAAGGGAAGACGGTGCTGATTCTAACGGACAGCACTACAGCCATGTATTACCTGAAAGAAACAGGAGGGCACTCACTCTCCGGGGCTATCCAAGCTGTCCCAAAACATTTGGATATGGGCTCTCAAACACAAGATGTTTCTGTTGTCCCAACATGTTACAGGGGAACTCAATCTTCTGGCAGACGTGCTCGGCAGAGATTTTCCTCTGCCCGAAGAATACAAATGGCGTCTGCACAAAGACATTGTGTCCAACGTCTTTGCAGAATGGGGCTTCCCAGAGATCGACCTGTTCGCGACTCAGGAGAACGCCCAATGCCAAGACTACGCCTCCAGGTACCCCCAGAACTGCTCCAAGGGGAACGGTCTCTGGATGACCTGGTCAGGGAAATTTGTCTACGCTTCCAAGGGCGTCAATCCCATCGATTGCTCACCCACACACACTGTGCTGTACCTTACCCATCTGTTAGACACTGGGTTGGTCTTCAATTCCCTTAAGGTTCATCTGTCTGCTCTCTACACCACATCACAACAAAAAGTGTAGTGGTGGAAAATACCGGTGATTATGGCCTTTATGGAATGGGTTAATAGGATTTATCCTCCCATTTCTCACCCAGCTCCTTGGTGGGACCTAAATGTGGTTTTGGCCAGGCTCATGGGAGCTCCCTTTGAGCCAATGCATAAAGCAAGTCTAAAGGGCCCGACTTATAAAACGGCCTTCCTAGTGGCTATCACTTCTATTAGAAGGGTTAGTGAACTACAGGCTCTTTTTGTTTTAGACCCTTTTGTTACAGTCCACAGGGATCAGAAAGTTCTGAGCACTCACCCCAGATTTGCACCTAAATTCATCTCGAAGTTCCATGTGAAGCAATCGATTGAAACACCTACCTTTTTCTAGAATCCCACTAGCATGGCCGAGAGAAGCCTACACACACTAGATGTGCGCAGGGCAGTCATGTTCTATCTGGAAAGAAATAAATCACTGAGGAAAACGAACCAATTTTGTGTTTCAGTGGCAGCTGATAGAGAAGGGGATCCTGTCTCTAAATCAGCTATCTCAAGGTGGATTGTCAAATGCATCACATTATGTTACACTCTTGCTAAGAGAGAACTGCCCTTCAAGCCTAGAGCACATTCTACTTGAGGCACTGGGGCATCCATAGCATTCATTGCAAATGTTCTCGTTGAGTCCATTTGCAAAGCGGCAACCTGGAGTTCTGTACACACCTTTACAAAAAACTATTGCCTAGACACTCATTCTAGGCCCGATTCGCAGGTGGGACCAGCAGAACTAAGACATATTTTCTCTACTGTTCCTTCTCACAACCCACCTCCAACTCCGGGTACTGCTCGCTAGTCTATGCACAGCATGTGATTCTAAGCAGATTAACAAGCATCAGAAGACATGCATTACTTACCGTAATAGCATTTCTGATGATTGTATCTGCTTAGATTCACATGCGCTCTCCGTCCCTCCCCGCTCGTGGTGGAAGGAATATAGACATCTTACTACTTCTCTCTTCTTCATGTACTCACTCACAATAGCCTTGGGCTCCCTCATGGCAGAACAAATACAATCGGAGGGACCCCGGCGCGTGAGCGATTTTGGGTACACTACACATCACGATAGGGATAGTGTTACAGACACGCCTTCCCCCGACGTCCCCTTTCGGTCCCCGAAAGACAAGATGCAATACTCTGCGGTTACCAATGGATGTCGGACCATATGCACAGCATGTGAACCTTAGCAAATACAATCATCAGAAATGCTATTACGGTAAGTAATGCATGTCATAAGTATTCCTACTTTTGTTCATTAATTGAACTAAGTTTATTTCTGACTTCCTTGTGTTAATTTAATAAATTGTATATTTTAATATAACATTATCTGTGTGTTTCTTTGAAGTACTGTATTAACTGGGTTCTGTGTACTTACCTACAGCTCACATTTTCCTCTGATAAGCCTAACTGCTCAGCCACTCTACGAAGGTTCCTTGAGTAGTACAGACTGATACTAAGAGTCGGAGACCTGTAGACCAAATGGATAGTTTTATGAAGTCTTACCTCAAGTGCACTTTAAGAAATCTCTCTAAAAAGCATGGTAATTAAAGGTGCAATATGCACTCCATGCCATACAATAAGTGCTTTTTCACACAATACATTATTAAAAAAAAATCTTTGCTGTCTCAAGAAAAGAAATGACAGTTTAGGGACTTTCTAAAATGTATAATGGGCCTCCAGCCCATTTTCTGGATGTACGGAGATGAGCTGGACCCAGGCACCACGCCATCCACTGGCGATGAAGAAATAAAAACACAAAGCCAGAAGGACGCTGGACAACTGCTGCAAAAACCAACATTGGCTCAGCATATAACACTGTATCCCGATCCTCTACCAAATCGACAGGGAAGACCTCTACAAAGTGCCTTCCTCCCTAAGACTGGTGGGACCAACAAGTCACATTTGCTGATCCAAGTACATTGCTTGTTCTCAGTCCTCAAAGCGTACATCTTTGCATTTCCTGTGCAAGGCCAGGATATTGTTGCAAGGGCTTCCGGCAGGCCAAACAGCAGGAACTCTTTGTGGGTGTGCTTGATGCTCTGCTGGGACTCTGGAAATCTTCTGTACTGCCCTCCACAACTAGACAAGCCTTCAGGAAGAGCAAAGTTCAACCTTTAAGTTGCTCAGTGCCTTCCCACTCCATCGAGGTCAGTGCATTTGTAAATATCTCTGTGAGGGCGTTGCCTTCGTCCTGAAAATGAATATGGTTGTTACCCCCCTACAGTCTGACGTCTCGAACCTAAAGATGACCAGCATTAAACGCCCTAGAACCTGCCATGCGACTAAGATGGTGAGGCAGGTCTTCCCCAGTTTACTGGCACCTGGGATTGTTTCTAACTTTCTAAGGGCTCAGGGGCCTGAGGGCACCTATCTCTTCGCCCCTCCCATTGGGTTTGCGTTGGATGTCAAATTCTGCTTACCTTAGTGCTACTAGGTCTGGTCCAGGGTGTTGGTTACCAGGTCAGTACTTCTGTGGGTCATCCTTGTGAGCCCCAGGAGTGGTAGCTGCTTTTCATTTTACTGGAAATTGACTTAGGACCCTTTTTTGGCATGTTGCATTTGGCATGCAAAACTACTTATTATTTTATCAGCACTGACTGAGTGGGACTACCCACCTCTTAGCTTAGGAACCTTTTGGGACATCCAAAGAGACTTGGTACAGGCTAGGGTTGGACTTGTGAGGTTCTACTATATGGTGCTGGGTACCTTTTTATAATAAGGTGTATGTGTTGATATGTGCCCAACGTCTATTCTCCCTACTTAGTGAATGCATTTATTGTGTGTGATATAATGTAGTGTGAAACCCTTAGTGGGTTATTTAACTGTGAATTGTATATGTGTAATGAAGTAGTTTTACTTGCCTCGGGATATTTAAAGTGTGCCTTAGTAATAAATGAGTGTTATTTTTATAACTTACCTGTGTGGGTCTTTTTCTTATCGGTTCTGCGAAGTGTTTACTGTACTACACAACAGTGGAGACTTGCTGCTTGGTCAAAGCTACTTAAGAGAGTGGCTTTGCTCAACTGCATTGGGGATGTGAATAACCATTGTAATGAATCCGGAGGTTTCATCCCCTCTTCTCTGGGGGGAGCCACCCACTTTGAGGCTAGGGAGGTGAACCTGCTAAGCAAAACCATCCCATTCCCATGGGGAACGCTCTATGATATGGCATTTATAATGCACGTATACACAAGTGTTTCAAGGCGTGACCAGGCAAGGACGGGGGAAACAGAGGGAAGACCGAGACAATGATCTTACTAGGCCAGGTGACATTGAGATTGCGCAAGTGCAGGCGAGGGGGAAGGAGGCAAAGGGGAGGAGGGCAGTGCAGTACATAGGATAACAGTAAAATAAATAAAGACCATAAATAAAAGTGTGACCAGCTGGTGGCAGGTGCAAACGTAAATGCAGGCATCGGGTGTCAAGTGCTGGTAGGGGCTGTAGGGGTACAGAACAGTCCCCGAGTGCAAGGGTTGCCAGGGGGGCAGTGCAGTTGTGCAACTGGCAGGGAGGGGACCTAGGCCCGATATCAGAGGGTAGCCAGGTAACCAGTGCAGTTTTAGTTTCAGCCAGGAGATCAGCAGGGGAGTGGTGGAGAGAAAGCAGATGCAAAGTGGAAGGTCTTGAGGTGCTTCCGGACCCGGAGATGGTTCTCCTCAAGTTTCAGGGAGGCTGTTCCAGAGGGAGGCCCCGGCCGAAGAAAGAGATCTACCATCAACTCGTTGCTTGGCGAAGCGACTGACCCTGAGGGAGTTGGAGGCGAAAGATATTTAGGAAAAGAGAGTTGAAGGTATTGAGGCCCCAGAAGGCCTTGTGGACAATGCAGAGGGTTTTGAACTTAATCATCGCCACTACTGCGAGCCAGTGCAGAGATTTCAATCCTGGAGAGATATGACCCCTGGGCTTGAGGCCAAGGACAAGTCTTGCAGTCCTGTTTTGGATGAGTTGCAGAGGGCCAAGAGTAGAGGCAGACAGATTTAGAAAGAGGCTGAGGCTGTTGCAGTAGTCCAACCTGGAGAGAACCAGAGCTCTGGAAACAGTGATCTTCAGGGGAGGGGGGTCAGGGGGGAGGGATATAACTAAAGCCTTATCTGCATAGGTGGGAATTCAAGAAATTGATGGTATATTCGACTGTGGAAATCAAGATAATACTGAAAGTGCCTTTGGATGTTTGGCTAAAGACAATACTGGTCTTTCTGTGTGCTGACGGCTGTACATAAACACAACATGCCCTTTTTTTGTTACTGAGCGAGAATTAAAGGTATGATCACCCTTGAATGGAGGAGGAAAAGCAGAGGCGAGCCTCTGAAGTGAACACGTCACTGAGGGGCAGAGGTGGCTGTGATGTGGGCAGAGGCCTGTGTGACGGCACACTGCTGACCAGACACTGGAGCGTGCAGAGTCAGAGAGGCAATGGCAGCTCCATTCTCAGAGCTGGTTGTATTTTCCTCAGAGTGCTGCAGGAAACCGAATAACAAGGGAGAGGAACACCAGTTTGTGTGCTTGACTACAGCTACCGAAATTGAAGATTTGCCAAGTGCCAGCTTTGACCTCTCCCAGTGCAGGAGACCCCCGACGTCCTCCCTCTTGTCCCCACGACTGAGGCTCGGGAATAGCGAGATCTGCAGGAACTGCCAGAAACAGAAGTCTTCAGCTGCATCTTTTTCTTCATTGTAAGGTACTGTGAAAACCCGACCGAGAGAACTTGCCTGTCACTGCAAAAGTGCTTGGAACTTTTGAAACTTGCAGGCCTAGTCAGCTTGTGGCTCAACATATGAATCTTTATTTTACGAACTGCTTCTGAGAACTTTGGCAAAGACTTTTCCGTTTAACTATCAGAACTGCTTTATCCTATAGAAGACTTTAGCCCATTGACTTTGGCCTAACCTATTACATTGAATTGGCTCCTCTGGTGAACTCAAACTATTTGCACTGTTCTAAAAGTAACTGTAATATTCGTTTTATTAACCTATGCCTTTTTGCTCTTACTTCAACGTACTCTGCCATTTTGCTCCTCCTTCAAAGTAGTTTAAATGCCTCAGACCCGTACCGTATAAAGTACTGAAGTATATTGTTGTGTGATCTAGATTGCCTCCTTCTAGTGAATGTTTTATAACTGACTGTTGAAAAAATTAATAAGTGTTTAACCAAGAAACCTGGAGTATAAGAGTTTATTGAATACTTGTGATTGTAGACCTTTGTGTAACATAATTACAGCTCACATTCCCTCTTGAGATAAGCCTGGCTGCTCTGCTCCGCTACCAAAAGCTGTGTAGTACAGACTTACACCAAACGTTGGTTTTGCTTAAACCTCTAGTCATAGTTGTGTGTAGTGATCCCAAAGGGTACTGCATACAAACTCTGCCTAACAAGTACTACTCGTGCTGCCACTGAGTGAATTCTCTTAAGCCACCTGTGCCCCGGCAAAGCACACGCGCACGAGTGAAAACTTGCAGACCCGGCTGCTACCGAAGCCTCTGAAAGGGACGCATCGGCCCAGGAACCGTGGATACCTGCGAGTAGGAAGGAAAACGGGTGCATGGGTTGCCTGGGAGGTGCTGAAGGTCCAGGGAAGCAACCAGATTAACGTAGATGCCTGAAACAGAGGGTCTAGGACCCTGAAACAAGTTGTATACTTGGCAGGAGAGTGAACCAAGCAGCTCCAACGCATCCGTGCGAGTCTGGGACCCGTGCCCATAGAGAAACCAGAGTTTCAAATGAAATGGGTCTCGGCCCCTGTAAGTGAAAGAAAGACCGTCCATGAGGGAACACTGGCTTGACAGGAGAGTGAACCAAGCCATGTAAAACATCACAAGTCTGGGACTTTCACCCACATGAGAGGGTGAAAAGAAGAGGCTAAAGAATCCTGGTATTGACAGAAGGTGTCCTACGCTTGGTAGCGGAGTGCCGAGTTAGTAGCATTAAGAAACTGTGGAACCCAGAAACGGTTCCTTTTGAATTGTCCAGTAACATTTTTCTCTACAAGTGAAAAGGGTCTCAGAAGCCTTAAAAGAACAAAAATAAGATAAAGACTAGTGGAAAAGAACACAACCCTAGCATTGGTTTCCTATGCTTGATAGCGAATTGTGCCATGTTGGTAGGATAAAGAAGCACAAACGCAAGATGCATTACCTTGTGAATTGCGCAGTGACATTTTATATAAGAGATTGGGGCTCAGACGCCCTAAAGGAATACGCATAAGATGAGAAGAAATCTAGGGTAAAGGAGCACCAACCTAGCATTGCAATCTTGTATTTTTTTTTAACGTTTACTTTTATTTTCAGAGAGACTGGAACTCTTTTCTGTTAGTTCAAGTCACAAGGAACAGTTTTTACTTTAAGAGATCATCACTGCATAGCTACTTTAGATTTAGTGTTGGGGACAGAGGTAGGTTTTGAGACATGCCAGTGACAGGCTTTATAGTTTCAGACTTCTTGACAATTTCACAATTTTTCTTTGAGGTAGGGGATCCCCTCTTAGCTTTAGGGAGAGAGGCATTTTTCAAACCCTTTTCTTAATAAAAATGTATACCCTAAAACATGCCCCCATTTTGTCCAAGCCTTATAATTGTTAGATTTTATTGGTGTTTGTTAGAGAGAATTCTCAGAAATGTGCTAATTCCCTTCTACCTTAGAGACCCCGAGCTCTTTTGCTGGACTTTAGGACTTTTAATTTTTATCCTGTTGACAGTGAGACCTTTTTCCCACTAACATGTATTTTTCTGTGATTTTGACTCTGTGTTTCTTTTGGTTTTGGAGTCTGACAAGTGGTTTAATTGTTTCCTACCATTGTGTGTTGCCACCACGGGCTGCAATTGCAGCTGCAGTAAAGCTACCCATGGGTGCCCATTTTGTCAAAATGGCATGGTCTTCTTTTTTCGCCATTTCTTGCTTGTGAGGTATTTCTTGGGTTTTACTCCGCGTGCCAAACCAGGTTTAATCCTTTTGTTCGTTTTGCCTTCGCCTCTGGCTCCAGCGTGTCTGGCAGGGCAGGAAGCAAGGGAGGATCCCGAGTCTCCATGGAATGCACCCAAAGATGATTGGCTGGCTTTCCTTGGAGGACAGCCACCCTGCTGTGTGATTGACAGCTAGGCTACGAATGAATGGGAGAAACCTGCATAAAAGGTGAGGTTTTTTGCTTGGAAGGTAGATTCGACCACTGGACGAAGGAATCAGAAGAAGAACTTGGAAGAAACGCCTGCTGCAACTCCTGGACCGTTGGTTTGCCCGGTGAAACCATGCTGCAGTGCTGAAGCTCCGAATTCACCTCAACTAGAGAAGCCCTGCAAAGGACGACTACTCCCCTTGGTTGGTGGGACCTATCAACCACAAGACTAACATCTGGAAATCCTCTCGGAGCTGGTTGTACTTCCATTGCTGCTGCAGGAACCAAATGCCAGGGAGAAGAACACCAGAATCGAGTGTGTCATCTTTAAGTCGGACCCGAGCTCCAGGAAGGTCCTCTGGGCTCCCATGAAGCAGGACTGACCAAGCCTGAGCCACCTCAACAGAGTTCTGGACCCCAGAAGCAAGGAAAGTCTACCAAGTGTCTGAGAACCACGATGGTGCTATTCGCAAGAAGCTGAAACATCAAAGTGCAGCTGATCTTAAGTTTGACCGTTGCTGCCGCCAACCTTTAAACCGTAGTGCAGGAGTCCCCAGATGTCCTCCCTCTTGTCCCAACGACTGAGGCCCAGGAACAACAGGATCTGCCATGCTACTACTGGAACAGAAGCCAGCTGGAACCAATATCTTCAGACCTAAGGTACTGTAAACTAAGGGGTACTTACCTCTTGCTGTGTAGTTTGCATGTCCTCAGTTGAGGCTTGTCTTCCTTTGCAGAGTTGCTTGCAGCTTTGCCCCTCACAAGCCTCTCAGCTTGTGGCCATAAAGTGATTTAATTTTCTACAAAGACTTCTAAAACATGGTGCAAGACTTTTTGCTTGCCTTCAAGAAGTGCTTCAGCGCCCCTAGACTTTGCTCAATTGACATTGGCTGTCCTGGCTCCCTGAAAGACACTTCTATCCTCTGGCTTTTTGCTTTAACTATCCCTCAACAAAAGTCACACATTCTAGAACTTGTGTAGCTGGGAAAGGGTTAATTTACTTTGCATTGGTGGTTCAAAAGTACTTGCCTGCTTAAGAATATTTGTTAATCTTTGTTTTATTCCCTAAACCTTTTCCGTTTGACACCAAACTCTGTATTGCTCTAAATGTACCGTTGATATATCAATGTCCACAGTGTCCTAATTATTTAAGTCACCTGAGGGTGTAGGAAGTATCTGTGTGCCATCCAAAAGGTATCTACTTCTTTAATGAAACTGAGTGTGTATTTTTAAGTATATTTTTGTGTTAATTATATTTTCTCCCTTCTAAAGAAGGCTTATTCAACTGACAGTTAAATTAATAAATAATTGTTTAATCAAGAAACCTAGAATGTAAGCGTTTATTTGGATACTTGTCACTGTGAATCCCTGTGTCACAACCCTACAGCTCACATTGCCTGGCTGCTCAGTCACTCTACCAACTTGTGTAGTCATGCTTATACCAAAGGTTGGGTTAACTATTGCCAAGAGGACAAGGCTGGTGCAGTCTCCCAGGGGGTACTGCATACAGTCTTGCCTAACTGTTTTTCTTACTTCTGTATTTCCTACAGGTTAGTTCTCCAACTGATAGTTAATTGGTTCATTTTACTCCCTTGTTTTGCACTCTACAGTATTCTCAAACTGATATAACTATTATAAAGTAAAGGGTAAGATTTGTTTTCGTTTTCTAGAAGGAACTTTGACGGCACATGTCAGTAATACCATCTGTATCATGACGTTTGCTGTACCCATTATGCCTTACGCGTCGAGGTCTTCAGATTGTTTTTTTTTCCATCGGGTTGGTCGCACTTTGCAGACTTTGTTGTACTATTGCACATGCTTGAATTTTGAGCCTTACTTTAATTCTAATTCGAAAAACCCATTTAGCCTTCCTTGTTTCAGTGCTCGTTGAACGTAAACCAACGCACAATGGCTGCGGGCATCGGCGCTCAATGGCCTACAACTACAGGCTTCAGCCTTCACAGTAGGGGGACAGTGGGGGGAAAACACTCGCCCGTTGATGGTTTTGGAGAATGTCTCCACACATTTCCCCCTTAATAGCCGTTATCTTGATGTCCCCCAGCTTCGATCATGGAAAACGCACCTTTCAAATTCTTTCCGACTGGTAACAAAAAGACAGACATGGGGCCTCATTACGGGGTTGTTGGAAAACCCGCCGGTAGGCAGCGGGTTTCTGGCAACCCTGTAACAGCCGTACCGCTGCCTGATATCCCAGTGCCACTGCAGCATCACAAGTCCCGGTGGCCCAGGATGTCAGGCGGCGGAAACTGTAAGTCCACATTCCCATGGAGTCCCATAGGACTCCACAGGAATGGGGACATGGAAGCACCATCACCGTTACCAACAGTGCCAGTGCTTTAGTGATAACCATGCCTGCAGGTATCGATGCTCCCGGCAGGTCACACCTCCTGGGAGCTCCGGCCCCTGCAGGCATTCTCGTAGTTTGGCAGTCCGGAACCTTCTTCCCGAACACCAGACTTGTAATGAGACCCAAGGTGTATTTATTTTTGCCTCCCTAAACACTACCGGGAGGAGCGATTTCAGTCGTGAGAGCCTAAGCCAAGGAAATTAGAAAATCGGGGATCGAAACTCTGGGCCGCTTTTGTTATGCGGGCTGAGGCATCGTCTGAATACCCCATAGGGGCGGAGGGATCAGATGCAGAACAGGACAGCGTTGGCATCCCTTCGGATGCTGATGAGAATTCAGATCGGGAGATTGAAATTTTCTGAAGGCTGGTACCCAGCTCCGAATGGCAGACGCCACATACTGCTATGGAGGTTCCCTCTGACGACGAGGCTACACACAGTAAAGCAACACATATCATTGTTTCAGCGCATCCATGGGGGCCGCCAAGCAAACATATCTCTTAGGATGAACACACTTTGCCCCCAAAGTCAGTTTCGACACATGCGTTGAAAATGTCAAAATCCATGGCAGAGAAAGGATCCTTGGCGCCTAGCGGCAGGTCGGTGTTGCAAAAGTCATCTTCGAGTTTAACACTTTCGACACATGCGCCAAAGAAAATGGCAATGTTGACACACACAAGTTTCCTCCACTATCAATGAAACACTTGAAAGAAAAAGAGATGCACCCAAACAGGTCCTGGATAAAACATTTATATTTCCGCCTGTTAGGGAGAATTCTCTGTTTAGGCTGAATTTCCTAACCTAGTGAGTCCCCCAGCAGCTTTGCTGGATTTTTGGGGTTTATTTTTTTCTCCTGCCAAGAGTGAGACTCTTTTACCCTCACTCTTGGACATGATTTGAGGGCATCTCTTTGATTCTATGTGTTTAATGGGCTATGGGGTCTTTTACTCCATAGGGCTTCATGTGTTTTTGTGATGTGTGTTACAAGGCACCCTCCGTGCCGTAACACAGGTGTGTCATAGTGACCCCCCAGTATAGACTCCATACCCTGGGACTGACTACTGTCTCCCAGTGCATGTAAAGTCACCATTGACTTTACTAGTCTCAAATTCTGAACAGAACCAGTATAAACCATCATATTGTGGACGTACTGGCCGCGGCAAATCGATTGCCCCGGGGTCTGTTAGTCGAGGGGGCACGTCTCCGTCCCCCCTGATCGAGTTTTGGCTGGTGGCAGTGGATACTACTTTTTATATTCGACTGCGAATATATCCCTATGAGATTTCCCATTGTTCGAGGCTACCAACTTTAATTATTTAATTCCTATAGCCTCGAACATACCGCCGGTTTATTTATTTAATATTAATTCTCCGGTTGCTATTTTTTGCCAGAACTCTGTTCTAAAATGGCGTTTGTGTTCGCTTCTGTGACTCCAACCCAAGTAGAGCCCTTTGTTCCACTTTTTGGCGGGCTTCTCTACAGAAGCCCTCCAAAGTGGTGTCACTCTGTCTGGGGTACTTAGGAGGGGTGGAGGGGGATTTAGGCACCCTGGACTGAGTTGCCTAGGCAACTCAAGTCGCACTCCGTCCTGATTGGCCCAAGTGGTGAGCCAGCCGGCCGGCTCACCACTTAGCATGTTTGAGTGACAGCTAGGCTGAGTGAATGGGGGTTTTCTGCATAAAAGCAGGGCTTTGGGGACTGGAACTTTAGAAGTCGCCACAGGACCTAAGAATCCAACGAGGGAGAAGCTGAGCCGACCTGCTACGACGACACCACCGGTGGAGCCCTGCTGAACCGTCTCACCACTTTTCCCGACGACAGAGGAGATCTCCAGCCCGGGGAGTCTTCTTCCTTCGACTGGTGGGGATAACCAGTCTGCTTCCTTTTTCGCTCGCTGGAACATCTCGTGGCCGCCTTGCCTGTGCCAAGCACCCCGGCAACCGGGATACCACGTTTTACCACTATCGCGAATCAAAGGGTAGTACCTTTAACCGGAAAACTCAGCGGCTGGTTTCTTCCCTGGCAGTGCAACGACCTCCATCTTTCCTCCACGTCGAGATCTTCTCTTCCTCTGGATGACACCGTGACTTGCACCGGCTGCCAGGAACAACTGTCCCCGCTGGAGGATCCTTTCCACATAAGGTACCGTGTTCCGCCTGGCTTCCCTTGCAACCGACTGTAGGGGTAGATTTAGCCCCGGCTTTCGACCCTGGGTTAGCCTGGGACATCCTGGCTAAACTTTTCTGAGCCTAACTAAAACCTTTCCGAACTCCCTGCAAGACTTTTTAAGCCTGTTGTCATTGTGTGATCTTGGGTGCATTTGTGCCCTGCTCCCTCCAAGAGTGGGCCCGGCCTATGGACTTTGGCTCACAAGTAACTTTTGACTTTCCTGCCTTGCTTAAGAGTTCCTAAGTATTAGTGTGGTGTATTTTCCCTCCCTTTTTCATTAACTTATTGGAGTGCCATCTATAGTTAAGCGCTCACCTCTGTTTGGAAATAAGTGGTGTTAACTAAGACTTGTCTGATAAGGAATAAGGAGTGTATATATAATAGTAATTGTGTTTAGAGTGATTTACAATAATAGTGCTGGAGTGTTTCAATAAGTGTGTTTTTAAATAAATAATTATATACCTTGTTACCAAAGCTCTGGTCAGTGTTTGCTTGTGCTATTGTATCTGAGTGCCTATTGTGTATACTTTGCATATTGCCTAACTCTTCTTGAGGGAAGTCTGACTGCTCAGCCACAGCTACCAGGTAAATCTGGGTGGTACAGACTGCTACCAAGTAGGTTTACTGCCAACACTTGTAGTCTTAAATTATTTGCAGTGGTCCCCAAGGGATCTGCACAGGTTTCTGCCTAACACCGCCAGTATACTCGCCTATAAGTCGGTCAGGGGGATGGACCAAGGAGCGTTTTGATTTCATTATATGGACACGGTACCCTCCTTTATGAATGTTTTAGAGAAACACCCTTTCAATCTACAAGACCAGTTTTTACAGTAGGATACTCCATGAAAAATGGGAGAGGACCAAGCCACAGCCCTATATGAAGAACCAGTGGAAATTGAGAATTTTAGTGATGTGAACAAAGATAATTTTGCTGAAGACAATGAAGGTGATGATTTGGGAGACCTCCCTACCCTCGCTGGATATTGTGTGTTTGGTAAGATTTTAATTTCAGTGATAAATCTTCCTGACCTGTGTCAATCCCAGGACTTTTTTGCTGGACTTTGTGATTTATTTTTCCCTTATTCCTAGGTGAGCGGGAATCTCTTTCCACCCCCTCACCTAGTCTTTTACTCTTTTTAGTGGTGACCTTTTTAGGTCTCTCCATAGTGTATGATTGGAGTTATAGTTTACTATAACTTTTAGGCTTAGGCTGGGTTGCACCTTTTGGGCTTCCTTTTCGAATTCTCTTATTTCTCCGGCATGGGGTCTGGCATGGATTCACATGCTCATGAATATTCCCCGTCGTCAGGCTGGGAATCCTCGGTAAAGAAAAAACCAGTATCAGTTTCGTTTCTGATCTGACTTTCGTAGTAATAACCAATCACTGGTCTCTGCGTCATACTGACCACAGCCAATGACTGCCCTCTACCTAAGCCCCACCTCTGGCAGCCATCTTCAGATTTTTACCGCACGTTCATGTGTTGGGATCCTCGTGCTATTGCTCTCGAGCGTTAGTGCTATTTTTTCACGTTTTTTCTCAAAAACTTCGTTTTTTCGGTCAAAAGAGCCTCAAGCTCCACCGACTCTCTATCCGATCAACGGGGACCCGTGTCGGATTCGTCTGCGCCCCTCAAGGGTGAAGATTTCGTCGAGCTACGCTTTTGGAGGACTCCAGAAGTTTCTCAGGCCCGGTCATGGCCCAGGAGAAGGGAAGCTCGACGCCCGGAAAGCTGTTCAGGGTCTGCCCTGGATGCCAGCTGCAGAACGTCTTCAAGGAGGACGAACACTCTTTTTGTCTCTACTGCCTACATGAGGACAAGACGCACGTGGAGAAGGACTGTGCGTTTTGCGGCAACATGTCGGAGCGGACCATGAAGGACCGCCATCAACGTCTCGCCAACTGGCTAGAAGGGAAGAGGCCGTCCGGCGAGAAGAAGAAGAAGAAATCTGAGCGGTCTTCTAAGACCTTTGAGGACGCCCCGGCGACGGGGGTCCAACATAAGGCCAAGCACCGCGAGTCCGCTGGCACCGGGAGCGCCGAACGGTCGGGCTCTACGGGCGCCAGGCAGGGCGCACCCTCCCCGGCACCATCAACCACGAGCCAATGCTCTGGGTCGGGTAAGAGGAAGGCCGAGCACCCGGCGAAGCTCCTGGAGAGGCCCCGGTCGAGCTCGAAGGCGGAGGGGGAGCGAGGCGGTGTCCCCCCCCTCAAGGAAAAGGCGGTGAGCGCACCTAAGGTGGTGAAGGCCTTAATCCATCCGGCCAAGCCCTCTATCGAAACTGTCGCGTCGGCCCTGGCTCAGCCTGTGCAGGCTACACCAGTGGTGGCGACCTCGGGGCTCAGAGTCTCCCTGCCACCTCGGAGGGAGTCCTCTTTTGTGCCCATCGATAGGACCCCCGTGAAATCCCCCGAGGGGAAGAGAAAGGGGGGGCAGGGCGTCGTCGTAGATTCGGCTTCAACCTCGGAGGAGGAACTGGTCGAGGTCTTAAGCCACGGCCTCGGCGTGGAAGAAGACCGGCCCGTCGGGATGGATACCGACGCAGGTGACGACGACATCGTCGAGGGTACCGACGGGGCCCCTGATCGCCCGTCGGATTCCCCTCTGCCAGCACCGCAAGACAACTCGACGGCCATTTTGTTGGCTATACAGTCCTTATGCTCAGAGATAAGGACGAGACTACCGTTGCCGACGGAGGAACCTCTCCCGTCGGGGGACCCAGAACCGGGACCTTCTGGTGTTCCCCCTACTAAGAAAAGAAGGATCCACCCTCCACCTCCTTTTCAGCCGTCGCGCCCCGTCCAGCTCTCCTCCCCGTCCACCCGAGGGGATGATACGGGGACTGACACGGCAGCGACGGGTACGGACGACGAGGTATGCGACGAGGATGTACCGTCGTCGCCTCCCACCAGGGCTTCTCCGCCCGACGAGATTGGATCGTTCCACTCCATGATCACCAGGGCATCCGAGCTTTTTCAACTCTGCCCTGAGGAGAAGAAGGAAGGTTTCCTTTATCAGCGGCGCGAGGCCAAGAGGAAGACGGTCCTCTCAGTGCCTCTATTGGACGACATTTGGGATGAGGGCCTCACCCTCCTCAAGAACCCTTCCACGACGCCAGCTAGAAGAGACCGGTACGAGAAGAAGTACCGGGTCCCGGACACGGCCCCCCTGTGCCTCCGGGCGCAGCCTACCCCGGACTCCGTCGTCTCCGTGGCGGCCAGGAAGAAAGCGGGGGGGGGGGTGCGGCCTCCACATCGACTTCCCCACCGGACGGTGAGGGAAAGAAATTGGACGCTATGGGACGCAGAGTCATCTCGTCGGCAGCGACGACGATTAAAGCGGCCAACGCCTTGGCTATCGTGGCCCGCTACGACAGGGAGCTCTGGTACAAACTGGCTCCCCTGCTGGACTTCCTGCCGGACGACAAGAGGACAGAGGCCCTGGAGATCCTGCAGGAAGGTGAGGTGGCTTCGGACCACGCCATTACCGTTGCGACGGACATCGCCGACACTGGGTTCCGCCAGTTGGGCAACGGCGTTTGCCTTAGGCGGCGTGGATGGCTCAAGGTTACGGACTTCCGTCAAGACGTTCAGACCAGAGTCCTGGACATGCCCTTCGATGGGAACAACCTGTTTGGGAAAACAGTGGACGATTCCCTTCAGGCCATTAAAGCGGACACTGAGACGGCCCGGGCCCTGGGAGTTCTGCAACGACGGACGCCCTTTCGGAGCAGCGGAGGCAAGGGCGCCTCCAAAGGTTCCGGCGGCGGTTTCTCCACCTACCGTCAAGCGGCCCGCTCGTCGTCTCAGGAGGCCTACAGAGGACGAGGCAAGTCTGGCGGACCCCGCCGTCGTCGCCAAGGAGGTCAAGGCGGCAAAGCCTCGTCGAAGCAGGATTGAACCGGCCGTGGGGTCGGGCCCCCACCGAAGCACCCCGGTGGGAGGCCGGCTGGCGAGCTTCGTCAGCGTGTGGGAGTCCATCTCCACCGACCGTTGGGTGCTGGACGCCTTGGCCCGGGGCCACGCGCTCGAGTTCCAGAGAAGGTGCCCGCGCGTCCCCCCCCGTGGGCAGGAAAGAACTTCACGTCCCTCAACTTCTCCTGGAGGTAAAAGCGATGCTCAGGAAGGGCGCCATCGAACTCGTCCCAAAGAGGCTTCGGGGCTCCGGAGTCTACTCGAGATACTTCCTCGTGAAGAAGAAGACGGGGGGATGGCGCCCCATCCTGGACCTGCGACGTCTGAACAAGTTCATCAAGGCGCAGAAGTTCCGCATGGTCACCCTCCAGCACGTCCTGGGTCAGCTGGAGGAAGGAGACTTCCTGTCGTCGTTGGATTTGGAGGATGCCTACTTCCATATTCCCATCCTAAAGGGGCACCGAAAATTCCTCAGGTTTGTGGTCCAAGGGCGTCATTACCAGTTCAAAGCCCTCCCCTTCGGACTACGGTCGGCACCCAGGGTATTCACCAAGTGCCTCGCACCGGTGGCGGCGCAGCTGCGCCGCGAGGGGGTCCACGTCTACCCCTACCTGGACGACTGGCTCATCCGAGCCAAGACGAGGGAGCTCGCCATGGTTCACACGGCAAGGACCGTCCAACTTCTCACGGACCTGGGATTCTCCGTGGACTACGCCAAATCCCACCTGGTACCCGCGCAAGACGCTCTGTTTCTGGGAGCGAGGCTCAACACAGTGTCCCTTCTGGCCTCCCCGTCGGAGGAGAGGACCAGGACCATCCTGGGCAAGGTGCAGCGGATGTTGGTGGCCGATGCGGCCAAGGTGAGGTCCATCAAGTCCCTCCTCGGAATGATGTCTTCCTGCATCTACCTCATTCCCATGTGCAGGCTCCGGATGCGCCCGTTGCAGGAGTTCCTGGACGCGCGCTGGATCCAAACGACGGGCAGCTTCGAGGAAAGGATCACACTCGACGAGAGTTTCCGACGAGCGATCCGGTGGTGGGGCACCCGCGCGCATCTGACGGCGGGCTTGGACTTCCAGACCCCAGCCCACCAGGAGACAGTGACCACGGATGCCTCCCTGGAAGGGTGGGGAGCGCACACCGAAAATCTGCACGCAAGAGGCCTTTGGCTGCCGACGGAGAAATCCCTACATATCAACGTCCTGGAGCTCCGTGCAGTGTTTTGGGCCCTCAGGTCCTTCCTTCCGTCCCTCAAGGGCAAGGTGGTGAGGATCTTCACCGACAACACCACCACCATGTTTTACATCAGGAAACAGGGCGGAACCAGGTCCCCAGCACTGTCCAAGGAGGCGCGCAGGACCTGTGGCATTGGGCCATCGCCCAAAGGATATTTCTGGTGCCGTTTCATCTGGCAGGGATGAAAAACACCATCGCCGACTCACTCAGCAGGGAGCTGCGCTCGTGCCACGAGTGGGAGCTACGGCAGGATCTAGTGGATCGCCTCTTCCGACGGTGGGGCACACCCCAGATCGACCTGTTCGCGACGGCGACGAACTCCAAGTGCCGGAGGTTCGCCAGCAGGTTTCCCCAGGCGAGGAGCATGGCCGATGCTTTCTCGTTCCCCTGGGAGGGCCTGTTCCTCTACGCGTTCCCTCCTTTGCCACTGCTAATCCGGCTCGTCAACCAGCTCAAGAGGTCACGGTGCAGGATGATCCTCGTTGCACCTGCGTGGCCGAGGCAGATATGGTTCCCGGACCTTCTGGACTTGTCGTCGTCCCCGCCAATCAAGCAGCCGGTGGACGCGGATCTACTCTCCAGAGAAGGAGGCGCCATCCTCCACCACGACCCGAAATCGCTGAACCTGCAGGCCTGGCACCTGCAGCGCTAGAGTTTGGAGGATACGACATACCGGCCGACTGCAGAGAGGTTCTTGCAAAGGCCAGGGCGTCCTCGACTCTTAAATGCTACGGACACAAATGGAAGAGGTTCTCTGTCTGGTGCCACGCACAGAAGATTAACCCTCTACGGATTACGGCCCCCCAAGTACTGCCGTACCTGCTGACGCTGGCCAAAGCTGGACTGGCACACGCGTCCATCAAGATTCATCTTGCTGCGATCTCCCGATACACCAGAACCACGGGGCGGACGTCCTTGTGGTCTCATCGTCTGGTGAAAGAGTTCATGAAGGGAATGTTCAGATCGTTCCCGCCGGTGAAGGCTCCGGCCCCGGCGTGGGAGCTCAACGTGGTGCTGACCAAGCTCATGGGACCTCCGTTCGAGCCTCTGCACTCAGCTCCGTTGAAATTTCTGTCGTGGAAAACAGCGTTTCTTGTGGCCATCACCTCCGCACGACGAGTGGGAGAGATCCAGGCCCTTTCCTGCAAGGCCCCGTACTTGACTTTTCACGACACGAGGGTAGTGCTCAGGACGCACCCCTCCTTAATGCCCAAGGTACCGTCGGACTTCCATCTCAACTAACCCTTGGTGTTGCCTGTGTTCTTCCCGTCGCCTTCGTCGCCGGCTGAGAGGACTTTGCACTCGCTGGATGTGGCTAGAGCGCTGAAGTTCTACGTGGACCGCACAAAGTGTTTTCGGAAGACGTCACAACTCTTTGTGAACTTTGGACCTGTCAATCAGGGGAAGGCTCTCTCGAAGGCTTCCATTTCCAGATGGCTCTCCGGCTGTATCATGTACTGTCACCGGTTGGCAAACCGACCGCTGCCTGGCCGTCCGAGAGCCCATTCCACCAGAGCGATCGCAGCTACCACGGCGTTCCTATCTGGTGTGCCCCTGCTGGACATATGCAGGGCTGCTACGTGGAGGTCGACGCACACCTTCCAGGGAGGAGTCCAGGGTCGGCCAAGCAGTGCTGCGCAACCTGTTCGCCTGAGGTGAGCCTGGTGAGGAGGTAAGATGCTTAATGTTGAGTTTGATGTGATGCTTAATATTGAGCCTTTGGCACCTCCCGTGGTTGTGCATGTGTGTACTGCTATGTACTGCTATGTATTCTTTATTCATGAGCATGTGAATCCATGCCAGACCCCATGCTGGAGAAGGAACAAGTTACTTACCTGTAACTGTTGTTCTCCAGCATGGGTCTGGCATGGATTCACATGCGAACCCTCCCGCCTACCCCTCTGCGGCTCTTCACTTGTTCATACTGCCACTTCACGTGCTTCCAAATCTGAAGATGGCTGCCAGAGGTGGGGCTTAGGTGGAGGGCAGTCATTGGCTGTGGTCAGTATGACGCAGAGACCAGTGATTGGTTATTACTACGAAAGTCAGATCAGAAACAAAACTGATACTGGTTTTTTCTTTACCGAGGATTCCCAGCCTGACGACGGGGAATATTCATGAGCATGTGAATCCATGCCAGACACATGCTGGAGAACAACAGTTACAGGTAAGTAACTTGTTCCTACTCTTGCGTCCCGTCCCCTTTCCTCCATACTGCATGGGTGTCCCTTCCAAGGGATGGGAGACAGAACCTTTTTCACCAGAAAAAACCTTCTTCCCCTTTAAATTCACCGGCGCGCTGGGATGCGGCCCTGGGAGCATGCGCTGCCCTGACTCCGCCCTCTGGCACCACACCTCAGTCCCCTTTTCCGCATCGACGGGAACGGGCCGAATTCACGAGCGCTCCTGGGTTTGGCTTCGGCCGTGTAATTCCACACGTGGATACTTCTCTTTGTCTTTTTTGTCTTTCTTATCCTTCAGGTACTCGGTCCTCAGGCGTCGCGCTCCTCCCCGGTGCATGTCGACTTCCAATGGGTTCAGCAGGTCCATCCGGCAACGGGCGCTTACCAACTTCAGACCCCCACGCCCTCTGCCTACATTGCCTTGGCCCAGACCACGGTTGGCAAGCTTGTACAGCGTGCAACGCCCTGTCATCGAAATCGCTGAAGACCAGTTTAGCCAGGTGGAGGGAGCTATTCCAGAAGTCGCCTCCAGAGGACCTCAAGAACTTAGTGAAACATTGAGCCAAGGTAGGGACTCTATTTTCCATTGCACCCCACAAGGGAGATTCCTTCCCAAGGACACGCGCGCACGGTAGGGACCTCTCAGGTCCTTGTACCAGCACGTGCACCGAGGCTGCTCGAGCTACCGGCCTACTGGCCGAGGGATTCTCAGTTCCTCCCAGTGACGGTGCTGAGGGACCGGAAGGTTCTTTGACCAGTGTTAGGCAGTATTGCATGCAGTAGGCTCTGGGACCACCACACACAACTAGGACTACAGGTGTAAGCAAGACCAAACTTTGGTATAAATCTGTACCACGCAGTTTGTGGTAGCGAGCTGAGCAACCAGGCTTATCTCAAGAGTGAATGTGAGCAGTACAAGTATTTACACAGAGGACTTTCAATCACAGTGGTACAAGTGGACACTTCTACTCCAGATTTCTTGGTAAAACACTTATTAATTTATTACACAATCGTTTATAAAACATTTCACTAGAAGAAGAAGAAAACTTAATATTATATACCAATACACTTCAATACAAAACTAAGTTTTTTAGACAGTTTGAGCTCCCCTGAAATAGGAGCCAAATGGCAGTTCTGTTACTTAACAGTGAGCAAAAAGTACAAAAGTAAGTAGAATAGATTACATATACTTTCTAGGCAGTGCAAATAGTTTCAGTTCACCAGAAGAGTTAATTCAAGTCAATAGGCCAGGCCAAAGTCAATGGGCTAGTGTTCTGGATAGGGAAGAGCAGTTCTGGTATCAAACAGTAAAGTCTTTTCAAAAGTTCTCAAAAGTAGTTTAAGCGAAAAAAAATCATTTGTGGGGTCACAAGCTGATTAGGCCTGCAAGTTAGGAAAGTTTCAAAAATGTTCACCATGAGAGTGGCGTTCTCTCAATCGGTTTGGTACAGTACCTTTATATGAAGAAACAAATGTTGCTGAAGTCGTGGCTCCTGGCAGTTTCTGCAGATCTCGCTGACCCTGAACCTCAGTCGTGGGGAAAAGAGGGAGGACGTCCGGGGACTCCTGAACTGCAAGGGTTTGTTGAAGAAGGCAAACAAGATGGAGTCACTTCAGTTCCATTAACTGTAGATTCAAGATCACAAACTGGTGTCCCTCTCCCTGGTTAATCCTAACCAGCCTTGTGAATGCTGTCCAGGTGTCTTATGAGTTGATTGGTCCCACCAACTTAAAGGAAGAAGCCGTCCTTGAAGGAGCTTCTCTGTCGAATGGAGTTTAACAATTCGGACCTGCAGCAGGGCTTCACTGGGCAAACCAATGGCCCAGGAGTTGCAGCAGCCATCCTCATCCAGCTAGTCTTCGGTTCTTTCGTTCCAGTGGTCGACTATGCCCTTCAGTCCATGAGACTCGCCTTTTAAACAGTTCTCTCCCTTTCATTCCAGCCTAGCTGTCACTCACCCAGCAGGGTGCTGTCCTTGCCGGACAGTCAGTGTTAGGGAGAATTCTCTGTATAGGCTAATTTCCCAAACCTAGTGAGTCCTCCAGCAGCTTTGCTGGATTTTTGGGGTTTATTTTTTTCTCCTGCTAAGAGTGAGACTCTTTTTCTCCCACTCTTAGGCATGATTTGAAAATGCCCTTTGACTTTGTAATGTGTTTTGAGGGCTATGAGGTCTTTTACTCCATAGGGCTTCATGTGTTTTTGGTAAGTGTGTTACATAGCACCCTCAGTGCAGTAACACAGGGGTGTCATAGTGACCCCCAAACATAGACCCCATACCCTGGGACTGATTACTGTCTCCAAGGGCATGTGAAGTCACCATTGACTTTACTAGTCTTAAATTGTGAACAGGACCAGTACAAACCATCATATTGTGCAAGTACTGGTAGGGGTAATTAGATTGCCACTGGGTCTGTTTTTCGAGGAGGCACTGTGCAGTCCCCCCTCGTCGAGTTTCTGGCTGGTGGCAGTGGTTACCACGCGAAATATTCCACCGGAATATTTCCCATGGGATTTTCCCATTCATTTTAAATGCACCACTTTTTTGGTGCAATGTTAAAGATACCGCCGGGTTATTTATTTAATATTTATTCCCCGGTTGGGTCTTTTTTGCCAGGGCTCGGTTTTAAAATGGCCTTTGTGTTCGCCTCTGTAACTCCAACCCAAGTCGAGCCCTTTGTTCCACTTTTGGCGGGCTTCTGCACAGAAGCCTCCAAAAGTGGTGCCACTCTGTCTGGGTCTACAGGATTTGTGGGAGGGGGGGGAATAGGCACCCTGGACTGAGTTGCCTTGCCAACTCAAGTCGCACTCTTGTGTGATTGGCCCAGTGGTGAGCCGCCCGGCTCACCACTTAGCATGTTTAAGTGACAGCTAGGACTGGTGAATGGGGGTTTTCTGCATAAAAGCAGGGCTTTGGGGACTGGAACTTCAGAAGTCACCACAGGACCTAAAGAATCCGAAGAGGGAGAAGCTGAGCCGACCTGCAACGATGACAACACCGGTGGAGCCCTGCTGAACCGACTCACCACTTCCCGACGACAGAGAACATCTTCATCCTGGAGAGTCTTCTTCCTTTGAACTGATGGGGTTAACCAGTTTGCCCTCTTTTTCGCCTTCCTGGATCGTCTCGTGGTCGAATCGCCCGTGCCAAGCACCCCGGCGGCCGGATAGCCACGCTTCACCACTACCGTGCATATAAGGGTGGTACCTTTTAACCGGGAAACTCCGCGGCTGGTTTCTTCCCTGGCAGTGCAACGACCTCCAGCTTTCCTCCACGTCAATATCTTCTCTTCCCCTGGACAAAGCACCGACTTGCACCCGCTGCCAAGAACAACTGCCGCCGCTGGAGCTTTCTCACCATTTCAGGTACTGTGTCCCGCCTGGTCTCCCTTGCAACAGACTGTTCAAGGTGTCCCCGTAAATCCTTGACTCTCTATCCTGGGGTGACCTGGGACCTGTTAACTAACTTTTCTGAACTGATCCAACTCCTTTTGACCTATCTGCAAAGACCTTTAAAGTGTACTTCAACTGTGTGATCTTGGGCACATTCCGTCTTGCTCTCTCCAAGAGTGGGCCTGGCCTATGAACTTTTTGCTCTACAGTAGACTCTGCCTTTTTTGACTTCCTGTGGTTCTTTTAAGTGTTGGTATTGTGTGCTTTACTATTTCTGCCTTTTCTCTCCCTTTTTAAATAATTATTGGAGTGCCATCTTGGTTAAGCGCTCACCTCTGTTGATAAGTGGTGTTCTTTTCCTAAGACTCGTCGAATAATTAATCAGGGAGGTGTATATCTTTCTAGTGACTGTGTTTGAACTTGCTTGACATATTAGTGCCAGTGTATTTTTACAAGTGTGTTTTTAAATAAATAATTATATACTTTTATACCCAAGCTCTGGTCAGTGTTTGCTTGTGCTACTGTATTTTTGTGCCCACTGTGTATACTCTATATACTGCCTAACTCTTCTTGAGAGAAGTCCGACTGCTCAGCCACAGCTACCAGGTAAATCTGGGTGGTACAGACTGCCACCAATTGGGTTTACTGCCAACACCTGTAGTCTTAAGCATTTTGCAGTGGTCCCTAAGGGAACTGCACAGGTTTCTGCCTAACAGTCAGCCAGCCAATCACGCCAGAGTGCATTTGGGTCTCCTAGGAGACTAAGCACAGGGAGTTTTTCGGACACCTCCCTCACTTCCTGCCCACCCCAGACACTCGGGCGCAAGAGGCGGTTTTCAGTCCTGTAGCCCGCCAAAGGCACACAAAGGGACCAAACCTGGTTTGGCGCGCAGAGACAAACACAAGGACCTTTCCAAAAAGAAATGGTGAAAAAAGAAGACCCGGACTCGTTTAAACAAAGGGGCTTAAGGCGCCATCTTGAAAAACATGGCTCCTGTGATTTTTAGCTACTGGTGTTAGTGGTCAGGAAAAATCATGGTAGTGCCACCAGCCTTTTCAATAGGGATGGGTAGCATTTGACTGCTACATGAGTGTTTGGACACGGGGGATACTATGTAACCCCTCCAGCACTCCATTGTAAGATGGTGTGTGCTGGGTCTAGGTATTTGGAAAAGACTAGTAAAGTGAATTTCACTTTACATTTTCTGGGAAACAGTAGAAGATCCCAGAGAAGGTATTTAAACCTTGGGGAAGTCTTAAAGATACCCCTGTGTCACTGCACTGAGGATGCTGTGTAACACACACGAAAAGATGATGCCTATGGAGTTATCTAAAACTCAATAATCAAAGAACACAAGTGAAAAACACACATCAAAATACATGAGTGGGAAAAAGGGTCTCACTCTCTCCAGGTTAAAAAATCAAGTCCTCAAAATCCAGCAAAGTTGCTGGGGGTCTCTAAGTTGAAGGGAATTGGCACATTTATGAGAATTCTCCTTAACAACTGGGTCTCCACCCGAGGGGCTCTGCCCCGTTACTGGCATTATGTCTGAGGTGCCATGCCCTACTACCCGCAATACTGCTGAGGGGACGTCTAAGCGCAGCTCTACCGGCCCACGCGCCGAGGGCGTCACACCTGCCGACCTAGGCCCGAGGAGCAGGGTAGGCCTCGCAATCCACACTCGAGAGTCTTGGAGGAGGCTGGGCCCAGCGAGCCGAGCGACATGACTCAGGCATGTGGCAGGCAGCTCAACAAAATGGCCACCGTGCAGGCATCGGCACCCATCCGAGGCCATTCCAGGAGTTCGGCGAAGAATGAGTGTCAAGGTGGGACTGGCCTCAACCAGGTACGCGGCCTACAGCCTATCCTTCATTTGTACAGGGCAGGTTCCCACTGCGTCCTCATGGGCAGGGTATGCAGTGGCTCCAGCAGCCTCCCGTTACCCCGTCGGTACCCCCTACCACCTCTCCGGCCTGTGAAGAGGGGTTCTTCGAGAGGTTCCTCAAGCTCATGAAGTCACCTCGGATGGGGGTTATCAGGGATGTGCTCCCTACACTGCTAACCCTCAGCCTCCGGTCCCCATACCCCAGCCTCCGGCTCCTCCACCTCCGCAGGATCCTCCTGACCCACAGGATACGGATGAGGAGGCGGATCCTGACACGCCATCTTCAGCCAGGGTCTTCCATGTATGTCTTGCAGTACTGGCGGTGTACCTGGGCCTACCCTAACCCGAGGTTGAGCAGACGGCCGAGGGGCTTCTTGCTGAAGTCCTCACACAACGCCCCTTTGCCAAAACTGGAATTCCACTGCAGACCGATGTAGTCCCCTGGGCCAAGAAGGGTTGGCTCAAGCCACACTCTGGCCAGCCGGTCAAACACCTGGACGGCAAGTACAGGCAGATGGAGGGGGTTACACTTTTGCCATCGGCCCATCGTCGGTGATTGCTGCAGCATCACCATACTCCAAGCCTCAGTCGTCCCCAGCCTCCTCCTCGATGACGCTGCTAGGCAAGGAGGAGAAGATCTTGGAGGCGTAGAGGAAGAAGCTGTATTCCAACGCATCCTTGCATCTTCGTCAGGCCAACGCTGATGCCATGCTGGCTGCTGACAACCAAAGGTTATGGCGGGAAATTGCGGACTTCCTCCCAGATCTCCCTACGCAGAGCCAATCACGTTTCAGGGCGGGACTGGCTGAGGCCAAGCTGGTGCTTCAGGACCTCATGGAATCCACCATGGCCCATATTGACACCTGTGGCCGTGCCATCTGTATCGCCACGGACATGAGAAGGATGGCCTGGCTCTGGGCAACAAAATTCAACCCGGATGTCCAGTAATGCATACTAGATCTGCCGTTGGGGGGAGGCGGGGGTGGAGGACCTCTTCACTCCACCACGGACGTGGAGTTGGACAAAAAGAAAAACGGCTCATAAACGGCCAAGTCTTTATCCATCTTGACAAAGACCACGTCGTACACCTGGTCACAGCAGCGCTCCGACAGGGGGCGTATGTACGGAGGCTTCCGCGGCTTCCAGGAACGGAGATCCAGGCAGCTTGACCGCTCACCGTCTCAAAACCGGCGCAACAACAAAAAGGGGAAGAGGGGATTAAAGGCTTTTTCCAGTCCCCCTCCTCCGCGACAGCCTCAGAGGGAAAGAAGGCATGAAGCACCTCTCCGGGTCCACGTATCTTCAGTGGGGGGGCAGGCTTGCTCTCCATGCACATTTTTGGTGCTAGAATTTCCCTGACCCCTGGATCCTCTCTGTAGTATCCACGGGGTACCACCTACCCATCCCAGCCTCTCCTCCACTCCATCAAGTTGGGACAGACACTCTTCTGGCGGCGATCTGGTCGCTCGTAGAGAGCCAGGCAGTGGAGGAAGTCCCAGCCTCCCAGCAAGGGTTGGGCTTTTACTCCTGAATTTTCCCCATTCAGAAGAAGAAGAACCAGGCGGGCCTGAGAGTTGTGCTGGACCTTTCCACTCTCAACCTCTCCTCTACAAAAATTAAGGATGGTTACGCCAGCCTTTATAGCAGAGACATTGTGCAAGGGAGACTGGATGTGCTCCCTGGATCTGAAGGACGCGTACCTACACGTCCCGATTTGGCAACTCCATCGTTCTTTACTACGATTCTGGATCATGGGCTACCATTTCCAATACAAGGTCCTCCCTTTTGGCCTCAACTCTGCCCCCAGGGTCTTTACCAGCCTCATAAATACAGTGGCTGACCTCCTCAGAGCGCAGGGCCTCCACATCTACCCATACCTCGATGACTGACTCGTCAGGGCTACATCTCCGGAAGCGGTTCACCGCTCTTCCCAAGCCCTTATGAACACACTGCACGATCTGGGCTTCTCGCTCAATCTCAAGAAGTCGCAGCTGCTGCCCACACAGACTCTGACATTCTTGGGCCTCATCTGGGGCACGTGCTCCGAGAAGGTATTTCCGTCGGAGAACAAGATCTCGGCCATCAAGAGGGCCACCACCCACTTCCTCAGCAGAGAGGTGACATTGGCACGGTGGTACTAGTATCTCCAGGGTCTATTGGCGGCGGTCCTATTAGCCGTTCCACACACGAGATTGAGGAGGATTCAGCTGCACTTCACGGCCTCATGGAACTAGGAGCGGGGCTCTCAATCCGAGATGATCAACGTTCCTCCATCTCTCCACCCAGACCTAACATGGTGGTCCACGGACTGCAACCTACGGACGGGCAAGCCCTTTTCGGCCGCTGACCCCGCAGGCCACCATCACTCCTCACTCTAGGGCTGGCCAGCTACCCTGGATGATCTGAGTCCACGGCACCTGGACTCGACAGGAGCAGGAATACCAAATCAATTGGTTAGAGCTGGACGCCATCTGGCTAGCACTCCGAGCATTCCTACCACTTCTCCGGGACAAGGTTGTCCTCATCCAGACAGACAACTCGACTAGCATATACTACGTCAACAAGCCAGGAGGCGCCATATCCCCTCCTCTGTGCAGACTGGCTATCAGCATGTGGGAGTGGGCCCTGGAAAACATCTACCTCACGGCAGTCCACCTCCCGGGGGAATCCAACCTGGAAGTGGACCGGCAGATTGGGAGCGGACAATTACGAGTGGCAGCTAAACGACCTTGTTATTCAGGAGATCTTCAACAGGTGGGGTCATCCCCAGGTGGATCTCTTTGCCACCTGGCACAACAAGAAGTGCCCTCAGTTGGCCTCCTGGCAGAGACCGGGCCCCGGCTCCCGAGGCGGTGCATTTCGGCTTCAGTGGAATGGCAAGACGGTTTATGCCTTCCCGCCCACTCCGCTGATTCACAGACTGATTTGCAAGATCAAGGAGTCTCGCCAGCTCAACATCTTCCTAATAGCTCCATGGTGGCCGGCCAGGCCATGGTTTTTGGAGCTGGTCAGCCTCTCAGAGATGCCTCCGATTCACCTCCCGACGGGCCCAGCACATCTTCCTGCGCAATAGGGGGGCAGGGTCATCCACCCATGCCTCAGAAACTAGCCTTCACAGCGTGGTGCCTGAGCAGGTAACGCTGCAGAACTTCAGCCTCTCCCAGGCTAATCTGGATTCCTACATGGCACATGGAGCAAGGCTACTAGGGCCCAGTATCAAAGTAAATGGACCAGGTTCTGCCACTGGGCAGACTGCAAGGAAATCGACCCCTGGGCATGTACTTTGGATGGCGTGCTCTCCTTCTCGGCGCACCTCGCCCACTCTGGTGTGCAGGTGGACACCTGCCGTACATACCTCACACCCATCCGGGCTTACAGGAACTCAGAGGAGGGGATATTCTCCGCCAATCCTATCGTCAAGAAACATTTGATGGGGCTCGCAAGGCTCTACCTGCCCATCAAGCGGCCGCATCCTGTGTGGGACCTTAACATAGTCTTGGGTGCCCTTGCGCACAAACCATTTGAGGCAATGGCGTCTGCGGACATCAGGCTGGTCACCATCAATACAGCTTTACTAGTCGGCCTCACCTCGGCTCGTAGAGTCAGCGAAATCCAGGCGCTGGTCGCCTCAGAACCATATACTACCTTTCACGGGGACAAAGTAGTCCTCCGGACACACCCAGCATTTCTGCCCAAGATGCCATCTGGTTTCCACTTGAACGATGAAATAGTCCTTCCTACGTTCTTTGGCGATCCTAAGGACGAAGCACAGAGAGTGCTTCACTGCCTTGATGTCAGGCGTGCCCTGAAATTCTTCTTGGGACAGGACCAAGGGCTTCTGCAAATCGGACACCCTATTTGTCACTTTCGGAGGCTCAAGACCAGGCTATCAGGCCTCCAAGGCCTCCATATCCTGATGGATGGTCTCGGCCCTCAAAGAAACGTACGAGGGCCAGCGCAAACCGCCTCCGGCCAACATGCATGCCCACGCAGTTGGGGCCAAAGCAGTGGCCATCGCATTCCAGCGCCATGTCCCTTGGCAAGTCATAAGCAAGGCAGCCACTTGGGCCACTCCCTCGGCTTTCTGCAAGCACTACTGTTTGTATGCCGGCTCTAGATCTGATGCGGCTTTCGGACAGGTGGTTCTCAGGAACCATTTGTTTAAGGAGGTCTCTCCACCCTGGGGCTACATTCATTTGTAATCGCCCATGCAGTATGGAGGAAAGGGGACGCGACGTAGAAGTAATAATATGTTACTCACTGTAGTGACCAAGTCCCCTTTCCTCCCTATGTCGCACCATCCTCCCCCCTTAATACTGGGGTCATTACGCAATGTTAATCTATTGTTGACCCGTCAATGGGGACTGAGGTGTGGCGCCGGATGGCAGAGTCAGGGCGGCGCATGCTCCCAGGCCTGCTCCCACGCAGACCTCTGAATTTAAAGGGAAAGAAGGGTTTTTCTGGTGAAAAAGGTTCTGACTCCCGTCCCTTAGAATGGACGCCCATGCAGTATGGAGGAAAGGGGACTACGTTAGTCACTACGGTAAGTAACTTGTAATTTCTTTGAACTACTGTTCCCAAGACGTAGAGTGGGATTCCCATCCCCTTTACATTATATATAGTGAGCTGGCACACACCCCACCTTAACTTTGAATTAACTTGAATGGCTGGTGGCAGTGTAACTATTTTTATGACTTTTAGTCCTTATTACTTGCACGCTGTCAAATTAGCATCGATAATGCACAGGAGGGCCACCATTCTGCTGGTATGGTGGGTTCCTTCTTTTTTTTGCCATTTCTCGTTTGCTTGTTGTTTCTGAGCTATTATTGGGCTGTTTTAGGTGGAAACGACCTCGGTTGAAGACTTGTCTTCGCCAGGAATCCTTTGTATTCCCAGCAGAGGCTCCAGAGTGTCTGAGAAGGCAGGAAGCGAGGAAATAGTCCAAAGCTCTGCAGCCCTTTGCTTTCACCTTGCCTGAAAGGAACCAGATCCCACTGGGAGGGCTGGCTCTCCTGATTGGACAGCCAGGCCACACCTTTTTGTAAACTGCAGGGAGAGTTTGCAGACTTTGTGCTGTAGTTCCTGAGAAATTCTCTGAACCTGGAAGCTGCTGACAAGTGGATCACTGGAACCTAATCTGAAGAGGTAGAGGAAGAAAAGATGGCTTTAACGATTTCCAGCGATTGGTTAGCCTGCTGTGTAACCGGATCCTGATTTAACCCTTCCTTCGAAGTGACCTGGGGATCCTGAATTCGTAGACTCCTAACCAGAGGCTGGTGAGATCCACTAGTCATGATAAGGGCTGCAAAACGAGCCATCCCTCGATGTGCTGTGACCCTGCTGGGCTGCAAAATACCCCAGTACCTCTACCCTGAGTGTAGTGCGTGGTCTTCATAGTCTGAATCCTGCTAAAACTTTAGTGGACTCCTGCTGGATCTCCAGGGATTCGAATCGTTTCTCTGAAGTCCCCTCACCAGAGTGCAGGACCGAGAGAGTGAAGAGAATCCGACCGGCGATGTTCTTCATCTAGCTCCAGTAAAAAGGTGCCAAATCCACAGAGACCTGAGAATCTGAGAAAAATCTGTTGCTAAAAGCTTTCGTCTCCAGACCATGAATCCAGGGGCTGGGTCCTGAGCTGCTGCATCCTAAAAGTATCCAGCCAGAAGCTCTTCTTTTCTCCTTAAGGTACTGTGTTGGCTTGGGTAGTACTTCCCTTAAGTCTTGTGTGAATCCTGTGAGGCTGAGGGGGTGATTTGTGAGGTTAGGGGTTTTCCCAGACAATTCGCCCTGGCCTGTTGCTGGAACGCATATAAGGGAGCCTTCTGTAACGTCCCTGGCCAACTCTCAAGATAATACTTGTTGAAGAAGATGTCCTCTGGAGCTCTGACTTTCCTGGAACTGAAACCTATCCTGACCTGCCTAAGGCTGGCTCCTAGACCCCTAAGGTCTCATGCTATAGATCATGGAAGGACTACAACAGATATGTCTTCTGTCTTGAAAACTATAACAAGTGTGAAAGTACTTGTAAAGGAGTTAGTGTTGTAACTGTAACAATTGCTAGTGCGAGCCACTTCTATTTAAACAGTGGAACTGTCATTTTCCTGTTACAATTGTGGTCGCAAGCACTACTATCGAAAGTCACCTATAAAAAGTATGTACGTTGCTGGACGTACTTTGAATAGGATTCCACATTCGAAAAAGTAATGTGTTGGTTCCGTTTTACTATGCTTAACTGAATGAGTGTAAAGGCTTACCAATAGAGTTTACATACCTTGAATAACAAGTTGTCATTCTTAAAGTGTGCCATTGGGTTTGCTTTCCCTTTATCAGCTTTATACAGATCTAAAATAGTCTGGAAGTTAATACTCGTCTTTGTATTGCTTGTAGCCCCTCTTAAAAGTATATGGGTCTTTACTTGCCTTGAATAGCTGCTGCTCTTCTAAACTTGTAAACCTAGGTTGTGCTTCCCCAGATTGCTTTAGTGCTATTTTAAAATATTTTCCTAAAGTTCTTACTTAGCTTAGAAACTGTATTGTACACTTTTGAAAAGTATACTGGGTACAACCAGCTATTAGGTAGCGGATAGTTATACACCAATAGGTCAATTACTTTTCCTGAAATACATTGCATCTTCCTTAAACTTTAATTGGGGTTTGCTTTCCCTGAATTGCTTAGTGCATTCTAAAATAGTTAAGTGTTTGCACTTATCGAGTAGCTTTAGGCCCTAGCCCTGAACTGTGTTCTAAAAAGTAATGTTGCAAGGTGTATATTTGTAACCGGGTTAGTCTATTAAGTGATTTCTACAACTGAGTGTCACTGCATAACTGCTAGGAATTACTGATTGCATTCTAAAAGTATGTATATCTAACCTGGTTTTACTCCCCACAAATAGGTGACTGCCATTCTGAATGTGTTATAGGTTTGACTCACCTTGACTGCTGATTGTTATCTAAACAAGGTTATGCTTTGGTTTGTAAACAATAAGTATTGAGTTTTTTATAATTGTGTTTCTGGAGCTTGTGGATCTGCTTAGATCACATGCTCTGGATAGTCGGACATCTAGTGGAAGTCAGAGTATTACAAGATTTGTTTTAGAAAACCGACGTCGACCGGGCGTGTTTAGTATTACTATCCCTAGTGTGACGTGTACTGTACCCATGGTCCTTCACGTGTCGAGGTCCCTCAGATTGTTTTTTTCCGCCATTGAAGTTGGTCGCAAATGCAGAGTTCTCTTCTAGGCTGATGCCTTTGATTAACTAAAAGTTGTACTTGTAGACTTTCTTCCTTTCGTTTGTTGTTCGCCACGCCGCACGGCTGCTCAACCACTCGACGGCTCCTGACGAACACCAACATCGCCGACGACTGTTCGATTGATGACCAGACGCAGCCTTTACAGGCTTCGGCCCATTACATTAGGGAGGGCGGGGGGAGGTTCTTTATACTGACCTCTTTTAGAGAATGTTTATTCCATCATCCCCTTCTTCTATTTCACCCATCTGCCCTTTTAAAATATATTGGACAAAACCCCATTTAAATTCTGAGTGTGCAATCACAGTCTCCCAAGGGATCATGCCGAAAAGCATTGTAAATCCTATCGGCTTTTCCGGCCAAAAACCCTAAAGGATCGGCGGACGAAATGCTGTCCAGGCAGAGACATCCATAGACATGACAGAAGACTCCAGCGAGGGTAGTATCGGGGTCATGAGTGACGCAGAGGGCATACAGTGACCATTGGAACCCCAAGTGTGGGTCCCCGACTCCGAGAAGCAGGCCGGCAGTCCTTTGATGGAGAAGACCCCCGGCGGCCAGGGCACACAGGAACACAAACACACGAAGGACATACCCCACGTCGACTCTTGGCGACAGCATCGAGGTCCATGAGGGTACCGGGGGCTTAAAGCCTCAGGTACCTCACTGTCGTCTGGGCCATCGCGCATGCTTTCGCCTTTTGGCAGTTCCCAAAAATTGAAAATGAAGGTCGGTTCGGACAACGCTTCTAAAAAGGCCCTCCTTTGCGCACCGAAGAACAGGTAGCGAAAGGCATTTTGGCTTACCCAAAGAACACGCTGACAATGCAAGCAATAATTAAGAAACATGTCAGCGCGTCACTACTTAAGATGACGCCGCTGAAAAAACACGACGCCCTTAACCCCAAAGGACACCCAGAAAGAGTTTTCTACCCCCATAGACTCCCTCTCTGTAGCTATGCGCCATAAAGATACCACTCCCTCCTAGCCCACGCCTGTTGAGGATGTCTCTCCCTCCCAGGCCCCTGTCCTTTCAGGCTTCCCACCCTCATGCCATTTTACTCCGGAACAGTTTAATAAAAAATTAGGCAGATTGTCCTTTTTCGTGAACTTTATGGATAGACACCCTGGCCAACTGACAGCTCTAAGAGACACCTCACAGCCAGGGGCATCAGCAGAGCCACCCCCTGCGAAGAATTCTCGCCTTGAGCCACAGCCAAGCACCTCTGCTCTAGGCACTCTGGCCTTGGCATCCCAAGACACCTATCAATACCAAGTCGCCTCTCAGGACTCATATTATGATGACCAAGCAGACCCAGGGTCTCAGGGCAGACCTCTATTGCCAAGACCAGTTTTGCGACGATGATGGTGACAACATTTACAAAGTACAGTCGCCAGACCATCAGGACCAGCCCTTGGCAGATTTGCCGTTTGACAACCAGCTCCAGTATAACAAACTGCTACTTAAGGTGGCGCAACATTTCAATATCGACACTCGGCAGACACAAGTCGACAAGGACTTCATGCAAGATATACTGGGGGACAAGAAGTCACTCACCCAGTTTATACCTCTCGTGCAGTCAGTCCAGAGACTTATCCAACCAGCCCTACTAACGCCTAATTTTACGAGGGCGGTCAACCCAGGGATAGAGAAGCTATTCAGGCTGCGCCCTCTGGCACCTTGTATTTTAGGGGCCAGCTTAGACCAGATTCCCTAGTGGTCACTACCACTCGAAAGAGGAGAGGTACTCTGCTGGCGTTGGCAGAAGCCCTGCCAGACAAGGAGAGCAAGAAGATATATATGGTTGGGAGAAAGGTCACCTCCTCTGCAGCATACCAGACCAGGATTGCTAGCAATACTACACTGTTGGCTAGTTACGGCTGCCACCAATGGGATGAGCTGGAACGACAAATAGAAACCGTCCCAGAACCTCTAAAAACTGAACTGCTGAAGATGTTCTCAGAGGGCAAACAAATCTCGAACTGCATCCTGAAGAAAAATGTTGATGCAGTGGATAGCGCAGGACGCGTCATAGCGGAGGAGCACTCATTAAGCGGCATGCCTGGTTTAGGTAGTCAGGGTTTTAGATGGAGACTGAAGCAACCCTCCTAAACATGCCAATAGAGCAAAATGTATTATTTGTGAAGGTCGTAGAGGACACCTCAAGCGTGGCAAGGACGAGTACGACACTCTTCCCTTGGGCAGTTAACTAACCAACGTTATTGCCAACGTGGTTCTCCAAAACTCTTAAGAGATTTTTGGGCCTGTGTTTGCAATGCTCCTCAGGCTACTCTCAGGGAGGACAGTCCTCATCCTGGGGCCAGTCACAAGGCCAATGTTCCTCGTCCAACTTTCAAAGGGAATAAAAGAGGCAGAGGTAGAGGCAGAACACCCACAGGGAGAGGCTCAGCCCTCCCAAACAATGACACGCCGTTTCAGGTCCCCTACCATGCCACTACAGTAGTAGGCTGAATCACTCAATTCACCCGCAGAGGAAGGGATAACATCGGACATGTGGGTGTTGTCCACCGTGGCAGGCGGCTATTGTATCGAGCTGATACAAAGACCAGCCGCCGAGACAGAAGATGACAGCAGAAGAACAAAAAATACTGCTGGAAGAAATAAAGGCCCTACTCGACGACAAGGACACCAATCGTCCCGGCAAACAAGGTAAACAAGGGTATTTATTGAACGTACCTCCTTGTGCCAAGGAAAGACCTTACCATGCGCCCAGTACTGGATC
This sequence comes from Ambystoma mexicanum, assembly GCF_040938575.1. Lineage (NCBI taxonomy): Eukaryota > Metazoa > Chordata > Amphibia > Caudata > Ambystomatidae > Ambystoma > Ambystoma mexicanum. The sequence goes on along the minus strand of NC_090922.1, from coordinate 39,735,065 downwards.
TGCGCCCTGCGAACAAATGTCAAACCACAAAGGTTTTGCATGACCACGCTCCAGGAGATGATTCCACTCCTCAAACGGGGAGACTACATGGCGACATTGGACATGAAAGATGCATACATTCATATTTCAATCAACCCTGCGCAGAGAAAATACCTGTGTTTCAGGATGGCGGGAGTACACTACCAGTTTACCAGTTTAAAGTACTCCCATTCGTCATTGCCTCAGCACCAAGAGTATTCACCAAGGTGCTCGCAGTAGTAGCTGCACACCTGCACAGAAAGTCCATCGCAGTATACTCTTATCTGGACGACTGGCTAATCACTGGGGAATCTCCTCAGATTTGCAAGTTAAATAGGCAAAAGTCAATATACCTTCTCTTCAATCTGGCTTTCTCCATCAACGAGAACAAATCAAGTCTAGTCCCGAGCCAAAATAAAACGATTTCTAGGGGCTATTCTAAATACAAAGGAGGAGCTTGCATTACCCTCAAACGAGAGTGTGCAAAATATTCTGTTGCAGGTACCTTAGTACAAGGTTGGTTGCCAGGTAACTGTACGCAAAGGAATGCGTTTGCTCGGGATGATATAATCTTGCATTCATTTAGTTCCTCATGCCCGCCTGTGCATGTGTCGAATGCATGAATGGTTGGCGAAACAGTGGTTGCAGGCAAGCGGACAGTGGGATGATCTAGTGGTTGCTTCGCTAACCCTGGTTCAGACTCTTCGCTGGTGGTCCAAGAACAGTTAAAAGGAAAACCTTTTTGCGTTCCACCAGCACAAGCGATCCCAACTACAGATGCCTCACTCCCCGGATGGGGGGGGGTTCACACTTCCTCCATCACACAGCCCACGGACAGTAGACATACTCTACTGCCCAAAGACATATCATCTTCCTGGAACTCTTGGCGGTCCTCAAGGCTCTTCAAGCCTTTCAACAGCATCTGAAGGGTAGAACGGTGCAGGTCCTCACAGACAACAGCACCAAGGCCATGTTCTAGCTGAACAAGCAGGGAGGCACACACTCTCTAAGTCTGTCCAAGCTATACCAAAAAATATGGAAGTGGGCACTCGAGCAAAGGCCTTTAGCCTGGTGTATTCACCAGCTGCACTGGGCTCACTCCGTCTCCCGAAGGAGCTGCAGGTGAGAACATTATTTGAAAAAGGCTCCTGGACCTTGACTGAGCCCCTAATCGCCACCTGAGGCCCCTGCTTGCCACCTGAGGCCCCTTCAGTCCCTCTTTTCCCGGCCTTCCGCCTACCCTTCCATCCCTCCTCTCGCTTTTCAGCCCGGCCCAGACCCTGATTGGCCAGCTCACTGGTCATAAGTGACCCTCCCAGGGCAGCCCTCTGTCCAGCAGCCCCTGCGGCTAAGGCCCCCAAGGCAAAGGGCGGCTCCAACAGAGGCAGCTCCACATCGTGTCTACAGTTGTCAGCAGGGGAAGCCAGCGGCCAGCCGTCAACCAGCAGCAACTATTACAGTAAGAGGGTACAGGGTAGGGAGTTCAGCAATTACTGAACCCTGGAAGCCCAGACACGTAGCAAACCTACGTACACCTGTATAATGCTGTGATTGCCATCCTCTGCCCCCCTCTCTCCCACTATACAGGATTCTCAAACCTAGCTGTGTCTAGTCTTGTACTCATTTTGCATTGTTAGGTATAGGCCTCTCTCCCTCTATACAGGATTCTCAAACCTAGCTGTGCTTAGTATTGTACTCCAATCTAGCTGGGTCTAGTCTGGTACTCAAATCTAGCCGTGTCTAGTCTTGTACTCATTTTGCATTGTTACATGTTGGCCTCTCTCCCACATTACAGGATTCTCAAATCTAGCGGTGCTTAGTATTGTACTCAAATCTAGCTGTGTTTGGTCTCATACTCACTTTGCATTGTTAGGTATAGGTCCCTCTCCGACTATACAGAATTTCCAAATCTAGCTGTGTTTAATCTTGCTCTCATTCTGCATTGTTAGGTGTAGGCCTCTCTCCACTGAACAGGACCCTCAAATCTAGCTGTGCCCAGTCATCACACCCGAGCAAAGTTGTCGAGAGTAAATCGATCCACATCGAGAGGGGCCCACACTGTGATGGCATTGTGATCACTGGCTTGCACTACGCTGTGATAGTATCACAACTGATAGCCTACACTGTGATAGTATAGTAATCTCTAGCCAGCCTACACTGTCATTATACTGGAATTGCTAGCCTACCTCACACACTAACAATTATGTTTAGACTAACTTCACCCACATCTAGAAGGGACCACACTGTGATAGTACTGTATCAACCCACCACCAATACCTCAGAGAACAATATCGATAGCTATCTGAACTGAGTAGTAGACCACCCAACAGCCGAACGCCCAGTACTGCCCAACTCCCCTGGACAGTGCACCTGTAGGATACACACCTAACCCACCCCATCAACAGAAAAACAGATAGCGCCCGAAATTAACCCAAGCTTAAAGGAATGGTGCGGTCAGAAATATTATTGTCCCTATGGTTCGGCCATGTGTTTTTAACCATACATTGATCGATCGTACAAACATTTCCTATGCACCTTACCGTAGTTTTCATCTTTTGTACACAAGTCAAATCAGGCAGCAGGGCGCAGCCATCTTGTGATAATCATATCAGTTGCTGTATCGCCCAGTGTGTACTGCCTTTGCAGCACTAAATCATATCCCCTGCCCCTGAGCCTGACATCACCAAATCATTGATATTCTTCGCCTTTCTCCCTGACGTTACTGGGCAGCGTAGCCAAACGCGCCCAGTCGTCACCTACGCGACTTGACGCAGAACCCCGAAAACACACATCATCTCACAACACAGCGCGTCACAATTTGGAATATGAAACTGTACTTTAAAAGGAAACAGCAAGACTGTACAATTGGTAAAGTACATTTATTTCACAGTAAATGCTTCGAGAACATTCGGCGATTGGCATATCCAATCAAAATGGAACTTTTTTTCTTTGCTCTCGATCCGCAAATGTTTATCATGAAACACGCGCTGTTCCTTTTGGGTAAACATTGTGTTCGTTTTGGGTAAAAGAAGCACTTTGGTCGCTCAGTGAATTGCAAGGCGTGTGCATCAACTTGGCACTAGACCACCGTAAAGGTTTTTATGTTGCTCCTAATCGCTGGTACAGCGTAAGGGCATATCGGCCCTTGGCGATCGTCCCAAAAAAGAGCCAAATATATCCAGTGATTGACGTGTAGCTGCAGCTGGTGGTTGAAGAAACCATCGGTTGGGGTCTGGAATAGATGACAATCACAGAATAGTAGGATGTACCTGTTTGCAAAACATAAAAATAGAAATGGGTCTCAGTAGCCGATCTTTATTACAATTAATCATTTTACTTATTTGCACAGGCGTGAAACAATGTGAACAGAGAGAACACAACGTGGAAAGTACTCCACTATTTGCTTCCGAGGATAGTGCAATGGAATATGTTCAACTCTAAACGTAATGCGGAAGCTGAGGCAACAATTCGAGGTGCACAATGTAATGATTTATTAGCGTTGAACCAGGGGGAACCGAGTGGTGGTCTACATGCGTGTCGATGCTGGACTGCCCATGTGCCCGGTAGAAAGACCAGCACACAAAGGTTGTACTTGCGTTTCGTTGCAATATGCCACACAGAACGAACAAATACAATGTAACCCAGCAATAACGGTCAGCTAATGTTATTTGGACTAGTTCTGGTATGAAATTGTCTAAAGTGAAACTTGCATTATATTCGGCATTTCCATTTTCTTGGCGTAATGCAGATCGTAACGCAGACTCCGTTCGTGTCGACGATTTTTCATAAACTGATCTTACATATACCCAAGTCCAGTTTTGGAATGGACAACCGTATCATATCTTACGTTATTACACCCCTCCTTCAATTCAATCCCTTTCGGAATGGTCCCTGTCTCTCAAGGTCAAAAATCAATAGAACCGTATACTGTGTGTGCGACGCGTGGGCTTCCTCAGCTCGCAAGCAAAAATTCAAAGCTGGTGACCTTCACTCACAATGAACATACATCCATAGTTTGCAACATATTGTGTCATCGCATCCATGAGAACTGGAATTGTGAAGCACGGACACAGGAGGAAAAATGTGGGGGCTGTCACTGCTCACTGTTCGTGGCGCTGCTGAGGGGTAGGGGGAACTTGGCAATAACAGAATGCGCCCTACTCCAAAATTGTAGACGAGGAAACACAAAAACTGAGTCAAAGTGTGTCTAGCAATAGCCCCACCTATGCTTATGTCACAGCCTCCTACCCCATGGCATGTTTTCACAGTCGGTACTTCTTGCGTGCCTATTGTCTTATGTAGCCTAGGTCTCATCCCTTTTGTGTGACGAGCAGTTATTCGGCTTGGGCTTGGGTAACTGTATGGTAAGGCAACTGCCGAAACCCAAAGATTCCTAAACACGGTTATCCATCTAGCCCTACCACGATCAATGAAAGTCCCACAGTAGCTCGACGAAACTGTGAAATGTGAAAGCACAGTGTTACATTGTATGGCAATCGTAAACATTGTACTATTTGGAAAAAAAAAGACAAAGAGGATAGATTTCAAAAGCGAAATTGCATACTTTATTTGAACACTTCATAAAAACATTGTTGGTAAAAATAAAAACCGATGGTAATCATTTGTACCGGGATTTGAACTTCAACAAGCTCTGCTTTGGGTGGACAGGGCACGTTGGCAATGTATGTGTGCTCTGAACAAAATCGCGCGCAATTCCATGAGTATGAATCTCCAAGACATTAATAATAAGATATTTCACAAAAAATCAAATTCCATTTCCTCATATACTTGCTTGACCACCCATTTTTTGCTTCTTTTCGTAAAGGCCATAGTGTAGTGAAGCATCCCTAAGTTTCCTGCAGTCCTAGATTGTTCACGGCCTACATTCCCGTTATGCACTAATACAGCTAGTAATGTCCTATATTTCATCCCTCTGATGCCGAAATGCAATCTCGTTGGCCTGTACTTTAGGCACATATTGTGGAACACCTCCAAATCTCCTGTGTGACAGAATTCTGAGAGTCCCTTCAGATCTCTTGATAGAGTTTTATCAAACACAATCTTCTCAAGGGCTTTGTGTGGAGGTGAAGATGGAATCAACCACTTCTTCTTCCGTGCCTGCTCCGGGTACAAAGGGCCATGTTCACATTGGTGGAAATGTTGGTTTTCTGTCTAAGTGAACGTTGGCACAGTGGTGCATTAATGACCGCTGTTTTTCCAGTAGAATTTCCACAGACCCATCACATGTTTTGGAGCTCCACCAAAGATGGTTGCTGAAAGACTGGGACCACTTGGAAATACTTTACAAACCCTTTTTTTTTCCCTGCAGCCGAGATGTTTTTATTGATTGATTTGGCAACATGCCATACATCAAATTGATGTTTAATATTTGGAAACTGCTCTCTCATTGTCTTGGCTATTGAAACGTGTCTGTATTTGTATTTGTATTTTATTTATTTCTATAGCGCACCAGGCCCAGGGGCAACCGGGCGCTTAACTTAGTTACAACAAGATGAAAGCATGACAAGGCAATGTGACAGAGTATTACAAGATTATTACAGGAAGATTTACAAAATTTACAAAATATACATTCAAATGAATATCGATAAGGCAGTGATTTACAGGATAGTTAATAAAGGATGCAGAGTAGGTCAAAGTGCAAGTAGGGCAGTAAGCTGGTGTTAGCAGTCTTGGGCGGATAGCCATGCTTTGGTAAGGTATTTGAATTTCAGGAAGGAAGGTTCTGCTCTAAGGTCATTGGGGAGTGAGTTCCAGAGTTTGGCTGCCAGGATGGGGAAGCTGGTTCCACCAGATCTTTGGAGATTAAAACGCGGGATGTCAAGGCAGTTGGCTTGGGCCGCTCTGCGAGGTCTGGTGAAATTGTGGAAAGAGAATCTGTTTGCCAGGTAGCGAGGGGCTTGGTTATGGAGGCATTTGTGTGTGAGAGCCAAGGACTTCAAGGAGATGCGCTGTGGGATAGAGAGCCAGTGCAGGTTGCGCCTGGTGTCAGATATATGCTGGCGCCTGGGAATGTTAAGGGCCGCTCTGATCGCATTGTTTTGGACAATTTGTAGCTTGTTTAAGTTGCGGAGATTAGTACCTAGATAGAGGGCATTACAGTAGTCAACCTTGGATAGTACAAGGGTCCTGGCCAAGGTTACGCAGTTGGCAGTGGTTAGGAACGGGCGACAGGCGGTGATGAGCTTGCAAGTATGCGCTGCTGCAGATGAGACTGCGTTGGATTGTCTAGTCAAGGATAGGGTTGAGTCGATGTAAATCCCTAGGGTTTTCGTGTCCTTAGCAATCGGGATGGTGTTCCCATCAATGGTGAAAGACTTGAAGGCAGGGTCAAGTTTAGTGAGTTTTTGTGGTGAACCAAGAATGAGGAGCTCTGTCTTTTCATCATTTAGGCAGAGGCCGTGCTGGGCCATCCACGCTTGGATGACCTGGTAGATGGCGTTGATGGCAAGGGAGTCAGTTGTGTAGTCTCCAGTGATGAGGATTAGTATCTGTGTGTCGTCAGCGTAATTGGTATACGTGACGCCCAAATGGTCCAAAATATCAAAAAGGGGTTTGGTAAACACGTTATATAACGTGGGCGAGACACAGGACCCTTGAGGCACACCACAAGAGACCGGAGCGGGTGGTGCGGCCGCAAGTGGGGAGAACACACGCATAGATCTATTATCCAGGAAGGATCTGATCCAAGTGGCGGCATTTTCTGAGAAGTGTGCGGCTGATTTGAGGTGATGGCAGAGAATTTTGTGATTGACAAGATCAAAAGCAGCAGAGAGGTCCAGGAGAAGTAATAACGCCAGTTTGCCTTTGTCTTTGAGATCTTCGATCTGCGTTTTTAAGTCAATAAGGGCGGTCTCAGTGCCATGGCGAGGCCGGAAGCCTGATTGCCTGAGTCCCAGAAGTTTATTTGATTCAAGGTATTCCTGAATTTGTAGGTAGGCCGCGCGGTCAAGGATTTTTAGTAAAAAAGGTACAGTGGTAATTGGTCTGTAGTTTGTGGGTATACTGGGATCGAGGGTAGGTTTTTTCAGAAGCGGGATGACCCATGCATCCTTAAGATTGTCCGGTACAATCCCAGAGCTAAAGGAGGAGTTGATGAGCGTAGTGATGAAAGGTGCTAGGTCGTGAGCAGCTTCCTTAATAATAGGTGCAGGACAAAGGTCACCCTGACAATTGGACGGTTTAAGGCTAGTGATAATCTTTTCCACTTCGAGAATGGAGAGTGGAGAGAAGCTAAAAGGAGTCAGAGAGTCTGTGATAGAGGGGTTTATGGTAGGTATAGGGATCTGTAGAGGGTTGGATTGAAGGCTAGATTGTTTGTTGTTGATTTTAATTTGGAGAGTGGCAATCTTACCTAGGAGAGCTTCTTGGATTTTGGAGCACCAGGTGCTATCTTTGGTACATGTGTCAGGAGGGGTAACAGGAGTTTCAAGTTCTTTTAGGATTTTAAACAATTCTTTGGTGTTAGATTTGGCTTGCTCGATGCGTTTGTTATATGTGTCTTTTTTTGCCTGGAATATAGCTTCCTTGTAGTTAAGGGTGGCCAGGAGTACGCGTGATTTGTTAGCTAGAGAGTGATTGCTTCTCCAGTGGGATTCTGCAATTCGTTTTTCTTTGCGTAGTGCTCTGAGATGGGGTGTAAACCAGGAGTTTAGGTGGGCTCGAGGTTTAGGTTTTCTCAGTTTCGAGGGTGCAATGGTGTCTAAGGCTGTAAGCATGGCCCGGTTGAAAGTGTCGACCAGGGCCGTAGGGTCAGAGCATGATGGATCCCGAACATTAAGAGCTGGAAGGAGGAGGGGGAGGAGTCTATCGCAGGTAATGTTGCGTTTGTTACGGGTGGCCATAGCCGGGGCAATGTTGTGAGGGAGGCTGATAGGTTTGGACTCAATATTGAATGTAATTAAGTTGTGGTCTGTCCAGGCGCACTGTTGGTTGGAGGTGATGTTGATGGGACAGTTGAGGGTGGCTAGCCAGTCAAGGGTTCTGCCCTTGTTGTGGGTAGGTTGGTTTAGGAACTGAGTGAATCCAGCGTTAGTGAGGATGTTGTCAATAGACGAAGCAGCGGTGTCCTTGGGGTCGTGGAGGCCTAAATTGAAATCCCCCAGTATCATGACCTGGGAGGTAGCTTTGGTGTTGTGTGTGAAGATGTTGGAGAGGTCCTCCGCGAAGGTAGATAGTGGGCCGGGTGGCCGGTAGAGTAGATGAAAGGTGATAGAATGGTTGGGTGTGAGAGCTAGTTTAGCTGTCAGTGCTTCCAGAGTGGAGGAGTGATGTGTGGCTGAGAGGTGGAAGTTCAGAGCGTTTTTGTGGATGATAGCGATGCCACCTCCTTTAGATTGGATGGAATTACGGTCATGTCTGATAATGTTATAGTCAGGAGGGATAGCGAGGGAGAGAAGAGGACCTGAAGCTGGGTGGAGCCAGGTTTCAGTGATTGCTATAAAGTCAAGGTCAAGGTTGAGGATCAAGTCAGCTACTTCTAGGGCGTGAGCCGAGAGTGATCTGGCGTTGATTAGCGCGCCTTTGATGTTGTTTAAGTTAGGGGAGTTGGAAGATGGTGGTAGATTAGGTGAAAGTGTAGGTGGTGACAGAGGGAGAGGCAGTTTGATGCGGTGAGCTAAATGATGGGAAGCGTGGGTGAGACGCGAGCCAAGTCTAGCATTTCTCAAGGAGATAGAGCAGGGTAGGTTGGGTAAAGGTCTGGTGGCGAAGTGCTGGATCCAGAGGGCTGGGTTATTAAGATAAGGGTTGGTGTGGTGAGCGTGGGATGGCATAGTTAAGGTATGATGCAAGTAAGAGTGGTAGATAGAGGTGGTGGTATGGTATAGTGCAGTGCAGCCAGGGTGCAGTATAAGGATGAGAAGGGTAGGCAGCAGTCTGGTCAGTAGGGTACTGAAAGAGTACAGTGGTGAGTTTGCAGTAGTTAGACTGTTGGTGGGGGGCATGTTGACCTGGTAGAGTCTAAGCGCGCGAAGTCTGGTAAGGAATGCGAGGGCGACCATATGACATTTACACAGTAGCACTAGTCTGTTAGTGACCAGGGGCACAACACAGTTGCAGTGGTCAGTTAACGACCATAAGGCACAACACAGTTGCAGTGGTCAGTTAACGACCATAAGGCACAACACAATTGCAGTGGTCAGTTAACGACCATAAGGCACAACACAATTGCAGTGGTCAGTTAATGACCATAAGGCACAACACAATTGCAGTGGTCAGATAATGACCATAAGGCACAACACAATTGCAGTGGTCAGTTAGCGACCATAAGGCACAACACAATTGCAGTGGTCAGTTAACGACCATAAGGCACAACACAATTGCAGTGGTCAGATAATGACCATAAGGCACAACACAATTGCAGTCATGGGACATACCACATTAGGGGCAGAAAGTGACTGTACTATTGAGAGGTGGCAGTAACGCAAAGAGGCAACAGAGTTGGAGGCATAAGTGTATATAGCAAACAGTTATCGAGGGTGAAGAAAAACCAAATTTAAATGTTTGTGATTGCGGAGTAGCAGAAGACATACCAGAAAGCACAATAGTGTAGACTGAGGGTAACCCCTCTACTCACAATGGATTAGAGGTCCAAGTAGACACTGGCTCCAAGGCTCCGGAGGCGAACAGGGGGCAAACAGGGGCCTTAGTGCGGGCCTTTGTTGAGAGGCCGGCGTTCCCGCCTGCCGGCGGAGGGGATAATTATGAATGGGGAGGTCAACAGCTGATTCGTGCGGCCAGAGCCTCGCTCTGGTGCCGCGATGCGCCCGCCATTGCTGGGCCAGGCGGAAGAGTCTGACGGAGTCAGTCGATTCCAAGAAGCGTTGCGCTTTAGCTATCGACGAGCAACTGGAGATCAATGAATGTGCACGATGGCCATACCTGACTGAGATAAGATGGCAACCCTCGCTCTTGAGGGAAATCGGTGAGGCAGGGTGATCTGACGCACGGCCGAATCGTGTGTAGCTGGAGATGCTCCTTGGCTCGGGAGGCTAGTGCTCATGCCCCTCCTCCGTGGTGTGCTGCTGCGGCTGGAGCGGTAAGGGCAGAGTTCCTGGCCCCTGGCTCCTGTGGCTCCGAACAGGCTCTCAACAGGCCTTTGTATGGCCTTCGTAAGGGCCGCCGGCAGATCCGCCTGCCGGCGGATGTAGTGGCGTGGATAAGCGAGGCTTAGCCTCGTTGTGGCGCCGCGATGCGCCCGGCATGCGGGGGTCAGGCAGGAAGTAGGACAAGGCCAGGCAGGCCTTCGTTGCAGCTTACCAGCTGTTGCGGTATCCGACGATGGGGAAAGGGCTCCTGCCCTCTTCCCTTGGATGGGGCAACGAAGTGAGGCCAGTCAGGCTCTCAACAGGCCTTTGTAAGTGGCTATGAGGTCGATTTGCATTCCCCTCGATTGTAGATATTCCAGTGATTTTATAAAACCAAGTTTCTCCATGGCCACTGAGGATTTACATTCAGACACCTGCACGACCACCAAACTTGCATTTTTTTTTTTTACTTTCCATGTCCTGAAAGTGGTATGTGCAGTACTTAGCAGAAAATCCGGGGCTCTCACACTGTCCCTCGCCGGCTAGCCTGAACCGTTTGTCGGAGAATGTACTTTGAATAGACAATTGTTCAATTTTCCAAGCTTCACTAATGTCAGGGAATAGATAATCATGTTGATATTTGTAGTACTGTGTTTTATAAATGAAATGGAGTCCCACAAACTGACAGCAACTGGACAACTTCCTGAAACTAGAGCCACAGAAAAGTAAAACTGCTGCACACAGTAAATTGCCAGCTGGCATTTTCCCCAGCATTGGTTGAGCGGACCATGAAAATGTTTTATGTAACATTTCACAGGTGGCATGTATTTTGAGGTTACTGCCTTGTGTTATACGATTCACATTCACCAATGGCTTCTCACATACTTCCCCTCTCACTGAATGCACACATTTCAGCATCTTTATAATCTCCAAGCTGCTGTCGAATACTATGTATTTGGCCTCCTTTATTAGACTGTCATCCTGCGTTAATGTTGTTTCGGACTGAACTGTTGTGGACATATCAGCCAAACTGGACATACTATAGTTGAGATCTTTGTCTAGTTCATCGGTCAATTGTGTTGATGCTTCAGTCTCTGTCATTTCAGCATCTGTTACTTGACCATGAATAGGAGAAAACCTCAATGTCGACTGCTTTTTGGGTGGCACTTTTTTGGCGGGTGTAGTTTGTGTCAAGTGGTCTGCGACGAATTCAAAAGTATCTTCAATACATTCAGTTTCATCTTCATCTGGTGGAGCAGTCGCATTGTAGCAATGGTCGAAAAACACTTTGCTGGATTCGCCGGTCACATTAAATTCATTTTCTGGCCATTGGGCAAAGGCATCTCGAGTCTGAACACGCCGCGCCTCAATTAATAGTTCCTCCATGATGAAAACAGTTTGGTAAGCAGCATCTCTCATTTGTGTCGCTGTCTGTGTCCGCATAGTCTGTACACCATCAGGAAACTAGAGGACAGATTGGAAAAAGGATGTTCAATGTAAATCCAACATACAGTATCAGACAATTTACATTAAAAGAAAGCATATTATGAAGGCCTAAGCACAAAACACTTGCTAAAAATAGAAACTGTTTATAAATTACCTTATCTTTCTTTCTTTTCGTTGAAAACTTCTTTACTCTAACGTCACCAACAGCAAGCTGGTGCACCGATTCGGATCCACATGCCTCCCGTTCTATATAAGGATCTTGTATACATCCCTAGAAAAGAGTATCCATTTAAAATAAGTTATTTGTATTACAAATCATATTAGACTGACTTTCTTTCATTAGAGGGTACTGTCAGTACGCATACCTCTGGCTCCGGATCGACTACAAGGGATGTTGTAATTGTAGAGGACACTCCAGCAACTCCCTGAAACACAGTACTTGCATTAGTATGGATGAAAATATTTGAAATTGAACACACACTTTGGGACGACGACAAAGGTACATATCAATAGCAAACCACGAATGAAACATTGTGTGTAAACCATGGGTGCACAACATATGGCCAGTGGGCCAAGTGCGGCCCGTGATGTTGCTGGATGCGGCCCGGCAGGGTTGAATACTTTCCTATTGGAAGGCGGCCCGCAAGCAGCAACGGCCGCCCTCCATTAAGAAAGTCTGTTTTCTTCCTTGCCGGGCTGTGAAAAAGACTGCCCCCCATTGGCTCAGTCAGCACACACTATGTGACTCCTGTGAGCCACGTAGTGTGTGTGTATATGCTGCACCAATGGGGGGCCAGCAGTGCGGCAGACGTGGCCAATTAGGCTTTATGCCGGAAGGCATTTCAGCCTTGCCACGCAAGCCGCACAAAGTCACCCCCCCCCCCCCCGCCTGCCTGCACGTCTTCTCTGCCCTGCAACCCGCCCGGTGAGTTCATAAAAAAATGCTTTGTGAACGACAGCCGGGTGAGCGGGCAGCAGCATGGCAGGCTTTACCGAGCCCCCAGCAGAATGAAGTCAGGGCTGAGCCCCCCCCTCCCCCTGCGGGCCGGAGAGAAGAGACGCAGTATGGATGGCCCTTTGTTCCATCCATACTGTGTCTCTCTCTGGTGGCCCGGGTAAAAGCGGGGGAAAAACGATGTTTAGAAATTGTGGGACAGATGCAAAGCAAGAGGCTCTTGCTTTGCATCTGTCCCTCAATTTCTAAAAATCGTTTTGGGTTTGGTGTATTTGTACATCTGTGCACCCCTGTTGGCAAGAGGGGTGCACAGATGTAGAGGTACACCCAACTTTTGATGGGACAACATCAGCACCTCTCAGGTCAGCTGCTACACTCTTATTGACAAGGACCCAGCACTTCTCAACAGATGTATTTCTTTTTATTTTAATTGGTTAATTATAATGCGTGTACTACCCAGAGGTTTCTAAGCGCGGACTGAGGGAGCGAACCTGTGTTGCGTGGTCCGAGGGAGCGAACCTGTGTTGCGCGGACCGAGGGAGCGAACCTGTGTTGCGCGGACCGAGGGAGCGAACCTGTGTTGCGCGGACCGAGGGAGTGAAGCTGTGTTGCACGGACCGAGGCATCGAACCTTTGCTGCTCTGTGTCGTCTTACTTCCAAGTCGAGCACGTTGCCCCTGAGCTATCCTTCCGATACTCTAAAGATCTGAAGTACATTTAATGATACAGAACCAGAACTATTGAGCAAGTCTGTCATCAGAATAACTCAACACTGTTGTGGTTATACAAGAGCTCATATATTTAAAGGGATGGAATTACTCAGAATTTAGCAGCACTATTCAATAATCCAAAATTCTTAAGCATAGTTAATGTGAAAATACTACACTTCTCACCGTTGGGACAGTACTGCCACTTCTCACAGAGGCTTCTACACCTCTTATGGGGCAGCACTGATCGAGCCTACTGCTCACATGCTCAGAATTGTCAGGACTGCAACACTATACCATTGTTTTCTGTATGTTGAGTGCTTCTTCACCACCAATGTGGATTCTTGGCTCTCTCCCAGTGTCTAAATAGTAGATCTGTCAACATTCAATTGGCAACAGGCATGTCCGGAGCTGCCTGCTGTCCATAAGCTGAATGAAAGAATGAGCTCTCTCAGACACAAGTTATCACCCCTGAACACACATTGAATGAATATGGTATGGATCTATAGATCGAGAAACTGGAGTGACAATTTAGAGTGTTTAAACAGAAATATAATTGTCTTCCCAGATGGGAGACTGACTCCATTAATATACATGGGGTCACTGAGATGACCAAGAGTGAAACTGTACATTCAGTTGTGAGATTACCAGCAACGGTTGATACTATGCTGGAAGGAGTGAGGTGCCCACTCAATATATCACACTGTTTAAAGGTGTGAGACCCATCCTGAATGCTTGCCCAAAGAGCCTTGACCAGAGTTTCACACTGAAGAAGTGAGCATGTGATCCGGAGGATTTGCAGTCCTATAACTGCCAGTGATGTCACTTCCTGTATTTGAGCCCACCCCTTAAACCCCCCCCCCCCCCCCCCAGGAAATTCATAAGTCGGCGCCCCTGTGCCCTGGGCTCGTTGCTCCTTTCCGCAAACAGCTGCGTGTTTCATTCTTCTGTCCTTAAGAGGTGGGGGGGGCATCACTGCTGAAAGCAGTCATTCCACAATGCTGGGCACACTAAGACTGGGCTATAAATAACAATAAACGCTTAGTTGTCATTGGATTCCTTCAGTCAGTATGCTAGCTCAGTGAGTTAAGCTCCTGTCTCTGGCATCGGTGTGCAGCTTTCCGCTTGGCTCGCTTAGTGAGATGAGCCCTTGCCGCTGATGGCTGTGTGAACATTTGATTTTCACTACAGGGGCAGAGATACCCCCCACCTCTGCCTGATTATAAGCAAGCGAGCAGCCCAACCCATGCCAAACATATTTTATAGCACTATTCATAAGGAATTGCAAAAAGTCATATGATTAACAGGAACTTAACCTTAGCAACAGTCTGTCAACCTGCTGAGATACCCTGATAGCCTTCTACTTTAGAGCCTTCTACTTGGGGCATAGTGTTTGCATGAGGGGTGGGTGTCTTGGGGCATAGTGTTTGCATGAGGGGTGGGTGTCATGGGGCATAGTGTTTGGTTGAGGGGTGGGGGCCATGGGGCATAGTGTTTGCATGAGGGGTGGGTGTCTTTGGGCATAGTGTTTGCTTGAGCGGTGGGTGCCTTGGAGCATAGTGTTTGCATGAGGGGTGGGTGTCATGGGGCATAGTGTTTGGTTGAGGGGTGGGGGCCATGGGGCATAGTGTTTGCTTGCAGGGTGGGTGTCTTGAGGCATAGTGTTTGCTTGAGGGGTGGGTGCCTTGGGGCATAGTGTTTGCATGAGGGGTGGGTGTCCTGGGGCATAGTGTTTGGTTGAGGGGTGGGGGCCATGGGGCATAGTATTTGGTTAAGGGTTGGGTGTCTTGGGGCATAGTGTTTGCTTGAGGGGTGGGTGCCTTGGGGCATAGTGTTTGCATGAGGGGTGGGTGTCCTGAGGCATAGTATTTGGTGGAGGGGTGGGGGCCATGGGGCATAGTGTTTGGTTAAGGGGTGGGTGTCTTGGGGCATAGTGTTTGCTTGAGGGGTGGGTGCCTTGGGGCATAGTGTTTGGTTGAGGGGTGGGAGCCATGGAGCATAGTGTTTGGCTGAGGGGTGGGGGCTATGGGGCATAGTGTCGCACTCCAAGAGTGAACCCATAAATAAAGCTAAAACAGGCACAGTTAGGAGATGTACATCTTTTGCTTTTTGTGGAAACCTGACTCAACGAAGGCCATACTCCTCTTGGGCAATCCAAACAGCAAAGTATAGCAGTCCAAAATAATGGAATGTCCAATCAAGTGTCCATAAAATATATATCATTTAATTAAACAGACGATATGCAATAACTAAATAGAAATAAAATAACAATGGATAATGTGTAGTACAAAATATAAGTTTGAAATACAAATAAAAATCATTACACCTCAAAAACATTATTTTTCCATGTGTTTTAATAAGAATTGGGGGTTGAAAAAGCCTCCTGTGACACCACGCCCCACCGTGCCTACCGCCCTACCCACATTTACTTTTCGGCCCACTATAGCCATTATGTAAGGTACTTTCGGCCCTCTGTCAAAATCAGTTGTGCACCCCTGGTGTAAACGAACAACACGATACATAAATATTTTCAGATTATCTGAAATTCCATGCATAAAACAAGTTTGGAACAGAATAGCTAAGTAAGACTACCTGATAAGCGCTCGAACCGGTTGATGACTCAAGGCAAGACATGGATGCGGAATTTTGTTCCTTCATATTCAGTGCATAGTCATGGAGTTGTAAAGGGAAAGTATTATTTGATTTAGAAATGCTAATATTAAAAATTGGCATGCAAGGAGACAGAATACGAGAACATTATGCTTATTTCAATGCATAATATAGCATAGTTATCTGTGCCCATAAATCAATTTTCTATGAGGGTTCTAAAACCAAGCACTGATGTTTAGCAAAATGGTCATTATTTAAAAAGCTATACGATCATATAAATATGGAAAGTATTATAAGTGACATTTACACCTAAAATACCAATCAGTCCATTTAGTTACCTGCTCACTACCCCAAGGCCTACAGCTAAATCCGGAACCGTGACTCACCTGAGGCGGCATGTGAACAAATAGAGTCGGAATAGCATTTGGGAGCAATTTTCGAGTCGTTCTCAGTTGATTCTTCTTTGTGTACAAGGATGCGTCGTACATATTTGGGGTAAAGTGCAGGCTGCAGATGCGGTATCGATCACCCCTCTTGTCCTCCAAGACTTTTTTGACTCTACTTTCAAGCTCTTCCAGCGCATATTGTTATTGTTATTTTGCATTTACATAGCGCCTTATATACCATTGGTATGGTCTGGTAGGTTGAACGCCCTTGGGAACCGAAGTTCAGATCAGTAGAGAGAGTCAAAGATGCGTGTGAGCACTGGGTATGTGTGCAGCTGGTGCGGTATTCGTGTAATAGCTGCTGCTTAGCGGTAGGTGTGGTGGTTGAGAGATCAGGAGTATGTGGTCGGTCTGGCAGGATTTATCCAGACCGAGTGTGGCTGCGTTAGGCCTGAGGAGAACCCCTGGCTGGGGGGTGTGTAACCAGCAGTGTTTTACTTAGAGTGATGTGGAGTATACGGCGGTTGTTGGTATGAGAACAGTTATACCGAATGGTGTCATAGTATCTCTGTGTTCTAGTTGAGTGGTGGTGTAGAGGGGAGAGTAAGCGTGGTGGTGTGATATGATGGGTTGTATGCTCTTTCAAAGCGTTCTCTGCATTCTAAACCATACTATGTACTATATACGTCACGCAATTCTATGCGCGCCAGTCCGTTCCATGCACTCCTATCCACTCCATGCATCCCAATCTGCTCCACACACTCCAGTTCGCTCGATGCGCTGCCGTCCGCCACGCGCGCTCCTGTCTGCCCCACGCATGCACTATGCATTCATCTGTTTTGCGCACTCGGCCCCCTCTACGCACTCGGGCCCCCTCTACGCACTCGGGCCCCCTCTACGCACCCCATGTTTCCATATGCACTCTTTCGCTCATATGCATTTGTCGGCCCTACACACTAGTCTGTTCTATGCTCATCCATCAGTTCCCCGCACTCATCCATTCTACGCACTCATCAGCTCTGCATGCATTCCGCACTCATCCGTTCTACATGATTATCCGTTCTGCGCACTCATCCGGTCTGTGTAACTCCTCCGCTCTAGGCATTTGTTTGCTTTATCCCCTCGTATGCCCCATACCTTCATCTGCTCTACGCATTCAACCACCCTACGCAATCACATGCTCCCCGCACTCGCCTGCTCCCCAATCTCACCAGCTCTCCGCGCTCATCCGCCCTCCGCACTCATCCGCCCTCTGCGCTCATCCGCTCCCCACGCACATCCGGTCCCCATGCATTCAACAGCAATATGCACCTATTGTCAGGATAATTCAGGTGAGTAGGAAGGCAGCGAATATGGCAAGGGAAATGTGCACAAAATCACACAGTGAATAACCTTGAATCAAACAACGTGCACACAAGAACCACGACTCATAATACTAAAACCCAGGAGTGCAGATAAAGTGAAACAAAAATACCTATATATGAAAAGGGATGTGGGGTAAGCACTTAGAACCTCCTTATGACTGAAAGGAAAGTCGGCAAACTCCTTACCCACTATGCTCTTACAGATACTGACAGCGCTAAGCCCACGTAGAGGGCAAGCAAGGACAGGATCTGTGTGCTGACACTCTGGATGATACTGAATAAGGAACTAAGAAACAGTACTCACGAGAACCGGAAAGACCACTTGAATGTCAGTAAACCCACAAACCCAGTTGATCAAACAAGGACCCAGAAGGCTATAACAGCAATGGGTGGAGGATAACTAAATACCGAAGACCTAAGTCAAGGAGCAAGTAGGAATTGTGATTAAAGAAATAGTGAGGAAAACAAAAGGCATTCACACAGGGACTAGTTACTACAGCACCCCACACCTAAATAATCAAATGGGAAATAAATGCAGAAATGAAATGGAAAACATGGCATGGATCCCAATAAGAAGTAAGGATCAGGAGCAGGGAAAATGATATCACAAAAGGAAACCTTACCCACCCATCCAAGGAGAAAAGGCAGGAAACTAAATCTAAAAAAGGAAAGACTAATGCATCAAGTTTTTTAGTAGCAAAGGACAGCATCAAAGAAATAGAAAACACAGGCAGATTGGGCTGCATCAAAGGGTAAAGCACAGGGAAAGGCTGCCTGCAGACAGAGGAAGACAGAAAGGGAAATCCAGAAAGCAGAAATCAATTTAGCACATGAATCCGAAATCCAAGGTGGAGGAACAAGAAACAGGAGCTAGGAACTAGGCACAAAAGCTAGGAACAAGGGACTAGTCACAACAGGAACACTGCAACGATGACCAGCGCTGGACTGAAGTAAACTGAGGCTTTTGAAGCTGCTTAACGAGCACACCCCTCAGGTGTGCCGCCTGCTGCACCTGCAGCCACAGGCATTGCCTATTCTCCACCCAACCTTGTCCTGCAAGGGAGGAGGTGAAGCAGTGAGCCAGGCATTCTGGGAAGCATAGTCATTTGAGTAAAGTAGCATGCTGGCTGCCAAAAACCTGGAATGGATCCGGAAGGGAAGTAATTTGGAAAATAAGGTTTTAGCGCTCCCAATTCATCACAGCACTGTAGCATTAGGTTCGGAGGAAATGTCCAGTAGGGAATAAACCCCAAAACATGCCCCCAAGTGGCGGGAACGGGCGCGAAGGGAGCGAGTCGTGACAGTATACCCCATTCCACTGCCGTCTCCAGGCGGCCGTCACCCGCACAAAACATCTTCCTTCTATGATAGGAGCGCTTTGTCTTTGGAGGTGTCACTGATGGAAACGGTGGCCTGTGGGCAAAAGCAGATGGACTGGAATGAATAGAATCAAGCTGCAGTCTAGAAGAGTCATAGGCAGGCTTCTGGTGAGGAAGAGACTCATGGTTCGAAGAAAGGCACGAAGGACTTGCAGGACCTGAAGCAGAGTTGGAAGGTCCAGGAAGCTCAGTCACTGGGAGTGGACGCTTATAAGTCTTTGAGGAGGGAGGCAGGCTGGTGCAACATGCCTTAGACAATGGTAGAAGCCCTGTTAGCCTTTCTGCCGAGAAGTGGACACGCAGGAGATGAGGAAACTGCAGGTTTCGGGAAATGTTTATGTTCAGAAAAAGAAGGTGGCGGCCGAGGTAGATGTTCGGATCCTCTTCTGTCATCCATCTGGGAAAAGGCTTGTGGTTGAAAGTGACTAAGGTATGACTGCATATGTTCCATGGCTTGGAGGCCTGGAAGTCCTATGGGTTGTTCGAGGCTGGCACTCCCGGTGACAGTCGTGTAGCCACCTTGTTGCACGTGGGATACAACCGCAGGGACGTTTGGCATACTGATAGGAGTGATAGAAGCAGTACTTAGTACATCAGGCACACTCGCAGCAGGAGCAATAACAGGCACATCTTGAACTGCAGCAGTCATTCTCTTCCTTTGGCTACTAGCACCCAACTGGTGCTGCTGCTGGGGGGCCGTGCCCGTCCCTTCCTTCGGGCTCATGCGTGATCCGGCAACAAAAAAAGCTGTCAAGCGGCTGGTCCAAACCGGACCCCAGATGCGAACCACCCAGCCCGCTATCCTGGTCGGCTACTTGTTCGGTGACTGGGCCGTGGCGGATGGTATCCGTCTCCCTCTCGTAGTACTCCAGGCAAGTCCAATGGCCTCGCATGTAAGGCTCTCCCGAATCATGATCCAGCTTGATGTTTCTGAAGAGAGAGCTGGCAGAAGTTTCAGACTCGGATGTTGCATGTTCGGGAGGCTCTGATGTTACAGTCAAGCAGTGGGAAGAATTGTCTTGTGAAAAAGGCAGGCAATCTGGTGATCCCCCTGAAGCATACAAAGGGCTGGCTGGACCTTCATCGGTAATAAATGGTTGGGATTCATTGGAGCAGAAGAATATGCAGCAGGATCTGACAGTGTAGACAGGTACACCTCCGATATTGGCCGCGAGGCTGAGAAGGATACAGGTCTCTCATGAACTGAAGCCAAACTAGCAGTAGGCTCTGGGACTGAAGACATGCGCTCAGGATGTGCTACCGGAGGCTCCATGGCTGAAGGATAATCCGCTGGATGAGTCACTGTAGCCGAAAACAGGCATGCCAGAGGAAATTCTGAGGCTGAGGGCATGCAAGCTGGAGCCGTCTCGTTAGCTGAAGACAAACTTGTCAAGATCTTTGGCTCTGACCACGTACATGGTGAAGGCTCTTGAGTGACTGGCAGACATAGCAATTGTTCATTGATTGAAGACACGTGTGTCAACGATGACTGCAGAGCCGTGGACTGGATAATCGAAGAGTCAATGGTTGTAGGAGGACAGACTGAAGTCCCAGAAGTAGACAGACACATTTGTGGCTCAGGAATGGAAAACACCTTTAGGGCAGTTGACTCCTTGGCACCGGTAACCAATGACTGAGCTGTACCCCTGCAGTCCCTCTCCTTAGCGGATGGCAGAGAGTCTCTTCCTTTGTAGAAGTCAATATCAACCAATGGAATCACCATAGTAAAGTCTCTGTTAATCAGGATTTCGTCAATTGTCCATTCTTCTGTCTTAGCTTCTGAAAGTGGCAGATTAACAATCAACAGTTCAGGAATCGTCTGCCAGGTTTTTGGTTCAGTATCCTGTGGAATGGGTCCATCAAAATCTGAAATCTGTACTGTCTCTGACTGTTCGTGGTGACCAAAATTGGCAGAAGAGCGAACACAGAGGTAGCATCGTTTTCCACATCAGCCTGAACGTCTACTTCAGTCTCAGCAGCAAGATCAAGGGCAGAACCTAAGCCTACAGTAGTGACTGATTCTGTGTATGTCACCATTGTGGATTGTGTTTGGAAATCAGAAGCATGTATGTTTTCAAGCTCAGAATTATGACAAACTGCTACACACAAACCTTTGGGTAAAGGAGTAGCTTGTAAATCTTCAGCTAACTGCAATCCCTGACAAACAGCAGAACAATTGTCAGAAACTGTGCCCAGATTAAGCGCTGTGCTAGAAGAAAGACTTTCACTCACAATAGATCTAACATATTGACAAATATCATGGTTTACCAAAGTCTCTGCACTCAGGGGCTGAACAGTGTTCACTTCATCAACAGATAAAGTCTGAGGTGCATTCAGTAAAGAGTGCAAGGTCTTATTCTCTTCTTGTAAAGAAATGAATTCTTGTCTTAACTCCTCAAGCTTAGCTCTTAGCATGCCCTGCATTAACTGTACATCACTATCAGTAGGCACAGGGGGGAGGCATAGTGGCATCAGGGCTGGATCCTACACTAGCAATCTGGATGTGCACCGATTGTACATTGTCATCTACTGCTTGCAGGTTCTGAGATTTATACTTTCTCTTACCAACTTGGTCTGTGTTTCCTTAAGCAAACTATTGACATTAGACCTCTTGGCATTAGGGACTACAGTTTGTACTTGTGCAAAGGAGTATGCTTTAGACTGAGGGTAGAAAACAGAAGTTATGCAAGGAACCCCTCCATTCTTTGTTTGTACCATGAAACTGTTCAATCTGAGGTGAAACACAACTGGAATCATGGGGATCAACAACAGAGGTACTCTTGTATAAAAGTCTAACAGTGTGTTGTTTTCTGCTGCTAAGGCTTGTGCTGACATAGAATCTGGATCAGAATAAAAGACAGAACTAGGATCAAGCAATGTAAGATGTGCCATCTTGTGGCGAAAATACTCAGCACGTAAATGCCCATTCGTGACAAGGAGTTCATTTAAGTCGGGACTAGTGATTTGATTGTCACACGTAAATGTAGGGGAAGCCTTCTGTACAAATTTGTTAGAGGCCTTGCTGCCTTTCTTTCTTAAACTTGCCATATTCAATGGGAATTTTGGGCTGGTCATTCTGTCAGGATTAATCAGGTGAGTACAAAGGCAGCGAATATGGCAAGGGAAATGTGCACAAAATCACACAGTGAATAACCTTGAATCAAACAACGTGCACACAAGAACCACGACTCATAATACTAAAATCCAGGAGTGCAGATAGAGTGAAACAAAAATACCTATATATGAAAAGGGATGTGGGGTAAGCACTTAGAACCTCCTTATGACTGAAAGGAAAGTCGGCAAACTCCTTACCCACTATGCTCTTACAGATAATGACAGCGCTAAGCCCACGGAGAGGGCAAGCAAGGACAGGATCTGTGTGCTGACACTCTGGATGATACTGAATAAGGAACTAAGAAACAGTACTCACGAGAACCGGAAAGACCACTTGAATGTCAGTAAACCCACGAACCCAGTTGATCAAACAAGGACCCAGAAGGCTATAACAGCAATGGGTGGAGGATAACTAAATACCTAAGACCTAAGTCAAGGAGCAAGTAGGAATTGTGATTAAAGAAATAGTGAGGAAAACAAAAGGCATTCACACAGGGACTAGATACTACAGCACCCCACACCTAAATAATCAAATGCAAAATAAATGCAGAAGTGAAAAGGAAAACATGGCATCGATCCCAATAAGAAGTAAGGATCAGGAGCAGGGAAAATGATATCACAAAAGGAAACCTTACCCACCTATCCAAGGAGAAAAGGCAGGAAACTAAATCTAAAAAAGGAAAGACATCAAGTTTTTTAGTAGCAAAGGACAGCATCAAAGAAATAGAAAACACAGGCAAATTGGGCTGCATCAAAGGGTAAAGCACAGGGAAAGGCTGCCTGCAGACAGAGGAAGACAGAAAGGGAAATCCAGAAAGCAGAAATCAATTTAGCACATGAATCCGAAATCCATGGCGGAGGAACAAGAAACAGGAGCTAGGAACTAGGCACAAAAGCTAGGAACAAGGAACAAGGGACTAGTCACAACAGGAACACTGCAACGATGACCAGCGCTGGACTGAAGTAAACTGAGGCTTTTAAAGCTGCTTAACGAGCACACCCCTCAGGTGTGCCGCCTGCTGCACCTGCAGCCACAGGTGTTGCCTATCCTCCACCCAACCTTGTCCTGCAAGGGAGGAGGTGAAGCAGTGAGCCAGGCATTCTGGGAAGCATAGTCATTTGAGTAAAGTAGAATACTGGCTGCCAAAAACCTGGAATGGATCCGGAAGGGAAGTAATTTGGAAAATAAGGTTTTAGCGCTCCCAATTCATCACAGCACTGTAGCATTAGGTTCGGAGGAAATGTCCAGTAGGGAATAAACCCCAAAACATGCCCCCAAGTGGCATGAACGGGAGCGAAGGGAGCGAGTCGTGACACCTATCAGCCTTATAAAGTCATTCGCTAATACACAGTAATCCCGTTCTATCTATTTATCTGCTCTGTGCACCCATCCGCTCTGTGCACTCATCCGCTCAACCTGATCATCCATTCTATACACTCATCCAATTTAGATATTCATTCGATTTATACACTCATTCAAATTATATAGTCGTCTGTTCTTCCACTCGTGCATTCTTCCACTCAGTGCATTCATCTGGTCCACGCGCTTCATCTATTTTAACTATTTCACCCACGCCATGCATTTCGTTCACTCCTCATGCATTATGTCCATATCAGGAGTTTAAGTCTCTTTACTGTTTCCGTACGATTTATTTTTATTAATCACTTCATTGTTTTGATCTATTTTTTTCGGATAATTCTGATTGTCCTTTTGGTTTATGTTAGGGGTTTACTAGCTGTCAATTTCTTGCATCAGGTAGTTTGTTGGGTTGGTTTCATTGAGATGCTGTTAGTCTGTTTGGGTTACTTTGGTATGGGTTAGTTTTAGGGGAAGAGTCAGGTTTTCAGCAGTTTGTGGAAAGACGTTAAATCCGGAGGGGCCAAGGATGAGAATCATGATCCACCTAATCTGACTGCGTTTGTTTTAGGTATGATTAGGAGGCCGGCTGAGCTTGATCTTAGGGTGTGTGGGGGGTGATAGGGTTTTAGTTTGTCTTGAAGATATTGAGGTCCGGTTTTATGCAGTGCTCAATGGGAGATGCATAAGGTTTTGAAAGTCACCCTTGGCTACAGGAAGCCACTGCAGCGTCTTAAGGGCTGGGGAGCTGTAGTCTCTTGGGCCGAGCGCAAGTAGCATATCCGCAATATCTGACGGATTCTTTAATTCGGTCTAGTGTCTTTGGGAATACATCATTGTAGTGCCTTCAGATTTCTCATGAGCTTTAGAAGGGCAACCGAAAATCGAACATGCAGGCATTGTTGTAAATTCTGCAAAAAAAAAGGTAAACAGTATTCCAAAATTACTTAGCATAAAAACGTGAGAAAGAAGGAACTATACCATACATTCTTCAATGCAGGCTTTGTTTTGGTCACCACAGCAAAACCAGTGCAGCGTAGGCAGCTGTATTATACGCTAACGTTCATAAACAGTTCTTTGATGTGACGAAAATCGTTTCATGTTACTCGTCACTTGAATGTGCTATCATGCATCAAAAGGAAATATGCTTATATTATAGACCCAGTCCACTAAGGCCGCAATTCGATGCCAATTGACACTGATGAAAATTGATATATCGATAACACAACAAATGAAACTCAAGTCAGTGGCAATGAGACGAATGAACAAAACAATACTGAATACGTTAGTTCGAAATAGATAGAAATTTAGAGATGAAGGAGATACGATTAGGATACATGCCCTTACCTTGACCAACAAACAGTTAGATTCAGCAAGCAGAGTAGTTAGTTGCACGAGAACAGGGAGATGTTCACAGGTAGCACCAGTGACGATCTGACTCGCAGCGGTCACAGAAGTTCAGATAGCACAAAGACAAGCAGATTAGCGTTGGCCACCAGGGTTCTCGGGTAGCACGTTCACGAGTTGACTTGCAGTGCTTAAAGATGTTCTCATGATAAATATCAAGTGGTTTATAAAGAATTACAAAAAGGGGTGTGTATGTGAATGAATGACGTGTATATGTTGTGGTATTATTTGGATTGCAGGGGCGCGGCCTGCTTCAAGGGGAGCCTGCCTGGAGTCACGGGGTCTGAGGAGGGCATGTGAACAATGACCCCTGCGCGTAAGATACCTTTGAAGTGTACATGGTGTTTGGCACCTTGGCCGTTCGCGCCCCTGACAGCACCCCTTGGCAGCACACATCCACTGGTGCCAACTGCCTTTGATAATGGAGGGGGGATGGATGGGCCTGGGGCGTGCAGGCAAGACCCGTAACACTGCTGAATGGAGACACATTGATTCACTGAAAAACTGAAACAACCATTGATAAAAAATTATAATGTATTTTATTTTGTGAGGGAAAATCCCCTGTACTGATCGCTGTCACTGTGGAAAGTTTCTCTAATGGCACCAACGACACAGGTGGGTATTACTCATCGAACGCGGTGTCCAAGCCTCCCATGAAGCCACCATGTAAAAGAACGATAGGCCACCAGCCTGTACCACCTGTGAAAGAGAAAGATACAAACTGTTTTTAAATGACCAAGATAAGTGTATTAAACCTTAGTTGGCAATGATAATTCTTGTATCCAATGGCATTTTTGCCAGTACAAATGCTACCTAGACACTGCACAATATTGGACTATTATACGACTATTACTAGAGAATTGCAAGATTAAATTGGTATGACAATGATATATTGAAGTTACGACAATATAGGAGACAACCATGAAATAGTAGTGGCCTAACGGACATCAAAACCAGAGTATACTTACTAGTTACTTGAATTACGAGGGAGAACTGTTGCGTGAAGTTCGTGCATAAGCACCATCAAAATCCTCAACACGGACCGTGTGAGGCAGGCTGCCCTGAAGTCTAGCAGCTCGGTAACGCATTGGGACCATGGCTCGCCTTGCGATGTGTAGGACAGGCATCCAGAGTTTTCTCGGCAGCAGCATTTCTCCACCTCGGTTGGCATTAGCGTGCACCAATTGCAGGTACACCAGGTGGAGATGCCGTTCATGCAACTGGGCTCAGGCTCTTGATCTGTTGAATCGTCCTCCCAACTGTCGTCCGAAGCACCATCGTTTCCGCATCTTTCTCTTACCTGTAATTCCGCGAATACTCTGGCTCGTAATGGTAGGGCATTATTGTTGCCATTGTGGGGTAAACAAACGAAAATTATTTATAGCAATGGTACTGGTATCTGTTTGCATGGGCTACAAGCAACAAAGGTAGCTGACCAGAGCACAGAAACGAGTCACAGAATACTCAAAGAAATACAGTGAGAGGAATGGAATAGAAAATCTGATGTTGTGTGTAGTGAAATGGTCTGTTTATACTTATTGATGAGAGGCGTCCTGCCATTTCCATGGCGACACATTAGCTGAAGCGCAGAGAATGTTGACATGAGACGTTCTTTGGCGTTGTGAAATGGGCGGTACACGTCTAGTTATGTCAGGCTCGGGGGCGGGGGATATGATTTAGTGCCGCAAAGGCAGTCCACCCTGGCCGATGCAGCAACTGATAAGATTATCACAAGATGGCCGCGCCCTGCTGCATGATTTCGCTTGTGTACAAAAGACGAAAACAACGGTAAGGTGCATAGGAAATGTTTGTACGATCGATCAACGTATGGTTAAAAACACATGCCCGAACCGTAGGGACAATAATATTTCTGACCGCACAATTCCTTTAAGAACATTAGAGGAAACACCAGTACTGCCCTAGCACAAGACATTACAGTCGACCACTTGACCTGTTATCCCTGCACCAAGAACCAAAATGCCCCGGAGCAGGAATGGGCGCTGAGAAAGAGAAAAAGATCTCATGTCAGAAGCTACATGGATACACAAATCCAACTGACCGCATCAGTAACCGTCTCAAATGCAGGAAATACCCCACCAAAAACCAATTTCATCAGAACAAACTTCGAAAGAGAAAAATCCTTATATCTTACATCATACCTCGCGACAACCCCAGAACCTGGATACCCTATCGACACAAAGATCTCGGGACAAGCAAAGAATTGTCCCAGACAGCCAGAAAAAAGACTGGATCACTCAAGAAGAGTGTGCGAAGACTCCCGCCCCCTCACCCCATACATCACAAGAACAGATGGACAACACCCACTAAACACCAGAAAAGACAACAAAGTACTGGTAACCAACAACCCAACCATTAACCTAACAGACCGATTCAATGAAGAAGAAGCCTTCGCTAATCTTTAACCAATCGGCATTAGCAAGGAAGCACCGCTATTGAGCAGCCAAGCTATCCGTCGAGCAGACCGCTTCAATGAAGATGCAGCCTTCAATGATCTTCATCCTCATCTTCACCCAATCAACGTCAAGACAGAAGCACCGTGACCGAACAATTGCAAACCAAAACAAGGTCAATGTCCAAACATGCCACCAAAATATACGATCTCCATTGTGACTTAGGTATCGACATCCTATTCGTAACTGAAACATGGCTAGACAACTACAAGATCACCCTCAACAACTGCCTGAAAACTTCAAATGCGTACAAGCAAACAGAAAAAACAAAAGGGGGGGGGCTAGCAATCATCCACAAGGAACACCTGGCTATCAAACTGGAAGACCCACTAAACATTGATAAATGTGAATCCTTAATCCTACGCCTATCAGTAAACACCAAAACAGAACTGTAATTCCTACTGATAAACAGACCACAAACCTACGATGCAATCTTCCTAGATGCCTTCACAGTAGCAATCACAATCCTAGCCATCAATCATAATCACCTGATCGTCCTTGGAGATTTCAACATCTGGTTCGATGAAGAAACCACAACCACAAAAAAGCCCTAACCAGTCAACTAGCAGCAATGAATCTACAACAACTAGTCAAAGGAGCAACCCACTCGGCAGGGCATACAGTTGATGCAATCTTCGCCAACAAAGTAATCATTACCACAGCACCTCCAATTCAAATAATCTAGAGCAACCACCTCATCAACCCCTTCGTAATCACAATGACCATTCCAATAAACAAGCAAGACAAACCACTGACAACCATGAAAAGAAACTGGAGAACCATCAAAAACTCCAACCTAACTGAACTTCTGGAGCTCAGCAGACCGCACCAAACATTTATGGAAGAAGCCGGCCGGGACAAAAAAGTAGCCCTACACCACACCTGGATTGTAAAAACTATCGACGACATCGCCAAAGAAAAACCTTTGACTCTTTCCCATAAACGAGCAATGGCAAAATGGTTCACTCCTCTACTCGGCACCATGAAAAGAAAAAAAAAAACAAAAGTAGAACTCGATTGGAGAATCAAAAATGACACTGCAAATAAACTGAAATTCCTGCAACACAACTACTCATGCAAAAAGGAAATACAAAAAGCAAAGAGGAAATACTACGACAACCGAATCTTCAAAGCACCAAACACTCAAAAAGAACTCTTCAAAATCATAAATGAAATAGGAAATCCACCTGGCTGCAACAATACAACAATTCCTTCGATGAAACTATGCAATGACCTAGTAGACCGCTTCAAAAATAAAATCACCATCCAACAAACCATACAAAGCAGACCACTTGATCATACTACGGACCCCACCTATACTCACGAGGAACATCCAAACAAACTTCAAAGCTTCCCCGAAATATCAGTGGAGGCAACAACTCGGGCTCTCCCGAGGTCCCCTGCCCCCGGACATATACAAATCAATTCTTAAATAAGGAACTCCCATGGAATATCATAGGAATGTCCTCAACCTTTCAATCTCGACAGGGAAAGTGCCACACTCCTTCAAATCAGCGTACATCAGGCCACTACTCAAAGACACAGCGGGAACCCTAGAGGACGTCTCCAAATACAGACGCATCTCTAACATCCCTTACACAGCCAAACTGCTTGAAACTTAGATATACAAAACAACCCAAGAATTCATAGAAGAGCATTTCAGACCAACGAGAGGAACGGAATTGGCTCTCCTCTCAATATGGGACGACCTAAAAACAAACGCAGACTCGGGCAACAGTACTGCCTTGATTCCTCTAGACCTACCCGCAGCATTTGACACAGTTAATCACGACATCCGAATAGCGAGACTAGAAGGACTCGGAATAACAGACACCGCCCTACTGTGGATCAAATCCTTCCCAACAAACAGAACGGAAACCATATGTATGAAACCTTTCAAATCCAACCCAAGTGATTCCACATGCGGAGTACCACAAGGATCATCCTTCTCCCCGCTATTATTTAACATCTACCTATCTCTACTAATCAAAATCATCAAAAGACACGGCCTCACCTGCTACAACTACGTCGACGACACACAATCTTCAAAATACAAGACACTCAAGAACTGCCTTTGTGATGTATTCAACTGGATGAACTCAAACTACCTCAAAATCAATCCAGGCAAAACAGAAAAAATAATCCTCACAAAAAACGGAAGAGACAAACCACTACATCCCTTGGCCAAGGGAACTCTGTACAACTCCAGCACCATCGCCGATTGTAAACAAAAAATAAAAATAAACTTGGGGTACTGATGGACAACAATCTCACACTAGAGCCACAAGTAAACACTACTCAAGAAATGCTTCTTCTGCAAGCAGCAAAAAGGATCCTACCGTTCCTGTAATTCGCCAACAAAACAATCACCATCATCAACCCTCGTCATGTCCAGAGTAGATTACGCAAATAGCCTATACTTGGGTATGCCTGAACCACTGCTAAAAAAAACTACAACGCATACTGTCATGACCCTTGCCCCTGGTCCTCACTGGCAAGTCAGCCTTCCAGTTAGGGCCAGGTCAAAGGCCTTAAAACCTCATCCAAGACTCTCTTGGAGTCATTCCTGGCGCCTTTGGCGCCAGGCTCATAACCATCATGAAGACAAACATTAGAATGTGACTATGATTGGGACTATTTAACTTGGGCTGGGGGGGGGGGCTTTTCAGCCTACATGGAGGCACACACATTACAAGGAACTGAGCTATGCGGTCTAGTGTTTTGGGTGTGGCAGGCCTGGGACTACTTTACCTGGACTACTTTGGGTGTGGCAGGCCTGGGACTATTTTACCTGGACTACTTTACCTGAGGCTATTTAAACCGCACCCAAACAGCAGAACATGCTTTGCGTTATTCTGCTGTGGGCAGCGTAACGCTCACTGTGTCCAGTTCTTTGATGCCAGCTTACCTGAAACCAAGGACCTGCAGAGAGAGAAAGAACACTACGAAACTTACCTGGAACAGTATCCTGTCTTCAATCCATCGCTGACATCAGTTCCACTCACCCGAAGGTACGAACTCCATCATCCGGCACCGCATGCATCCTGGAATACCATTACCTGAAAAGAGGCGAAAGAAAGACAGCATTAGTAAGCGTTTACTCACGTTTCCTCCTGAATGAAGAAAGCCACACAATTCTTACCTGGGTAGTCATCTCTTGGTCAGTATCATTGCTTGAACATTACGGCGCTCGGCGAGGAACATCGCAACCCCCAAGGAGAGAAAAGACACAGGTTAGCAATATACAAGGCGAAACATTGCCGCTCATCGCGCATTACTCACCGGACAGCATTGCTCACATCGCGCTTTCGCCTACTGGCCCATGCTCTTCAAACTGCATGACAACACCAAAATACCTTTCCATTCCTAAAAGGAAAGAAGCAAGACGTTATTATTCCAACTAAGAGGAACATAAGAACTGCATATAAAGACTGTAAAGCAGCAAACCTACGGAGTCGCAGCAGGCCTGGATTCCCACAGTGGGCTTTCACCAGTGCAGTAACTTGGTCGCTGCTCGCCCCCCACATCTACGCACCCCTGCCACAAGGAGCATGACCCAGATCCACCTTTTACAATATTAAGGTAAGGAGAAGGCTCAAGGGGGAGGAAGGAGTTGAGGCCAAGGGAGGTGGGAAAACATAAAGACAATCTGGTATTGAATCCAGCTCTCCTATATTGCAGACCCATCTTTAACCAGAGGCCTTACCAAGGGACCGGGAGAGGGTTCTAGAGTGCAAATCCTCCAACCAGGGCCGGGTGGCGTCCCCGTGGATACCAGGTGAGCGTGACGCATACAAAATGCAGCAGCCAGATTGCTTCTCAAACTACCCTGAAGAGAACACATCACACCTGCACTAAAAACACTACATTGGCTACCAATACAAGAACTAATAAAATTCAAAAAAATGTGCATCGCGCACAGAGCAATACACAAACAAGGCGCTTCGTTACTGAGATACAAATTACGCCTACATCAACCAACAAGAACGCTCAGATCAAGCAACGACATCCGCCTGGAACCGAAACCCTACTACAAAAGAGGATCTTCTTTCTCTCACCAGCCGCTGAAAACTTGGAACGACCTACCAAAGAACATGCGCAACACAAGAAACCACCTATTATTCAGGAAACTGCTCAAATCCTGGCTCTTCATTTCGTAACTGGAAGACAGCCCACAGAGGGACACACTTAACTAAAACAATGGTGATTGAAGACACAGTTCCTGATTCCCACCAATCATTCAACTAAATATAGAATCTAAGGAAGACACTCCACGACATACCAAACAACTGAGAGATAGCCATGATAGGAGGACACTAAAGACTAAATACATAGGCAGGCCAAGACGGAAGGACTAGGACGATTCATCAATAGCACCCTGGCCCTGAACCACACCCATGTTAAAACAGACCTATGTCACAATAGATAGCAAGGGAATAGGGAGCGCCCAATCCCCAGCTCCTACACCAGAGGGAGAGGAATGGACACTCTCAATCACATTATAGAAAGCTCATTGGAATACAGCTGTGAGCACGCCGAGCCATCACACACACAACAGTCAGACGGGCGATAAAGGAAATCGGCAACAACCGCACCCATAGGCATAAAATTTAAATGGAACAAAATGCATTAGAACCAGGATACAGACACTATTAACCCAACTTTTAAATCTCTGCAAACCTAACCCTCCCGAAAATTCACACAACCATCTCTCGTCCAGCAAACCGCACGCACTTTACCACACTGCATCAACAAGAAACAAACGCATAAACCACACCAACAGCACACGAGGTCTCGTCTGGTCCGATACTCTCACCAAAGCTCAGCGCACGGTGTATACCGTACTGAAGCTGCCAACAACACACCACTTCTCCCACTTGCCTACTCCCCCCCCCTTTCACCTGACCCGTCCTGCTTCTTGTTTACAGATCCGCCAGATCGCCTGGGGACCAACTCCGTTGGAGCGCTACATAAATACCTGTAACATTGACCAACATCTCAACATGTTCCAGGGGAACTCAATTCTCTGGCAGACACTAAAAGCAGACAAAATATTCTCACTATGGGGTATCCCCCACTAAACTTGTTCACCACTAGGCTAAACGCACATTGCCCAGATTTCGCATCCAGGTTTCCCCAGCCAGGGTACAAGGGGAGCGCCCTGTAGATGAACTGGTCAGCGAAATTTGCTTACGCAGGATAGTGCACAAGATGCACCAGGAACAAGTAGTCCCGGTTGCTCCTATGTGGGCAAGACAACCTTGGTTTCCACATCTGGTCAAGCTGGCGATATGCGACCCAATCAAGCTCCCGTGCCCATACAACATGTTCACACAACACAAAGGGGCATCCCTCCACCCACGGCCACAATCAATGAACTTGGCAGCTTGGTTCCTTCTACAAAGGTGTATGGATATCCTCAAGGAGGCACGAAAACCCCAAACAAGACACTGCTACTTTAACAAGTGGAAATGATTTGTGATATGGTGCACATCACAATCACTGAGCCCTTTAGAATGTTCTCCAGCTAACATTCTACCATACATGCTTTACTTGCTAGACTCCGGCCTAGTATTTAATTCCCTAAAGGAGCATCGGGCGGCCCCATCTCCTTACACCACTTCACAGAACAAGGTGTTGTGATGGAAAGTCTGTCATTAAGGTATTCATGGAAGGGTTAAAGAGGCTATACCCCCCAATTTGCCAACCTTTCTCTGGGTTGGCTTTCCAATGTTGTGCGCTCCAAGCTCATGGGGCCACCCTTTGAGCCTATACACAAGGCCGACCTAAAGCATCTATCCTATAAAACTGCTTTCCTGGTAGCTGTCCCCTCCTCAAGAAGAGTCAGTGAGCTACAGGCTTTAGCTGTACCATGTTATGGATTTCAATCAGGCGACGCACACCTTGGTCTCGGCCTAGTATTATCATGCCTCACTCACCTGTTGCATATGGTAGCAGGAGTCCATATGCTTTCAGAACGGCAGCAAGACCGTAAACGGCATTGCATTCCTGCTCCTAAAGTCACGTGATCGCGCCTTGGGCTCACCAGTCACGTGCCTTTGGTACGTATTTAGGTCCTTTTCTCTACGCGCCCCACGCTTCCGATTGTTGCAACTCTGCTTCCTGCTGGCGGTTTGTTTCCGTACGGACCGCGTTCTTCAGCCCTAAGCTCTTAAAGCTTTTTCCGTTTCTAAGTCTATACGGAATTGATGCGCTTCCATTCCTGGATTCCGGACCAATTTCCACACTTATTCCTGAGACTTGAGCATCAAAGCCGATTGCTGCACCTCATGGCGGCTGTTTCCTGCGGAGGTGTTTCGCCTTATTGTATTCATCCGAGTTCTTGCATACTAGTCAAGGATGGGAACTGCCGTAAGGTATACTTGTAGCACATGTCCACTGCTGTGTGTTATCATTCGTTTTTAACCTTCAATGCTACTCTCGGAGCTACATGAACATTAATTTACTGAGACATAAGTACTGTGTCCCGGTTGGGATTAATTATTTTCCAATTTGGCATCAAGGGTGAATAACGCACTTCTGTTTAGAGAACGATTTTCTGTGTGAACTTCTGGAGATGCCAGGACAATTTGTTTTTCAACATTAATCAAAGGTGATCTACGTTCTGCCAACCAAAGACTCTTCCATTTACACCTTGCTGGAGATACCAGGTTTATGTTGTGTTATGTTTAGTGCACCGAACTAAAGGACGCTATCCAGAGTACACCTACCCGACTCTAGTTCGGCCATCGGTCCGTTCGGGATTAGTTTCCAACTAACTACCCCCTTCCTTTTTGTTGTGTTGGTGTTTTGGATTCATTTGGAACATTGAAGCTCACCTCAACTCGACAAACCACTCCTACAGGTTAGTGTAGCATTAGTGGGATTTAAGGAGTACAGATGAAAATTCTTATTACTTATCTTATGCTTCTTTGTACACAGATTGGAGAATGTGCATAGTGATTCACCTTTTCAATTGATTCCTCGCTCTGGCCGTGTTTTGTATCGGGCAGTGGGTGTAATCAATAGAAAGGATTCTTCTTTGAGGATTCTTCATTGAAGGTTAAGAAGAAAGAATTTGGTTCTTTATTGTTAACTCCTCCTCTATCCTTTATGGTGTATACCTTATTCTAGTTGAATTGAGGGCAGCATGTCAGAATCAGAAGCCGTAGCAATGAAGGTCGTAGACCCATTGGAAGCCCTTACACGGTTAATAGCTGATCTACGTAATGAGATGATTACTGCCCAGGATACATTACGTCACCGCATGGATGTTCTACAAGACGCAATGCGTTCTTCCCCAAATCAGGGAGGTGATATCCCGGCAGCCATAGCTTCCAGTTCAGGGTCGTCACTACCTCCACGGGAATCAGTACAGGTGCTGATGCCCACGCAATTTCCCCTTGCTCCTCCTGAGAGAGATTCACTGGTGAACCTAAAGCATATCGTATATTCGAGGGGATTGGGTTCTCTGACGTTATTCCATATGTATGACAGTAATCACCACAGCTGTGCTGTTTCGGATTATCTTTCTGCGTCCTGCGTCGATGACGTTGATACACTGTCCTCGATGGCCTTCGTCGAGCCGACGTCACCGGATGTTATAAGTAGGACGCACGACACCCGTAGCCTCAGTTCAGTTTTTTCCACGAACGTGTTCGCTTCCGAGATCTCAGCGCGC
The DNA here is from genome assembly GCF_040938575.1 of Ambystoma mexicanum. Classification (NCBI taxonomy): domain Eukaryota; kingdom Metazoa; phylum Chordata; class Amphibia; order Caudata; family Ambystomatidae; genus Ambystoma; species Ambystoma mexicanum. Next base: position 39,700,124 of record NC_090922.1, on the reverse strand, counting down.
CTCGACTCTTCAGAGTTCTGTTCTTTCGGTTCCTCGAACCTGTTCGTTGTAAAGTTATCGTATGATGTCTTCGTCTTCTTCTGCCCCGTGGCCGGGTTTTAAGAAGTGTCGGAACTGCGGGTCCAAGATGTCGTTGACAGATTCGCACATCGCTTGCCTCTGGTGCCTCGGTGGAGACCATGATACGGATGACTGTGTGGACTGCCAGTCGCTTACTTCGAAGGCCTTGCGGGAGCGTAAGAAGAAGCTTTCTGTAGGTAAGGTGACCAAAGCTCGTAAGCCGAGGTCCTCTGGGCTTTCGATGGACGATTCGAGGGGCGTCTCTCTGCATCGTCATCGTCTGTCTGGGAGGTCTCGGTCCCGGAGTAGGTCCCGCCATTCTTGGGCCTCTTCGAGGCACTCACGGAAGCGCCGTCATCAGTCGCCTTCCCGGTCTTCTTCTGAGGACACTGCCCGTCGGCGAGTTGCTTGTCCCACCAAGCATTCGACTCCTGAGGAATGGACTTCCTTCCGTAAGGAGATATTGGCGATTTTTGAATCGCAGGGCTCCGGTCCGTCCGCTCCTCCGAGAGGGGTCGGCCGTGACCGTACTAGAGACACCGCTCGTACGCCTTCGGGCTCGGGTGGTTTGCACGATTTGTGGGAAAGGTCCCGCTCGGACAAGGGGAATCATTCTAGCCTTTCCCGTTCCAGGTCCCGGTCCTAGACGCCCTCGAGACCGCGTGAACCTGTGAAGTCTTTGAAGAAGACATCGACGCCTGCGGCTCAGAGGTCGTCGACGGACACTCTCGAGGCTCCGCCTCCAAGGAAGTAGTCTACGTCATCAGCGCCTAGGCTATCGAGAGACACGCTCGGGGCTTTGCCCGCGAGGCCTGTGTCGAAGCAGTCGATGCTGTCGGTGCCGCGTTCGACGCCGATTCCGTCGACGCCTTTCGAGGATGTTTTGTCAGAGGTACCCCGTGGCACGGTGGAACCCCCTAGAAAGGCTCTGGCCAAGGCAAAAAATGTCTTTATCCCTTATTCTGTACCCACATTCCAGCCTCTGGATTATATTTCTGAGGTGGATGAGGGTTCCGAAGATGGGTTGGTTCCTGACACGGTACCAGATAAGATTATATCTGGTCATAGCCAGATTGAGGACCTGCGTACCGGCGCCTTAAGTCGAGGGTCACAGATTATTTGGGGTGGTCTGCGCCACCAGTGGTTTTTGTGCAGGATGACCTGACGGATATCCTCGACCAAGGTCCACCGACTGACCCGGTACTGCCATTCCATATGGCCTTGCATAGAAGGGTGGCAGCGGCTTGGACTGCCTCGGAGAGTCTCCCGGCAGCGAGCAAGTCTTTGCCGTGAAAATACCATCCAGCCAGTAGCGACCCCTGCTACTTGACCACGCATCCCACTCCGGAGAGTTTGGTGGTGCAGGCGGCTACGGCCCCAGCAAAGCAGGCGTCGTATCCTACCATCCCTCCTGATAGGGACGACAAGCGTTTTGATGGTTGGGCGAAGAAAGTGTTTTCTTCAGGGGGTATGGCTCTTCAGGCAGCCTGCAGGTGCCTTCAGCAGAACTCCTCTCTGTCAAAATACCAATTTCACCCAATCAGACCACGTCAGTGCATCTTTTATACAGGCCACCGGGACCCACCTCCTCCTTCGTGGAGGACATCTCTTCCATATTAGCTACTAGCACCAAACCTAATTCGCAAGTCATATTATTGGGCGACTTAAATTTAGGATACCTAGACACCAATGATGCTAAAGCCACTGGTTTAGCCACTGCTCTGACAGACTTCGGCCTTACCCAACATGTTAGAGAACCTACCCACACCAAGGGGCGCACCCTTGATTGGGTCTCTGAGTTGAACTGTGAGCTTAACATATCCACCATCTCTCCATGTGCTTGGTCTGACCACCACATCATTTTATTTTCCATCAATTCCAGCCCACCTACGGTCAAACCCGACCCTGCCCCGCCTACCGATACTGGCAACAAGAAGGACATCTCAGCTGAGAAATTACTCCCTCTTATCCTCCCTTTATTGAACACTGTCACATCCACGTGGCTGGACCCCACTGTCCTAGTAGACACCAACGTGTGATGTTAAAAGCTCTCAACACCATTGCCCCTCTTAAACTACGCAAACAAAAACCGCGCAACCACCTTAATTCCTGGTATACCCCTCACCTTTGTGAACTCTGCAAAGAAAAAACAAAAGCTGAGGCCCATTGGAAAAGCCTACCCTCACTTGCCAATAAAAATATCCTCACCACAGCTTCCCTTACTTATAAAGAAGCTATCGTATCAGCTAAAAAAAGAAGTGTATAACAATAGGATTATACAAGCACAATCAAACACGAAGGAACTCTTTAAGATCCTCAAGGAACTCGAGTCTCCAGTGGCCCCTCTTGTCACGTGCACCCCTGATGCTGAGTGGTGCTCTAACATCCAAAAGGCAATACTATACAAAATTGCCTTGCTACAAGCCAAAATTAATTCTAAAAAAAGCCACCTCTCAGACTCACTGGGTTTCCCCATCATACAAAACACCGCCACCTAACCACTCCCTCAAACCTTTTAGCTTCACCCACTTTTCCATTAAGGAAGTTGAAAATATAATCTGGAAGCTCAAGCCTTCCAACTGCCAAGGAGATGCCTGCCCTGCTCCAATCATAAAGGAAGCTGCACATGACCTCGCCCCTTTCATCACTGCCTTCATTAATGCCTCCTTCAAATCAATCAGGCTCTGTACCAGGTAACCTTAATGATGCCTGGGTCATACCTCTTATCAAAAAACCTAACCTAGACCCTAGCAACCCGGCTAACTACAGGCCCATCACTACGGTGCCCTACTTACTCAAAATTCTGGACCGAGCAGCCTATCTCCAAATCCAGGGCTATCTCGATACTAACAACTAATTAGGCTTAGACAATCTGGTTTCCGTCCTAGACATGGCACGGAGACTGCCCTGATTGATCTGAAAACCCAAATCGAGGACCTGAAAGACAAAGGCAAACAAGCACTCCTGCTCCTCCTAGATCTATCAGCGGCCTTTGATTTGGTTGATCATCAAATCCTATGTCATCATCTCAAGATTGCTGCTCACTTCTCCGACGCAGCAATATCCTGAATTAGCTCTTTCCTTGCAAACAGATCTATGAGGGTCTTCTCCCCTCTAGCTGCAGCTGACCCTGCACATGTCCCCTGTGGAGTCCCACAAGGCTCTTGTGTGTCTCCCACGCTTTACAATGTATTTACTAAACAGCTCTTTGATATACTGGACTATCTGGGTGTCTCCTACACCAATTATGTGGATGCACCCAGATACTCATCCCTATCACTGGCGATTATGTAACCAATGTTAAAGCACTAAATGCAGTCTACACCGTCATCCAGGCCTGGAAGGCTCATCACGGGCTATGCCTCAACGATGAAAAAAACAAGTTACTCATCCTAGGCTCGCAGCCCAAACTTGCTTAACTAGACTCCAAATACAAATCTTTCATTATCGATGGCAACAGTATTAAAGTCCCTAATGTTACTAAAACGCTTGGTATTTACCTAGACTCCACTCTTTCTCTCAACAGACCAACTAATTCAGTTACTCCAGTGTGTGCCTATACCTGTAAACTGATCACAGCGTGCAGCCCCTTTTTGACAACGGACAACTGCTTAATTCTTGCTAGAACCCTCATCATGTCCCAAAATCGATTACTGTAATGCCCTATATCTAGGAACTAGCCAAAGTAATCTTGATAAACTCCAAGTCACACAGAACAATGCCATAAGGGCAGCGCTCAATGTCCCCAGGCACTCCCACATTTCTTCCCCCAGACATAACTTGCACTGGTTACCTATTACTCACTGTATCTCCCTCAAAGCACTCACCCTAACACACAAAGCCCAACATAACGCAGCATCGGCCTACCTGTCCACGCGCTTCACACAACACACTGCATCCAGACCACTGCGCTCGGCACAGGTTCACACCCTAACCATTCCTAGTTTCAAGTTGCAGACAGCCAAAGGTGCGCGCTTCCCAGTTCTTGCAGCCAAACTGTGGAACTCTCTACCTAATTATCTCAGCAGTGTTCCTGTCCTCCAATCCTTCAAAATTAAAACCAAACTGTGGCTTTATGAACCGGATGCCCTGGCTACCATACCGTAAGATAGGCAACTGTTACCAGTAAACTGTCTGCACATTGTACATATTGCATACATTGCTCTGTTTCTGTTCTCCTTGCAAAAGTGCTTTTCGCTGCTGTAAATATGTATAAATGTAATGTACCTGTAACTACATCCTAAACATGCGCCCTGATGCCCTTGGGCAGGGTGCGCACTATAAACAAAATACAAATACAAACTCTATGTGCCTTGTCACGTTTCACGCACACTCTGTGGAACTGTATTTCCTTAGCGGCTGAACATATTCCCGAAGGGGAGGAACGGGATGGTTTTCTTGCTATTGTACAGGATGGCAAGGATGCCATGTGTGAGTGTGTTCCGTCGGGTCTGGACATGGCAGATTGTCAGCCGGTCCATGGCGACAAGCACCGTAATACGCAGGTTTGCGTGGTTGCGGAAGTCGGGGTTTGCTCCTGATGTGCAAGCCCGGCTCCTCAACATGCCCTTTGATGGTGAACATGTTTTTGGCAGCAAGGCTGACAAGAGCCTTGAGAGGTTGCAGACCTCAAAAGCTGCAGCAAAGTCGTTGAGCGCTGCAGTTCGCCAACCTCCGCCTTTTCGTCCTTGGGGACAGCAATGGAGGGTAGGTTCCTTTCATTATCACTCATCCTTTATTAAATCGAGAGGAGCTACAAGTCAAAGGGGCCACCGTAGGAGTGCCAGAGGTGGAAAACAGGGTACTCGAGGTGCAGAGGCCGCTCGGGCTGTTGCCTCTTTGCCCTCAGGCAACACCGCAGCCGCTTCAGCTCAGTCATGAGGCCAGGTCCCATGGTTCGCCGGTTGGGGGAAGGCTGGCACAGCATCTTGTAGAATTGCGTGCCATTACTTCAGAAGTGTGGGTTCTGGAGATCATAGCCACGGCTACTGTCTTCCCTTTCGGCAGAGACCTCATGGCAATCCATGAGGGAATCTCTTTGAAGAGTCCAGATCTGCTCCTTGCGCAGGAAATACAAGCCCTGCTGGAAAAAGGCACCATAGAACTGGTGCCTGTAGCGGAGAGGAACAAGGGATGTTATTCCCCTTATTTTTTGATTTCGAAGAAAGACGGGGGATTGAGACCCATCATGGACTTGCGCGGTTTGAACAAACTCCTCAGGAAGGACAAGTTCAAGATTGTTACTCTCTCTCAAGTCCTCCAGGCCCTTCAACTTCAGGACTGGTTGGTGTCTCTCGACCTCAATGACACTTACTTACATGTGCCCATCCATCCCAAGCACAAGAAGTACCTGAGGTTCGCGGTTGGCGACTCGCACTTTCAGTTTCGGGTCCTGCCCTTCGGATTGACCTCCGCCTGAAGGTTTTCACCAAGCTCATGGTGGTGGTGGCAGCGTATCTCAGGAAAGGGGGGATTCACGTCTACCCCTACCTTGACGATTGGTTGATCAGAGCAAGCTCTCCCGTGCAAATCCTGGATCATCTGTCCGTCACCTGCAACTCCCTCCACAAGCTGGGCTTCTCCCTCAACTTAAAGAAGTCCCATTTGACGCCAACTCAGCGGCTCCAGTACATCGGAGCAGTGCTCACTCAACACTTCCCTGGGGCAGTGTTTCCCCCCCCAGGTGAGGGTTCTTCACATTCAGCAGATGGTACACAAGTTTCGACATGCCCAGAGTCTCGCGGTGTTAGAGTTCTTAAGGCTGCTCGGCCTCATGGCATCCTGCATTTTCTGGTGCCAAAGGCTCGTCTGCGGATGAGATCTTTGCAGTGGGCGCTCCAGCTCCAGTGGTCTCAGTCCTCCGGCAGGCTGTCGGACCCTGTTCAGGTGCCGCCTTCGGTAGCCCGAGACCTTCTGTGGTGGGCCGTCGAGGGCAATCTGATGAAGGGTGCCCCATTTTGTCTGCCCTGGCCGGAGGTGACGATCGTGACGGACGCATCCCTCACGGGATGGGGAGCTCATGCCAACGAGCTGACAGTCAGCGGTCGTTGGTCTCCGTCGGAGTCCAGACTCCATATCAATCTGTTGGAGCTGAGGGCCGTCAGGCTAGCCCTGAAGGCTTTTCTGCCGACTGTGCGCGGGAAGAGTGTCCTGATTCTGATGGACAACACGGTGGGCATGCACTACCTCAACAAAAAGGGGGGGGCAGGGTCACTTCCGCTGTGCAGGGAGGCGATGCAGCTAGAGTTCTGGGCCATCCAGCAGGAAGTTTCGATCTCGGCTGTTCATCTGGCCGGAGACGACAACGAGACGGCGGACGCTCTGAGCAGGCAGAGCACGATCTCTCACGAGTGGGAGCTGGCTCAGGAGATTCTCCTGGAGATCTTCGCCCTTTGGGGGACCCCTCAAGTGGATCTCTTCGCCTCCAGTGTCAACCGGAAGTGCGAAAGGTTTTGCTCGTGGGAATTTCCACCAAAAGGAGCCTTAGGAGACACTTTCGTGGTGGAGTGGTCATTCCCACTGCTGTACGCGTTTCCTCCAGTCCCCGTCATCCCGCAAGTGTTGCGGAGGTTCGGTTCCCGGATGATCCTCATTGCTCTGGCGTGGGCCCGGAGGACGTGGTACCTGGACCTTCTCGACTTGTCCATCTGCCCTCCACTACTTCTTCCCTACCGAGATGATCTGCTCTCACGGGAGGGGCGTCAGGTTCTCCATCCAGAGGTCAGATCCCTCAATCTTCACGTTTGGCTTCTGAAAGGTTGAGGTATAAGGATTGGGACCTCCCTGAAGACGTGATGGAGGTGTTGCTCTCGGCCAGGCGGCCGGCAACTAAGTCTCTGTACCGTTGCCGTTGGAGAAAGTTCTGCGACTGGTGCAGAGTTCAGAATGTGGATCCTTTTGAATGCGACATTCCCATGGTTTTGTCTTTTTTGCTTTCTTTGGCCCACAGGGGCTTGCAAGTGGGGACCATTAAAGGTTACCTGGCGGCGCTGTCCATATTTAAGCGCTCGTCTGAAGAGTGTTCCTATTTTAAGATTCCTTTAATTTCGCAGTTTTTGAAAGGGCTCACTAATGTGTTCCCTCGTCACCTTTTTTGGTGCCAGGTTGGGATTTGAACCTTGTTCTTAAGTTTCTTATGGGTGCTCCGTTTGAGCCTTTACATTCTTGCCCTTTGAGGCTGTTAACTCTGAAAACTGTGTTTTTAGTTGCAGTTACTTCCGCTCGCAGAGTGAGTGAGTTACAGGCACTTTCAGTTAAGCCACCCTTCACTGTATTTCACAAGGACAGGGTTGTCCTTGGAGTTCGTCCTCCTTTTCTTCCGAAGGTGGTTTCGGAATTTCATTTGAGCCAGAAGGTTGTTCTTCCGGCATTCTATCCTCCTCCACATCCTGGTAAGGAAGAGGAGAGGCTCCATAGGCTTGATCCTAGGAGAGCGTTGAGCTTTTATATCTCGCGCATGTCCGGGGTCAGAGTGGACGATCAACTTTTCATTGGTTGCGCTGGAAAGCGTTTGGGACAAGCCGTGACGAAACAGACTTTGTCTCGTTGGATTATTTTAGCTATCTCCGAGTGTTACCGCTTGGCGGGTAAAGACCCTCCGGCTGGCTTGCGGGCCCATTCTACCAGAGGAGTGGCTGCGTCTACTGCCCTGCAGAGGGGAGTTTCTATTCGTCACATCTGTGATGCAGCCACCTGGGCTTCAGTACATACTTTTGTACGTCACTATTCCCTTGATTCCATCAGAGGGCAAGATCTGGCCTTTGGCAAGGCAGTTCTTTATTCCGCAATTTGATTGGGCATGCTAAATTTGTATTCTAAATTCTTTCCCACCTCCTTGCTTGGTACTGCTTTGGGAGTCTGTAATAGATATGGAATACGTCGGAGGACCCAATCCCCTCGAAGAACAAGTTACTTTCTTACCTGGTAACGTTCATTCGATGGGATGGTCCGACGACGTATTCCTTATCGCTCCCTCCCTGCCTTCCCCGCTGCAGAATTTCTTTTGCGATTGCAGCTTGCGTTCCGCAAGGCCTTGTGTGTCTGACTGGCAGAATACTGGTGACACACGTTCTGGGAAAAACCTATAACTGAGGCTATGGGCGTCGTGCGTCCTACTTATCACATCGGGTGACGTCGGCCGTCGGAGGAGGTCCTCGGGGACGGCGCATCGACGTCATCGACGCAGGACGCAGACGCCAAAGATTTTCCGAAGCAGCACAGCTGTGGTGATTACATGTCATAGATATGGAATACGTCGTCGGACCATCCCATCGAAAGAACGTTACCAGGTAAGAAAGTAATTTGTTCTTCTTGCCCGTTGAGACTGTTGTCCTTTAAGACTGTATTTTTAGTTGCGGTTACTTCTACCGCAAAGTGAGTGAGTGGCAGGCACTTTCCGCCAAGCCACCTTTCACAGTGTTCCATAAGGATTGGGTTGTCCTTAGGGTTCGTCCTTCTTCTCCAGCATGGGGTCTGGGATGGATTCACATGCTCATGAATATTCCCCGTCGTCAGGCTGGGAATCCTCGGTAAAGAAAAAACCAGTATCAGTTTCGTTTCTGATCTGTCTTTCGTAGTAGAAACCAATCACTGGTCTCTGCGTCATACTGACCACAGCCAATGACTGCCCTCTACGTAAGCCCCGCCTCTGGCAGCCATCTTCAGATTTTTACCGCACGTTCATGTGTTGGGATCCTCGTGCTATTGCTCTCGAGCGTTAGTGCTATTTTTTCACGTTTTTTCTCAAAAACTTTGTTTTTTCGGTCAAAAGAGCCTCAAGCTCCACCGACTCTCCATCCGATCAACGGGGACCCGTGTCGGATTCGTCTACGCCCCTCAAGGGTGAAGATTTCGTCGAGCTACGCTTTTGGAGGATTCCAGAAGTTTCTCAGGCCCATCTCGGTCATGGCCCAGGAGAAGGGAAGCTCGACGCCCGGAAAGCTGTTCAGGGTCTGCCCTGGATGCCAGCTGCAGAATGTCTTTAAGGAAGACGAACACTCCTTTTGTATTTACTGCCTACATGAGGACAAGAAGCACGTGAAGAAGGACTGCGTTTAGCGGCAACATGTCGGAGCGGACCATGAAGGACCGCCATCAACGTCTCGCCAACTGGCTGGAAGGGAAGAGCCCGTCCGGCGAGAAGAAGAGGAAGAAATCCGAGCGGTCTTCTAAGACCTTTGAGGACGCCCCGGCGACGGGGGTCCAACACAAGGCCAAGCACCGAACGGTCGGGCTCTACGGGCGCCAGGCAGGGCACACCCTCCCCGGCACCATCAACCACGAGCCAACGCTCTGGGTCGGGTAAGAGGAAGGCCGAGCACCCGGCGAAGCTCCTGGAGAGGCCCCGGTCGAGCTCGAAGACGGAGGGGGGAGCGAGGCAGTGTCCCCCCCCTCAAGGAGAAGGCGGTGAGCGCTCCTAAGGTGGTGAAAGCCTTAATCCATCCGGCCAAGGCCTCTATCGAGACAGTCGCGGCGGCCCTGGCTCAGCCTGTGGAGGCTACACCAGTGGCGGCGACCTCGGGGCTCAGAGTCTCCCTGCCACCGCGGAGGGAGTCCTCTTTTATGCCCATCGACAGGACCCCCGTGAAACCTCCGACGGAGAAGAAAAAGGGGGGGGCAGGAGGTCGTCGTGGATTCGGCCTCAACCTCTGAGGAAGAACTGATCGAGGTCTTAAGCCACGGCGTTGGCGTGGAAGAAGACCAGCCCGTCGGGAGGGATCCCGACGCAGGAGACGACGACATCGTCGAGGGTACCGACGGGGCCCCTGACCGCCCGTCGGACTCCCCTCTACCAGCGCCGCAAGACAACTCAGCGGCCATTTTGTTGGCTATACAGTCCTTATGCTCAGAGATAAGGACGAGACTGCCGTTACCAGTGGAGGAGCCACTCCCGTCGGGGGACCCGGAACCAGGCCCTTCGGGCAGCCCCCCTCCTAAGAAGAGAAGGGTTCACCCTCTACCTCCTTTTCAGCCGTCGCGCCCCGTTCAGCCCTCCTCCCCGTCCACGACTCGAGGGGATGACACGGGGACTGACACGGCCGCGACGGGTACGGACGACGAGGTGTACGACGAGGATCTGCCGTCGTCACCTCCCACCCGGGCTTCCCCGCCCGACGAGATTGGATCTTTTCACTCCATGATCGCCAGGGCATCCGAGCTCTTCCAGCTCTGCCCTGAGGAGAAGAAGGAAGGTTTCCTTTATCAGCGGAGCGAGGCCAAGAGGAAGACGGTCCTCGCGGTGCCTCTGCTGGACGATATTTGGGATGAAGGCCTTGCCCTCCTCAAGAACCCATCCACGACGCCGGCTAGAAGAGACCGGTACGAGAAGAAGTACCGGGTCCCGGACGCGGCCCCCTTGTGCCTCCGGGCACAGCCTACCCCGGACTCCGTCGTCTCCGCGGCGGCCAGGAAGAAAGCGGGGGGGGGGGGTGCGGCCTCCACGTCGACTTCCCCGCCGGACGGCGAGGGAAAGAAATTGGATACGATGGGGCCAGGGTCATCTCGTCTGCAGCGACGACGATTAAGGCGGCCAACGCTTTAGCTATCGTAGCCCGCTACGACAGGGAGCTGTGGTACAAACTGGCTCCCCTGCTGGACTTCCTACCGGACGACAAGAGGGCGGATGCCCTAGAGATCTTGCAGGAAGGTGAGGTGGCGTCGGACCACGCCATCACGATTACGACGGACATCGCTGACACTGGATTTCGCCAGTTGGGCAACGGCGTGTGCCTTAGGCGGCGTGGATGGCTCAAGGCTACGGACTTCCGTCAAGACGTACAGACCAGAGTCCTGGACATGCCGTTCGATGGGAACAACCTGTTTGGGAAAACAGTGGACGATTCCCTTCAAGCCATTAAAGCGGACACGGAGACGGGCCGGGCTCTCGGGGTTCTCCAGCCACGGCGGCCGCCCTTTCGGAGCGGCGGAGGCAAGGGCGCCTCCAAAGGTTCCGGCGGCGGATTTTCCACCTACCGTCAAGCGGCGTGTTCGTCGTCTCAGGAAGCTTACAGGGGACGAGGCAAGTCAGGCGGACCCCGCCGTCGTCGCCAAGGAGGTCAAGGCGGCAAAGCCTCGTCTAAGCAGGATTGAACCGGCCGTGGGGTCGGGCCCCCACCGAAGCACCCCGGTGGGAGGCCGGCTGGCGAGCTTCGTCAGCATGTGGGAGTCCATCTCCACCGACCGTTGGGTGCTGGACGCCCTAGCTCAGGGCCACGCGCTCGAATTTCAAAGAAGGTGCCCGCGCGTCCCCCCTGTGGCCAGGAAAGAGCTTCACGTCCCTCAGCTTCTCCGGGAGTTAAAGGCGATGCTCAGGAAGGGCGCCATCGAACTCGTCCCAAAGAGGCTTCGGGGCTCCGGAGTTTACTCAAGATACTTCCTCGTGAAGAAGAAGACGGGAGGATGGCGCCCCATCCTAGACCTACGACAGCTGAACAAGTTCATCAAGGCACGGAAGTTCCGGATGGTCACCCTCCAGCACGTCCTGGGGCAGCTGGAGGAGGGCGACTTCCTGTCGTCGTTGGATTTGGAGGATGCCTACTTCCATATTCCCATCCTAAAGGGGCACCGAATATTTCTCAGGTTCGTGGTCCAAGGGCGTCACTATCAGTTCAGAGCCCTTCCCTTCGGTCTATGGTCGGCTCCCAGGGTATTGACCAAGTGCCTTGCACCAGTGGCGGCGCAGCTGCGCCGAGAGGGGATCCACGTCTACCCCTACCTGGACGACTGGCTCATCCGAGCCAAGACGAGGGAGCTCGCCGTGAAGCACACGGTAAGGACCGTCCAACTTCTCACGGACCTGGGATTCTCCGTGAACTACGCCAAGTCCCACCTGGTACCCGCGCAAGACGCACTGTTTCTGGGAGCGAAGCTCGACACAGTGTCCCTTCTGGCCTCCCCGTCGGAGGAAAGGACCAGGGCCATCCTGGGCAAGGTACAGCAGACGCGGCCAAGGTGAGGTCCATCAAGTCCCTCCTCGGAATGATGTCTTCTTGCATCTACCTCATTCCCATGTGCAGGCTCCGGATGCGCCCGTTGCAGGAGTTCCTGGACGCGCGCTGGATCCAAACGACAGGCGACTTCGAGGAGAGGATCACACTCGACGAGAGTTTCCGACGAGCGATCCGGTGGTGGGGCACCCGCACGCATCTGACGGCAGGCATGGACTTCCAGACCCCAGGCCACCAGGAGACAGTGACCACGGATGCCTCCCTGGAAGGGTGGGGAGCGCACACCGAAAATCTGCACGCGAGAGGCCTTTGTCTCCCGACGGAGAAGTCCCTCCATATCAACGTCCTGGAGCTCCGTGCAGTGTTTTGGGCCCTCAGATCCTTCCTTCCGTCCCTCAAGGGCAAGGTGGTGAGGATCTTTACTGACAACACCACCACCATGTTTTACATCAGGAAACAGGGCGGAACCAGGTCCCCAGCACTGTCCAAGGAGGCGCAGGACCTGTGGCATTGGGCCGTCGCCCAAAGGATGTTTCTGGTGCCGTTTCATCTGGCAGGGATAAAAAACACCATTGCCGACTCACTCAGCAGGGAGCTGCGCTCGTGCCACGAGTGGGAACTACGGCAGGATCTAGTGGATCGCCTCTTCCGACGGTGGGGCACACCCCAGATCGACCTGTTCGCGACGGCGACGAACTCCAAGGGCCGGAGGTTCGCCAGCAGGTTTCCCCAGCCGAGGAGCATGGGCAATGCTTTCTCATTCCCCTGGGAAGGCCTGTTCCTGTACGTGTTCCCTCCACTGCCACTGCTGATCCGGCTCATCAACCAGCTCAAGAGGTCACGGTGCAGGGTGATCCTCGTCGCACCTGCGTGGCCGAGGCAGATATGGTTCCCGGACCTTCTGGACTTGTCAGCGTCCCCGTCAATCAAGCTGCCAGTGGACGCAGATCTGCTCTCCAGGGAAGGAGGCGCCATCCTCCACCACGACCCAAGTCGCTGAACTTGCAGGCCTGGCTCCTGCAGCGCTAGAGTTTGGAGGATACGATATACCGGCCGACTGCAGAGAGGTTCTTGCAAAGGCCAGGGCGTCCTCGACTCTTAAATGCTACGGACACAAATGGAAGAGGTTCTCTGTCTGGTGCCACGCACAGAAGATTAACCCTCTAAGGATTACGGCTTCCCAAGTACTGCCGTACCTGTTGACGCTGGCCAAGGCTGGACTGGCGCACGCGTCCATCAAGATTCATCTTGCTGCGATCTCCCGATACACCAGAAGCACGGGGCGGACGTCCTTGTGGTCTCATCGTCTGGTGAAAGAGTTCATGAAGGGACTGTTCAGATCGTTCCCGCCGGTGAAGGCTCCGGCCCCGGCGTGGGAGCTCAACGTGGTGCTGACCAAGCTCATGGGACCTCCGTTCAAGCCTCTGCACTCGGCCCTGTTGAAGTTCCTGTCGTGGAAAACAGCGTTTCTTGTGGCCATCACCTCCGCACGACGAGTGGGAGAGATCCAGGCCCTATCTTGCAAGCCACCATACTTGACTTTTCACGACACGAGGGTGGTGCTCAGGACGCACCCCTCCTTCATGCCCAAGGTGCCGTCGGAATTCCACCTCAACGAACCCTTGGTGTTGCCTGTTTTTTTCCCGTCGCCTTCGTCGCCGGCTGAGAGGACTTTGCACTCGCTTGATGTGGCTAGAGCGCTGAAGTTCTACGTGGAACGCACAAAGTGTTTTCGGAAGACGTCACAGTTCTTTGTGAACTTTGGACCTGTCAATCAGGGGAAGGCTCTCTCGAAGGCTTCCATTTCCAGGTGGCTCTCCGGCTGTATCGTGTACTGTCATCGGTTGGCAAACCGACCGCAGCCTGGCCGTCCGAGAGCCCATTCCACTAGAGCGATCGCAGCTACCACGGCGTTCCTATCTGGTGTGCACGTGCTGGACATATGCAGGGCTGCTACATGGTGGTCGTCGCACACCTTCACGAAATTCTACTGCGTCGATCGGGATTCCAGGGAGGAGTCCAGGGTCGGCCAAGCAGTGCTGCGCAACCTGTTCGCCTGAGGTGAGCCTGGTGAGGAGGTAAGATTGCTTAATGTTGAGTTTGATGTAATGCTTAATGTTGAGCCTTTGCCACCTCCCGTGGTTGTGCATGTGTGTACTGCTATGTATTCTTTATTCATGAGCAGGTGAATCCATGCCAGACCCCATGCTGGAGAAGGAACAAGTTACTTACCTGTAACTGTTGTTCTCCAGCATGGGTCTGGCATGGATTCACATGCGAACCCTCCCGCCTACCCCTCTGCGGCTCTTCACTTGGTCATACTGCCACTTCACGTGCTTCCAAATCTGAAGATGGCTGCCAGAGGCGGGGCTTAGGTAGAGGGCAGTCATTGGCTGTGGTCAGTATGACGCAGAGACCAGTGATTGGTTACTACTACGAAAGACAGATCAGAAACGTAACTGATACTGGTTTTTTCTTTACCGAGGATTCCCAGCCTGACGACGGGGAATATTCATGAGCATGTGAATCCATGCCAGACCCATGCTGGAGAACAACAGTTACAGGTAAGTAACTTGTTCCTTTTCTTCCGTTGGAGTTTCATTTAAGCCAGAAGGTGATTCTTCTCGTCTTTTATTTCCCCCCCCCCCCCCTCCTCCTCGTAAGGAGGAGGAGAGGCTCCATAGGTTGGATCCTAGGAGAGCTCTCACGGATGTCCCGGGTCAGAGTGGACGATCAGCTCTTTGTTGGTTATGCTGGAAGGCGTTTAGGTCAGGCTGTTTCCAAGCAGACCTTGTCCAGATGGATCGTTTTGACTATCTGAGTGTTACCGGTTGCCGGGTTAGGACCCTCCAGTAGGCTTACGGGCTCACTCTACTAGGGGTGTGGCTGCGTCCACGGCTCTCAGTATTTGCCAAGCAGCCACATGGGCTTCTGTCCATACCTTTGTGAGTCACTATTCCCTGGACTCTATTCATGGGCAGGATCTGGCCTTTGGTAAGGCAGTCCTCTATTCAGCAATTTGATTGGTCATCCTAAATTTGTATATTCTTTTCCCACCTCCATACGTTGGTACTGCTTTGGGAGTCTGTTATAGATGTGGAATACGTCGGAGGACACAATCCCCTCAAAGAACAAGTTGCTTATTTTACCTGGTAATGTACTTTCGATGGGATGTTCCTCCAACGTATTCCACATCGAACCCTCCCAGCCTGCACCTCTACAGAATTTCTTATGCGATTGGAGCTTACGTTTCCGCAAGGCTTTTTGCAGTTATACTGGCAGGAGATTGGTGCCACACGTTCTGGGGTATAAACTACAACTGAGGCTACAGGTGCCGTGCATCCTATATATAACATCCAGTGACGTTGACCTTCGACAGAGGCCCTCGAGGGACAGCGTATCGACGTCATCGACGCAGGACGCCTACGCCGAAAAAATGTCCGAAGCAGCACAGCTGTTTGTCATTACTGTCATAGATGTGGGATACGTCTGAGGAACATTCCATCGAAAGAACGTTACCAGGTAAAATAAGTAACTTGTTCTTCTTTTTTGTAAATTCGGTTTTGCATCTCCCTCTGGAGTCTCACACTGTCTTGCAACTATAGTTGTTTCCTTGTATGCAGGAGTTTTGTTTGAAGCACAGATGTATTGAAATTGACATGGCTCAGATAGCTGAAGTTTCTTTGAAGTACTGAGCTTTGATACATTGTAAAGAAAATGACTGCTTTTTCCCTTGTGGGAAAAGTGAAGCTCTTTGTTGATTTTCCTCAGAGTTGATTTGACAGCGCCTGTCATTCAGAAATCGTGCCCGGTTTTGCTGAAGCACAATGAGAGATACTGGGCACGGCAGGGCCTTATTAATCACAGTGGTTCAAGGAAAAATAGATGGAAATAGCATCAGAGCAGCATTTTTAAAAGTAAAAAAGTTTCCTTTTTTATTGGGGATTTTGGGCTTGCAGCAAAGCAGTGCTGCTTTTTCACTTTATTCCATCTGTATATGTCAGAACACACTGGCACTCTCCCTCCGTGTGTCCCCTTGTTCCATCCTGCCCAATGTATGCTTGGCACGATGGTGCAGGCGTCTTTGTTGCTGCAAAACACAGCTTTAAGGGCATGGTGCCCACAGGAGCCAGTGCAACCATTTTGCTGTTTCTGCCCAAATGCAGCTTGGTTTTGGCGAAATTCTGTTCAGTGGGTCAATTTAGCCCACAGATCTCCCCCCCTCCCCCCACCCCACGACTTTTCTGAGATCCTTGTCGAGGGAGAGTCGGGCAAGGTAGGCTTCATCAGTCAGGAGTCCCTCTTCCATCAGAGAGCGGAATTCCCCGATCCTCTCACGGTCTCTTGTTGGAGCGTGGAACGACACCCCTAGCTTTCTCTTGGATCTTCCTTTATGGTGTTGAGCAACACTCCCAGATTTTCTTTGGTTTCTCCCTTCCAGGTCGCCGGGCAGGTCCTCCTTGGTCTCTGAATTGGTGCAATCAGTACGAATCTATTAAATAAATTTGAACTGGTTACTTAATTTTCCCACTAACTGCCTTCCAATAGGGTTCACAGCAGTGGGACACACATGCATTCAATAATGACAATGGGTAGTGAATGAAAATACTCCCTGTTACTATTAATAAATTCCTCGTTCGCTTCTGATTCTTTTTTCTTATTCTCATGCTTCAGATGTCTCCTCTGTTTGAGTCTCTTGGCTCCTCAATTTGCTGCTAAGTGTGTCTGTGGTGACAACTCTTTAGCTGATTAATATGGACCCTTTTCTCTTCTGTCAATTCGCCTTTGGGGATGCAGATTCTGTAGACGACAGGTGAAATTTTATCTACAAGGACAGCGCCAACTTGGCAAAAATGTGCGCTCATTGGTCGGTTCCTTTGGAAATTGTACAAGTAGACCCTGCCTCCTACTTGGTATTCCTTTTTGGTTGTTTTTAGATCATATTGAGTCTTCATACCCTCTGTAGATCTTTCCAGATTCTGCTGAGCATACGCAAAAGCTTGTTGAAGGTGCTTTCTTAGATTCTCAACATACTCATGAGTTGTGGAGGTGTTTCAGTGTCTGCTCCTGTATTCTATAGAGCAAATGCTGAGGTAGCACCATCCTTCGTCCAGTAATCCGCTCAAATTGAGACATCTTGGTTGCAGAAGAAGGTGTAGATCTGATGGCCATCAGGACAAGAGCTAATCGGATGACCCAACTTGGTCCAGAGTCTGACACAAACTTTTTTAGGATGCTCACAATGGTTTTATTGTACCTCTCAACTCCACCACTAGAGGACCGCCGGTATGCAATGTGAAGTTTCCTTTTTACCCCAACTATCTCCCACATCTTTGTCATCACTTCGCTGGTGAAGTGACTACCTTGGTCTGACTCAATCCTTTGGGGTAGGCCAAAAACGCGAGAAGATATG
The DNA here is from genome assembly GCF_040938575.1 of Ambystoma mexicanum. Taxonomy (NCBI): domain Eukaryota; kingdom Metazoa; phylum Chordata; class Amphibia; order Caudata; family Ambystomatidae; genus Ambystoma; species Ambystoma mexicanum. The sequence continues at coordinate 39,682,706 of NC_090922.1, read as the reverse complement.
GTTGATCAACAGAACAGCTGCTGTTTCTGCCTTGCAATTTGGGGCCAGGAGACATTCCACCCATTTGGTAAACAAGCATGTTACGATCAACATGTACTTGTTCCCCATAGAAGAGCGAATCACAGGCCTGATGAAATCTACTTGTAAATCTGACCAAGGCACTGTCATCCCCCTCTTCTGGAGGGGAGCTCGGTGTGTGAGTGATGTTGGCTGAAATTGTCCTCACACAAGACACCTCTTCAAGTATTGGTCGAGGTCCTTCCCCATGTGTGGCCAGTATGCAACTTCTCACAAGATTTCTAAAGTAGTGGGAAACCCCCGATGACCGGCTGTAGCCGCGTCATGGCCGTGACTTGGCATCAGGCTTTGGAATGAGGTAGGGACCACCCCCTGGTCACAGCCAGATGTGGATCTCCTTACCAACAAACCGTCTTGGATTCTGAACATTTTTGGACATTTCATCAACACTCTGAGGTCCTCTTTCCCAATGTAATCGTGATCCGTCAGGGGAAAGTTCTCAGGGTCCTCAATGTGTTGATAAAATTTACCAATATTTGGATCCCCTTTTTGTTAATGTTAAAGGCAATTGTATAGGGCACCGTCACCAACGAGTTGGTCCCCAGGTGCTCGGGCGGATCTGTAAAAGAGGGCGGGTGGGGGGATTAGGTTAGTCAGGTGAAGAGGGATAGGAGAGTGAAAGGAGTGGTCTGATGTTGGTAGCTTCAGTTTGGTTTTCACTGTGCGTTGAGCTTTGGTGTAGATGTCGGATCGGAGCAACACCTCGTGTGCTGTTGGTGTAGTTTGTGTTTGGTGTTGTTGTTACAGTGTGGTAAAGTTGGTGCGGTTTGCTGGGCTAGAGATGATAGTGTGATTTCCTGGGTACAGTAAGTAAGCCGAGGTTTGAGGATGGATTAGTAGGTTGTATGCTCTAGTTCTTACCAGCCTTTTTCAATATAGGTGGCGTACCTATGGGTGTTCCTAGTGGCTGGTTACGCTTCTTGGTCATCTTGGTTTGTCATCTGGGTCTCGGGTGGAGGTTTGCTATGGCTAGTCTTTCACCTTCTGATATTAATTCTGAGGTTTGGCCAGCTCCTATAATTCTGCTGTCTATCTTGATGGCGGTCTGCTGGGTTTGGGTCTGGGTGTATGGGGGGCTCCAATAAAAAGAGTTCAGCTGTCTATATTGACAGCGGTCTACCCGGTTTGGGTCTGACTCTCAGGATAATGCGGATATCCATCAATGGCCTTATGTTTTGGTTTGGGTATATGGTCTTTCGTGTCTATATGGATCTTAGTGTCAGCCAATGGGAGGTTAGCTCATACTATGTGATTTTATACGTCAGATTGTCCATATTCGCTTCAGTCTGGGGTTGGTCGGAAGGTTGGGTCCACAATTGGTATTTTGCACTCACCGTTTTTGTCTGGTGTGAATGTGTGCTTATGTGGGCTTCCTCCGATTAGGCCGTAAAGAGCCAGATTTTGAGTAGTTTCCTGAATAGTAGGTGGTTTCTAGTGTTGCTTATGTTCTTCAGTAGGCAGTTCCAAATGTTTGATGCGAGATCGGAGAAGGAGGATCCTCCGAGTTTTCCCTTGTTGTAAGGTTTTGGTTCCAGGCGTATGTCATTGCTTGATCTGAGGGTTCGTGTTGGGGGATGTAGCTGTAATTTGTCTCTTAGGAGTTCTGCGCCTTGGTTCTGTGTTACTCTGTGTGCAATGCACATTGATTTGAATTTGATTTGTTTTTTTATTGGTAGCCAGTGTAGTGCCTTTAGCGCCAGAGTGATGTGCTCTCTTTGTGGTATTTTGAGGAGCAATCTGGCAGCCGCTTTTGTATGTGTTGTAGTTTTTTTAGAAGTCTTTCTGGCAGACCTAGGTATAGACTTTGTTGGCAAATCATAGGAATGGTAGGATCCTTTTTGCTGCTCTCAGTAAAAAGAAGCATTTCTTGAGTATTGCATTCACTTGTGGCTCTAGGGTGAGTTTGTTGTCCATCAGGACTCCTAGGATTTTTACGGTCGGTGATGGTGACGGGGTTGTACGGAGTTCCCTTGGCCAGGGGATGTAGTGGTTGTCTTCTCCGTTTTTTGTGATAATCATTATTTCTGTTTTGCCCGGGTTGAGTTTGAGGTAATTAGAATTCATCCAGTTGTATATGTCACAGAGGCAGTTCTCAAGTGTTGTGTTTACTTCTTGGGTCTAGTATTTTGAATATCATTTGTGTATCATCAGCGTAGTTGTAGCAGGTGAGGCCGTGTCCTTTGATTTTGATCAGTAGGGAAAGGTAGATGTTGTGCCGTGATTAAATCAGGATCTGTGGTCTCTTTACTCCACTGGGTAGTTGAGAGTTCATTGTGAGAATTTGTCTGGACCTAGTGATTGCAGTGACCTGGATTTCCCCCAACAGGGACTCGATCTCCAGGAGATCCCCCTGGATGGCTCTGGTTTTGGCCAGCTAGGTCATTTCCAGTTTTGTCTGGTCCCTCTATTCTGGAATGACCCGTGATCTTCTTCCAATAGATGGTCATCCCACTAGAGGTGACCAGATCGATATTTTGGATTAGCTTGCAATGTTTGAGAGGTTTGTTATTAGCACCTAGCATGCCTCTAGTTTTCCAATTAACCAGGTGCTCCACGAATCAGTTCCGGACATAATCTGAATCGGTGATTATGACCAGTTCTTGGAGTTGGTGTTGGACGGCAGTGAGAGGATGGCCTGATAAACTGCCATCAACTCCGCCACCTGACTTCTACGGGGACCGATTTTGTACCCAGCAGTGGGTTCCGGAGCATCATTCACCCAAGCATTCCCAACGCCGGCCACCAGTTCCTTTTCCCCGTTGTTGTCAACATGGTAGGAGCACCCGTCCACATAAGCTGTGGGCATTCCCTTGCACTTGTCTTCTTCATAGACTTTGTGCGGGGAATTCGGGTACGCCTTCATGTTGTCCTGGGTATTAAGCCTTTCGTCCTCGAGACAGTTTTCTCTGGCACAATCGTGCAAGTCAGCCAGACCTTGCGCGAGGGGACTCTTCTTGTTTTGACCATATCTGACCTCCACAGGAAAGCCTTGCATTGACAGAATTCAGGAAGTAATTCTGGAATTACTCACATTTCCGGCCCAGATATTGTCACTTTGGAGGTATTGCAAAGGCTGTTCTGGAGTCTCTACTATGATGTGTTCCCCCTGGATGAACGGGCGGTAATTTTTCAATGCCCACACTGTTGCCAGGAGTGCCTTCTCACAATCGTTGAACTTTTCCTCAACAGAGGATAAAGACTTGCTTGCATAGGAGATTACTTTATTGACCTTGTCATGCTTTTGATATAATGCTGCTGTCAAGCATGTATTCGAGAACCCTGTCTCCAAGAAGAACTCCTTGTTTCTGACTGGGTAAGCTAGACAAGGCGCTTGTGAGAGGATTCTTTTGAGTTGCTTTACTGCCTCGGCTTGTTCCGGACCCTACTCCCACTTGAATCCCCCCCCCCCCCTCCCTTCAACAGATGGATCAGGGGTCTTGTGATCTCTGCATAATACTCAATAAACTTCCTACTGTAATTAGTCAGTCCAAGGAGGCTTCTTAGCTCACGGAGATTTGTGGGATCTTTAAGTTTTATGAGTGCTTACACTTTCTTTTCTTGGGGACAGACCCCCTCATGAGTTACCTTGTGCTCAAGAAGTTGACACGTGTTCTGCACCACTGCGCCTTTTGGAAGGATAGTTTTGCTCCGGCAACCCTCAACTGTGTCGGAACATAACAGATTTCCGCTATGTGTTCCTCCACAGTTCAGCTTTTTATCAGAACATCATCCACATAGGCCAGGTTACCCCTTTGACCCAAGTGGGGCATGGCCTTATGTAGGAAGATGTTGAATTTGTTGCCGGAGTTGATGTATCCGAAGGGAGTCCGGGTCCACGCGTACTGCTGCCGAAGGTAAAGGCAGCCTGTATTGGTCCTCCCTACTGACAGGCACCGTCCAGTACCCATTGTTCAGGTCAATGGCAGTGTATACCTTTTGACCCCTGGATCTATGCCATCCCCTGGTCAATGTAGGGGAGAGGCCATCGTGGACCCGTTTATTCAGCTCCCTCAGGTCAGCACAGAGTCTCCACTGGCTGTTCAGTTTTAAAATCCCCAGCACCGGATTATTAAATGTGCTGTGGACTGGACAAATTATCCCACGGGACTCAAGGTTTTTGATGATTTCCGTCAGGGACTCCATGGATGCGAGAGGCAATCGGTATTGCTTCACAAACACTGGAGTAATTCCAGGGTCCATGGGAATTGTTGTAGTGTGGATTTCGGTGCGACCACAGTCATACGAGTCCACCGCAAAGAGATCTTGAAAATCTACGAACACCTGTTTCAACTTTTGCTTTTGTTCTGGAGTCTCACAAGCATCAGCTAGGTTGACCCGCTCTTCAACCATATGCCTGAAGCCTGGAAAGACTTCCGGTTTTGCTATCTCAGTGGCCTCCTCAAGCTGGGTGGAGAGGTCCCTGGTTACAGTATTGACCTGAACAGAGGGTTTCAGGTAGGAGAGGCCGTTACTGTGGACCTGGAAGATCGTCCTCCTGCCTGATGTCACAGGTCACTTCTTCCTCACCGTAAGGGCAGGAAGAGTACACCAGGAAATTCCCCCCTTGCCGGGTGAAGATCCTGTCTGGTGCTAAGTCATTGTCACTATCACTGTCAAAACAATCATTGGGGATTGATCCTATCAGTTCATTACCTAGATCCATGGGAAAATTTCGGTCATCAACCGCCATTCCAATAATGGTGCCTGCGCCCAGTGTGATACTCCCAAGGTCGCTGTTATCCATCAATATTGGAATGGTGTTGTGTTCTAAATTGACTAATGGTTTAACCCCAACCCCTGCTGTTGGAGATGGGCATTGAGGTGTACATATGCATCAGGATTTTGCATTTTCTGTCCTCTTTTAATTTTTAATTCAAGTGGGAATAGTCGTGTCGGTCCTGGGATGGTGACCTCCTCTCCAATTTGAATTTCAACTGCATACGGCAGCAATTGGGCTAACCGAAATGCTTTTTCCGAATCATCAATGTGCATGGGATTTCCCCCTAGTCGGGTTCAGGCTTTGTAATTTATCAGGTCCACATAAATGGCAAAAAGATTGAGAATGTCACTGCCTAAATAAAATGCAGCAGGGACATCTCACACGACCCAACAATTATGTTCTTTGCTTTTGTTACCTGTAGAAATTTTGAGCATACACCTGCTAGGCAGGAGATGTTTGGAATTGGGAGTTTCCAGGCCCATTTGCCACTTATCGATCAATTTAAATGTGGGAATGGCTGGATCTTTTGGGAGCTTTTGGAACATGGCTTCGCTGATGAAGCTCTTACCATTGTTCACGCACACTCGGGCGAGTACAGACTCTTCCCCCTCATTTAACTGAATAGGGATGAACAACTGTTCTCTAATTTTCTGAATAGCAGTTAAACTTTGAGCTGGTTTCTCATCCCTATTAGCTACAGGATTGGGGTTTTCAGATTGTGAATCAGTATAGAATTTCAAAGTATTTCCTTCCAGTGTGGAATGCCACTTGAGACTGGAAGGAAGGTTGATTTTCAGGAATGGAGAGGAGTTCCCATCACTGGTTTGTTGTCCTACAGCAATTACTGTCACGTCAGGTATTTGATTGTTCTGGAAATTAAACTCAATATGATCAGGTTTTTCTTCAACCATGTGGCATGTGCCATTTAAACTAACATGGTTGACACTCTTTCAATTTTATTGGCCTGTTAGTCTGAGTCCAGAGGATCTTGTTCACACAGTCTATTAGGGGCGGACCACCTATGCAGGATGTCATTCCCGAGTAGACAGGGTGTGCCCTCTGGAGTCACGACTATGACCGGGTATTTCACTTTGTCATCAATTTTTTTATTTCCAAATCCGCAGTCCCCTCGACAGGAATTTCATTCCCATCGAAGTTCTGGAGTTGACCAGGAAGAGGGGTGAGGGGTGAGGGATCTGGTATCTCTCCCCCTTCTTGAATTTAGCTGCTCAAAGGCCCTTTTTTTACAGAAGTGGCTTGGGATCCAGTGTCCACCAGTGCCAAAAAATGTACATTGCCCTTGCACTTGGACCAGGTCATAACATCTACCCTCTTTCTCCTTCAATGGGCAAAAGTAATGTGCATTTTGGGCAAGCTCCGTGGTCAATTTCCTGATTTTTGACTCTGACACAGGGGTAGTTTCGGCATAATTCTGTGTTGGAGTTTGGGGGTCTGAAAGAAAAATATTACATTCTGAGATTTGGGGAATTGCGGGTTCCCCTTTTTCTGATTCTGGGCTGCCCCCAGCCTCCCCACCCCCTTTTTTGGAGGCAGCCAACAAAATTGGTTTGGGATCCCTCTGTTACTATTGGGTTTCCTGAATGCTCATTCTGGGGTTCAAGTCCACCCAGTCTTCATTTATATCTCTTGGGGCCCATTTTTCTTTGGGAGGAGTCCCCCCGTCCCTGAAGGAGAAGATCTTTTTCCCAGAATCCTCTAAGGATTCTTCCCCTTCAAATTAGAGGACACGAACTTCCTCCAAAAAATGGGCCTTTTTGATTTCTTTATTTCTCCTACCCACCCTCTGTACCTTACGTTGCAGATTTTCAGGGGCAGGAGATTTTTGCGCCGGTTCCTGGGTGTCCAGGGGCTTTTCATGAGTAAAGAAGGAAGCTTCCTCTAGGGCTTTACATCTCCCTTCCCCCCGTGCCTCCTCCTCTGGAACCGGTGAGTTGTCAGGGTTCTCTCCCAGTCATTGTTCTGGGGTACCAGACCCTTGGTGTGTGGGGTTCTGAGCCGCCATGTTCATCTGAGGGTTGTGTTGAGCCCTCCACATGCGAACCAGTTACTGGGTTAGGTTCTGGACCTGGCGCTCCAGTTGGGACACCCGTTCCGGCTGGTACGGGGGTCTTTGTCCCAATCTAGGGGGAATCACGGGAAGGGTAACTATCCCTTCTCCCGTAGTACCCTAAATAGGATGAATTTTGGTAACCCGCCACCCTTGGCCTCCCCTCTCCTGGATTGGGTTGTCTGGGTTCCCGAAATCGGGGAATGAAAGGAGGGTTATCTTGCAGGTTGGGGTTTTGTGAATATTGGGGGAAGAAACTTAACCCAGCATTTGGGGAATAACTGCCCTCCTGGGGGAAGTTGGGAGGGATGTTTCCCAGGGTAGTACTTACCTGATTGGATCCCCTTCTTGGGCTGGGGGAGTCCATACATATCCTAGGATTGGTCGGTTGCCCTTTTATCGGGGGACTGATATAATCAGGGGAGTTAGGGGTCCCATTAGAGGGATTACCTCCCTGACTGCCACCTGTTTGAGATTGCCCTGAAGGCCGTCTGGGTCTCTAATTTTGCTGATGCTGTGTAGGTACATTTTTAAGCCCCCCCCCCATCTCTAGGTCTAAAATGGGGACAATCTTCACCTCTGCCACCTTAGCAGCAGCAGGGGTGTTGGCTGGTTTGGGGTTTTTGGCCAGATTGTTATTTTATGCAGGTTTTTGGACCTCATAAATGCGGGTTGCCTGCTCTGTGACCCAGTCCAGAGACCTTTTGTCATGGAAATCCCTCACCAGCTGGGTCATAATATACTTTTGGAGTGCATGAAAGAAGGTGGTTACAAACTCCCTGCTATCCTTGTGCACCCTCCTAGTGGTTTGCGCAAAGGCGCGTTTGAGCTTCTGCACAAATTCTCGTGGAGCCTGATCTTCCCCACACTGCAGATTGTAGGCCGCTTTGCGAGCCTCTTAGAGGTTTCTGTGGGTGGAAAAGTTTTTCAAGATGGCCACCCTGTAGGTGGACCATCTTGAATGGTTCTGGTCCTCCAGTCCAGCAAAGAACCTGGAGTACTCCGGGGAGAAGGTCCATTTTACTTACTCTATGCAGTTCTGGTTGTCTTTCAGATGAAAAGTGTCCATCATCTGCTCATAGAGTTCCAAGTGTTCCCAAACAGAATATTTTCCGTTTTTATGGTATGGGGTTATGAAACTCCTAATGGCCTTAATCTGCCTAATGGGGTCTTTTGTCATAACTCTCAAGTTTTTTTGCCTTCTTTGGCTTAGTCACCCGAGTCCACTCGCCCTCAGACTCAGAGTTGCTGCTACTTGAGGTCCCCTCATGATCATCTAGGCACTCCCTGATTCTGTGAGCTTGAGAGGGGCTTGCAGAATGGTGGGGCCTAGTTTCTCCACTCCCGTGGTGCTCAGGAGAGTAGTCTTCTGACTCTTCCCTGCTCCCAGGGTTGGCAGAGTATTCCCCCTCCCACCCACGGCCCTAGTTGGGTAGAGGTCTTCAGGATGCTCTTTTTGGGCCTCATTTCATTTGGTTTTTCATCAAATTGATCCAACTGGTCCCTTGGAAGGTAGTATTTCTGTGGATCTAATCCCCTGACTCTGCCCTCATAGGAGTCTTCCTTGTCAGAGACATCAGCCTTACAGGGACGCCTGTCCATCCATTTCTGGGGGGCGCTGACCTGTCAGTTCCATCATGCTTGGTCGATTAAATTCTGATGGCCTCATGGTTTCCGGCTCATGTGAGCCGGCAGCCATGAAGTCAGCAGTGCACACATTGTTAAATGGGTTTGAGTCCCTTAGTACAGAGGTCTTTATGCTATGATCAGGAGTTGCCCTGTCCCTCTCTACCTGTTCAGGGTCCCTCCCATTAGGATTAAATCTAGCACCCTCTTCAACCTCGCTAGTTTCTCCTTTTCATCCCCTACTTCTTGATAATAAGCAAAGACCTTAGGCTTTTGCTCAGCTATCAAGGCTTTACTGGCCTCTATGACCCCCTCCTGCAATGCCACTTGTTTGTGGAGCCCATCATTCGTTTCACAGAAGGCCTCATTGTCTCTCTGCGCATCCTGTATGGTTTGAGAATGAGACCATTTCTGCTGCAGGAGACTCGCCTCCTGATTTTGTGCATCTTTGGTTTGGGTGTTCTCTTCCAGAGCATCTTCTACCCACCTGGGGTGCTCCAGTAGATTCCCATACTCTGTTTTGAGTTCATTTAGTTTTTGGAGGGCTAACTCACTTTCCTGTAACTCTGTTTTTAACTTGCTTATTTCCTGGCCTAGGGCGTCTTTCTCCTGACTTGGGATGCCCCTCTGTTCAGCCACGTCATCCCTTTGTTTCTTGATGGTATTGGATTTCTGGCGCTCTTGATCAAATTCTGCTTCAGAGTGGAGGTCTCTCGTAATTAATTTATTTTCCTCTTTCAATTTCTCTACCTGATCTTGTAGGGTAACTATCTGCTCTACGCAGACTCTATTATAATTGATTTGTTGATTTAACTTCTGTTGACTCTCTTGCAGAGCTTTCCCTATACTCCTCTTTCAATGCCTCTAATTGGGTCTCTTGATCTGCATTATTTTGCTGTTGGAGAGCCAAATCTTCTTTTAATTTTATGACATTTCCAGATTCTACCTCCAACCCATGGCTCTTCTGTAATTTTTGTTCTGCTAAATTCAGATCAGTCTGGATTTTATTTAATAGTTCAACTTGATTCTATGCAAGAGTGGTGTTTTCCTCATGCCTTTCCCGCATCACCCATGTGGAGATACATGTAGGCCGTGATTCTGGCAATTTTGATTTGCTCCTCTTTAATTTTTGGGGTCATATATAATTCACTCAACACTTGGTGTAATAGGCAACCATCCTGCCACGTGTCCAGGTTTATGGCGCTGACATGTTGTGTTATTTCTTGTAGCCAGACTTTTTCATCCTGTTCTGGCCACTCACCTCTGAGAAATAGCTTGTGCGGAAGGTGCTCCCTAGCCATATTGATTTCTACTACAGTCATTTTGGACATGTTCTTTCTTTCTTTATGTAAGGGTAACCTGTATTCTATTGATTTTCTGCCTCTTTTGGGGTTGATTTTAGTTTTACTTTTAGAACCAGGCCTGGTACTTAAGTATTTGTTTTTGGGAGGCGCTTGTACAGTGTAACACACTAATCCAATCACAAAGTATCACTAACTTGCAGGTTAGTCTGCTGTGTTAGACGGTCGCAGGTGGCAACCAAACTCAATCCCCGGCACAAGCCCCCAAATTTGTTAAGGATTTCAATCAGGCGACACACACCTTGGTCTCAGCCTAGTATGTAGCGCACAACTGAGATGCTTTTCTCCTTATTTTATGCAGATTCAATTTTTAGATGGTACACCACTCGTATCACACCCCCTTTTCAAATACCCCGGGTCACCATGGACCATGAACCAGGCTGGTTGGTGAAATACAATATTTATTTATTTTAAAATTCAATAGAACTCATACAATTTTTAATATGGGGCAGCAATCACCAATGGGGTGATAATTACAATGAGAATTACAAATAGAAAGACACAGCAGGTAATCCGGAATAAGAGGCAGAAGATGAAATCAAAATCCGACCTTCCCTCACCAAACAAGAGTGGAAAATGGATTTTAAACCCCCTGCAGTGTTATGAAATGACACTCAGAAATGGACAAATAATTAATGTGCGGTTAAAACTCTAAGGTTAATACAATTTCTCTGGATTCCCACACTATCTAGCAGCTTTAGTTGTTTCCTTGTATGCATGAGTTTTGTTAGAAGCACAGATGTATTGAAATTGACATGGCTCAGATAGCTGAAGTTTCTTTGAACTACTGAGCTTTGATTAATTGTAAAGAAAATAAATGCGTTTTCCCGTGCGGGAAAAGTTAAGCTCTTTGTTGATTTTCCTCAGAGTTGATTTGACAGGGCCTGTCATTCAGAAATCATGCCAGGTTTGGCTGAAGCACAATGAGAGATACTGGGCATGGAAGGGCCTTATTAGTCACAGTGGTTTAAGGAAAAACAGATGGAAATAGCGCCAGAGCAGCATTTTTAAAGATGAAAAGGTGTCCTTTTTAATGGGGATTTTGGGCTTGCAGCAAAGCAGTGCTGCCTTTTCACTTTATTCCATCTGTATATGTCAGAACACGCTGGCACGCTCCCTCAGTGTGTCCTCTTGTTCCGTCCTGGCCAATGTATGCTTTTCACGACGGGGCAGGCATCTTTTTGTTGCTGCAAAACGCAGTTTTAAGGGCATGGTGCTCAGAGGAGCCAGCGCAACCATTTTGCTGTTTTTGCGCAAATGATGCTTGGTTTTGGTGAAATTCTGTTCAGTGGGTCAATGTAGCCCACAACAAGACCCCTACTCCCATGTGCCGTCCCATTTCCTCCATCCTGTATGGGTGTCCCTCGCTAGGGACGGGAGATGGAACCTTTTTCACCAGAAAAATCATCTTCCCCTTTAAATTTATATGCGTGCTGGGGCGCCGCCCTGGGAGAATTTGGTCCCCTGACTCCGCCCACCGGCGCCACTCCCGAGTCTTCTTTTCCGCGTCATTAACAGACCGCTTTCACCAGCACTCTTAGGTTGGGCCTCTGGCCTAGTAATTCCATGCGATTTTCCACGGAGAAGTACACTTGTCGTCTTTTTTCTTTTCAAAGACTAGGTACTGCTTAGTCCTCTGGCTCCACGCTCCTCCCCAGCACACGTTGACGACTGCGGGCTTCAGCAGGTGCCCAGCCTGCGAAGGTCCCTTCACAACGTCCGACCCCCATGCCCTCTGACTCCGGTGCCTTGGCCCACACCACGGCTGTACCGCGTGTGAGACGCCAGGTGTCTGGAGCTCTTCGGAAGATCGCCTCCAGAGGACCTCAAAGCATTAGTGAAGCAGATGACAAGGCCCAAGGTAGGTGGTCTATTCTTCTCCGCACCCCATAAAGGTGACTCCTTCCCAATGAAGCACCCGAGCGGGAGGGACCTATCCGGCCCTAAGGCCAGCAACATCACTGAGGCTGCTCCAGCTACCGCCCGAGTAGTCTCAGGATCCTACTGGTGCTACCGCTGAGGGGGCGCTGGGCTCGATTACCGGGTCCCAACCCAAGGGACTACACCCTAACACCGGACCCATGTCGGAGGGGGCGCCTGCACGGAGCACTACTTGAGCTCCCTAACCAAAGCCAGGGCTGGCCCCAGAGCCGAAGGCACTCAGCCTACCAGGTCCCAACCTGAGGTGAAGGATAGGCCTCAACCACCACCGGTCAGCGCGCTGGTGTAAGCTGGTCCCAGCTCAGCAAGTTCCACGACGCAGGCACATGACATGGAGCAACACAAAATGCTCACCGAGCCAGCCAAAATGGCAGCTCACCCAACGCCTTTTCTCTTCGGAGACCAGGTGGGATTGGTCAACCCTGGTCACTTGGTCCACTTGGACCCAATCCACTTTTCAGGGCAGGTATACTTCGCCCTATGCAGCAAGACTGGGCACGGCACACCCAGGACACAGCAGCCTCAGGTCCCGACCCCTGTACCATCAGGCACTCCTCTGGCCTGTGAAGACAGGTTCTTCGGGAAGTTCCTCGGACTCATGAGATCACCACATGAGATCGAGTCCAGCTCAGCCCCCGGCTCCCATGCCCTTACTAGTCACGGCAGCCCCAGCCCCATGCCTGTACCAGTCATGGCAGCCCCAGCCCTGCCACCTCAGCAGCCTCCGGCACTGATAATCAGCACACCACAGCTGTCTGCGCCCAGCACTCCTATGGCTCCCTCGGACCCGCAGGACACAACAGTGGATACAGTCTAGAAGGAGGACCCGGACACTCCATCGTCAGCCAAAGCTTTTCATGAGCAGCTGGCGGGCCTGGCTCAGTACCTAGGAATCCCACAGTCACAGGTGGGGCAACCGGAGGCAGGGGTACTGACTGAAGTTCTCAAGCTACGCCCTACTGCCACAACGGGAATCCCACTTCAGAAGGACATAATAGCGCTTGCCGGAAAAGGGTGGCTCTAGCCACACTCTACCCAGCCTACCAATAGGCATTTCAACGATAAATACAGGCAAACGGAAGGGGTCCCCCTCTTATTGTCAGCACACCACCAACCACATTCCTCGATGATGGCGGCAGCATCACTGTTCTCCAAGCCACAATCTTCTTTGGCTCCTGCCGCCTTGGCACTCCTGGGCAAGGAGGAAAAGATCTTGGAGGCGTTTGGGAAGAAAATGTGTTCCAACGCCGCCACTGCAATGCCATGTTGGCTACTGTCAACCAGAGGTTATGGTGGGAGATTGCTGATTTCCTCCTTGAGCTCCCTAACCAAACCAGGGCTGGCTGAGGCCAAAATCGTGGCACAAGACATAATGGAGTCGACGGTAGCTCACATTGACACTGCAGGTCGTGTCATTTGCATTGCCACGGACATGAGAAGGATTGCATGGCTAAGGGCTACAAAATTAAATACACATGTGCAGGAATGCATAATAGACCTGCCTTTCGGGGGCGGGGGGGGAGAGGTGGGCTGTTCCATTCGACAACGGATGAGGAACTCGATAAGAAAAAGAATAACTTGCAGACAGCAAAATCTTTATCAATCCTCGCCAAGTCCACGCCTAAGACCTACAACCAAGCGCACCAGCGCTCGGACAAGAGTCAGTCCTTCAGTGGCTTAAGAGGCTTTTAGGAGAGACGGTCCAGGCAACCGGACAGATCTCCTAGCCAGTAGAGACGCAAACAGCATAAGGCAGCTAACAAGGGGGTTTTCCAGTCCACCTCCTCAGCCCCAGCCTCATAGGGGAAGAAATTGTGACTGGCCCATCCAGATCCACGAGTCTCCGGTGGGGGGCAGGCTTGCCCTTCACACACACCACTGGCGGACAAGGTTCACAGACCCATGGATCCTCTCAGTAGTATCCATGGGATTCCGGCTCCTCATTCCTCCCTCTCCTCCTTCCTCCCCTACGCTCCTTCATATTGGTACAGCAACTCTGTTGGCGGAAATACGCTCGCTAGTAGCGAGCCAGGCAGTGGAGGAAGTCCCAGCCTCATAGTGGGGCATGGGCTTCTATTCACAAATATTTCACCATTCACGAAAAGAACCAGGCTGGCCTGAGAGGAGTTAGACCTTTCCACCTTGAACCTTTCCCTCCCTCTCCAAAAGTTCAAGATGGCTACCCCAGCCTTCATAGCGGATACATTGTGTGCAGGAGACTGAATGAGCTCTCTGGATCTGAAGGATGCCTGCCTACACTTCCTCTTTTGGGAACCCCATCAGTCCTTCCTGAGGTTCAGGATCATGGGTTTTCACTTTCAATACAGGGTTTTACCATTTGGACTCAATTTCGCCCCCCAGGGTCTTTACGAGGTTAATGAACGCAGTGGCAACCCTACTCAGGGCGCTAGGACATCCTATTTACCCATATCTAGGCGATTGGCTAGTCAGGGCAAGATCTCCGGAGGATCTGATCTGGTGGAGTACGGACAACAACCTGCAGATAGGCAGGCCCTTCCGGCAACCATCGCCTCAGATCATCATTACCACAGGCTCATCCCTAGAGGGATGTGGAGCTACCCTGGACAGCCACAGCGTCCATGGAGTATGGTCCCGGCAGGAGCAGCTGGCGCACATTAACTGGCTGGCTATGATGATGGCTATCTGGCTTGCTCTTAAAGCCTTTCTACCTATTATCACCGGCAGGGTGATTCTCATTCAAACAGACAGCTCCATCTCTTTGTATTATATCAACAAGCAGGGTGGCACCCGGTGCCCTCCCCTCTGGGACAACTACGAACACCCCCTATCTTACAATGGAGTGTTGGAGGGCTTACTTAGTATCCCCTTTGTCTAGCTTCTCATGCAACATTATTATGTAAACCTTTTCTCACCGAGTGGCTGGTGGCAGTGGTTTCGTTGAACTATCATGGTGTGCATTTACCGCGGACTGCGTTTGCAGCTACTGTAAAACACACAAAGGTGCCTTTTTTGTCAAAATGGCCGCAGTCTTCTTTTTTGACCATTTCTTTGTGGAAAGGTCCTTCTTGAGATTTACTCTGCGTGCCAAACTAGGTTTGGTCTCTTTGTTCATTTTGCCTTTGGTGGGATTCACAAGTGAAGCCTGCCTCTTGCTCCAGGATATCTGGGGTAGGCAGGAAGTGAGGGAGGTGCCCAAAACTCCCTGTGCTTAGTCTCTTAGGAGACCCAAATGCACTCTGTGATGATTGGCCGGCTGACTGTCCGGCAAGGACAGCCACCCTGCTGGGTGACTGACAGCCAGGCTGGAATGAATGGGAGAGAACTGAATAAAAGCCAAGTCTTTTGGCTTGGAAGGCAGAGTCGACCACTGGACGAAGGAAGCCAAGAGGAACTTTAAGAGGACACGTGCTGCAACTCCTGGACCATTGGTTTGCCCGGTGAAGCCCTGCTGCAGTGCCGATACGCCAAGTTCGCATCGACAGAGAAGCCCCTGCACGGACAACTTCTCCCCTTAAGTTTGTGGGACCAATCAACTCCAAAGTAAGCCACCTGGACATCCATCTCGGAGTTGGTTGAATTTACACAGAGTTGCTGCTGGAAACCGTTTAACCAGGGAGAGGAACACCAGATTGTGTGTTGCTTTTAAGCTGGCCTAGAGCTTCATGAAGATCCTCCGGACTCCCAGGAAGCAGGACCAAGCCTGAGCCCCCTCAACAGAGTGTGGGACCCCAGAAGCAAGGAAAGTCCATCTTGACAGCCAGGAACCACAATGTTGCTATTTGCATTAGACGCGAGGAGCTGAAACACTGAACAACCACTGAAAGTGCAGTTTGCCGGTTGCGAGTCTTGACCGTCCCAGTGCATTGCAGGAGTCCCCTGACGTGCTCCCTCTTGTCCCCATGACTGAGGTCCAGAAACAGTGAGATCTGCAGAGCCGCACAGGAACAGAAGTCATCAGCTGCATCTTTTTCTTCATTTCTAAGGCACTGTGAAAAGTCTGAGAGAACTTAACTCTTACTGTAGAATGATTGCACCTCTTACTGTAGAATGATTGCAACTTCTACAACTCACATCAGCTTGTGGCCCTACTTTTGATTCTTCTTTTCATCAAAGACTCCTAAGAACTTGTGCAAAGACTTTTCCATTTACTTACCAGAAGTGCTTCATCCTATACAAGACTTTTGCCCATTGACTTTGGTTTAGCCTATTGAATTGTATGGCTCTTCTTAAGGGATCCAAAAGTATTTGCCTGCTTAAGAATGTTTGTGGTCTCTTGTTGTTCTAATAACCTTTTCCTTTTACCAACTTCTAAGAGTATTCTAAATGCCAACAGTAAGATATTAATGTCCCCAGTACCCTAGCTATTGAATTCACCTGAGGGTGTAGGTTGTGTCTGTGGGCCATCCCAAAATGGTCTTTACTGGTATTGAAGTGTATTTGTGTGTGACTTTTTATATTGCTCCCTTCTGAAGAAGGCATATTCTAACGGACTGATAAATAAATGATTAATTGTTTATTCAAGAAACCTTGTGTATGCGTGTTTATTTGAATACTTGTCACTCTGAACCTCTGCGTAACTCCCCTACAGCTCACATTGACCTCACTTGAGATAAGCCTGGCTTCTCAACATTCTACCAAAACTGTGTAGTACAAGCTTATACCAAAGGTTGGGTTTCCTATACCTGTAGTCCGAGTTGTGTGTAGTGCACCCAAAGGGTACTGCAGACACGCTCAAACTTCTCCTCCAGATGACTTTGGGGCTTTTCACTCCATGATGTCTGAAGCATGCCAGGAGTTTGGTTTGATTCCGGAAGAGGAAAAGGATTGTTTCCTCTTCGACCACATGGGTGAACGCAGGGAGGCGGTGTTCTCCATACTCAACCTGGGTAACATGTGGCAGGAGGGCCTCCGTACTCTGAAGCATCCGTTTACAGAACTGGTAGTTAAAGGTAGACTGGATTCGAAGTTTAAGGTGCCAGACACAACACCAAAATGCATCACCTCACAGCCTGCTTCACAGTCAGTGGGATCAGCTACAGCAAGCCGCAAGGCTCGTACGCAGCACAAGTGTGCCACACCCCCAGACAATGAAAACAGAAAAATTGATGCCTTTGGAAAAAAGGTTTTCATTATTGGGGCAACAAATGTTGAGGGCAGATTCGGACACTGCTACTTCTTGTACAGCCCTGCAAGGCACGCGCTCCTTTGGAGGAGCCTCAGGTAATTCAAGATTCTCATCCTCTAGAGTCAACAAGAACTACAGTAGACCTGGATACTACTCTCAGGGCTCCAAGAGAAATTACCAATCCTCCCAGCGCAACATGGATTACCATCAACTGCAGCGAAAGCGCGGATCAACCACCTCTCAAAGAGTTAGGCAAAAGAAGACACAACAATGACTGCCTCAGGGGCAGACAGGTGAGGGGAAATGTGGCATACTACCTCGACGAGTGGCAAACAATAACAAAGGACAAGTGGGTACTAGATGCAATCCAGTACGGCCACTTGTTGGAGTTCAAATGCGCACAAATCCTGATACCTCCCTTAAAGGTATCTCACCAGCACATTTAGGTTTTACAGGAGGAGGTACGTCAAATGCTAAGAAAACGAGCCATCGAAAGGGTCCAAACACATGGCCATACACAGAATGACTTCAAATGGACCATACTAGAAAAACTGAGACCACCACGCAGGGGAGGCAATTTTGGTGAAATGTTACTAAAGCGTGAACAGCTATGGATATTTTGTCTGGACACAGTGAGGAAGGGCCTCAATGAGGAGATACAATGGCACGACCTTGCCCTCATCAAGTAGACCAAAATAGAAAAATGTTAATTGTGGCCCAATATGCGCCTCCAATTGGGCCAAAAATCCAGCACAACAACATTTGTCGTTCCAGGAATATAGCCAGCAAAATGATCCTTGCCAATGGCACTTGGATTTCACCTAAGCGTCATGACAAAAACTTCCTTATCAACCGCAACACTGTTACCCCCGGAGATGTCCAACCAGTAGGATTGCGATAAAAACTACTTACTACAAAAACTAGTGTGCCGAAATGCCTTACATCTATATTGATTTGTCCCTATTTTTGAGCACAATAAGATATTATGTAGCTTGTTCTCCTAACGCACAGCGGTCACACCGTGCAAACTGAATCAGTTGCTTACCGTATGAAACAATAGCAGCTTAGGTCCACTACTTGCCCTAGTGCTTGAGACTTAGCTCTTACTTCTATTAAGGATCTCAAATAAACACAAACATTGTAGATTTAGGGACTGGTCACCTACTCTATCCATTTTAGATAGGCGGTGCATCAGCTCTCCCCTGGGGACAGACACCCCACATAGGGTAAGGGTGTTTTCTTCGTCTAGGGACCGTCCGGTAACGCATTGACTTTTAATTATTAACCAATACCACGTTTATACAGTGGTTTTCCTGTTGTTCTGTGTGAAAAACATGGTACTTTAACACTTAAGGCTGAATGTTGAACTGTAATCATTATCCCTGATTGTTCTTCTGGTTCGAGGTTCAACATATCAACAAGTCTTGTGTTCTCTCAGACAAACAGAAACTCGCTCCAACAATTGGGGTTTGCAATAAATTACACAATATCTTGCACAGTTCCCTCAAAAAATGTGGTTTTCTTGGGTGCTCAATTCCTCTCGGACCAAAGTCTTGCCAGACCCTCATCAAACAGGATGAAAAATTGATAATCCTAGTGAACTCTTTCACGCCAAACAAGCTAGTCACGGTCCGCACATAAATGCCTCTCCTAAGGACCTCCTGCATCCCTCTAATTCCCCAATGCAGGCTGCGCATGTGGCCAGTGCAAAGGTTTCTGGCTACCAAATCCGGGGTTCCTGGTCTGACAAAGTTACCATCACTCAGACTCTATCAAGTACACTGAAATGGTGGACGTACCCCTGCAACATCGCAAACGGAATGCCCCTGGTGGAACCCAATTACCATCTCACTATTGTGACTGATGCCTGCCTGGCGGGATGGCGAGCTTATTTGGACAAGCTCCAATTCAAAGGCCTTTTGGACCCTCGAAGAAGCCATCCTCCACATAAATGTGCTGAAACTGCGTGCAGTACATTGGGCTCTAAAATCCTTCCTTCCGATAATCATGATTTTGGTGGTTCGAGTCCTCCCGGACAACACAATCACAATGTTTTATCTGCAGAAACAATGCGGAACGTGGTCAAACACCATGTCCCAAGAAGCGCAGACCATTTGGCATTGGGCCATCCAACACAACATTCTGCTTCAAATCTGCCAGGAATACAGAACAAGCAAGCAGACACTCTCAGCAGGGATTCATCGCAGTCGCATGAATGGCAACTGCACAACATCCAGATATCCAAGATTTTCTCAATGTGGGGTAATTCCCCTCAAGATCTTTTTGCCACTCGCAACAACAAGCAGTGCAAGAAGTTTGCGAGCAGGATCCCTCATCCCGACTCTCAAGGGATGCATTCTCGTTCCCATGGAACGGCATGTTCGCATTTGCATTTTCCCCCATTTCCTCTCATCAGGAAAATGATACAGATGATACGCAAAGGTCACTGCAAACTAATCCTGGTGGCGCTGTACTGGCCCAGGCAGACCTAGTTCTCAGACCTCCTGCAGCTGGCAACGGATGATCCAATCCATTTGGGATCTCATGGCAATCTTCTATCCCAGAACAACAGGATGATTCTTCATCACGATCCGGGCTCCCTCAAATTAACAGGGTGGCTCCTGACCACACCGAATTCGACCATTTGAACATCCCTCAAGACTGTCAGCGCATTCTAGCAGCTGTTAGGGCTCCTTCTACTAACGTTTCCTATAACCACAAATGGAAAAGATTCTTTGCATGGTGTGCACAGCAGCCTAACCTGCATCCACTGGCCATAACACCTCATCAGATCCTTCCTTACCTGCAAAAATTAGCAAAGGAAGGTCTAGTGATCGCTTCTTTTAAAGTACACTTATCAGCAATTTCTAGATTTACAAGAAAAAGATCTTCCCCCTCTCTACCGTGACAGACTAATGAAGCACTTCTTAAAAGGGCTTTTTCGTACCTTTCCTCCAAAGAAAAGGATTCCACCTGTATGGAGCCTGAACCTGATCCTGGCAGGGCTTATGAAGCTTATCTTCGAACCTCCGTCTACAACATGCATCAAATTTCTCACATGGAAGTTGGCTTTCTTAGTAACCATTACATCTAGATGCTTTTCGGAGCTACAAGCTTTAGTAGTAGACTCTCCGTACTTACGATTCGCAAAAGACAAGGTGTTGCTCTCCACCAATCCTCATTTCATCCCAAAAGTTCCATCGGAGTTTCACAAAAATGCAGCCATAACTCTGCCTATATTCTTTAAAAATGCCACTTCCCCAGCGGAGATAGACTAAACCGCTGTTTGTCTCCTTTGGATGGACCCAACAAGGGAAAATCAATTTCAAAACAGGGCATCGCAAGATGGATTTCATCTACAATCATATGTATATAAAAAGGAGTCGGATGATTATTTTCTACACAACCCCTCATCACCCAGAACCAACAATACGTTGATGACACAGCACACAAGGTCCTGACAAAAATGGACTCTGTGCAGTAATTCAAAAAACGTTTTCATCAAATGTATTTATTCAATTCAAATCAAATATCTAAAACATACAATAGACATCACACAGTGAGACAACACTAAAACTAAATCTAAAACGGCATAACCAAGAATATACAGTACACAAAAGATATCACATCAAAACATACAACATTCTAAATGTGTCATAAAAACATCAATCCTGACATGTTTCTGTTCATCAAGCCCAATGTAGGGAGAACATTCTTCAGGGGAATATTTGTAAAATGTATAGATTTCTTCAACACCGTGTTGAGAGGGTCTTTTCAAACACCAACAATGGAGGGCCACTGGGCCTAAAAATCAAAGAAAAAAGTGGATACTGAATGATTCTGGGGCAAAATTCACAACACTCAAATTATGTAGATCCATCACACTGAGAGCAAATATCAGAGTGACGAAACACAGAGGCGGGCCCACTAGTTACCCCACCTCTACTGGTTCTCAAAAATGAAACTCAAAAGATTACCTTCAATGGTATTTCTTTAACAGGCGTCTTCTAATCAGTAATCGCCTTATGTACCACAAATGGAGCACATATCATTTCAAAACGGCGCCTCAATTCGCCTGGGTATAATAGAGGTCCTGTAGTAAAAGACGACGGAGACACCATGCTCTGTATAAGTACCATAATTCGCCATACAACAATCGTTGAATGGTCTGCAAAGTTGCCTAGGATCACAACACCATTACCTCCACAGGGATCGTATGAGGCACCCAGGTTCCTCTGGTCACGAAAGAACTATGTGGGCGGCAAAAAGTTAATTTCTCAATGTCCAGATGACCCACACGCACCTGGGGATGAAGACAAAAGTGCAGGGTCATACGGAGTCACATCAGCTCTCAACACATGCTGACCTTAGCACCAGAAAATGTGCTCGTACTTATTTCACACTTCTAGCCAAAACTCCTGACACAAAATGGGTTGCTTAAGATAGTGAAATCATTAACCCTGTAGTTCCTAGATTGTAAAACAGCATGCACCATATAATGGACACCCATCCTCACAAGCTGTCGGAAAATAAACATAACCTCTCCAAGTGACTACATAACCTGCAGTTCTCAAAACCACCGGGACAACGTGATGTAGCTACCTTTTTACTCCCTATCACCGGGGTCATTCGACTGACACAATGGAACCTATAAAATACGGGCTCACCTGTATGCTGAACAATTAAACTTCCTTCTAAAGATGACCAAACTACCCGAAAAACAGCATTAACAAAAACAGGCACCGCGCTCTGGATTCAAAATCAAACGCATGTTCGCCAACATCAAAAACGGCCCCAATCACATCAGCCACATGAAGGTAGACAAAGTGACTGACTCGGGCCGTGATGCAGAGCGCCATCTTGTAACTCGATGATCTGCATAGGGAGGACCTTGCAACGGGTGACACGGACATGTCCAAACATCCCAAAGCACAGGGCAGAAGGAAGTTAAGGGTCCAACTCAAGGCTATGGTGTTGAAGAAATCTATAGAGCGCCCCATGCTATGAAATGACGTTTATGCGTTTTGACACCAAAGTGGCGTCCTGATGTATTATCAACATAATGCTTTCAACATCAATGCATCATGGACATTATTAATGCTACAAAATTGATACTCACCCGATAGATTACATTATCTTACAGCATCACCATTTCTCAATATATGTACCTGCTTGATACCCATATATGCACTTTGTATGATTAATGTCTCCGCACAGCACAATTATTAAGCACTGAAATTAACAGAAAATATGCATAGTGCTACAAGGTCAACCAGAGAGGGCGTTGTGCCAATACAGTGTTACAGAATTGCATATACATGTTACAAAATTGCATATACATGTTAGTTATCATTCATTTGTCGCACACAGGTATAGTATGAGTTGCATGGCTATACGTGTGGATACATAAAAGGGCACCATTATCAAACGGCATCACATTGCAATGTTAATATTCATGTTAAACTAACCACATGCCAATCAATGCAGTCCCGATACGTGACTTTGTAACCTGAA
Source organism: Ambystoma mexicanum (assembly GCF_040938575.1). Taxonomy (NCBI): domain Eukaryota; kingdom Metazoa; phylum Chordata; class Amphibia; order Caudata; family Ambystomatidae; genus Ambystoma; species Ambystoma mexicanum. Next base: position 39,660,291 of record NC_090922.1, on the reverse strand, counting down.
AATGGTTTTCTGTTCAAAATGTAATAGTTTCCGATCAATCTCTGTCTTATTGTTCCCACAGATCTTTTTTAATATAAGCCAAGTGAAATCATTGTGGCCATGTTTCAGTTCAACAAAATGTTTCACCAAAGGTGCTGTGATCACTTTGTTTTTAATACAACTCCGTTGTTCCACCATGCGAACCCTGCATTTCCTATTTGTCTTGCCTATATAATGTAGGCCACAAGGACATGTGATCATGTACACAACGTTCTGGGTGTTAGTTGGTCATTTCATTCAGATCCCACATCAAATTAGGCAGAATTTGGATGGATTCATCTACAATCTCCTTCTGCCACTCGAAGGCCAATAGGCTGTTGCAAACTGCACCAAGAGCGCACTCTAGAAGGGCCACGGGCTGTCTCTGCAGCTCTCTGGTCTGGGGTACCCATCAGAGACATTTGCCAGGCTGCAACATGGGCAGTGCCCCACACATTTACCAGACACTACTGTTAAGCAGCATGCTGAGGGCTTGCAGATGGGACGATCAGTCCTTCAATGGCTGTTCCAGTAACGTAAGCCCTACAGCTTCTGCGTTTTTTCCCTTTGTCTACTTGAGTCTGTATTCTTCTCACATTAACGCAGAGAATATGAAGGTATCTGATCTATGTTTGCCTGGTTAATCTCCTCCTAACATGTATACTGCTATAAAATCTATTCAGAGCATGTAAATCCATGAAAGATCCAATGCTGGAGAAGGGAGTAGTTTCTTACCTGTAGCTCCATTTCTCCAGCGTTGGTATATTTCATGGATTCACATGCGCCCTCCAGCCTACCCCTACAGGCAAACATTTTCTATTTGGGGATATCCTCCACCTGGAGTGGTTCAAATCTGAGGGGAAGCTGCTGAGTCGGAGCTATACACTTGACGTTGGTTGGGACCAGAAGCACACACAACAATGTTGATGGGACACTCAAGGTGTCAAGTTTTTTCCATGTTAATGGATATTTGCACCGCGCACGATCACTACCGGAGTGGTCCCGTGGTGGATCTGAAAAGGAAAGGAGTGGGGGGGTGAGTTAGGGGGAACGAGAGGGATAACTGCAGGAGAGCAGTGATGTGCTGTTGGCAGCTTCAGTTCTGTTAACACCGTTTGCTGAGCTTGAGGGTGCTTTCCGGTCGGTAACAGTCGGGTGCTGTTGTGCGAGGCTATGTGTGGTTTGTTTTGTTGTGGTGTACTGAAGTTTGTGCGGTTTGTTGTGTTGTAGGCTTGTGTTTGATTCAAGTTTGAGGGGTGAAATTGTTAATGGGTTGGTTATTGGCCTCGCTATCTAGAAGTGATATGTACAAGTTTGGACGTTTTTTCTAGATGTGGCGTGTGAATATCACTGCATTTCTATCTAGATCCGGCATTGGCTAATATTCACAATCCTGTTTATATGTGACGCCCGCCAATATTCACAATTATATCCCAATGTGGCACTTGCCAACATTCACAATCCTACCTAGATACGACGCATGCTAGTGTTCAGTTGTAACTAAACGTGGGCATTGCTATCATTCACAACTCTTTTTAGATGCGACACAGTTTAATGTTCACAGTTCTACCCGAGTGTGGCACTTGCTAACGTTCACACTTCTATCTAGATGCGCGTTAGGGAGAATTCTCCAAAATTTGCCAATTCCTCCCACCTTAGAGCCCTCCAGCTATTTTGCTAAACTTTGGGACTTTGAACTTTTCAATTAAATGTATTTTCTGTTTTTTGTTTCTTTTGGTTACGGAGTCTAACCAACTCCATAGGCATCATCTTTTACAATTGTCACAAAGCACCTTCAGTGCAGTGACCGAAGGAAGTCTTTCAGATTTCCCAAGGTTTAAATAACTTCTCTGGGATCAACTACTGTTTCCCAGAACAGTGGAGTGAAATTGACTTCACTTAGCCCTGTAAAATTCTACACCCTGCACACCCTATCTTACAATAGAGTACTGGAGGGGTTACTTGGTATCCCCTATGCGTAGTTACTCATGTAACAGTCAGATGTTATCCTTTCCTCTCAGAATGGCTGGTGGCAGTGGTTTTACAGTGAACTACCATGGTTGACCCTGACCGTGAACTGTTCGCAGCTTTGGTAACGTTAAATCGCGGAAGCCATGTTTTTCAAGATGGCGCCTGAGCCTCCTTTGTTAAAACGGTTCCCTGTCTTCTTTTTTCGCCATTTTTTGTGTAAAGGTCCTTGAGTTTTTCTCTGCGCGCCAAACCAGGTTTGGTCTCTTTTTTCATTCGCCTTTGGCGGGCTTCAGGAGTGAAACCCGCCTCTGGCTCCAGAGTGTCTGGGGTAGGCAGGATGTGAGGGAGGTGCCCGAAACTCCCTGTACTTAGTCTCCTAGGAGACCCAAATGCACTCTGTGATTATTGGCTGGCTGACTGTTGCCAGGAACCCTGCTGGTTGAGTGGCAGCTAGGCTGGAATAAATGGGAGGAAACTGAATAAAAGACGAGTCTCTTGGCTTGGAAGGCAGTTGACCACTGGACGAAGGAACCGACGTAGAGCTTGAAGAGGACTGCTGCAACTCCTGGACCATTGGTTTGCCCGGTGAAGCCCTGCTGCAGGTCCAAATCGCCAAGCTTGCATCGACAGAGAAGCTCTGCAAAGGACGACTTCTCCCTTTGAGTTGGTAGGACCAATCAACTCCCAAGTAAGCCACCTGGGCACCCACCACAGAGCTGGTTGCATTTCCTCAGAGTGCTGCAGGAAACCATAGAGCCAGGGAGAGGGACACCAGATTGTGTGCGTTACGTGTAAGATGGCTAAAAACGTTTGGAAGATCCTCTGGACTCCCACGATGTCGAACCGACTGAGCCTGAACCCCTTCAGCTGTGTGTGGGACCTCCGAAGCAAGGACAGTCCACCTTGACAGCCAGGACCAGCGTTGTTACCAGTGCGGTAGCTGAAACGCGAAACAGCCACTGAAATTGAAGTTTGACAGTTGCAAGCTTTTGACCAGTCCCAGTGCAGTGCAGGAGTCCCCCACGTCCTCCCTCTTGTCCCCACGACTGAGGCCCAGGAACAGCGAGATCTGCCGGAACTGCCAGGAACAGAGTTCCTCAGCTGCATCTTTTTCTTCATTGTAACGTACTGTAAAACAAGACTGCGAGAACTTGCCTCTCACTGTGAAAGTGCTTGAAACCTTTGCAACTCGTAGGCCTAATCAGCTTGTGACCCACCATATGATTCTTCTTTTTACAAACTACTTCTGAGAACTTGTGCCAAGACTTTTCCGTTTACTTACCAGAACCGCTTTATCCTATCCAAGACTTTAGCCCATTGACTTTGTCCTAGTCTATTGAATTGAATTGACTCTTCTGGTGAACTCAAAATATTTGCACTGTCTAAGATTATTTGTATTTCTTGTGTTCTAATAACTTTTGCCTTTTACCTACCTTTTAAGAGTATACAGTATTGAAGTATGTTTGTGTGTTACTAGTCTATTGATCCCTTCTGAAGAAGGCTTTATAACTGACTGATAAATTATTAATTGTTTATGCAAGAAACCTTGAGTGTAAGAGTTTATTTGAATACCTGTAACTGTGAATTTTTGTGCAACTCCACTACAGCTCACAATTCCCATCGTGAGATAAGCCAGGCTGCTCAACACGCTACCAAAACTGTGTAATACAGACTTATACCAAAGGTTGGTTTGCTTACACCTGAAGTCATGGTTGTGTGTAGTGTTCCCAGAGGGTAGTAGAAATGGCAAAAAAAAAGACCGGGACCTGTTTTTAAAGAGGGGGCTCAGACGCCATCTTGAAAAACATGGCTCCCGCGATTTAACGTTACCCGCACCAGCGGTTTGCAAAAATCATGGTAGTTTGTTGTAAAACCACTGCCACCAGCAATTCTGAGAGGATCTAGACACAGGGGGTACTAAGTAACCCCTCCAGCACTTTATTGTAAGATAGGGTGTGCTGGGTCTAGGAATTTAAAAGACTAGTAAAGTTAATTTCACATTCCTTACCCTGGGAAACAGTAGTTTATCCCAGAGATGGTATTTAAACCTTGGGAAAGCCTAAAAAGGTTTCCATGTGTCACTGCACTAAGGGCACTGTGTGACATAAATGAAAAGGTGATGCCTGTGGAGTTCGTTAGACTCCATAACCAAAAGAAACACAAGAGTAAAACACATGAGAGAGTGGGAAAAAGGGTAACTCTCTGTCCAGGTAAAAAGTCCTCAAAATCCAGCAAAGTTGCTGGGGGTCTCTAAGGTGAAGGGAATTAGCACATTTATTAGAATTCTTCCTAACAGAGTAGAAACACAGGCAACTTTATTAAATTTGCCAATAGAAAAAGTTGTCTTGGGAAATCAGTTGAGGCACTGGAAGCTGCTAAAGATCACAACTTTAAAGACATTGAACCAGATCACAATTCACCCCTTTCAAAGAGGAGCACAGTCCAACCGCTGTGTTTTTCGTGGCCAGGGAGACTCGTGATCACAAGCAACCTAATCTGTGGAGACAGGTTCATCTACATGGTTTAACACCCAAAGACCAGGAACTAACACTGGGTCCTCATTCCCCAGACAATTTTGCAGGGGCGAGGCAGCGGAGGGGGCAATAATGCAAGAGGTTCGGCAACCTCAAAACAATTACTTGCAGTTTCTAGTCCCCTACCAGATCTCCCATGGGATCCCATCAGACAGGTGGGTGTTAGATACTGTAAAACACAGGTATTGCATGGCGTTCCAAGAACAGCCGCATGATCATCCACCACGACAGTGGTGCAGGAATCCAGCGGATCCTGCAGGAAGAGGTAGAGACACTACTTCAGTAGGGAGCTATAAGAACTAGTCCCTCTGTCAGAGTTAAACAAGGGTATTTTTTCTGTGTACTTCCTTGTTCTGGGAAAAGACAAAGCAAAAGACCAGTGCTGGACTTAAGGCCAGCAAACACTTATGTCAAATCTCAAAAGGTTAGGATGGCAATGCTACAAGAAGTCATCCCATTGCTCAAAGCGAGAGACTTTATGACAACACTAGACATGAAAGATGTATACTTTTTTCTGAGGCTTGTGGAATCTGCTTCAATCACATGCTGTTCATAGGCCGACATCTAGTGGAAGCTGCGGAGTATTAGTTTGTTTTTGGAAACTCGAAAATGGGCGTCGGCACAGGGCGTGCCAGTAATACTATCCCTAGTGTGACGTCCACTGTACCCATGATCCCTCACGCGTCTAGGACCCTCTGATTGTTTTTTTCTGCCATACTGGTCGGAAGCATCCCGCGGAGTTCCCTGGCCTTAGCCATAATTTTGCAAAATATCTTAATATTTCCCCATTTTCTCCACCCCAATGTCGAGTCACCGAACTTCGACACTCGACGCCGGCCCGGAGAAGAAAACAACCGTCGAGAGCTGCACGACGGACTTGGGCCTCGGAAGGCCTCTGGCCTCGACCCGGGCCTTGGTATGCCTCTGGCCCTGCAAGTAGGGAGAGTGGGGGGTGGTACGTACTCATAGGTCCAGTCAGGATAGAACAGGGAAACTCCCCCAGGAAAGAATAATCCCCAGCTCTAAGGAATGGTCTAGTGAGGATATAGACAGAATTATGTCTAGGATGTCATCCCTGGCAAACTTCTATGCCAAAAATCCTGAGCACTTCCTCTCCTATACCCCTGACGAGGCTACACCCTCAGGGTCTAGGGACCCGCAACCCCTAAGTAAGAAATCCCGGGTTGAAGCACCAACACAAAGTCGGTCTACGGACCCCTTCTGTATACAGCCTTACTCTCAATATAATGAGGATCCACTTTTGATTGAGGATCCAGATTTGGGCATGTTGGGAGACCAAACTGGGATGGACTACTATGGGGATGACGAGGACCAAGAGGAGGACGAGGATGACACAGAAACCTACAGGGTAGACTCCCCAGAGGGCAAAGAACCTCCGGTTACCGACTCCCCGACTGAATGAGGTGTTGTCCAGAGCGTCAGAACACTTCCGCATAGATACCCAGGGAGCACAGGAAGAGCGTGATTTTGCTGAGGAGCTAGTGAGAGAAAGGAGACCTGTTGCCCAGGCCATCCCTATTCCTAAATCTATACAGAGGAGAATAGACCCTTCCCTTCTAAATCCCAACCTCACCAGGGCAGTAAACCCCAGGATCGAAAAACTATTCAGGGCAGCCCAGTCAGACCCGCTGTACATAAGGGGGCAACTGAAACCGGACTCCTTGGTAGTGACAAACACCAGAAAGAGGGTGGGAACGCCCCAATCATCGTCTGAAGCTCCCTCCGACAAGGAGAGCAAAAAGATCTATGGGTTGGGTAGAAAGGTAGCCTCCACTTCTGCCTACTAGGCAAGGATTGCCAACTCCACCACCCTACTGGCGAGTTACAACTGCCACCAGTGGGAACAAGTCGCGGCACTCATCGACTCCGCCCCGGAACCTTTAAAAGGCCAGTTGGCACAGGTTGCGTCGGAGGGAAGAGCCGTGTCCTGTTCCATCCTTAAAGCAACCTTTGATACCGCGGATAACGCCGGCAGACTGATAGCAGAGAGCACTGTTATCAAAAGACATGCTTGGTTAAGACAATCTGGGTTCAAACCTGTGACACAAGCATCTTTAATAGACAAACCGGTGGAGCCTGATCTACTGTTTGGCAAGGCGGTAGAGGACGCGCTAAAAAATGCCAAGTATGAGTACGAGACTCTCAAATCCCTGGGCCAGTTAACCAACAAACCCCCGAATCAAAGAGGGAATGGCAATTTTCGTCGCCTACGCGGCCAAAATTTCCAAAGAGGCTCCAACTATTCCCAGGGGCAGGGTACACCATGGTACAACAACCAGCAGTCTACCCAGGGTTATGGCAGGGGTAACAAAAGAGGACATGGTAAGGGTAGAGGCAGACCCAATAGAGGCAGCGGCACGCCTCCCCCAAAACAGTGACGTGCCGTTCAGGGTCCCTTCTCACGCATCCCCAGTAGGGGGGACGCATTTCCAACTTCACCCAAGCTTGGGAAGGGATTTCATCAGAAACCACCCTCCACGGCAAAAAGTACATTCATTAGACCGCCAGAAGATCCTCCTCGAAGAGATCGCCAATCTTCTAGCAAAGGGCGTGATAGAACTCGTCCCTGGACTCCAGGTAAACAAGGGTATTGATTCAACTTACTTCCTTGTGCCAAAAAAAGATTTGACAATGCGCCCAGTATTGGACTTACGGCTTGCAAACAAGTATGTGAAGCCCTAAAAATTTTGCATGACTACTCTCCAAGAGGTAATCCCCCTCCTAAAAAAGGGTGATTACATGGCAACATTGGACATGAAAGATGCCTATTTTCATATTTCCATGTTCCCAGCGCACAGAAGATACTTGCGCTTCAAGGTGGACAGTCAACACTACCAGTTCAAGTCTGGTGCCAAGCACCTCCAAACAGTTTCTAGGAGCTGTCCTAAACACACAAGAGGTGTTGGCCTTTCCATCAGAGGAAAGAATTTGCAATATACTGCTGCAAATTCCGCAATATCAGGCCGGTCGCCAGATAACGGTACGCAAAGCAATGCGTTTGCTGGGCATGATGGCGTCATGTATTTACCTGGTACCCCACGCGCGCCTGCGCATGCGTCCCATGCAAGAATGGTTGGCGAAACAGTGGTCTCAGGCAAGTGGTCAGTGGGACGATCTAGTGGTCGTTTCGCCAACACTTGTACAAAGCCTTCACTGGTGGACAAGAGAAAATCTGTCCAAGGGGAAACCCTTTTACGATCCCGAGATAAAGGCAGTAGTTACAACGGATGCATGCCTGTCAGGAGGGGGAGCACACCATCTCCACCACACAGCTCAGGGTCTCTGGTCTCACTCAGTGGCCAAGAATCATATCAATCTGCTAGAGCTTCTGGCAGTATTCAGAGCGCTTCAAGCGTTCGAGCCCTACCTGTTGAACCTGCCAGTGCAGATCCTGACGTACAGCACTACAGCCATGTTTTACCTGAACAAGCAAGGAGAGACTAGTTCGCCAAATCTGTCCAAGCTTGCCCAGAAAATTTGGATATGGGCACTCGGACGGAACATCTTCCTGTCATCTCAACATGTTCCAGGCGATCTCAATTCTCTGGCAGACGCTTTGAGCAGAGATCCCCTCCCAGAGGAACATGAATGGTGTCTACACAGAGAAATCGTAGAAGATCTCTTCTCTCAGTGGGGTTTTCCCCACTATAGATCTTTTCGCCACAAGCGAAAACAGACAGTGCCCAGGATTCGCATTCAGGTTCCCCCAACCAGACTCCCAGGGGAACGCCCTGTGGATGAACTGGTCAGGGATGTTTGCGTACGCTTTTCCATCAACACCTCTTTATCAGGAAGGTGGTCAACAAGATGAACATAGAATCGATGACGCTCGTCCTAGTTGCTCCCATGTGTGCGAAACAACCATGGTTCCCACACTTACGCAGACTAGTAATAAAGCCAAACACGAGGCACTGCTACTTTGACAAATGGAAAAGATTTGTTATCTGGTGCCAGAATAAGCAAATCAACCCAGTTGACTGCACTCCTTCCACAATTGTCACATACATGCTCCACCTGCTGGACGCAGGGTTGGTTTTTAACTCACTGAAGGTACACCTGGCAGCTCTGTCAGCATACACCACCTCCCATAACAAGGTGTCATGGTGGAAAGTACCAGTGGTTAAAGCCTTCATGGAAGGAGTAAAGAGACTTCACCCTCCAATTTCAAACCCACCACCAGGTTGGGACCTTAATGTGGTGCTATCTGAACTCATGGGCCCCCCATTCAAGCCCAGGCATAAAAGCAGTCTCTTAGTAGCAATTACATCTATAAGAAGGGTCAGTGAAATTCAGGCTCTGTCAGTGCAGGATCCTTTCTTTACGGTTCATAAAGATAAACTGGTTTTATGTACACACCCTAGGTTCTCACCTAAGTTTATTTCTAAATTCCACGTGACCCAGTCCATCACGCTTCCGGCTTTCTTCCAAGACCCACAAAGCTCGGCTGAGGTGAAACTACACACCCTAGATGTGCGTAGGGCGGTCCTATACTATGTAAACAAAACCAGACCGCTAAGGAAAACAGACCAACTGTTTGTCTCCGTAGCTACAGGCAAAGAGGGAGATCGCGTCTCTAAAGGTGCCATCTCGAAGTGGATTGTTAACTGTATCCAGCTGTGTTACTCCCATTCTGAAAAAACTCTGCCTTTCACGCCAAGAGCCCACTCTACAAGAGGCATTGGGGCCACTCTGGCTTTCATTGCAAATGTACCCCTTGACACCATTTGCAAAGCAGCTACTTGGAGCTCTATTCACACTTTTACTCAGCACTACTGCATTGACACAGATACTCAAGTGGGACAAACGGTTCTAAGACATTTATTTGCTCCTCCACTCTGAGAGAAGGCGCATGGATGCTTGTAGTCTTATCTATCTATCTGTCTGCTTGGATTATCTGGATTATCTGTACTCGCGCTACTCCTCATGCTACCTCATGTCAGAAAAAATACAATCTCAGGGTCCTAGACGCGTGAGGGATCATGGGTACAGTGGACGTCACACTAGGGATAGTATTACTGGCACTCCCTGTGTCGACGCCCATTTTCGAGTTTCGAAAAACAAATTGTAATACTCCGCAGCTTCCACTAGATGTCGGCCTATGCACAGCATGTGAATCTAAGCAGATACTGTCATGATGCCTACCCCCGGAGCACCAGGCCAGGCCCAGCACCCCCGGAAGCAGGCATCATGCCCTCGGGTAAAAGCTAGTGGCCCCTTATAGGGGCTCTTTGGACTCAGTCCTGGCGCCTTTGGCGCCAGGCTCATGTTGGACATCAGTCCTGGCGCCATAGGCGCCAGGCTCATAAAGGGAGGTGTTTTGTGCACTTACCTGATGCAGACCATGCTGCACGCTTCAGGCCTCCCTGAGACCTGAAAGGGACTATTTTTTCATAGGGACTATTTTTTTCACTCGGGCGTGGCCAGGGAAGGATACATACCTAGTTGGGGAAGGATACATACCTGGGACTTCTTTGGAGGCTATTTAAGCCACGCCCAGACAGCAGCTCATGCTTCGCGTTGTTCTGCTTCCTGCAGCTTAACGCTCACCGTGTCTGCTCCTGCTCCTGGACTCCAGCCACGCCCGCCTCGAACCTGGAAGACCTGCAAGGAAGGAAGAGAAGAGAAGAGAAAGGTGAAAACCAAGGACTATTTCAAACTTCTTAACTGCATCCGGAATCTTCTCGCCAGCATCCCTGAAGAAAGACTTCCATTTAAAAGCATTGCGTTGCTCGCTGCAGCGCCACGCTTCACTCACCTGTCCTCGAGACATCTCCCGGCTCCATCGCGGCTGTCAGCATCAGACGCCACATCTCTGCACCTAGGGGAGAGAGGAAGAAACAAAAGGTGAGCAGAAGGAACACAGAAGGAAAGCCTGATTAACAGCCATAATACTTACCGGCTTTTCTTCCACATTTCGGGTCGGTGCCGCCCCGTTGGCAGGTACCGTACCCCGGCCCCTATGGGGAAAGGACAAGAGACATTTCTGGGGAATGATGAGGACATTTAGAGGGATCACCCTCATCACTACTCACCTTGGCAGTTTAACCACTCGACGCATCGCCTTCATTCTGCACCTGAAATAAAGGACAGATCACAGGTTAGAAAGACAACATAAAGGGGGCCTCACTTGAACTTTGAACTTTCATACTTACGGCGCATCGCTCAGGAAAGTCAAGTGGATTTTGCCAGCGCCATTCTGAAAACCAGTGAAGTAACTGGACGAACACGCGCCCCTGCACCAGAAGCAGGATGGAGAGTTCATCCTTCCAAACCATAAGGTGAGCTTAAACCGGGGTTTGGAGGAAGTTAGAGAGGGACGAAGGGGGAAAAGGGGAGCTAGCACACTATTCTGCAGACTGTTAATCCCCTTTCTCATCTGCAGAAGGATATTCCTACGGGCCAGGCAAGCACAATTTGGAGGTCCTGTCCAATCGGTGTTCCGGGTCCTGCGCATCACGCTAGAAGAGGCCACAGCAATCCAGACTAGACCAGCGCCCCCGTGGGAACCAGGTGAGCGTTACAGAACGCGAAGCCTTCCTACAAATTCCCACCCAGGCGCTATGGAAATATGCCGCTGGCCCCACCTGAACGCTTTGCTGGGGACCCCAAACGTTTCGCCGTATTCATGAATCAGTGTCGTTTGCACTACCTATGCAGACCTGGGGCCTTCCCTAATGATCAGACCAAGGTAGACTTTGTTTTGTCATATCTCAGCGGCTGTGCTGCCGATTGGTCAGTCCCACTGGTAACTCAAGATGACCCGATTCTTCGCGATTTTCAAGGATTTCAAACAAGCATGGAAAGGTTATTTGCTCGATACTCCCAGGGACAGGCTCTGGATGACGAACTTCTATCTCTGCAACAGGGCAATCAAGACCTTCTATCCTACATTGCAACCTTCAATAGACTAATTGTGGAAACTGGTTGGCCAGAGGATAAAAGAATCACGTTATTCTATCGAGGTCTACGCGGAGAACTTAAAGATGTCCTGGCACAAGTTGTAAATCCGCCCCAAGAATGCACCGAATATATAGACTTAGTGGTCCAATTGGATCACAGGCTGCAAAACAGAAAAGCAGATCGGTCCAAGTTTGAAACCCGGGTGTTGGCCAAGACCCACGCTAACCCCAAGGGGGCTGATGGCTCGGAGCCTATGCAAATCGGAGGGGTTAAAGGACCCCTAACTCAAAAAGAACGGGAAAGAAGACGACAGATGCAATTATGCCTTTATTGTGGGTCCTTTGGACACTTTCTACGAGATTGTCCGGTTAAGCCGCCCAAGAAGGTGGTAGGAGCCACTGATAAAATCCATGGAAACTCTGTATCGGGAAACGACCACGCCCGGCAAGCGTAGGGGTCCGCTTGCCGAGCTTGAAAACTAACTCTCAGACCTCGCATTTCATTGTGCCAATGGTCCTCATAGATCCGGAACAGCCTAAACGGTTGCATGCTATAAAGGCATACATCGATAGCGGGGCTATAGGAAACTATGTGGATCGAGAATTGGTCTCTAGGATAAACCTCCCTCTGCGTCCTAAAACCAACAAAGATGTCATCACCACAGTAGATGGAACTGAAATTGCCTCTGGACCGGTAACACATTCCACAGCTGAGGTGACACTTGTAGGTCCGGATGGCCATCGGGAGGCCGTTGTGTTTGATGTAATCAAGGCTCCACAGTTTCAGCTTATTCTCGGAATCCCTTGGTTAGAGACACATAATCCTCGAATTGATTGGCGAGCGAAGAGAATAACCTTCCCGGATTGTGCACAAACCTGCTACCCAGAAAATCCAAAGATTAATCTAGCATCAGTAACCTCTGTCCCCGTGCAACTACCTCCAGAGTACCAAGACTTTCAGGACGTCTTCCAAAAGGAACAGGCCAACACGTTACCTCCCCACAGATCGTACGATTGCCAAATCGATCTGGTGCCCGGTGCACAACCCCCTTGTAGCAGGATTTACGCCCTTACTGAACCAGAGAATCTGCATTTGAGACAATATTTAGATCAATACCTCGCCAATGGTTTCATTCGCCCGTCAAAGTCCCCGGCATCCTTAGCTTTGTTCTTCGTGCCTAAAAAAGAAGGCGACCTTAGAACTTGTATCGATTACCGCGCATTGAACCAGATAACTGTTAAAAATCGTTACCCTCTGCCTCTGATCCCTGAACTCCTTGACCAGGTGAAGGACGCTTGCGTATACACCAAGTTAGATCTCCGGGGGGCTTATCATCTGGTACGAGTAAAAGAAGGCGACGAATGGAAAACGGCCTTCCGTACAAAATATGGACTATTCGAATACCAGGTGATGCCTTTCGGGTTGTGCAACGCGCCTGCAGTCTTCCAATTCTTCATGAACGATGTCCTTCGGGAACTCATCGATGTCTGTGTTGTCGTGTATATCGATGACATTCTTGTGTACTCCTCTTCGGAATCTGATAACAGAAAGCATGTCAGGGCCGTCCTAGAGAAACTGCGCCAGCACAAACTGTTTGCCAAGCTGGAAAAATGTGTTTTCCATACCACCGAGGTTGAGTTTCTCGGATTCATCCTGACACCTAAAGGGGTCCGAATGGATTCACGGAAAGTGGATGCCATCCTCAAATGGCCATCACCTAGTTCGGTGAAAGGTGTCCAAAGCATGCTTGGTTTTGCCAACTTTTATCGCAGGTTTATCCCGGAGTTTTCACGTGTGGTGCAACCCATCACTGCACTCTTGCGAAAAAATAAATGTTTTGAATGGACCGAGGAAGCCGAACAGGCCTTTCAGGAGTTGAAAGCTAAGTTCACGTCCGCACCTATTTTGAAGCACCCGCGTCCCGATCTCCCATATATAGTCGAAACCGACGCGTCCAGCTTAGCCATGGGAGCTGTCCTGTCTCAGAGAGACCCTGAAACCAACCAACTGCACCCCGTAGCATTTTGGTCCAGAAAGTTCTCGCCGCCGGAGATAAATTATGTGATCACCGATAAGGAACTATTAGCCATTAAGTCCGCCTTTAAGGCTTGGCGGCATTATCTCCTCAGCGCCCGGCATACCATCACCGTGATCACTGATCACTGAAATTTACAATATTTAAAAACTGCCAAGGCTCAATCGTCTCGACAGCTCCGATGGGCTTTGTTCTTTGCTGAGTTCGATTTTGTAATCACCTACCGCCCCGGCTATAAGAATGGTAAGGCGGACGCTCTATCCCGAATTGGAATGGAAGAAATAGACACAAACTCAGAACCTGTGCCGATAATTCCCGAACAAAGAATTTTGGGGATAACCACTTTACAAACCCCCTTGAAGACATTCAAGCACGAGTGAAACAATTCCTGGACTCTTCAGCCTTGCAGGATTGGATCAAAAGGGGGTCTAACTTTTCAGTCAAGGATGGCTTACCTTACTTCCAAGGACGCTTATTTTTGCCAGAAAAGGAATTGCAAGAACTGGTTATTTCCCGTCATCATGAAACCCTCATGGAAGGATATCCTGGCATTGCCAAAACAGAGGAAAAGGTTAAACGACAATTCTGGTGGCCTTCCTGGCGAAAGGATATTAAATCTTTCGTGATGTCTTCTTCAGCCCTTAGACATTCCACCAGGACCTTGGCACACCCTGTCACTAGATTTTATCACGGACCTGCCCTCTTGTAATGGTTACAATACTATTCTGGTCGTGGTGGATTTATTTTCCAAAATGGCCCACTTTATTCCGTTGAAAGGATTACCTTCAGCCTTTGTTCTTGCCAAGCAATTCCTTGAAAATATCATCCATTTGCATGGATTCCCGTCCATACTAGTCTCCGATCGGGGAAGCCAGTTTATTTCTCATTTTTGGAAAAAGTGTTGTCAACTGGCACAAATCGACGTAAGACTCTCGACCAGCCACCACCCACAGACCGATGGTCAGACGGAGAGAACGAACCAGACCCTTGAACAATATCTACGATGTATGTTGCACCAATCGGAGGGTAATTGGAAGGACATTTTATGGGTGGCTGAATATGCATACAATAACTCGATACACTCTGGAACTGGTCAGAGCCCCTTTTATACCCTATATGGACATCACCCTCGTACTTCAGACTTGGACTCACCTCTGAGCCTTGAAATGCCCGCAGTGGACCATTTGCATTCTACGATTACTCAAGCCTTCAAGGATGCAACTGCACATTTGCAACATGCCAAAGGGAAATACAAAAAGAATGCGGATCTGCATCGAAGAGAGGCGCCTCCATACCAAATAGGGGATCAAGTATGGTTGGCTACCAAACACCTATCACTCAAGGGGCCTCGAACTTTTAATCCAAGGTATTTAGGCCCTTACTCGATCAAAGCTATAATCAACCCAGTGGCAGTCAAGCTCGATCTACCAGCTAACATGCGGATTCACCCCGTTTTTCATGTGTCACTTTTGAAACCAGTGCACCCAGGAACCAGATTAACAAAGCCACCAGAACCGATTCAGATAGATGGGGAGCCTGAATTCGAGGTGAAGAACATTTTGGATTCTAAGATCTCAAAATCAAAACTTTTCTATCTAATTGATTGGAAAGGGTACGGGCCTCAGGAAAGGTCTTGGGAACCCAGTGATCACGTACATGCACCTCGGCTGGTAAAAAGGTTCCATCGGAATTTCCCAAACAAACCGAAACCTCCAGAAGGAACGACCTTGGGAGGGGTTTTGGGGGGGAGTGCTGTCATGATGCCTACCCCCGGAGCACCAGGCCAGGCCCAGCACCCCCGGAAGCAGGCATCATGCCCTCGGGTAAAAGCCCAGCGGCCCCTTATAGGGGCTCTTTGGACTCAGTCCTGGCGCCTTTGGGGCCAGGCTCATGTTGGACATCAGTCCTGGCGCCATAGGCGCCAGGCTCATAAAGGGAGGTGTTTTGTACACTTACCTGATGCAGACCATGCTGCACGCTTCAGGCCTCCCTGAGACCTGAAAGGGACTATTTTTTCATAGGGACGATTTTTTCACTCGGGCGTGGCCAGGGAAGGATACATACCTAGTTGGGGAAGGATACATACCTGGGACTTCTTTGGAGGCTATTTAAGCCACGCCCAGACAGCAGCTCATGCTTCGCATTGTTCTGCTTCCTGCAGCTTAACGCTCACCGTGTCTGCTCCTGCTCCTGGACTCCAGCCACGCCCGCCTCGAACCTGGAAGACCTGCAAGGAAGGAAGAGAAGAGAAAGGTGAAAACCAAGGACTATTTCAAACTTCTTACCTGCATCTGGAATCTTCTCGCCAGCATCCCTGAAGAAAGACTTCCATTTAAAAGCATTGCGTTGCTCGCTGCAGCGCCACGCTTCACTCACCTGTCCTCGAGACATCTCCCGGCTCCATCGCGGCTGTCAGCATCAGACGCCACATCTCTGCACCTAGGGAAGAGAGGAAGATACAAAAGGTGAGCAGAAGGAACACAGAAGGAAAGCCTGATTAACAGCCATAATACTTACCGGCTTTTCTTCCACATTTCGGGTCGGTGCCGCCCCGTTGGCAGGTACCGTACCCCGGCCCCTATGGGGAAAGGACAAGAGACATTTCTGGGGAATGATGAGGACATTTAGAGGGATCGCCTCATCACTACTCGCCTTGGCAGTTTAACCCCTCGACACATCGCCTTCATTCTGCACCTGAAATAAAGGACAGATCACAGGTTAGAAAGACAACATAAAGGGGGCCTCACTTGAACTTTGAACTTTCATACTTACGGCGCATCGCTCAGGAAAGTCAAGTGGATTTTGCCAGCGCCATTCTGAAAACCAGTGAAGTAACTGGACGAACACGCGCCCCTGCACCAGAAGCAGGATGGAGAGTTCATCCTTCCAAACCATAAGGTGAGCTTAAACCGGGGTTTGGAGGAAGTTAGAGAGGGACGAAGGGGGAGCTAGCACACTATTCTGCAGACTGTTAATCCCCTTTCTCATCTGCAGAAGGATATTCCTACGGGCCAGGCAAGCACAATTTGGAGGTCCTGTCCAATCGGTGTTCCGGGTCCTGCGCATCACGCTAGAAGAGGCCACAGCAATCCAGACTAGACCAGCGCCCCCGTGGGAACCAGGTGAGCGTTAGAGATACAAGCATCAGAAATACGATTACGGTGAGTAATGTATCCCATATTTCAATGCTACCAGCGTATCGAAAATATCAAAGGTTCAAAGTGGGTCGGATATATTATCAAAGTACTCCCTTTTGCGATCATGTCAACCCCACATGTTTTTACAGAGGTATTAACAGTGATAGCAGCCATCTACACAGAGACAGTATCTCAGTGTACCACGACTGGCTAATAATGGGAGAAACACCAGAACAATGTCACCTAAATCCGCTGAAAACAAATCTTCTGCATCAACTGGGGTTTTCAATCAACTGACAGTAGTCAAGCCTAACCCCCAGCCAACGAAAGCAGTTCCTAGAGGCTGTAATCTTTCCCCTCCAACGAGGGGGTCTGACATTTTCAACAGCAGATCCCTTGTTATAGGGTCGGTCGGCAGATAAGTCAGAAAGGTAATGCGTCCTCTAGGCATGATGGCATCATGCATCTTTGTGTCATGCAAATGCAAGGCTGCATGTGCGTCTACTTCAAGAATGGTTAGCAAAACAATGGTTGCAAGTAAGGGGCAACTGGGACGATCTAGCAGAGTTTTTGTAAGAAGTGGTGTTGGCACTACATTGGTGGATGAAAGAGAACATGTTACAGGGAAAACCTTTTGTCAATCCTCCAGCTCACCTCAAAATCACAAGACGCATCACTTTCAGGGTGAACAGCCCATTGTCTCCACCACACAGCATGTGGTCTCGCTCACTCTCCAAAAAACACATCCATGTCTTGGAGTTGCTACAAGCATTCCAACATCACTTAATGGGGAATAATGTGCTGATCTTAACAGACACATAACCGCCATTTGCATCAACGAACAGCGCAGGATCCATTCCCCAAATCTATCCACACTGGCACAAAGGATATGGAAATGGAGGCTCCAGAGAGAACTGTATCTCCAATTACATGTTCCAGGGGAACATAACTGCCCACAGATCATGAGTGGGAGTTGCACTCAGAAATTATAAACAAAATGTTTACAAGATGGGGGGCATCCGCACATAGATCTGTTTTCCGCAAGAGAAAACGCTTAATGCCAAGTGACGCCTCCATGTTCCCGCAGAAGGAATCCAAGGGTCAGTTAGTCAGGGATATTTGCATATGCTTTTCATGCGACCCCACTCTTGAACAGAGTAATACACATGATGCACCAAGAACACTTAACAGGGATTTATTTGTTTGCTTGTTAGACGCGTATACAGGAAGTAAATACTGTTTCACAGCGCCCACAGGGCAGCAGGGAGGGGACAGGGGATGTGAAACAATTGATCCAATTAAATATATAAAGTATCATAAATAACAGTGGGTGGGAGCGTGAACCTACTATGCCTTCTGAGTGTTCAGAATGTGCAAGTGCCGAAGGTAGGGGGGGCATGGGGTAGATGCTGTGGTGCTCATGGGTGAGCAACAGGTTAAGTGCAATGAAGGGGAAGTGCGAGCCTCCAGGGAGGAGGTTGTGCCGAGGCCAAGTGCTGAGGATAGACAGAAGCTGGGGGTGATTCAATGTGGGCGGTCAGGGCCTGAGGATGCATAAGCGTCCTGCACACCAAACAAGCAACTGTGAGATTAGCAGAGGAGAGTGGGGGGGGAAGGAGGAGGTAAAGAGGAATGTCTTGAGGAGCTTCCGGAATTCAAAAAAGCCCTGCTCAAGACGAAGAGGGATGGGGAGCCTGTTCCAATGAAGGGAGCCAGCTGAGGAAAGCGATCGACCGCCTGCCCTCTGTTTAGCTAAACACTTTACACACTAAGAGTTGGTGCCAGAGGAGCGCAGGAGTCTAGAGGGGGAATATTTAATAGGAGACAGTTGCAGATAGTGTGTCCCTGGCCCCAGACAGCCTTGTGCATGGTACAGAGGGATTTGAATTTGATCCGTGAAGCAACCAGGAGCCATTGAAGACTTGTTATGGCAGGAGAGATGCAGAGATTCAATGTGGGCATGTCCGAGTGGTGCTCCCGCCTCCTCAAAATGTCCATTTGCCCACCAATTCATCTAAAATGCACTACGTCCTCAACCTCATACAACCTAAGACAATCGGTTTAGCAGCTTGGCTCCCGAAGTCATAGAGTTTGGACACTTAAATTTTCTTGACCGAAGCATGCAAATATTAAAAGAAGCCTGTAAACCAAACATATGACACTGATACTTTAACAAATGGAAAAGGTTTGTGGTGTGGTGTAGAAGGTCAAACTGCAACCCTTTTTACATCATCACAAATAGTGCACTATGTATTATACCTGTTGGGCTCTTGTTTGGTCTTTAATTCTTTAAAAGTACATTGAGCTGCACTTTCATCTTCTATAAGATCACAAAGCAAGATTTCATGGGGGAGAGTTGTCGTTAAAGACTTCATGGAAGATGTAAAATTACTTAATCCTCCTGTTGCAAACACGCCTCCAGTTTGGAATTTAAACGTTCTCTTAAACAAACCCATGGGATCACCCTTTGAGCCAATGCATAATGCTGTCAGTCTAATAAAATCAAAACCCTAACCTTAATCCCCCCCCTCCGGGCATGCATGCTCCGGTCTCAGACAATCTTTGACAATCCCCTAGGGGGTTATGGATCACTATACCCCCCCTGGCTGCATTCGTAACTCAGGCCCTATGTGCAATGTTACTCCTTGATTGCTTCTAACAACAGAATAACACAAGACACAACACAAAAATAACACATGAATCGATTCTATTATAACAACGAAATACATTTATTTATGATCACACAGAATGCAAAGCATAACAATGCAGGCAATCCTAATGCTATGTCTAATTTGCACCTTTCATGCTTCTGGTGCAAATCAAATCTACCATGTAATATTCATGAGCCGTACAGGTTTCTAATGAAAGCCTGTGCTGCAAGTGTGTGGTCTAATGCAGTCTAATGCAAGCGCTCCTTCATGCAAAATCAATCCATACCAATCCACACCAATCCTTCCCACTCTACAAAATCCCTGTCTGGTTTCCCCTTCTCCCTTTATGTGAGTGTCTGTTCTAATCAATCAGTCAGTCCATAGAAAATCATACTTCCCATTTGCATGTGTTTCCAGCTCTGTCTTTACCAGCACGACTCTGCAATCAGCCAGTCAGTGGCAGGCCTCAATTCTGGTAACTGCCAACTGCCAAGCTCTCTCTCTCTGCCAGATCGATCTCATCAAGGCCTACGGATTCTGCTGCACCAAGTCATCTCTCTCTCATTGCATCTCGTACTCCATCTTTCACCATCTCCAGCCAACTCTCTGCAACTCTCCCGAACTCCTTCAGCAACCAACTCCTCGGCAACTCTAATGGTCTCTCCTCTCCCCCTTGGTTATAGTCTCCAATGATGCACAGATCTCTATGGTTACATACATTCTATAAGCTAAGAATGTCTCTCTGTCAGCGTTTAGCAAAATGCCTGCCAGACTGTGTTATGTGTTCCTGTCTCGTGTACTTTCACGGCATGTCCTGTGTCAAAGAGTGTCAAAGTGACATTGGAACATCGTATCTTCTCTCATGGCCATCTGTGTCTGCAGTGCAAAATACCATCTATTTCCCCATTCATACCCATTCTCTCCACTGTAGGCATCACAAAATGCTCTCTCTGTCCAGAAAATAGGCCATCTCTCTCTCATGCAAAAGCACTCCCTCCATCTTTCCATGTCGCTCTCTCTGGTGCAGCCCCCACCCTCGTGTTGTCTCTGCGAAGCTCAGAGCTCAAGCTGATTAGCCTAGGCTGTCTCTACTTGGACAAGGGTGACTTCTTATCTTTGTTATCCATAACAATCTTCGTGCTGAGCCCAGTGCGAATAATCTTCTGTGTGTCTCCATCAGCAAATGGCTCAGGCCTCGTGCTAAATGCTTCCTAGCATTTACGATTTCTCTCGCATTGCAAGCGCGAACTACATGATGCAAACTCATTCTAATTACATACTCAACATGCATACATACATACATACATGACAGTCTCTAAATGTGTCTCTACAAAGCATACATGTGTACTAAATGGCTCTTCATGTCATTTAAAATATGCCTGTGTGTGTCGTTTCCAGGCCTAATTCGTTCTCGTCTAGTGCAAACAATAAGTTTCTCTCAGCCTAAGCGCTATATTCTAATGCAGACATAGATACATAGCAAATCATGATGCAAATATACCGTGTCTCAAAAGCACAATCGTGGCACTTCAAAATATGGTGCAAGTGTCATTCTATTGCAAATGGCAAAGTGTCTAGCATGTTTCTCTCCTAATGGCAAGCACTATATGCAAACATGTCATTCTAAAAGCAAATTGCAAATGCATACAAAGGTGGCAGTCTAATAATGTGGATAGTGTCTACTTCAGCAATGTACCTATCGGAACTAGACAGAATGCAATAATGGAATGATTCCATAGCAAAGAGTAATGATTGGGTAATGGTGATTCTAATGATTCTCTAACAGTGAGTCTAATAATGGGTAATGGTTCTCTACAGAGAGTACTGATTCTAATAATGGGTCTTATGATTCTTCTAATGATAACAATCCAGGCTCCTCATTTTCACCAATTCCACAATGCAAGCCTCAAACATCTCACAAGACTGCTTTCCTTGTAGGGATTATGTCAATTCAGAGGGTTTTTGTTTGTTTATTATTTATAGGGCGCCCAAAATACTTAAAGCATGGTTACAGTTTGCTTAGTTACGTACATTATGTACAGTATATACATTATATACAGGTATAGACAGGTGCATAGGAGCTTTGCAGACACAGTAACAAGAATTAAGAGATAAGATGAGGACAGGGCATAAAGGAATGCATCATGGATCTAGAGGTCATTGGGTCGTAGCCAGGTGCGGGTATTGCGTCTAAAGCTGTTGAATGGCTGGTCCCTTCTTAGCTCAACTGGTAATGCATTCCAATGCTGAGCTGCGTGTACAGGGAATGTGTTGCGTCCTGTTTTTTTTTAGACGGAATCTGGGTAGTTGGAGGCAAACGGAGTTGGATCTCCTGGTTGGCCGTGCAGAGGATTTTCTTATTCTTCTTTCCTTAAGGTATGGAGGAGCTGCATTATTTAGACATTTGAAAGTTAGTGTAACGGTTTTGAGGAGGATCCTATCGCTGATTTTTAGCCAGTTGTAGTTTCTCCTAACGTTCAAGATATGCTCTCTGGTAGGGAGGTTCAGGGCCGTCTGAGCACATTGTTTTGCAGTTTGTAGTTTATTGATATATTTATTTGCTCCTGCATACAGTGCATTGCAGTAGTCCAGTTTTGATAGGATGAGAGCGTTGGCTAGAATAATGCAGCTTGCTAGTGAAAGGAAGGGTCTGCATGGTTTAAGTTTGCCAGTGTAGGCATTGGATGATGCCAGGGAGTTTACTTGTTTTTTTAGGGATAGCGTGGAATCCAGATAGAAGCCAAGAGTATTCACTTCTTTGGCAACTGAGATTATATTGCTGTCGATATTGAAGGTGCTCTAGTTAGTATCAAGTTTTTTTAGGTTGTTGGGAGAGCCTAGGATAAGGATCTCTGTTTTTTTCGTCGTTCAGGCAGAGGCCATGTGTTGCCATCCATGCCTGAATGATGTAAATCTCTTTTACCAAGGCTGTATCCGCGGAGAAATTGCTCGAGAGGGGAATGAGGATCTGGGTGTCATCTGCATAATTTGTGTAGGTGACACCCAGTCTGTCCAATTTGTCGAATGAAGGCTTAGTAAAGATATTATACATGGTTGTCGAGACACATGAGCCCTGGGGAACTCCACATGTTGTTTGAATTGGGTCTGCTGAGTCTAGGGTATCGAAGACTTGCATGCTTCTATTGTCGAGAAAGGATTGGAGCCAGTCTATAGCTTCACTTGAGAAGTGGGCGGCCGAAGCTAGGTGTTTGCAAAGTACTGCGTGGTCCACTAAGTCGAATGACGCCGACAGATCAAGGAGGAGTAGTATAGCTGTGTTTCCTTTGACATTGATCTCATCAATTTGGGCTTTGCGATCTATTAGTGCAGTCTCTGTGCCATGCTGAGGTATGAACACAGATTATCGAGTGCCTAATAGTTGGTTGGTCTCAAGGTACTTTTGGATTTGAAGATAGGCCACTCTGTTATCTTCAGGAGGGATGGGACTGTTGTGATGGGCCTATAGTTAGTGGAGATGGAAGGGTCTAGGGTTTGTTTTTTAAGCAGGGGTAGAACCCAGGATTCTTTTATCCCTGTAAGTAAGCTTCAAGCTTTATCTGCGTCAGAACCTTTTGCCACAATACATAAAAACAAGGTGGTCTTAAGAACGCATCTGGGCTTCTCAACAAAGTACACTTA
Organism: Ambystoma mexicanum; assembly: GCF_040938575.1. Taxonomy (NCBI): domain Eukaryota; kingdom Metazoa; phylum Chordata; class Amphibia; order Caudata; family Ambystomatidae; genus Ambystoma; species Ambystoma mexicanum. The sequence goes on along the minus strand of NC_090922.1, from coordinate 39,637,385 downwards.
TAAATTCCATGTTAATCAGTCTAATGAATTGCCTGCTTACTTTTAAGATGAGCAAACTCTGGTGGGAGAGCCATCCACACACTAGGTGTGTAGAGCAGTCATGCACTACCTCAACAAAACCACTCAGGAAGACAAACCCGTTCTTTGTGTATTTGGCCGCCGGAAGAGAAGGAGACCCTGTCGGAAAGGCAGCTATTGCAAAATGGATTGTAAAATGCTTACAGCAGTGTCACGCAATATCAAAACAAGATCTGCCATTCTCAGCAAGGACACACTCCACCCGTGCCACAGGGGTCACAGCATTTATTGCTAATGTACCGCTTGAGGCTATCTGCAAGGCAGCAACTTGGGAGTTCAGTACACAATTTCACACAACATTGTGTGGAGGCAGAAGCCAGAAATGACTTGCAAGTGGGACAGGCAGTATTAAAAGATGCATTTGTCTCTGTCCCTTCTATCAACCTGCTGCCTTCATCTGCCTTCACCTGGTAACTGCCTGCTAATCTATGCAAAGCATGTGATTCTAAGCGGAGCCACAAGCCTCAGAATACAAACATGACATACCTGTAATTGTCTTTCTGATGCTTGTATGGGCTTAAATTCACATGCACCCCCCACCCCGCTTTGGGAGTACAGGGAACATGGACAATACATCGGTTTCTCAACACACTTCATCTTATTCATCTTTCCACTATAAACTACAGAAAATAACTGTCTGAGGACCTTGACATGTGAGGGATCATGGGTACAACACACACCATAAAAGGGATTTTATTAGAGATACACCCCGTTGGCGTCCCTTTTCGAAATTTAAAACATAACATGTGATACTCTGCTCCAACCACTAGATGTCCTATGCAAAGCATGTGCATCTAAGCAGATACAAGCATCAGAAAGATGATTAAGGTATGTAATGTTTTCTATTTAGTAGTACTGAACATTCGAGGGGATTGGGTCCTCCGACGTATTCCGTATCTATGACAGTAATCACCACAGCTGTGCTGCTTCGGAAAATTTTCCGCATCGATGCGCCGTCCTCAAGGACCTCTTCCGACAGCCGACGTCACTGGATGTTATAAGTAGGACGCACGACGCCCGTAGCCTCAGTTCCGTTTTTTCCACGAACGTGTTCGCTTCGTGAATCTCGGTACGCCTCAACTCTTTGGAGTTTCGGTTGTTCATCTCGGTTCTTCGAACCTGTTCGTTTGTGAAGTTATTCTTCGTGAAGATGTCTACCTCGTCTTCCACAGCACGTCCGGACTTTAAGAAGTGCGGGGACTTTGGGTCCAAGATGTCGGTCACGGACTCGCACGACGCCTGCCTCTGGTACCTCGGGGAGGCCCATGACACGGATGACTGCGTCGACTGCCAGTCGCTCACATCGAAAGCCTTGCGGGAGCGCAAGAAGAAGCTATCGGTAGGTAAGGTGTCCAAGCCCCGGAAGTCGAGGTCTGCAGGGCTTTCGACGGACGACTCGAGGGGCGACTCTCTGCGTCGTCGTCGGAAGTCCAGTGGGTCCCGGTCCCGGAGTCGGTCTCGCCACTCCTCTGCCTCTTCGAGGCACTCCCGGAAGCGCCGTCATCGGACGCCTTCCCCGTCCTCATCCGAGGACTCCGCCCGTCGGCTGGTCGCTTACCCCACCAAGCATGCAACACCGGAGGAATGGGCTTCCTTCGGGAAGAAAATGTTGGCGATTCTCGAATCGCAGGGCACTGGTCCGTCCGTGCCTCCGAGTGGGGTCGGTCGTGATCAGCCGAGAGATGCCGCTCGCACGCCTTCGGGCTCAGGTGGTCGTCACGATTCGTGGGAAAGGTCCCGCTCGGAGAATCGTTCTCGGCATGCCCGGTCCAGGACCCGGTCGAGACCGCATGAACCTGTGAAGTCTTCGACGAAGACATCGACGCCTGTGGCGCAGAGGTAGTCGACGGACTCTCTCGAGGCTCCACCACCGAGGAAGTCGTCGACGCCTTCAGCGCCCAGGATGTCGAGGGACACGCTCGGGGCTCCTCCCTTGAGGCCTGTGTCGACGCCGTTGATGCTGTCGGTGCCGATTCACTCGACGCCCTCAACGCCTTTCGGGGCTGTGTCGACGGGGGTACCCCCCTGGCTAGGGGGAACCACCTAGGAAGGCTCTGGCCAAGGTCAAGCATGGCTTTGGTTCCAGTTCTGTGCCTTCTTACCACCATCTGGAATTCATTTCAGAGGTGGATGAGGGCTCTGATGATGGCATGGTGCCTGACACGGTGCCTGACGAGATTCTCTCGGGCCAAAGTCAGTTCGAGGACCTGAGGCAGTCCCTGCATGTTGCTAGTGGGCTGGACACCTCTCCGGAGGTGGAGTTTTGTAGGCATGAGCCTGGCACTCATGCCGATTCTTCGTACCGGCGCCTTATGTCACGAGTCACCGAGTACTTTGGATGGTCTGCTCCCCCAGGGGAATTTGTTCAGGATGACCTTACGGATATCCTCGACATTGGTCCACCAACTGACCTGATACTGCCGTTCCATATGGCTCTGCAATGAAGGGTGACAGCGGCTTGGACTGCTCCGGAGAGTCTCCCGGCAGTGAGAAAGTCTTTGCCGCGAAAATACCGCCCAGCCAGTAGTGACCCCTGCTACTTGTCCAAGCACCCTATCCGGAGAGTTTGGTGGTGCAGGCGGCTACGGCTAAGCAGGCGTCGTACCCTACCATCCCTCCTGATAGGGACGACAAGCGTTTTGACGGCTGGGCGAAGAAAGTGTTTTCTGCTGGGGGTATGGCTCTTCAGGCAGCCAACTCCATTTGTGCGTTGTCTCGTTTCATGCACACTCTGTGGAACTGTTTCTCCTTGGCAGCTGAACATATTCCCGAAGGGGATGAACGGGATGGTTTCCTTGCCATGGTTCAGGATGGCAATGATGCTATGTGTGAGGCCGTTCAGTCGGGTTTGGACATGGCAGATTGCGTCAGCCGGTCCATGGCGGCGAGCACCATGATACGCAGGTTGCGTGGTTGCGGAAGTCGGGGTTTGCCCCTGATGTGCAGGCCCGGCTCCTCAACATGCCCTTTGATGGGCAACATCTTTTTGGCAGCAAGGCTGATGAGAGCCTTGAGAAGTTGCAGACCTCCAAAGCTGCAGCGAAGTCGTTGGGCACTGCAGTTCGACAACCTCCGCCTTTTCGTCCTAGGGGACAGCAATGGAGGGGAGGTTCCTTTCGTTATTACTCATCCTTTGTTAAAGCGAGAGGAGCTGCCAGTCAAAGGGACCACCGTAGGAGTGCCAGAGGTGGAAAACAAGGTACTCGAGGTGCCAAGGCCGCTCGGGCTGTTGCCTCTTTGCCCTCAGGTAATGCCGCAGCCGCTTCAGCTCAGTCATGCGGCCATGTCCCATGGTTCGCCGGTTGGGGGAAGGCTGGCGCAGCATCTTGCAGAATGGCGCGCCATTACTTCAGATGTGTGGGTTCTGGAGATCATAACCCACTGCTACTGTCTTCCTTTCCGGCAGAGGCCTCAAGACAATCCACCGGGGAATCTCTCTTTGAAGAGTCCGGATCCGCTCCTTGCGCAGGAAATTCAATCCCTGCTGGAGAAAGGCGCCATAGAACTGCTGCCTGTAGCGGAGAGGAACAAGGGATGGTATTCCCCTTATATTTTGATTTCCAAGAAAGACGGGGGATTGAGACCCATCATGGACTTGCGCGGTTTGAACAAACTCCTCAGGAAGGACAAGTTCAAGATGGTTACTCTCTCTCAAGTCCTCCAGGCCCTTCAACTTCAGGACTGGTTGGTGTTTCTCGACCTCAAGGACGCTTATTTTCATGTGCCGATCCATCCAAAGCACAAGAAGTACCTGAGGTTTGCGGTTGGCGACTCGCACTTTCAGTTTCGGGTCCTGCCGTTCGGATTGACCTCCGCCCTGAGGGTCTTCACCAAGCTCATGGTAATGGCGCCAGCGCACCTCAGGAAAGGGGGGATTCATGTCTACCCCTACCTGGATGATTGGTTGATCAGGGCGCGCTCTCCCGAGCAAGTCCTGGATCATCTGTCCATCACCTGCCACTCCCTCCACAAGTTGGGCTTCTCCCTCAACTTAAAGAAGTCCCATTTGACACCAACTCGGAGGCTCCAGTACATCGGAGCAGTGCTCGACACGTCCCTGGGGAAGCGTTGCCCTCCCCAGGTGAGGGCTCATCACATTCAGCAGATGGTGCACAAGTTTCAACTTGCCCAGACTCTCGCAGCGTTCAAGTTCTTGAGACTGCTCGGCCTCATGGCATCCTGCATTCTTCTGGTGCCAGAGGCCAGGTTGCGGATGAGATCTTTGCAATGGGCACTCAAACTCCAGTGGTCTCAGTCCTCCAGCAGGATGTCAGACCCTGTTCAGGTGCCGTCTTCAGTCGCCCAGGACCTTCTGTGGTGTGCCGATGAAGGCAATCTGATGAGGGGGGCTCCATTTTGGCTGCCCTGGACGGAGGTGACGATTGTTTCGGACGCATCCCTCACTGGATGGGGAGCTCATGCCAACGAGTTGACAGTCTGCCGTCGTTGGTCTCTGTCGGAGTCCAAACTCCATATCAATCTGTTGGAGCTGAGGGCCGTCAGGCTAGCCCTGAAGGCTTTTCTGCCGACTGTGCGAGGAAAGAATGTCCTGATCCTGACGGACAACACGGTGGCCATGCACTACGTCAACAAAAAGGTGGGGCAGGGTCACTTCCTCTGTGCAGGAAGGCGATGCAGCTCTGGTTCTGGGCAATCCAGCAGGAAGATTCGATCTCGGCAGTTAATCTGGCAGGAGACGAAAACGAGACGGCGGACGCTCTGAGCAGGCAGAGCGCGATCTCTCACGAGTGGGAGTTGGCTCAGGAGATTCTCTTGGAGATCTTCGCCCTTTGGGGACCCCTCAAGTGGGTCTCTTCGCCCCCATTGTCAACCGGAAGTGCGAGAGGTTCTGCTCGCGGGAATTTCCTCCAAACGGAGCCTTAGGAGACGCGTTCGCGGTGGAGTGGTCCTTCCCATTGCTGTACGCGTTTCTTCCAGTCCCCGTCATCCCGCAAGTACTGTGGAGGTTACGGAGGTTCGGTCCCCGGATGATCCTCATTGTTCCCGCGTGGGCCCGGAGGACGTGGTACCCGGACCTTCTCGGCTTGTCCATCTGCCCTCCACGTCGTCTTCACTACTGAGACGATCTGCTCTCACGGGAGGGGGGTCAGGTTCTCCATCCAGAGGTCAGGTCCCTCAAGCTTCACGCTTGGTTTCTGAAAGGTTGAGGTACAAGGATTGGGACCTCCCTGAAGACGTGATGGTGGTGTTGCTTTCGGCCAGAAAGTCTGCAACAAAGTCCCTGTACCGTTGCCGTTGGAGAAAGTTCTGCGACTGGTGCAGGGTTAAGAATGTGGATCCTTTTGCATGTGAAATTCCCATGGTTCTGTCTTTTTTGCTTTCTTTGGCCCACAGGGGTCTTCAAGTGGGTACCATTAAAGGTTACCTGGCAGCGCTGTCCATATTTAAGCGCTTGTCTGAAGAGTGTTCCTATTTTAAAATTCCTTTAATTTCTCAGTTTCTGGAAGGGCTCACTAATGTGTTCCCTCCGTCACCTTTCCAGGTGCCCGGTTGGGATTTGAACCTTGTTCTCAAGTTTCTGATGGGTGCTCCGTTTGAGCCTTTGCATTCATGCCCTTTGAGACTGTTAACTCTGAAAACTGTATTTTTAGTTGTGGTCACTTCCGCTCGCAGAGTGAGTGAGTTACAGGCACTTTCAGTTAAGCCACCCTTCAGTGTGTTTCAAAAGGACAGGGTTGTCCTTAGAGTTCGTCCTTCTTTTCTTCCGAAGGTGGTGTCGGAATTTCATTTAGGCTAGAAGGTTGTTCTTCCGGCATTTTATCATCCTCCACATCTGGTAAGGAAGAGGAGAGGCTCCATAGGCTTGATCCTAGGAGAGCGTTAAGCTTTTATATTTCACGCATGTCCCGGGTCAGAGTGGACGATCAGCTCTTTATTGGTTACGCTGGAAAGCGTTTGGGACAGGCTGTGATGACAGACTTTGTCTCGCTGTATTATTTTGGCTATCTCTGAGTGTTGCTGCTTTACGGGCCCATTCTACCAGGGGTATGGCTGCCTCTACTGCCCTGCAGAGGGGTGTTGCTATTCGCAACATCTGTAATGCAGCCACCTGGGCTTCGGTACATACTTTTGTACGTCAATATTCCCTCGATTCCATCGGGGGGCAGGATCTGGCCTTTGGCAAGACGGTCCTTTACTCTGCAATTTGATTGGGCATGCTAAATTTCTGTTTTCTAAATTCTTTTCCCACCTCCTTGCATTGGTACTGCTTTGGGAGTCTGTCATAGATATGGAATACGTCGGAGGACCCAAACCCCTCGAAGAACAAGTTACTCTCTTACCTGGTAACGTTCTTTCGATGGGATGGTCCGACGACGTATTCCATATTGCTCCCTCCCTACGTTCCCCGCTACAGAATTTCTTATGCGATTGCAGCTTACGTTTCCGCAAGGCTTTGTGTGTGAGACTGGCAGAAGACTGCTGGTGGCACACGTTCTGGGAAAAAAAACTACAACTGAGGCTTCGTGCGTCCTACTTATAACATCCAGTGACGTCGGCCGTCGGAGGAGGTCCTCGAGGACGGCGCATCGACGTAATCGACGCAGACGCCGAAAATGTTCTGAAGCAGCACAGCTGTGGTGATTACTGTCATAGATATGGAATACGTCATCAGACCATCCCATCAAAAGAATGTTACCAGGTAAGAGAGTAACTTGTTCTTCTAATGCGTTACTTGCCTATGATTTTCCATTGCGAAAGTTTTGAGGCCTCAATAAATACTTATATTTTTATACATTCTGCCTAATTTATTTTTAGAGTGCTCTCTGTGTGTTTAACTGAGCTTTCACCACTCATCCGTCCTAAGTTTAAGCCTTTCTTTGCAGTCACACTACCCCAAGAGTCTCAGTTAGAATAGAGTCAGTTTTAGTTCCAAGTGTTTGGTGCATGCTTTTTTAAACCTGTCCCTCCAAGTTATGAATGGGATCCTAACATCAAAGACAGTCAAATGCTTCCTTCAATATTGAAGCTGTAAAAAACCTTTTGAAGGGATGCTAGGCAAAGGAGTTTTTGCAGAAGTTGTTTGGAGTTCCAACCATGATCCATGTCGATTAAGTCTTTCACAAAAAAGACCATTCCAGGTCCAGCAACTTTGTGCAGAGCAGTGCACATTTTGTAACATTATCAGGCTAGAAAATATTTGCTGTAGATATTGGGATGGTTCTCGATTCGGATTACCACTGCAATAGGGGAGAGTTGTCTGCTAAATACCCATTAATATACAATTTAAGTTTCTGCCATCATCTTTAACAATTGATGGTCACATTTATTTTGCAACCATGCTTTGTAATATAAACACATCATCTATTTTTGTTTGCAGGTGATGGAGGATGAAGTGCTAGATATATTGGAGAGTGTGCTAATATCCAACATGTCGACACCAGTTACCCGAGGTTATGCTCTCACGGCCATAATGAAGAATTCCACAAGATTTAACAACACTGTTAAGTAAGTTCAATGATGGATGATCTTATGTTAAGTTGATGTGTACCGTGCACCGCTGCCTTTTGCATGGTCTACAGTCATTGCAATGATGTGAAGGAGACCATAGATCGGTTCAGTTGTAGAAGGGAAAAGGTCTTAGAAATATGGTGATAAAAGTGTGTGGGTAGTAATTTTAAATTTCAGATGCACAGACAATTGCATTGTATTTTTCCCAGTGGCTGTCTTAGATAGTTTTTCTTATCTTTTGTCAGTGTGCAATATTGAGTATAGGCTTATTATACTGAGTCTTCTATACTTTGCACAATAGTAAATTGACCTTAGGATCTGAGGTGGTTTCTTTTTCTCTTCTTGTAATCGTACCCGATAGTCTTACATTTGACAAGACAGCAGGTGGTTGCCCTTTTTTCTTTGCTGTGCTTCATTGGGGGGTGATTATGTTCTCATCTCTACACTATTACCCAGTTTTATGAAGTTGATAGGGTTGCGTTTTCTTTCTTTTAAAACTCATCAGTCGGATTAAGAAGGTGGTGTCTGTGTACAGCAGCAGCATTGATGTTGAGCTTCAGCAGAGGGCCGTGGAATACAATGCACTGTTCAAGAAGTATGACCATATGAGGTAAGTGTATACTAACTTTTACTATGGAAGACACAATGTCCTGTGATTGGGTCATGTGGCCTCACAAGGGTACCTATACATACATACCATAAAGTCCTCTGGTATTCAACATTAAGCCATATTTCAAGTGTACCCACTCAACGCACTGTGCTGTGTGATCAATGCATATCTAATTGTTTTACCATATCTTTGAAGGCATGCTGAAAACCCTTGTGATTTAACCTACTCTTCCTCCCTTAAGTAGCTTTTACATGTAATGTGTCCAGCCTGGCAAAATGCTGCATTTTCACAAACCTGAAGCACCTGCTCCCAACATCTTGAAAGAGTTCTATTTGAGAATAGCCTGTATTTTTTGAGGAAATACTGCGTGAGGTGACCTGAACTGTCTGCTTTCCTGAACTGCACTCTAAATTCAAGTTAAGCATAATGTACAAACATTGTTATATTTATTAGGCTTTGAATAAACTCTTATCAATTAAAATCACAGGCAAATTAATTTCCACCCCACATACACTTTAACCTACATACATTCAGCTTGGGGTATTCTGGTTACAGACCACCAGCACTTTATTTTTTATATAGTTAGATCAGAATTAAAGAACACTGTATTATACTAAAGCAAGTGATGAAAAATAAAGAGAAGTAATAAACTTGTTTGAGAACAGGTACGTAATTAAAGGAGAGGAAAAAACAGAGCCTTCTAAACATAATCCCCTCTATCCCCCACACTTTAAAAGTCTTTCCGCTGCTAGAGGAGATGGGTCCTAATAACCTAAAATGCACAAGTTCCAGTTTAACACTTTGCAGGAGCTAAATGTCTTTTTAGTAGGGTGAACAAGTGTTGGCAAAGCCAACCGGCATATGTTATATTATGTTAAAGGTTCTTATACTGTGCACTGTCATCCCCTGCGTGGTCCTTTGGTGCTCTGGCGGATCTGTAAAGCAAGAGGGTAAGAGGAGGTGACAGTAGGACTGAGCGGGAGAAAGGAGCAAGAGAGTTGTGATGTGCTGTTGGCAGCTTCAGTTCAGTTAACTCAGTTCGCTGAGTGTAGTTGTGATTTTCAACCTGTAGCTGTCATGTGCTGTTGTGAGAGGCTATGTGTAGTTTTTGTTGTTGTGGTGTAGTGAAATGCGTGCGGTTTGTCGTTCTGTGGAGGTATGGTTGTGTTTAGTTCACCGTTTGAGAGGTGTATGCAGAAGTTTTTTTAGTAGGGTTGGTTAGTGGCGGTACCCTATTTTACCTCCTCCGTTTCGACTCCCTGCGGCACATATTCCTTCCCTTGTTGTACATTGTGGTATGCTACAATTACCACTCCTATATTGTGTGACGCAGTGTGGGTCGTCAAGAGGGCTATTCAGTGGCAGAACCCTCTCCACCCCCAATGTTCAGACCAGTTCCTGTCCACATCCCTCCCCTCCCTCCCCCAGTACATCCTGGTTTGCACCAACCATAACCCTCACGGGCCCACACCAAGGGTGGGCCATCTTCTCTGTGCCCTTGTCCTCCCTGTGCCTTGTGGTCCATCTGTTCTGATTTTGAGACGCCACTCTTTCCCCGTTTTATCTAAGGCCCTCTACCTATGGTCCAATTAAGTTGGTCCCGGTCTCCCTCTCATTCAGAAGCCTCTGTACACTTCAATCTGGTCCTGCCTACTCGCCCTTCTTTTTCTGCCGTGTGTTCGATTCATGGGGGGTGGGTGATGTTGATTGGTTTTTGTCCCATTCTGAGTTGAAGAGCCAGGTTTTTAGAAGTTTTCTGAATTTTAGATAGTCCTTCATGGTTTGTATTTCTCTGGGGACGGAGTTCCAAAGTAACAGCTAGGCAAGAGAATGCTGATCTACCGTGTTTTTTCATTGTGTATGGTTTAGGTTCTAGGCGATTTAGGTGCTGGATTTGAGTGTTCTAGTCAGCTGGTAGATGGCAATTTTCTTTTGTATGAATTCCGCTCCTAGGCTGTCGATTGCTCTGTGTGTTTGCACATTGTTTGGAAGGGCATTTTCTTTTTATCTGGCTGCTACGTTCTTTAGAAGTGTCCGTTTATTCAGTAAATAATCTAGCATTCCGAGGTATAGGCTGTTGGCGTACTTTATCCTGGACATGAGGGAGATGATGGCCAGTGTTTTGTGCCTGAAGGAGAGGAATGGTAGATTATTTTTTTATCGTGTGTAGATGGAAGAAGCATTGATTTTTACTCCCTAGCCCAATTTAGCTCATTAAGACTTGAGGTATGGGGAAAAGAAAAGCCGGGGACGAAGGGAGACCTGGGGGGGGGGGGGGCAGGAGGCCCGGGGAGGGGGGCAAAAAAAAGAAAAAATGTCAAAACCATGAAAGCAGGCAAAGCCGGAAAAACCACGGCGTTAATCAAGTCCTCACAAAAATCCCTTGATTCCTATATGGACGTGATGGCTAACAAAATTGTAAGATGCATGAATGCTGCTGAGCGTGTCTCTAGAGAGGCCGCTCAGCTTTTAGGGGACCTTTACCAAGGTAATAATGGGGCTATTGGCCCTGAACTCTTGCAACCTGAGAAGAGGCTGGGGGTCGGGGAGGGGAGGGTTACCGGGGAACTGGGGGTAGGTAGGGAGTATGACCAGGAATTAATCCCGATGGGCATTTCGAGGGTGAGTAGCCCAACACTCGAGGCTCATGATAGTCTGCCTCTGGACTCCTCAATAGCATCCTAGGGAGACAAGGAGTGGTTGGAAGACATACTTGATGAAAAACGTAACCTTTTCAGGTGATACTGCAATCCCTACGTGGACTGAAGGAGGGGGTCCTTAACACATTAGCCATTATGGATGATTCCATAAGAACCATATCACTGAAGCTATGTGATCTGGCCAAAGGAGGGTCAGAAGGGGTGGTTGAATGTAGGCCTTGTACCATGTGTCAGCTAAAAAAAGGAGGCCGCCCTCTGAGCGGTGATAGGGCGGTAGATGAGCAGGGCCAGCAGCAAACACTGGTAGCAGTTACAGTGGATGTGGAAGAAGGGTCAATAGCCAAAAAGGAGGGGCGGGGGCCTAATTGCAAAGTAGTGTTGGACAAAGCCTTGAAAGCCACAGTACCTCCACAAGGGTTGGGGGATCAGACAACTCTTAATCTTCCGCCTGAGGCAATTCCATTTGTGTGGATAATTACTGGTCTGCCCGGTTTACCAAAGGGCGGATATGAATCAACCCTCTCCCTAATTAATAAGGCCTTGCATTGTTTGAATACCAACCTGATGGGGCCCAAGATAGATCCCGCCATCATTCGAATGGCCAGAAGAGTGGGCTGGGTTGGTAGCAGGCCCCAAAATCTGCCAGGTGATTGTGTAGTGGTGACCCTTTCGGATGCAACTATGGTCAATCACCTTCTAAATTCCAACCTAGCTCGAGGACTTGAGCCTAATGGAAGCCAACTATTTAGTAAGCTTCTTCCTCTGGACTATTTTTATGTGAGGGCGGGGGACGTGGGTTCAGTCCCATGGGAGCAGGGCTAGGGAGGTGGACAAGGGGAAAGGAAATCCCTTAGCTTGCACGGAACCAGACTGTCAGATAGTGGGTGGTTGGAGTAGGATTCCATCCAAGAGAGGGAACTCTACTGACAAGGAAAGGGACCCCCCTGGCGCTTTGGTACTGGCAAATCAATTCGAGACCCTAACTTCTTGTGAGGATCTGGATTGACAGATGGTTGCACCGGTTGGGCCCCAAGTCTTGGTAAGTGATGAGGTGGAGGAACAGAATGCCCTAACTCGAACCGGAGGTGTCTTGGCAGACAAACCGGTTGAGTTCCGTCTGCTCTCATGGAACATTGCAGGCTCTTCGGGAAAGTTGAGCAATGGGTCCATTGTCGAACTACTCCAAGCAAACGAGGTGGTACTTTTACAGGAAACATGGGCATTGGACACCCCACATCTAGATGGGTTTGTCTCTTTTGGAATCCCAGCTAAGAAGAAGTTGAGCGGTAGATGTTATGGGGGTTTGTGCATCATGATCAAGTCCTCTCGACTGTGGAGTTAGGGTGATTGACACAGGGATGGATTTCCTGCAGGTGGTGGCCCTATCCACAGTGAAGGGGGATTCGTTATGTATCATTAATTTTTACAATAGTCCACACACCTCAGAGGCGGACAGACTGACAAAAGTGAAGGGGTTCATGGACGACCTACTGTGTGCGGGTATGCATAAAAATTAATTCTATGTTTGGGGAGGTGATTTTAATATAAAAATGGGGATGGGCGTGGCTAATGATGCTTTAGATCCCTTGGAGGACATGTCTGTGAATATCCCGCTCCTTGTATGATAGACGAGAGTGTGTGTTCAAAGGGATTACATATGTGTTCGTGGCTGTTGGAATGGGGGTTGCTCACAGTGAATGGCCGCCTAGCCCCAGACATTCCAGGCAAGGTGACCTTCAACAACCATATGGGCTTGTCAACAATAGACTATTTTTGCATTTCTGTTGGTCTATGGGAACGCACTACAAGATTTGAGGTGATCCCCAATGTGAATAGTGACCATCACCCTATATGTTTGTCTCTTGTGGGTCTGTTGGGGATTGGGATCTCACAGGACGTGGCACCATGCCCAATAAAAGGGGTGACTGGTGAATCCAGAAGAATCAAATGGGGGACCATTCTAGAGGAGAAATTGCATTACAAATCTATTATGGAGAATGCACCCCTTATGGTGGATATTTTGGGGGATACTCGACCTGCGAAGGTAGTTGTTGATAAATTTGTAGAAATAGTGGGGGCTCTAACAATTAAATTTACAAAAGCAAGTAAGGCCAAGGGGAGAACATCTCAGAAGGGCTGGTTTGATGATGCATGTAAAGGAGCAAAGCGAGCGTTACTACTGATCCTCAAGGACCCAGCTTCCAGTAGAAGAGCATTAACTCAGGCGAGAGCCCATTATCAGAATGAGCTCTGACGAAGGAGAAAGAAAATTGAAGGAGTGGCCTGGGAAGGCTTTCTGGATGCAGAAGGGACCAGAAGGCATTTTGGGAGTTTGTAAAGGGTGGTCCAGTTGGGTGTGGAACACATGTAGGTAGTGGGACCCATGTGGAGGAAGGAGCGTGGATAAAGCATTTTGGGAGCCTTTTCGGGGTTACTCCCACTGAGGGGCCTGTAGCTATAGCTGTATCATCTCTTAAGTTTGAAGTGGAGGAAGTCAGGAAGGCCATTCTTCAACAGGCCCATAATCGGGCACCAGGCCCGGATAGGATTCCTGCTGATATGTTTCAGGACCCCTTGAATTTGTGGGCTCCATTTCTAACGATGGTGTTCGATCCTTGCATGAAATTCGGTACCTATCCCTGTTCATGGAAAAGGGCTATAATTTTCCCCATTTTTAAAAAGGGGATATGGCTGACCCCGGGGCTTATAGGCCAATTTCACTGTTGGACTCTTCCTTTAAAATTTTTGGAAGGCTATTGTTAGCCCGTATAGAAACTTGGCTGACGGAACAATCCATCCTTTCAGATATTCGGTTTGAGTTTCGGCCAGGAGTTGGCACCATGGAACAGAGTCTAAACCTGTACCTGTTAGTGGCCAATTCGGTTTTCTGTAAGGGTGAGGCGGTGTATTTGGCTTTCATGGATCTGAGCACGGCTTTTGACAAGGTAGACAGGGCAAAGCTCTGGGCCGTGCTCGGGTCGCTGGGTTGTCCGGGGGATATCTTGAGGGTGTTGGTTGACATACACACGGACAATGAGGCATGCGTGCGTAGTGGACCGGGGGGGGTCACTGCATGGCCTCCTTCAGTGTCGGATGTGGTGTGCGGCAGGGCTGTGTGTTGGCCCCCATATGTTTTTGTTTGTACATAAATGGTCTATCTGGAGTCCTCATCAACATTTCTGCTGACTTTTTAGGTTTGAGGGGGAAGGGCGTTCCCCGTCCTTGCGTACGCAGATGACACCGTATTGATTGCCAGAACACCAAGCGCTTTACAGACCCTGATTAATGCATATGCAACGTTCATGTGCGAATTGGGTCTAAAAATGAACACCAAAAAATCTGCTGTGATGGCGTGCGTGAGTAGGAAGCCTGTGGCTATGAGACCGATGCTATGTGTGGCAGAGGTGATACCCAGGGTAAAAGTATTTGATTAGCTTGGGATTAGCTTCTCGGAAGCTTTATCTGGAAAGGCACATTTGGCTAAACAATCTATGAAAATGAGCCGGCAAATTGGGGGCATATTCCATTTTATGTCACGGTGTGACGGCGAACCACTAGAAGTGATTTCTAAGATTTATAGTGCCCAAACAATGGCCATTACCATGTATGGCGCCCCAATATGGGGCTTCCAGAGGGCTGACGAAATGCAAATAAAAGAGAACAAATTTATTAGGAGACTGCTGGGGCTCCCAAACTCGGCTGCAAGTATTGCAATTCACTGCGAAATGGAATGGAGTTTTGGGAAGACGTGTGGGCGTTGGCCCCGATTTTGTTCTGGGTCCGGCTATGGGCAAATTCATTTACCTCCCTTTGCCATTTTATCATTCGATCTGTATTGGGAAAGGGGGGTTGGCAAAAAATTCCTTGGCTGGACTATATTTCCAAAGCCCTTGAGGAGGCCAACCGGGGCACTTTTTCCACCTGAGGCATTAATAACAAAGGTAGAGGGGGAAAAGCGATAAATTGGTGCCGAGTGAGGCTGTTGCTAGGAAAAGAACACTATTGGAGTATGGAATCAAATCTGGTCAATTACACTCCTTGGTCAGTAGGCCCTTTGTGATTTGTGATTTGTGACCATACATAATTTGGGGTTCCTGTAAAAAAGAATGGTGGTTAATCACAAAGGCAAGGTTTGACTCCCTCCTTCTGCAAGGAAATACAGTAGAATGGAAAGGGTTCTCAGACTCTGCTAGTTGCCCGGTGTGTGGACACCAGTGTGAAGATCTGGCACATGTATTACTGTTCTGCATTGGTTATGCTGGGATACGTAGAGCCACATTGTTACAATTTATTTTAGAAAGGGGCTGATGAGGCTCCAGGGAGATGGAAGTTCTTAATGTAATGATGGAACAAAAGGGGATGTGCTTCCTCAGCGATTAAATAATTGTTATATTTCCTAGCAGGGAAGGGGTTATTGGAACAGTGGTTTTTATTAATATCATGTTTTACTAAGAATAGAAACATCATTGTATTTTTATAGATGTTTTTTAAGGAGAATCTTTTAAAATATGAAATTGAATATTGGGGAACTGTGATGCTGTTTTTTTGTATTTGTTTGTTTAATGGATCTTTGCATCCGAATAAACTTATTGACTGACTGATAATCACGTTTACTTGTGGTTCCAGGGTTAGCTTGTTGTCCATTAGGATTCCAAGGTTGTTGACCACTTTGGATGGTGTGGGTGTTGTTCCTGGTTCTGTGGGCCATGGGATGTACTGGTTCCTTCCTTGGTTGTTCGATGTAATCATGATTTCCGTCTTACCCTGGTTGATTTTGAGGTTATTGGTGTTCATCCATTTGTAGAGTTCTTTGAGACAGTCTGTGTGTTCTCTTCTTGTTCATTGTCGATTTTGTAGATGATTTGGGTGTCATCTGCGTAGTTGTATCAAGTGAAGCATTGTCTTTTGATGAGGTTGATTCGTGGAGTCATGTAGATGTTGAAAAGGAGTGGGGCTAGCGAGGATCCTTGTATTCCACAGGTGATGTCCTGCGGTGCTGATTTGAATGGTTTTATCCATACTGTTTCTGTTCTGTGACAGGAAAGATGTAATTCAGAGCAGGGCCATGTCAGTGATCCCTATTTCTTCAAGTCTCTTTATGTGAGGGTCTTGTGGCCGACATTGTCGAATGCTGTGGAGAGGTCGTGTAGTATCACTGCCGAATTTGTGTTGTAGTCGCGTTGGTCTTCCCATATAGAGATAAGTAGCGTCTCCGTCCCTCTCAAGGGTCTGAAGCTTGCTTCTGCCTGGTCCAATAGTTGTTGATTTTCTACAAGTTCCAGTATTTGTTCGTAGACCTAGGACTCTAATAGTTTTGCTGGATAGGGAATATTTGAGATCAGTCTGTAGTTTGAGAGGTCTTCCACATCGCTTGTTGAATCTTTGCGGAGTGGTTTGCTTACGCAGATGTGAATGCTCGCTGTACTTTCCCTGTTGAGAGTGGTAGGTTTAAGAGGTTTAGGTAGCATTCCGATAGCGTGCCTTGTTGTAAGTATTGATTTATAGATGTCAGGTGGGCAGTGGTCCATTGGGGGGAAGCCTGCCTTGTTGCTTTTTTCAATCAGGTTAAGGAGATTTTCTCGACATTTGGGTGAAGCTTTTTAGCCTGTTCTGTGGACCCAGGATGGTGCACGGTCTGGTCGATTGGTCTAGTTTGTATGATCCGGTGTACGTCAGTGATTTTATTCTTAAAATGATCTGCAAGATAATCGTATCATTTTTGTGATGGTATCGGTGTGGTGTTGCATCCTGGGGATGTATCATCCTGTTTATGATGTTGAATAGTTCTTTGTGAGTGTTGGTGGCTTTTGTGATCAGTTTGTCGTAGTATTTCTTTCTGTCTTTGAGTTTCATTTTTGTATGCTCGGATTTGTTTTTGACAAATTATTCTTTTGGCTTAGTTCTCCATTCTTGTTCTAAATTCCAGTTTATTTTTGCATTGTATTGAGAGGGGTGTGGGGGGAGGGGGGGGTAAACCATCTTGCTGCTGCTTTCTTTCTTGATAGGTGCTGGGACTGATTTTCTGTACTCTGGCCTGGTGGACAGATGTAAAGAAGGCCAACCTATATTGTGAAAGGAAAATTTGAGCGTGGGAAGGTGTCTCACGCTCAAACCAGAGTTCCTGAAAAAAACTCAGTTTAGAGTAACTCCAATATTCAGTTAAGTAATGTCTCTTTTAATTCTTCATGTAGTAAACTGCCGACACGTGTTTCGACCACAGGTCATTTTCAAGGCCTCACACTTGTATATTAGACTCCCTCTCTTGAGCTAGTAGCTTGACAGATGTCCGAATGTACTTTAATGGCAGTCTGGTCTTAAACACCATCTGATATATTATTAATCTGTAGCAGGTGTGCCAAGGTTCATAATCTATTGACAGATTCTAGAATGTGTATTTAATTCCAAAATCCGGCTTCAAAATAGCCCAAACACCTTTTCAGTGTTGGTTTTAAAGGGATCAATCCCTCTGAAAGTATTGCAGAACAGGTCCGCCTTTGGGCCTGAAACAATGAATTACCGCCACGAAAAAACGTTTTCGTTCCGTCAACAGTGAAAACGACCTGTGGTTGAAACAACCAACAGGCAGTGTCGGTATACGTTCTTTAAGTAGCAAAACTTCCTTATGAAGACTGGGCAAACAGGTGAGTACTTTACTTCTAGAGTTGGAAGAGGGTACATGGGCTTTCACAGAAGACACCCTAGCAGGATTCTAGCAGTGGGACCAGGTGCACTTGATGAGAGGCCTCCCCATCACAGAAAACACCCCACAGCTACACAGAAATCGCAAGAGACTTAAGTTAAGTACATTTCCAAGGCAACACAGTAGATTTTGCAGCAGGACGACTTCAGGATCTGCAGCCAAATACCAGTCAGTGGATTCCTTGTCGTGGTGACTGAAAACAAGACTTTGCAGCAGGGATCAATGGAGAAGGCTCTAGGCAAGGTTTTCCTTGCGGTTGGATGCGATTCTGTGGATTTGTCGCCTTTTACAGGAGCACAGATGAAGACTGAAAATCGTGGTTGAATTCTCGTTGTTAAAAAGGTCCAGCACTCTGGTTAGGGGACTTTTCGCACTCGATTTGTGTCTCTGGAGATACACCAGGATGTCCACGAAGTTTCAACGAGATTCGGAATTTGAAAGACTGTGCACCGTACAATGGCTCAAGGTCCCCTGGTATTGGGTATTGCAGCCTCCCAAGGTCACAGCAATGCTTGGGATGGCTCGAAATGCAGGTCATATTGAGTCTAGTGGGTCTCAACAGGCTCTGGGTCAGGGTCGTTGTTTTCAGAGTCCCCAGTCCTTCACAGACAGACTGGAGCCTGGGAAGGGAATCCAGGGGACTCCCAACGAAGATAAAAATCACACAAAGGAATTTCACCCCTTGGATGTCAGGGGAAGGAACAAGAAAGGACAAGAAACACTGAAATGGTGAAAAAAGACGACAGGGGCCATTTTGGTAAAATGATCACCCTTAGGTGCCTTTACTGCAGCTGTGAACACAGCCCGCGGTAAAGGTGCACCAAATTAATATAAGGTATCACTGCCACCAGCCATTGAAGGTAAGCTTGTCCCTGCAACAAAATTGTTAGTTTTAGTGTGAAAGGGGATGCATTGTATCTCCCCAGCACTCCACATAAGGTGGGGTGTGCTGGTTTCACCTAACAAAATGTAAAATCGATCCAAAGATAATTTCTACCCTTGGGAACTGTAGTTCTCTCAAGGTTAGCCAGAGAAAGTTAAAAGGGGACCCCCTAGGGCAACCCAGCAACAACAGGCACTTATTGCCAATAAGTTGTTAGAGGATAACTTTAAAAAGACACTATGGAGGGTCTAAAAAATAACACCCATAAAAAGAGTAAAAGATTCTGTGAGTGTGGAAAAAGGTTCCCACTCACTGAGATATTAAGGAAATATATCCCACTACTAAAGCAAAAGAGTTCTGGGGTTGACTCAGGTCAGGAAGATTTACCATTCCTATGAAAATCTTACCTAACAAGGACGTCCTCGGGGTGTCCAGGTCAGTGGTCAAAAACCTTTCTTGGTGGTCCAGCAGCAGCACTCTACTGGTGAGGGAACCCTGTTTCGCCTCCATTGCCTGAGGCCCGAGTGGTCACGATGCTTCGCTGAAGGGTTGGGGCGCTCACTGTGAGGATTTGCAGGTGAGCGGCCTTTTGTCAGCAACGGAGGCTAGGTGGCATATCAACAGGCTGGAATTGCAAGCCATCAAGTTAGTCCTGAAGGCTTTCTCACAATCTGTGAAGAGGAAGCATGTCCTGATCTCGCAGGACAATACGGTGGCCATGTACTACCTGAGCAAGCAATGAGGCGTGCGCTCCCTTCCCCTCTGCAGGGAGGCATTGCAGTTGTGGTTCTGGCTTTTGTGAACCATATCATGGTCTCTGCAGTTCTTCTGGTGGGGACATATAACAGTTTGGCAGATGCTCTGAGCAGGCCAAGCAGTCTCTCACGAGTGGGAAGTGTGCCAGGAAGTCCTAGAGGAGGTTTTCTCTCTCTGGGGTACCCTAGGAGTGGATCTCTTTGCCACAGGGTCAAACAGGAAGTGCAGACAGTTTTGCTCGAGGGAATTCCCAACAAAAGGTGCGCTAGAAGATGCGTTTCTGGTGGATTGGACCTTCCCTCCGATTCCCGTCATTCCTTGGGTTCTCAGGAGGTTGAGGAGGTTTTTCGAGCAGCCATGATCTAGATCTCCCCGTCTGGGCGTGGAAAACCTCGTACTCGGACCTTCTGGATTCGACTTTCTGCCCACCTCTCTGGTTCCGCGCTGCCCGATACGCCTAACCCAGTCAGAAGGCTGGGTGCTACACCCAAACCCAGAATACCTCATCCTACTTGCTTGGCTCTTGAGAGCATGAGATATGATAACTGCGACTTCTCTGAGGAGGTGCTCGAGATTTGCTGGCTGCATGCAGACCATC
Source organism: Ambystoma mexicanum (assembly GCF_040938575.1). NCBI lineage: Eukaryota > Metazoa > Chordata > Amphibia > Caudata > Ambystomatidae > Ambystoma > Ambystoma mexicanum. The sequence goes on along the minus strand of NC_090922.1, from coordinate 39,617,630 downwards.
TACAAGATCTCTGTATGCGTGCAGGTGGAGAAGATTTGAGGCGCGGTGCCGCGAAGACGAGATTGGCCCTATCTCTTGCCCCACCGCTACGGCACTGGCCTCTTCAGGCCTTCAGGTCAGTCACCACAGTCAAGGGTTACTTGGTGGCTTTGTCTGCGTTCAAGAGGTCTCAGGATCAAGCTTATTTTTTCACGATCCCGGTTATGGCTCAATTCCTTAAGGGCCTTGTGAATAAGTTTCCGCCTATCCCTTTTGTTGTCCCAGATTGAGATTAGAACCTCGTTCTCAACTTCCTTATGGCGGCTCCCCTTTGGCTTTTCTGTTAGCAACCCCCTAGAGACCCTTGGATTCGAAGCACAGTGGACTCAGCAGAGCACCTAAAGATTGTGGCCCCTTACTAATTAGAGACCTTGTTCTGGAGCACTTTGACTCAGAAGGCAGCTGTAGTGCTAGAGAGAGGGCAGAGCTATACCCTGCAGTGGCGTTTGGGCACCCAGAACTGGAAGACAGTGCTAGAAGTGAGGCATCTAGAATTGGGGAGACAGTGATTGGGCCAGATGCCCAGAAGTGGAGCCAAGCAGACAGGTGAGGAACACCTATGATAGAAACACAGGGCTAGTATGGAGACCCCTCGAACTGGCAGACGGAGCTTGAGGGGGGGAAAAAAGCTTAACTTTGACAGCAGCTAAATGCAAAACACCTAGATGTGCGACACCCGTATGGGGGGGGGGGGAACGCCCAAAATTCAGACACAACATTAAATGAAAAACACCTAGATTTTAGATACCTGGATAGTGGGGAAAACACCTAAATTGCAGACACAGCGGTAAAAATAAAAAGACCACATGAAGGTTGGTGCACAGCTGTGATGGGGGAAAAGTACTAAGTAGCTTGCTAATTTAGGTTTGTTATGTTACGTCATGTTGCTTCACAATTCTATCTAAATGTTGGACAAGGCTAGTCCACACAACTCTACCCTACCCCAAAACCGCCCAAGTCAGACTGTGGCCAACGAACACAACTAGGCCAGATACAAAATATGGCTGAGTAAACCAGTTAAGCTGGATGAAAAATATGGTTTCCTTACACAGCGAGGCAGATTTAAAATGGCTACTCTATACAATTAGGATTAAATGCAAACTATAACTGATTAGCATTAATAGGCTAAATGTCTGAGGAAGTAATATCATGGGTACCGAATGGTGGGGTACTTTAATGGAATACAGTAATGGCACCTACATCACACTTACCTTATCTGCTGCTGGTTGATGGCTGTAGGCTTCCCAGGCGAACACAGACAAACAGAGTGGAGCTGCTGAGTCGGGGAGCAGCCCTTTGCCTTCGAGCCCTTTGCCTTTGGATCCCTTAATCAAGGGCAGAAGCTACCCTGATAGGAAGCATAATATCTGACAGGAAACTGGGTCGGTAGGCCAAAACGTTATGCATGCAGACCACAGGGAACCAAATAAACAGAAAAATGTAACTCAAATGCAGCTCAGAGTCGGGCCACAAAGGACTTCACGCTTACCCCAATGCCAGGGACCTAAATGGCAAGGGTGGTGTGGTGAACGCAGGGTCTAAACCTGCATCATCGTGTACTAGTGTAAGTGTCTCAAGTAGAATAGAACAAAGGTGGTGAGATTGGGAGAGGCCTTCCTAATGGAAGCTTAGAGGGGGGGGATCCTTGCCCATAACTCCACCGATCACAGGGAGGCTAGAGAGAGGTAGGGTTAGGTGTTTGCACCTGTTCAACTCTGTGATGGAGGGGTAGAAACAGGTATGTTAACTCGTCCCCTGTACTTGGATTTTGTTAAGGGACACTTCTGGGGCTTCTTAATCCCCCTGGGTCCACTTCATGTCTTGGTTCTGTCGCCGGAGGGCCAGGGGTCGCTGGTGCAGAAGTCACTTTCAGCTTGGGATTTAAGTCTGGCTACTCAGCAGTTCACGCTCTGGCAAGATGGTTCATGGCACTGCACAGCTCAATGGCCTTCGCACTGTGAAGAGATCGCCTTGTTTGTGGGCTAAATTGGTGAAGGACCCTTCAGGACACAATGCAGGCAGGAGAGTGCTGTGACCACCTTAATCCTGCAAGCCCCTCTTTGTGCTGGAGAGTTGCAACTGCAGTGTAACTTCTCTTGTTACACTAGTTGAGGGTCTGCGGAGTCGCACGTCTGAACGCTGGATAGTGACCAATGCAACGAGGTAGCCCAGGCGGTAGCTGGTGAGTCCACAGCATGGTCCTGGGACACTTCTGACGGCGTCAGTTGTTCCCACCAATTCAGAGATTAAAGCACCAATGAAGGTTTCTGGAGATCGGACAGAGGTACAGGGCTTTGCCAGGGTGGTTGATGAAGACAATACTAGTTGGCTGCAACGGCGAGTTCCGGGTCTTCTGCAGGATGCTCCTACTTGAAGGGGTTTTTCCTCCAGCTTCTATCTGAGGAATGGCTGCAGGAGTCCTTCTATTATCCTAAATTCGAGCTGGAGTTGCCCCCAAGCCCACCAATGCAGGCCTTGCTAAATCCCCCTTGCATTGGTGAGGATTTATTTATGAGTATCGAGCATCAGTTTCAAAGCACTCGTCTCTTTTGGCAAGCTACTGTTCAGGAATGCTTGATTGCAATTGCCATTTAATTTTTTTGCTCTTTCCTTGGTGCCCACTAGTTGGAAGCAGCGTGTGCAGTATTATATTTGTGGTATTTATATAGCACATTGAACTGACTTAACTGCATCTCGGCGCAGTTGGATCTAGGAACCGTTTACATTATCTCAGACAAAGTCTTTCTCATATTTTTTCTGTTTATTTGAAGAGATGGGTTTTGAGAGCTTTATGAAATGTTTCTCTTTTTTCCTAATTTCCTTGGAAGACAATTCCATAGCCTAGGGCTGTGTACTGCGAATATTCTGTCTTATCTGGAGACACAAGAGGACGGTGGAATCACCAAAAGTAGTTTATCTGCTGAATGCTTTTCCCGGTAAGGTAGGCATCTAGTCACTTTGTCAATCTGGGATAGTGGCGCAAGATAGTTAAGACATTTATAGACGAGGCACAAAATCTATTCGATCCGCCACTGCCAGCCAATGAAGTGAGCGACGTAAAGCTGAACTAAGGGAGAATGTTGCCACTTCAAAAAGCTGATGAACTGTTGCATTTTGTGCCCTGTGCAGCTGTTGCAGATGTTTATGCAGAATGTCTGCTAGTAGGCCATTACAGTAGTCCAACTGGGAATTCACCAGGGCTCGTACTACAGTAGCATGGTCTTCAGAAGGCACAAAAGATACGGCATGCTGCAGTAAGCGTAAAGAGTAAAAAAAAACAACTACACTTTGTCCCCTACCTAACTTTCACAGCCCAGGTTGTCCTGCCAGATGCAGCCAAGATTTTTAATTTGGTGGCAAAATTCAGCCTACAGCCCAAAAAGCATGGTGGCTGGGGTCACTTGTCGGCACTGAGAAGGTGTTTAGGACCAAATAAGGTCACTTCTGTTTTGCTTGGATTGAGTTGCAGCCAGTTTGTGGACATCCACGCACTGCGCAATTCTGAGCTAAGACTCCTCCAGATCGCCCAGCTTAATAAACACCTGCCTGTCATCCGCATATGATTGGAAGCTGACTTTATGACTCGTTAGGATGTCCAATAGCGGTCTCAAGTACAGTTTAAATGGGGGACATGAAGATGACCCCAGAAATACTCCACAGCGCCGAGGCAGTTGGTCAGAGATAAACCCTCTCAGCCTCACTTATTGCTGGTGGTCCGATGACAAAGACCTAAATCATTTAAGGGTGTGTTCCGAGATGTTTCCTACCTCCCTAAGCCATGTTAAAATGACTGTGATCTACTGTGTCAAATGCTTCAGAAAGGCCCATCATTACTACAAAGGATAATTCACCTTGTCCGCCACTCTGAGAAACTCATCCCAAACTGCTATTAGCGCCATCTCTGTACCAAATCCAGGCCTGAATCCTGATTGGAATGAGTCCAGTAATGCCTCCTTATGCATATATTTCTGTAACTGGAATGTAACCACCTTTTCCAGGATCTTCCCTGCCCATGATAATCCAGCTACCAGGCAGTATTTCTTTAGCTCTACATTTAATTTGTTCAATAAGGGTGTTATGATTGACTTTTTTAGGTCCAGTGGGACTTCCTTGTATAAGGGACGCATTCACAAATTGTGTCATAAACTGGGAGAAATCTGTCGCTAGTCATTGTGCTGTGCAGGCCGGTAAGACAAATAGTTTAGTAGGTTTAAGTGCCTGTGACAAAGTCAAAACAGAAACCTCGGACACTGCTTTTAAATCAAATACAGGTTTAACACCATGGGGGTCTTATCCTCTATCACACCTATCTGTTTGTTCATGAGGAATATTCAAAACAATCTTCTTTCCAATAAAAATCGAATTAATTCAGGAGAATGGGTTGAATGTATTTGCTTGTGAAGGTTCGATGGATGAAGGGGCCCTGATCGGATAAGAAGTTGGCGATAACCGAAAAGAGTTATTTAGGATGTTTTTTTTTATTTTTGATGTTTTGCAGCATCCATCTTAGTTTGTAAGAATACTGATTTGACTTTGAAAATATTCACTTTATATTCTTTCAAAGCAAGTTTAACATTGAATGCCCAATCTGGAGTTCTGTATTTCCTCCACTTGCGTTCCAATGCCCTGTAGTTTTTCCTCTGGGAGGCCAGACCAAAAGGAAAACCAATTCATAGATTTTTCCTTTAACTTCCTTGGCCTAAGAGGTGTAGCTTTAGAGCATAGGTTGTCCATCACTGTTGTCCCTTCAGCAAAGAATTCGTCACATTTTAATGATGGATCAGCAGAAGCCCAAGCCCTCCTTACATCCAATCATGATATTCCTGCTAAATCTTTAGGTTTACGGATAGCACTATTATCGGCTTACTGTTGGAAAACGGTTTCCTTCTCTTAGGACAAAACAAAAAACATCCTCACAAAATGGTTGGACCATGACAAAGGTATGGTCTTAATCATCATCAGTCCAGATCCTCTCACCAAAATTGGGTCTAGGCAATGGCCTTGAACGTGAGGACTGGCTTCGAGGGGTTTTAAATCATGATTCCTCAGTTTCCCAAAACTCCTTGGAATCAAGTTCCCGAAAAATTATCCAGCCAAATGTTGAAATCAACATGGCAAAAGAGTTCATTATGTTTTACTACCCATGGATGACAAAAGAGGTGTCCGTTTTCCAAGAACGTAGCTGGTCCTGTGGATCTGTAGCCTAACAGGATTTTAAACAAAGTGTTGTGTGTGATTCAAATAATCATTTCCTTTGACGGGAGAGACCCACTTTTCGAGCCCTGGGCTAAGGCCAGCCTCCCCACTCTCAGCATGGATTCCCACATCCTGGGGAGTCTATATTCCTCCCTGCTTTTCTCCGGGACCCCCAAGAGTATCTTCAGCGGGTCCAGGCTGAGCTTGATTCCCGGTGAGTTCGTCCATCCAATCCAGCACTTCGGCTCTGTACGCCTGGGGCAGTGCCGCCACATATCGGCTAGGGACCCCCTCTGGCCACAAACCCTGGGACACATTGGAGAGGCCCCTACACACATCTTGGACAACTTCACAGTATCACTGTGCCAACCAATCAGTACTTTAAAATGTTTTCTATTGTGGAGGTGAACAAGTTGCCCTGAAAGGTGACTTCATAAATTTGCGCCCATTCTTCCTCCGTGATTTCCTGCTCCGCCAACTCCACCCAATACCTCTGAAAAGTCTGCCTCCCCCCCCCCCCCCGTTAAGCAAGACTCATTCATGGCTATGTACTGTCTGGACAATATACCCTTCCGTGTGATTGAGACATCAAGAACCTTTTCAACCATCGTTGGTTCCCTTGTCACTTTTCCACCCCATGTTTTGTCGGTCATTCTGCCCTTTATGCGCAGGTATTCGAAGACTGAGACCACCTCCCTCCCCAGCACCTCTCAAGGATTCCAAGTCTAGGAAAGCCCCGTCTTTAAACAGTTGTCCTGCTATCTCAAGACCCATGTGTGACCACTTCTGCGAGTAAGTTAGCCCTTGGAGTGCGAAGTCGAATGGAGGTCCCCATACTGATGCTAGGCTAGGGGAGAGGGCCACGTCAAAATAACCGGTTACCAAAAACCTCCCATAGTGGGGTGTGACCTGAGGTGTTCAGGGATGGACCTGAGAGGGGACCACAAATAGTCCCTCACCGTCAGCGGATCGGCCGTCAAGTCTTCCAGGTAGGTCCAGGTTCTCAGTTCGTCCATGTGCTCAGGCATCCCCCTCAGTTGGGCCACCTTGTAATATAAGCGAGTGTCTGGGAAGCCAAATCCCCCCCGTTATCCCTCGGGAGTGTCAGTGTTGCCATTTTAATTCTTGGGGTTTTATTTCGACATATGAATCTGCAGAGCTCTCCTATTAATTCTAAGAAGAACTTCTCCAGAAGCTGTTTTGGGATAGCTGTAATTAGATATAAACGGGAGAGCACGTCCATTTTTATGGATGTCATCCTTTCGTACCAGGTCAGTATCCAGGAGTCCTCACCTTTTTAGGTCAGCTGTTAGTTGCGCGCGGAAGGGGTCATAGTTAGCCGAGACCAGCTTGTTTAAGTCTCTGGTCACATTAATGCCCATGTAGCGGATGCCCTTTTCCTCTACTCTCATACTCTGGAATCTGGGTGGGGGAGGGGCAGGGTCTGAGTTTGAGGATTGGCATAATGCATGATTTCCCAAACATTAATCTCTGAAAGGCGGCCATACTCCGAGATCTGTGCCGGGAGCGCAGCGAGCAAGGATTGAATGTTGATGAGATACCCCAATATGTTATCCGCGAATAATGAGAGCTTATACTATATCTCGAAACCCCCCTGTGATGCCTTGGATCCGCTCATTTGCTCGAATTGTGATTGATGGTGTTTCCTTCGTTAAGGCGTAGAGAAGTGGGGAGGGGGGACACCCATGTCTTGTGCCCCTCGTCAACCTGAACATCTCTGAGAATTTCACTTTCATACACACCCTAGCGCTAGGTTGGTTATAGAGTTCTGTTACCCACCTCAGGAAGTTAGTACCCAGCCCCATCTTTGAAAGGACCCTCATCATGAAGGGCCATTCAACCCTGTCAAATGCTTTTTCTGAGTCTAGGGATACAAAATGGGCATCCAGGTCCCCCAACTGTGCATGGTGGATGAGGTTCAGGGCCTTCCGGATCTTATCCAATCCCCGTCTTCCCCTGAGGAAGCCTACCTGGTCGCTGTGCACCAGCTTTGTCATTCTCCCACCCCCCCCCCCCTCTAGTCTCGTGCCCAAGATTTTTGCCTGATTTTTAACATTTCTGTTCAAGAGGGGAGATAGGCCTATACGACGCACATCTGGGCAGATCTTTTCCCTCCTTGGTGATTACCACAATCGTCACTAAGAGCATAGTGGGGGGCAGGGTCTTCCCCCCGCAGGCAGGCGTTAAATACTCTCACTAACTATGGGGCCAATAGTGACCTAAACAGTTTGTAAAACTTCATAGAGAATCAGTCTTACCCCGGAGCTGTCCCTGACCTCATGCCCTTAATGGTTTGGAGTACCTTTTCAGGGGTGATAGGGCGCTCTAGGTTCTCCACTATCTCTGGGGCTAGCCCCGGTAGTGGAAGTCCGTCTAGGAATCCATATATACGCACCACGTCTCCCTTCCATTCTTTGGTGTAGAGGTTGCTATAGTATTTCACGAACTCCTCTTCGATACCTTTTGGGTCTATGATGGTCACGTCATCCCCAGACACTATTACTCAATCATTCTTCGCTTCCTCTCCTCCCTTTATCTTCATGCAAAGATCTTTTCTTTATCTCCCTTTTCTTGATATTTCTGATTTAAGAAAAGAAGTTTCTTTTCTGTGTCCGGTGTTGGGACGACCTTCAGTTGGGTTTTGTACCGTTGAAGCTCTTTTGCTTCCGCTGGAGATATGCACTTCCCCTGGGCGCCAGCCGGTTGCACCTGCGCTATCTTTTTACAGACGGTGTTTTTGTTCTCCCCCCTCTCCTGTTTCTTTTGTGCACCTAACTTGAGCAACCCCCGGATCGTTGCCTTAATGCCATCCCAAAAGGATGGCATGGCCCCACCTCCTTGGTGTCATTGAAGAGAAAATAGTCCTCAATCCAAATGATCAGTTCCTGTTGGCACTTCTTTATCTTTCAGCAGGATGTCATTACATCTCCAACTACCCCCACCCCCTGTCGCGAGGTTTGTCTCATGCCCACCGCAATCTTTACCATACCGTGGTCTGACCATGGGATTGGGGAGACCTGCGAATCCAGAACTGGCACCTTCAGGATCGTACCTACCAGTATCGGGTCTATACAGGAGAATGAATCGTGCACTGCAGAGAAGCAGGTGAATGGTCTATCCCCCTCCGCAGGGGGGGAGAGGGAGTCAACCAGGCCCAAAAATGCGTTCACATGTCTGCGCCCCCCGCCTTGGGGGCTGTCCCCTTCTCATCCGCTTGCGGTCTTTCACTGGGTTCAGGACCATGTTGAAATCCCCACCCACCACCAGATGGCCCTCCACAAACATAATCTGGGTGTCCCACACTCTCTCCCAAAATTTGCATTGGCCCACGTTCGGGCACAGACTGATCACAGGGTGATCCAGGATCCCTGTAACTGACCCTTCACAAACGCGCATCTCCCATTCAGATTAGCCAGGACCGATTCCTTCGAAAATCCCACTCAGGCTGAAACTAGGATTGCCATCCCCCTCCTTTTCCTCACATCAGATGCCAAAAACATGTTGCCCACCTCCCGGGACAGAAACCTGGGTTCCTTGCCCCCTCAGCCAGTGTCTCTCCTGGAGGCACATCCAGTCTAATTGCGCCTTCTTAAATTCACGGAGCACCATTGACCTCTTATTTGGCAAGTTGAGGCCTTCTGCATTGAGGGAGCTGATACTTATTTCACCCAAGCAGGGCATAATTTAGCTTTTTTGAATAGCTCATCATTGCTCTTACCAGAGACACAACCTTTGAGGGGCTCCCCTGCCCGGGGCCCCACCGACATCAAACAAGCTTTGCATCCGCACACTCTGAACCTTATAAGAAATACACCTAACAAACGCCCCCCTCCCACCCACCCCTCCCTAGGCATTGGACCCAGTTAAAATTAGACACTTTGTACGGGATCAAATCACCAGCGGTCCCCACCGAACTCGGCACCTCCCCAAAACAAGCTCTTTTCCCTGAGCCCCCTTCAGCACAATATTTCAAGGGAATTGGGTCCTCCGAGGTATTCCATATCTACGACAGTAATCCCCACAGCTGTGCTGCTTTGGAAAATCTTCGGCGTCTGCGTCCTGCGTCGATGACGTCAATATGCCGCCCTCGAGGACCTCCTCCGACGGCTGACGCCACTGGATGTTATAAGTAGGACGCGCCGTAGCCTCAGTTCTGTTTTTTCCGCGAACGTGTTCGCTTCGGGAATCTCGGCGCGCCTCGACTCTTTGGAGTTTCTGTTGCTTTCTCGGTTCTTCGAACCTGTTTATGAAATATTTCTTCGTGAAGATGTCTACCTCGTCTTCCACACCGCGTCCGGGCTTTAAGAAGTGCGGGGACTGTGGGTCCAAGATGTCGGTCACGGACTCGCACGATGCCTGCCTCTGGTGCCTCGGGGAGGCCCATGACACGGATGACTGTGTCGACTGCCAGTCGCTCACGTCGAAAGCCTTGAGGGAGCGCATGAAGAAGTTATCGGTAGGTAAGGTGTCCAAGCCCCGGAAGTCGAGGTCTGCGGGGCTTTCGACGGACGACTCGAGGGGCGACTCTCTGCGGTGTCGTCGGAAGTCCGGTGGGTCTCGGTCCCGGAGTCGGTCTCGCCACTCCTCTGCCTCTTCGAGGCACTCCTGGAAGCGCCGTCATCGGTCGCCTTCCCCGTCCTCATCCGAGGACTCCGCCCGTCGGCGGGTCGCTTACCCCAACAAGCATATGACACCAGAGGAATGGGGTTCCTTTGGGAAGAAAATGTTGGCGATTCTCGAATCGCAGGGCACTGGTCCGTCCGCGCCTCCAATTGGGGTCGGTCGTGATCAGCCGAGAGACACCACTCGCACGCCTTTGGGCTCGGGTGGTCATCACGATTCGCGGGAAAGGTCCCGCTCGGACAAGGGGAATCATTCTCGGCATGCCCGGTCCAGGTCCCGGTCCTCGACGCGCTCGAGACCGAGGGAGCCTGTGAAGTCTTCGAGGAAGACATCGACGCCTGTGGCGCCGAGGTCGTCCACGGACTCTCTCGAGGCTCCGCCTCCGAGGAAGTCGTTCATGGTGCCAGACACGGTGCCTGACCAGATTCTCTCGGGCCAAAGCCAGTTTGAGGACCTGAGGCAGTCCCTGCATGATGCTAGTGGGCTGGACACCTCCCGGAGGTGGAGTTTTGTAGGCCTGAGCCTGGCTCTCATGCCGATTCTTCGTACCGGCGCCTTATGTCATGGGTCACCGAGTACTTAGGATGGTCTGCTCCCCCAGGGAAGTTTGTTCAGGATGACCTTACGGATATCCTCGACATTGGTCCACCAACTGACCCGGTGTTAGGGAGAATTCTCTGTTAAGGCTAATTTCCCAAACCTAGTGAGTCCCCCAGCAGCTTTGCTGGATTTGTGGGTTTTTGTTTCTCCTGCTAAGAGTGAGATTCTTTTTCCCCCACTCTTAGACATGATTTGAGATATCCTTTGAGACTTTGAAATGTGTTTAATGGGCTATGGGGTCCTTTACTCCATAGGGTTTCATGTATTTTTGGTAAGTACACACAGCACCCTCAGTGCAGTAACACAGGGGTGTCATAGTGACCCCCAAACATAGACTCCATACCCTGGGACTGACTACTGTCTCCCATGGCATGTAAAGTCACCATTGACTTTTTACTAGTCTTAAATTGGGAACAGAACCAGTACCAACCATCATATTGTGGAAGTACTGGTAGGGGTAATTAGATTGCCCCTGGGTCTGTTTTTCGAGGGGGCACTGTGCAGTCCCCCCTCGTCGAGTTTCTGGCTGGTGGCAGTGGTTACCACGCAAAATATTCCACCGGAATATTTCCTAGGGGATTTTCCCATTCATTTTAAACGCACCACTTTTTGGTGCAATGTTAAAGATACCGCCGGGTTATTCATTTAATATTCATTCCCCGGTTGGGTCTTTTTGCCAGGATTCGGTTTTAAAATGGCATTTGTGTTCGCCTCTGTAACTCCAACCCAAGTCGAGCCCTTTGTTCCACTTTTTGGCAGGCTTCTCCATAGAAGCCTCCAAAGGTGGTGCCACTCTGTTTGGGTCTACAGGATATGCGGGAGGGGGGGTTTAGGCACCCTGGACTGAGTTGCCTCGGCAACTCAAGTCACACTCTTGTGTGATTGGCCCAGTGGTGAGCCGCCTGGCTCACCACTTAGCATGTTTGAATGACAACTAGGACTGATGAAAGGGGGTTTTCTGCATAAAAGCAGGGCTTTGGGGACTGGAACTTCAGAAGTTGCCACAGGACCAAAGAATCCGAAGAGGGAGAAGATGAGCCCACCTGCAACGACGACACCACCGGTGGAGCCCTGCTGAACCGTCTCACCATCTCCCAACAACAGAGAAGATCTTCATCCTAGAGAGTCTTCTTCCTCTGAGCTGGTGGGGATAACCAGTTCGCCCTCTCTTTCGCCTTCCTGGATCGTCTCATGGTCGAATCGCCCGTGCCAAGCACCCAGGCGGCCGGATAGCCACGCTTCACCACTACCGCGAATAAAAGGGTAGTAGCTTTTTACCGGGAAACTCTGCGGCTTGTTTCTTCCCTGGCAGTGCAACACCTCCAGCTTTCCTCCACGTCGAGATCTCCTCTTCCCCTGGACGAAGCACCGACTTGCACCCGCTGCCAGGAACAACTGCCCCCCTTTTTGAACTATTTGCAACGACTCTTTAAAAGTACTATTCAACTGTGTGATCTTGGACACATTCCGCCTTGCTATCTTCAGGAGTGGGCGTGGCCTATGACTTTCTTGCTCCTCAGTAGATTCTGTCTTTTCTGACTTGCTCTGGTTCTCCTAAAGTGTTGGTATTGTGTATGTTCCTAATTCTGCCTTTTTCCCTCCCTTTTTAATTAACTTATTGGAGTGCCATCTTAGGTTAAGCACTCACCTCTGTCTGAAAATCAGTGGTGTTTTAACTAAGACTTGTTCAATAAGTAATCAGGGATGTATATATATTAATTGTGACTGTGTTGGAACTTGCTTGCCATATTAGTGTTAGTGTATTTTACAAAGTGTGTTTTGAAATAAATTATTATATACTTTTATACCCAAGCTCTGGTCAGTGTTTGCTTGTGCTACTGTATTTTGGTACCTATCTTGCATACTCTATATACTGTCTAACTCCTCTTGAGAGAAGTCTGGCTGCTCAGCCACAGCTACCAGGTAAATCTGGGTGGTACAGACTGCTACCATTTGGGTTTACTGCCAACACCTGTAATCTTAAGCCTTTTGCAGTGGTCCCTAAGGGAATTGCACAGGTTTCTGCCTAACACCCGGTACTGCCGTTTCATATGGCTCTACAGAGGAGGGTGGCGGCGGCTTGGACTGCTCCGGAGAGTCTCCCGGCAGTGAGCAAATCTTTGCTGCGAAAATACCGCCCAGCCAGTAGTGACCCCTGCTACTTGTCCAAGCACCCTACTCCGGAGAATTTGGTGGTGCAGGCGGCTACGACCCCGGCAAAGCAGGCGTTGTACCCTACCATCCCTCCTGATAGGGACGACAAGCGTTTTGACGCCTGGGCGAAGAAAGTGTTTTCTGCAGGGGGTATGGCGCTTCAGGCGGCCAACTCCATTTGTGCCTTGTCTCATTTCACGCACACTCTGTGGAACTGTTTGCTTGGCGGCTGAACATATTCCCGAAGGGGATGAACGGGCTGGTTTCCTTGCCATGGTTCATGATGGCAACGATGCTATGTGTAAGGCCGTTCAGTCGGGTTTGGACATGGCAGATTGCGTCAGCCGGTCCATGGCGGCGAGCACCGTGATACGCAGGTTTGCGTGGTTGCGGAAGTCGGTGTTTGCTCCTGATGTGCAGGCCCGGCTCCTCAACAAGCCCTTTGACGGGGAACATCTTTTTGGCAGCAAGGCTGACGAGAGCCTTGAGAGGTTGCAGACCTCAAAAGCTGCAGCAAAGTCATTGGGCACTGCAGTTAGACAAACTCCGCCTTTTCGTCCTAGGGGAAAGCAATGGAGGGGAGGTTCCTTTCGTTATTACTCCTTTGGTAAAGCGAGAGGAGCTGCCAGTCAAAGGGGCCACCGTAGGAGTGCCACCGTAGGAGTGCCAGAGGTGGAAAACAAGGTACTCAACGTGCCAAGGCCGCTCGGGCTGTTGCCTCTTTGCCCTCAGGCAACGCCGCAGCCGCTTCAGCTCAGTCATGAGGCCATGTCCCATGGTGCGCCGGTTGGGGGAAGGCTGGCGCAGCATGTTGCAGAGTGGTGCGCCATTACTTCAGATTTGTGGGTTCTGGAGATCATAACCCACGGCTACTGTCTTCCTTTCCGGCAGAGGCCTCAAGACAATCCACCGGGGAATCTCTCTTTGAAGAGTCCAGATCCGCTCCTTGCGCAGGAAATTCAATCCCTGCTGGAGAAAGGCGCCATAGAACTGCTGCCTGTAGCGGAGAGGAACAAGGGATGGTATTCCCCTTATTTTTTGATTTCCAAGAAAGACGGGGGATTGAGACCCATCATGGACTTGCGCGGTTTGAACAAACTCCTCAGGAAGGACAAGTTCAAGATGGTTACTCTCTCTCAAGTCCTCCAGGCCCTTCAACTTCAGGACTGGTTGGTGTCTCTCGACCTCAAGGACGCTTATTTTCATGTGCCGATCCATCCGAAGCACAAGAAGTACCTGAGGTTTGCGGTTGGCGACTCGCACTTTCAGTTTCGGGTCCTGCCTTTCGGATGGTGGTGGCAGCGCACCTCAGTGAAGGGGGGGATTCACGTCTACCCCTACCTGGACGATTGGTTGATCAGGGCACGCTCTCCCGAGCAAGTCCTGGATCATCTGTCAGTCATCTGCCACTCCCTCCACAAGCTGGGCTTCTCCCTCAACTTAAAGTCGTCCCATTTGACACCTACTCAGAGGCTCCAGTACATCGGAGCGGTGCTCGACACGTCCCTGGGGCAGTGTTTTCCTCCCCAGGTGAGGGCTCATCACATTCAGCAGATGGTGCACCAAGTTTCAACTTGCCCAGACTCTCCCTCTGTTCAAGTTCTTGAGACTGCGCAGCCTCATGGCATCCTGCATTCTTCTGGTGCCAGAAGCCAAGTTGCGGATGAGATCTTTGCAAAGGGCACTCAAGCTCCAGTGGTCTCAGTCCTCTGGCAGGATGTCGGACCCTGTTCAGGTGCCGTCTTCGGTCGCCCCGGACCTTCTGTGGTGGGCCGACAAAGGCAATCTGATGAGGGGGGCTCCATTTTGGCTGCCCTGGCCAGAGGTGACGATCGTGAAGGACGCATCCCTCACAGGATGGGGAGCTCATGCCAACGAGTTGACAGTCAGCGGTCGTTGGTCTCCGTCGGAGTCCAGACTCCATATCAATCTGTTGGAGCTGAGGGCCGTCAGGCTAGCCGTGAAGGCTTTTCTGCCAACTGTGCGAGGAAAGAATGTCCTGATCCTGACGGACAACACAGTGGCCATGCACTACCTCAACAAAAAGGGGGGGGGCAGGGACACTTCCTCTGTGCAGGGAGGCGATGCAGCTCTGTTTCTGGGCAATCCAGCAGGAAGTTTCGATCTCGGCAGTTAATCTGGCAGGAGACGAAAACGAGACGGCGGACACTCTGAGCAGGCAGAGCGCGATCTCTCACGAGTGGGAGTTGGCTCAGGAGATTCTCCTGGAGATCTTCGCCCTTTGGGGGACCCCTCAAGAGGATCTCTTCGCCTCCAGTGTCAACCGGAAGTGCGAGAGGTTCTGCTCGCGGGAATTTCCTCCAAACAGAACCTTAGGAGACGCGTTTGTGGTGGAGTGGTCATTCCCACTGCTGTACGCGTTTCCTCCAGTCCCCGCCATCCCGCAAGTACTGCGGAGGTTACGGAGGTTCGGTTCCCGGATGATCCTCATTGCTCCCGCGTGGGCCCGGAGGACGTGGTACCTGGACCTTCTCGACTTGTCCATCTGCCCTCCACGTCGTCTTCCCTACCGAGACGATCTGCTCTCACGGGAGAGGGGTCAGGTTCTCCATCCAGAGGTCAGGTCCCTCAACCTTCACGCTTGGTTTCTGAAAGGTTGAGGTATAGGGATTGGGACCTCCCTGAAGACGTGATGGAGGTGTTGCTTTCGGCCAGAAGACCCGCAACAAAGTCCCTGTACCGTTGCCGTTGGAGGAAGTTCTGCGACTGGTGCAGGGTTAAGAATGTGGATCCTTTTGCATGTGAAATTCCCATGGTTCTGTCTTTTTTGCTTTCTTTGGCCCACAGGGGCCTTCAAGTGGGTACCATTAAAGGTTACCTGGCGGCGCTGTCCATCTTTAAGCGCTCGTCTGAAGTGTGTTCCTATTTTAAAATTCCTTTAATTTCTCAGTTTCTGAAAGGGCTCATTAATGTGTTCCCTCCGTCACCTTTCCAGGTGCCCGGTTGGGATTTGAACCTTGTTCTCAAGTTTCTGATGGGTTCTCCGTTTGAGCCTTTGCATTCATGCCCTTTGAGACTGTTGACTCTGAAAACTATTTTTAGTTGTGGTCACTTCCGCTCGCAGAGTGAGTGAGTTACAGGCACTATCAGTTAAGCCACCCTTCACTGTGTTTCATAAGGACAGGGTTGTCCTTCGAGTTCTTCCTTCTTTTCTTCCAAAGGTGGTGTCGGAATTTCATTTGGGCATGCTAAATTTCCGTTTTCTAAAATTCTTTTTCCCACCTCTTTGCATTCGTACTGCTTTGGGAGTCTGTCATAGATATGGGATACGTCGGAGGACCCAATCCCCTCGAAGAACAAGTTACTCTCTTACCTGGTAACGTTCTTTCGATGGGATGGTCCGACGATGTATTCCATATCGCTCCCTACCTGCCTTCCCCGCTACAGAATTTCTTATGCGATTGCAGCTTACGTTTCTGCAAGGCTTTGTGTGTCAGACTGGCAGAAGACTGGTGGCACACGTTCTGGGAAAAAACTACAACTGAGGCTACGGGCGTCGTGCGTCCTACTTATAACATCCAGTGACGTCGGAGGAGGTCCTCAAGGGCAGCATATCGACGTCATCGCCACAGGACGCAGACGCCGAAGATTTTCCGAAGCAGCACAACTGTGGTGATTACTGTCATAGATATGGAATACGTCGTCGGACCATCCCATCGAAAGAACGTTACCAGAGAGTAACTTGTTCATCTCATTTCACTACCATCTCCCCTCCCCCATCCATCTCGTGCCCCCCTCAAATTCTTCATTTTTGCGTCCAGCCCCAACGGAGGCTGCTTCTTCAGTTCTCCCTTTCCCGATCACTGAGGGCCCCTTCCTCCCGGGGAGGGAGGAGGGTTTGGGTGGTGTTGAGTTTTTTTTAAACTTCGGTGTCCTGGGAATCCTTTGTCTATCTTTCAGTTGGCCACTGCTGCTTGGTCCTTCAGCTTTTCGCTGGGACCTTGCGGGAGGGGTGGGGGTCCCCCATAAGTTCAGCAATCACCCTTTGGATGTCATCCTCTGTTATTAGCTTGTACGGGTAGCCCTCATGCTCGAAGGATATGGAGAAGGGAAAGCCCCACTAGTACCTCACTCCCTTTTCTGTGAGCCATTTCGACAGGGGGCGCGTGCTTTCTTCTGACTAGCATGAAGCCCGATACATCTTGATAGATTGTTATCTTGGCAGAGCCATAGGCCTCTGGGCCCATCTTCCTCACCCTCTCCAGAATCTTTACTTTCTCCGGGAAGTAATGGAAACTTGACAGAATTGTTCTTGGGCTGCTGGCCCAAGTAGCTGCCCGGTGAGCCGGTCAATCATGGGTTCATCTATCGCGTCCGAGCCAAACAGGAGCCTAAGTACCTCCATGATCGACCTTTTTATATCTCCCTCTGTCTCTCCTGCTCTTTCCAGGAACCGGAAAAAGCAAAGGTTGTTCCACGGCTACCTATTCTCTAAATCGTCCAGCTTCAGTTTGACTTCTGACTACCTGCTTTCCAGCTCCAATAACCTCATGTGCATTTGCTTTTGTAGTGTGTTGAGGGAGGTTTGATTGCTCTCCAGGCATTGGACTCTTATCGGTGGCGTCCATTCTCTGGTCCATCTTGTACAGCTGGAGGCCCAATGCAGAGCGCATTCTCCTTATTTCTCCAGCATGGGGTCTGGCATGGATTCACATGCTCATGAATATTCCCTGTCGTCAGGCTGGGAATCCTCGGTAAAGAAAAAATCAGTATCAGTATCAGTTTCGTTTCTGATCTGTCTTTCGTAGTAGTAACCAATCACTGATCTCTGCGTCATACTGACCACAGCCAATGACTGCCCTCTACCTAAGCCCCGCCTCTGGCAGCCATCTTCAGATTTTTACCGCACGTTCAAGTGTTGGGATCCTCGTGCTATTGCTCTCGAGCGTTAGTGCTATTTTTTCACGTTTTTTCTCAGAAAAAATTCTCTTTTTCGGTCAAAAGAGCCTCAAGCTCCACCGTTTCTTCATCCGATCAACGGGGACCCGTGTCGGATTCGTCTACGCCCCTCAAGGGTGAAGATTTCGTCGAGCCACGCTTTTGGAGGACTCCAGAAGTTTCTCAGGCCCATCTCGGACATGACCCAGGAGAAGCAAAGCTCGACGCCCGGAAAGCTGTTCAGGGTCTGCCCTGGATGCCAGCTTCAGAATGTCTTTAAGGAGGACTAACACTCCCTTTGCCTTTACTGCCTACATGAGGACAAGACGCACGTGGAGAAGGACTGTGCATTTTGCAGCAATATGTCGGAGCGGACCATGAAGGACCGCCATCAGCGTCTCGCCAACTGGCTGGAAGGAAAGAGCCCGTCAGGCGAGAAGAAGAAGAAGAAGTCCGAGCGGTCTTCTAAGACCTTTGAGGGCGCCCCGGCGACGGGGGTCCAACAGAAGGCCAAGCACCGCGAGTCCGCTGGCACCGGGAGCGTCGAACGGTCGGGCTCTATGGGCGCCAGGCAGGGCGCATCCTCCCCGGCGCCATCAACCACGAGCCAACGCTCTGGCTCGGGTAAGAGGAAGGCCGAGCACCCGGCAAAACTCCTGGAGAGACCCCGGTCGTGCCCTAAGACCCCATCGGAGGGGGAGTGAGGTGGTGACCCTCCCCCCAAGGAAAAGGCGGTGAGCGCACCTAAGGTGGTGAAAGCCTTGATCCATCCAGCCAAGGCCTCTATCGAGGCAGTCGCGGCGGCCCTGGTTCAGCCTGTGGAGGCTACACCAGTGGTGGCGACCCCGGGGCCCAGAATCTCCCTGCCACCCCGGAGGGAGTCCTCTTTCGTGCCCATCGACAGGACCCCCGTGAAACCTCCGACGGAGAAGAAAAAGGGGGGGCAGGAGGTCGTCGTGGACTCGGCCTCAACCTCTGAGGAGGAGCTGATCGAAGTCTTAGGCCAAGGCTCTGGCGTGGAAGAAGGCCATCCTGTCGGGAGGGATCCCGACGTGGAAGACGATAAGGGCGTCGAGGATGCCGACGGTGCTCCTGATCGCCCGTCGGATCTCCCTCAACCAGTGCCGCAAGACAACTCGGCGGCCATTTTGTTGGCTATACAGTCCTTATGCTCGGAGATAAGGACGAGACTGCCGTTACCATCTACGGAGGAACCGCTCCCGACGGGGGACCCGGAGCCAGGCCCTTCTGGGAGCCCTCCCCCTAAGAGAAGGATTCATCCTCCACCTCCTTTTCAGCCATCGCGCCCTGTTCAGCCCTCCTCCCCGTCCACGACACGTGGGGATGATGCGGGGACTGACACGGCTGCGACAGGTACGGACGACGAGGTTTACGGCGAGGATCTCCCGTCGTCACCTCCCACCCGGGCTTCCCCGCCCGACGAGATTGGATCGTTTCACTCCATGATCGCCAGGGCATCCGAGCTTTTCCAGCTCTGCCCGGAGGAGAAGAAGGAAGGTTTCCTTTATCAACGGCGCAAGACCAAGAGGAAGACAGTCCTCACTGTACCTCTACTAGACGATATTTGGGATGAGGGCCTCGCCCTCCTCAAGAACCCATCCACGACGCCGGCTAGAAGCTATCGGTACGAGAAGAAGTACCGGGTCCCGGACGCGGCCCCCTTGTGCCTTCGGGCACAGCCGACCCCGGACTCGGTCGTCTCCGCGGCGGCCAAGAAGAAAGCGGGGGGGGGGGCGCAGCCTCTACGTCAACCTCCCCTCCGGACGGCGAAGGAAAGATATTAGACACGATGGGACGCAGAGTCATCTCGTCGGCAGCGACGACGAGTAAGGCGGCCAACGCCTTGGCTATCGTAGCCCGCTACGACAGGGAGTTGTGGTACAAACTGGCCCCCCTGCTGGACTTCCTACCAGACGACAAGAGGGCGGAAGCACTGGAGATCTTGCAGGAAGGAGAGGTGGCGTCGGACCACGCCATTACGATTGCGACGGACATCGCTGACACTGGATTTCGCCAGTTGGGCAGCGTGGATGGCTCAAGGCTACTGACTTCCGTCAGGACGTGCAGGCCAGGGTCTTGGACATGCCGTTCGACGGAAACAACCTGTTTGGGAAAACAGTGGACGATTCCCTTCAAGCCATCAAGGCGGACACGGAGACGGCCCGGGCTCTTGGGGTTCTCCAGCAACGGCGCCCGCCCTTTCGGAGCGGCGGAGGCAAACAGGGTGCCTCCAAAGGTTCCAGCGGCGGATTTTCCACCTACCGTCAAAAGGCCCATTCGTCGTCACAGGAAGCTTACAGGGGACGAGGCAAGTCAGGCGGACCCCGCCGTCGTCGCCAAGGACAAGGCGGCAAAGCCTCGTCGAAGCAGGACTGAACCGGCCGTGGGATCGGGCCCCCACCGAAGCACCCCGGTGGGAGGCAGGCTGGCGAGCTTCGTCAGCGTGTGGGAGTCCATCTCCACCGACCGTTGGGTGCTGGACGCCCTGGCTCAGGGTCACGCGCTCGAGTTTCTAAAGAGGTGCCCACGCGTCCCCCCTGTGGCCAGGAAGGAACATCACGTCCCTCAACTTCTCTTGGAGGTAAGGGCGATGCCCAGGAAGGGCGCCATCGAGCCCGTCCCAAAGAGGCTTCGGGGCTCCGGAGTTTACTCAAGATACTTCCTCGTGAAGAAGAAGACTGGAGGATGGCGTCCCATCCTGGACCTACGACGACTGAACAAATTCATCAAGGCACAGAAGTTCCGGATGGTCACCCTCCAACGCGTCCTGGGTCAACTGGAGGAGGGCGATTTCCTGTCGTCGTTGGATTTGGAGGATGCCTACTTCCATATTCCCATCCTAAAGGGACACCGAAAGTTTCTCAGGTTCGTGGTCCAAGGGCGTCACTACCAGTTCAGAGCCCTCTCCTTCGGATTGAGGTCGGCACCCAGGGTGTTCACCAAGTGCCTCGCACCGGTGGTAGCGCAGCTGCGCCGAGAGAGGCTCATCCGAGCAAAGACGAAGGAGCTCGCCGTGGAGCACACGGCAAGGACCGTCCAACTGCTCACAGACCTGGGATTCTCCATACACTACGCCAAGTCCCACCTGGGGCCCGCTCAAGACGCACTGTTTCTGGGAGCGAAGCTCGACACAGTGTCGCTTCTGACCTCTCCGTCGGAGGAAAGGACGAGGGCCATCATGGGCAAGGTGCAGCGGATGCTGGTCGCGGACGCGGCCAGGGTGAGGTCCATCAAGTCCCTCCTCGGAATTATGTCTTCTTGCATTTATCTCATCCGCCTGTGCAGGCTCTGGATGCGCGCGTTGCAGGAGTTCCTGGAAGCGCGCTGGATCCAGACGACGGGCAGCTTCGAGGAGAGGATCACACTCGACGAGAGTTTCCGATGAGCGATCCGGTGGTGGGGCACCCGCGCGCATCTGACGGCGGGCATGGACTTCCAGACCCCCAGCCACCAGGAGACAGTGACCACGGATGCCTCCCTGGAGGGGTGGGGAGCGCACACCGAAAATCTGCACGCGAGAGGCCTTTGGCTTCCGACGGAGAAGTCCCTCCATATCAACGTCCTGGAGCTCCGTGCAGTGTTTTGGGCCCTCAGGTCCTTTCTTCCGTCCCTCAAGGGCAAGGTGGTGAGGATCTTCACCGACAACACCACCACCATGTTCTACATCAGGAAGCAGGGCGGTACCAGATCCCCAGCCCTGTCCAAGGAGGCGCAGGATCTGTGGCATTGGGCCGTCGCCCAAGGGATGTTTCTGGTGCCGTTTCATCTGGCAGGGATAAAAAACAACATTGCCGACTCGCTCAGCAGAGAGCTGCGCTCGTGCCACGAGTGGGAGCTACGGCAGGATCTAGTGGACTGCCTCTTCCGACGGTGGGGCATACCCCAGATCGATCTGTTCGCGACGGCGACGAACTCCAAGTGCCAGAGGTTCGCCAGCAGGTTTCCCCAGCCGAGGAGCATGGGCGATGCTTTCTCGTTCCCCTGGGAGGGCCGGTTTCTATACGCGTTCCCTCCATTGCCATTGCTGACCCGGCTCATCAACCAGCTCAAGAGGTCACGGTGCAGGATGATCCTCGTCGCACCTGCGTGGCCCAGGCAGATATGGTTCCCGGACCTTCTGGACTTGTCAGCGTCCCCGTCAATCAAGCTGCCAGTGGACGCGGACCTTCTCTTCAGGGAAGGAGGCGCCATCCTCCATCTCGACCCGAAGTCGCTGAACTTGCAGGCCTGGCTCCTGCAGCGTTAGAGTTTGGAGGATACGACATACCGGCTGACTGCAGAGAGGTTCTTGCAAAGGCCAGGGCGTCCTCAACTCTTAAATGCTACGGACACAAATGGAAGAGGTTCTCTGTCTGGTGCCACGCACAGAAGATTAACCCTCTACGGATTACGGCTCCCCAGGTACTGCCGTACCTACTGACGCTGGCCAAGGCTGGACTGGCGCACGCGTCCATCAAGATTCATCTTGCTGCGATCTCCCGAAACACCAGAACCACGGGGCGGACGTCTTTGTGGTCTCATCGTCTGGTGAAAGAGTTCATGAAGGGACTGTTCAGATCGTTCCCGCCGGTGAAGGCTCCGGCCCCGGCGTGGGAGCTCAACGTGGTGCTGACCAAGCTCATGGGACCTCCGTTCGAGCCTCTGCACTCGGCTCCGTTGAAGTTCTTGTCGTGGAAAACAGCGTTTCTTGTGGCCATCACCTCCGCACGACGGGTGGGAGAGATCCAGGCCCTTTCCTGCAAGGCCCCGTACTTGACTTTTCACGACACGAGGGTAGTGCTTAGGACGCACCCCTCCTTCATGCCCAAGGTGCCGTCGGACTTCCACCTCAACGAACCCTTGGTGTTGCCTGTTTTCTTCCCTTCGTCGCCGGCTGAAAGGACTTTGAACTCGCTGGATGTGGCTAGAGCACTGAAGTTCTACGTGGACCGCACAAAGTGTTTTCGGATGACGTCACAACTCTTTGTGAACTTTGGACCTGTCAATCAGGGGAAGGCTCTCTCGAAGGCTTCCATTTCCAGATTGCGCTCCGGCTGTATCATGTACTGGCATCGGTTGGCAAACCGACCACTGCCTGGCCGTCCGAGAGCCCATTCCACCAGAGCGATCGCAGCTACCACGGCTTTCCTATATGGTGTGCCCTTGCTGGACATCTGCAGGGCTGCTACGTGGAGGTCGACACACACCTTCACGAAATTCTACTGCGTCGATTGGGATTCCAGGGAGGAGTCCAGGGTCGGCCAAGCAGTGCTGCGCAACCTGTTCGCCTAAGGTGAGCCTGGTGAGGAGGTAAGAATTGCTTAATGTTGAGTTTGATGTAATGCTTAATGTTGAGCCTTTGCCACCTCTTTGGTTGTGCATGTGTGTACTGCTATGTATTCTTTATTCATGAGCTTCTGAATCCATTCCAAGACCCCATGCTGGAGAAGGAACAAGTTACTTACCTGTAACTGTTGTTCTCCAGCATGGGTCTGGAATGGATTCACATGCAAACCCTCCCGCCTACCCCTCTGCGGCTCTTCACTTGGTCATACTGCCACTTCACGTGCTACCAAATCTGAAGATGGCTGCCAGAGGCGGGGCTTAGGTAGAGGGAAGTCATTGGCTGTGGTCAGTATGACGCAGAGATCAGTGATTGGTTACTACTACGAAAGACAGATCAGAAACGAAACTGATACTGATTTTTTTTTTACCGAGGATTCCCAGCCTGACGGCGGGGAATATTCATGAGCATGTGAATCCATGCCAGACCCATGCTGGAGAACTACAGTTACAGGTAAGTAACTTGTTCCTTCTTCTACGAGTGCTGCAATATCCTTTTTGGTGGATACCGGGTCGCCCTCCATTCCTCCTATGTGGTCCATTGTTTGAATGTGGTCAAGGGAGCGCTGGGCCGGGGAGCCTGGAATTGAAATTTCTAAAGAGCAGTCCTCCAGCTCATTTACCTCTGAGCTCTCGTAGTTCCCCACTTCCCCTTTTGTATCGACCCTGGCAATACTTTTCCAGGTAGGTCGTTTGGGTCCAGAGGGTTGCGGCCTAATTCACTGACCACACAGTTCCTACGTCTGTTGGGCGTGTAAGCTGGGGCCAAGGGCATGGCTCCCTTCTCCTATGTAGTAGTTGATT
Organism: Ambystoma mexicanum; assembly: GCF_040938575.1. Taxonomy (NCBI): domain Eukaryota; kingdom Metazoa; phylum Chordata; class Amphibia; order Caudata; family Ambystomatidae; genus Ambystoma; species Ambystoma mexicanum. The sequence continues at coordinate 39,593,951 of NC_090922.1, read as the reverse complement.
GTCCCCCGCTGCTCTCTGGGGGCTCTGTGTCTCTCCTTTGGGGTTCTTTATTTATGTCTCTCCACCTCCTCAAATCAACTACATGGGCGCGTCTCTTCGCCATCCACCGGTGCAGGCCTGCTGTAGACCTGGGTGCTGTGGGGAGGCGGGCACTGCCCCTCTTCCAGTCGAGGGGGCCCACACCTCACCACCTGGTCCCAGTACTATTGTTATGGGGCTTCGGCAACCCTTCCCCTTCTAGGAGTCGTAGGGCCTAGCCGTCCTCAGTTGGCCCCTTCTCAGGTTCTCCCCCTATGGGGGCTCCTAGAGCACTCTGTTCCCCTTGCTCACCGCCTCTCCCCCTGCTCCCGATGCCCTTGCCCCATGGGGTGCGGGGCCACAGAGGGGGCCCAGGTCATAACTCACTCTCAGCTGTGCCGGTAGCTCCTCCCGGAGGGCCTCCTCTGCTCCCTGCTGTGTGCTCCTTCACTTTGGGAGCTCAGCCTCTCCCTGCAGGACAGCTGGGCTGGTGTGGTCTCTCCCCCTGGTTGCGCGTCTCTGAGCGAGATGCCCAGCTCCCTCTTCAGGGCCGTCCAGGCCGCGGTAATCTCCTCCGTCTCCCTGGCGTAGCTCGCACACCCTCTGCTTTTTCAGCTGGTGGTAACCAATGTGCTGTGCCGCCCCTACCGAGGGGCTTCGCTCTTCTGCAGTGGATCTTCACCAGGGCCCACTCCACGGAGGGCCGATTTGGGCTCCTCTCTGCCCGCGTATCCTGCTCTTTTTGTGCGTCCTGCGAGCCGTCACCTGTGCCTGGCTCCTTACACGACTTTCTCAGCTGTTGTATCTCCGATTCTTTCAAGACTTGGGGCGGAGGTACCCTAGGTCATCAGCAGTGGGGGGCTATCCTCGTTACTGCTCTGGAAAGGGAGTAGGGTTAAAGGGAGGGCTCAGTTCCCCTTTCTATTTCCAGGCTCGGGAGCTGACAAGACCGTTATCCGTCCGCCATGTGCCCCTGGTGGGCACCCACACATTTTATTTAATGAGCGAAGCCTAAACTGACCTAGATTAGTCTTTCGTTCCAAAACAGTAGATATGTCATACATGATGACCGCCATCACGACAAAAAGAATAAAACTTAAAAGCAGACAATACGAAGTAGGTTTTCACCTATATATGGGAGAGTGATGACCCGATCAACGGACAGAGCTCTGTGCTGACTTCCGCACTTGCTGTAAACAGACCTAAACAGGCTTCGCCAGTTAAGGCCTGTGTCCACTCTACAATTCGTCACCACAGAGCACGCCGCTAGGGCTGGTGGATGTTGGTGTCCGGGACTCGATCTAAAGAATACTTTCAAATAGCACAAAATTGTCTATTTTGCAATTCAACCTCCCGCCCCACTAAGAACGATGAGGAGCCAAGAATGAGACACAGAGGACTCGTGGTTTTTAAAATGCCTTACTACTCCTATTCTAGGAGGTATTTCCCTACCTAAAGCAAAAACTAAAGATCTGTGCAATGTCAAGCTGTCCAAAGCAAAAATTTCCTGTATCCGAACTACTATTCTGGCCCTCACACTCTAATAATAAACTCTAAGGTGAAAAGCGAAATTACTTTGGCCTTAAAGTGTGCAAATGTTCAAAAAGGAAAGACGTAACTCCAACACAAACTTTCCAGATGGATAAAGTTCACAGTTCCAGAGGATAACTCCCTTGCCCTGGATTTATATTCACTACCCTTTACATTTTTAAGGGTATGAGTTTTCCTTGGGCTTCTTTTGGTCAGCAAAACAACTAGTATGAAAAACACTTGGCTGGTAGCCTTAGTAGGATACCTGATGTACTCTCTTGCCAGGTATCTTCTCCTTTTTAGTATAATTTCAACTGTCTTTGGCTATGCCTGATGTATCCTTATCAGGACTCCCTCATGTAATTTACTTTACACACTGTCTCATTTTACTTTGCCTGGTATACTATCCTGCCAGGGCTTTCTCATATGTTTCACTGAAAACACTTGCAAACTTAACAATATTTTGTATTCATTGCATCATGTCTCTTCAGGAAATATTGAGTCTCCCATTCTTTCTCACATGCTTCATTTATCCTTATTTGCCTTTGGTAGGGTTGCTGACATGCCCCAGTGTCCCAGCTTCCTTTGAATGGACTCACTGGCTCTTTATGGCGTGGGTCGGTTCTCCCGCAGTAAGCATGCAGCGGCTCTTTGGCATCCTGTTGCTTCTTCCCAGGCTCACCGCCTCTGCTTTGTGGCTTCTGTGTCTTTCGTAGCTCCTACCTGTCTGCTCTGGGTTTGTGTGTGCTCGAGCATCGATGCTGTTTTTCGGTGCCTGCATACGCCAGGAAGTCTTCCCTTTTCCTCTTGTGGCATCCTCACAGCACTCGGGCTCTTGCAGTCTGCTCTTCTCAGCCTCCTCAGTGAGCCCTGTTGGCTCCACGAACTTTACAGCACAGCGGTCCCTCGGTCGTTACCGAGAGCACAAGTTTCTCCCAGCCAGCGTCTCCCTTCTGTCACCTGGCCCCGCAGTTTAAATGTCCTTGCATCAAGTATGTGCCCGCAACCACTAGAGTGCAGCTTGTTCTTCTGGCGCCTATCGAGCTTCATTACTCGGCGCAGCTTCCTCGTCACAGTATTTGTATATCCAGGCAACGAGAAGTCAGTTCTTGATGACTTGTATACAGAGTATGGGAAGGCGTTCTCAGTAGCTTTCGGGGAAGAGGGGTTGAAGGGAGTCATGAAAATGTCATTAAGGCAGTGGGAATCGAGGGGGTATCCCATGAAGGAATAGGGGATGCCATGTCTCATACTATGTCGTGCCACTCCCTTGATATTGCCTCCCCCATGTGAACCTCCCTCATATAGCTGCCCCCATGGTCAGGATCAGTTAGCTACTGCCATCCCCTGGCCACATGGGGAGAGATCACTGCTGGGAAAGGAGTGAGGACAGCATTGGATTCATCACAGAACAAATTAAAACAATAAGACAGTCTAAGAAATTCCTTGTTTGTTTTCCAAAGAACATGTCACCTTGCAGTGGACTGAAGCAGGGAACTTTGTATCACTTTACTTTCGTTTTTAGTAACGTTATGGTTGCTTGCATGAGGTGTCCAGGACAGGCTGGTGACAGATACTTTTCTACAAACCCATTCATTGGATGGCATCATCTTTATTAGTGAGGGTAAATTAGAATAACCATTGTTTCTGACAAGAATTAAATAAGTGTTGAAGTTTTCGTGGTACGAACTGTGATAGGTGCATTTTTCATGCAAAAGATTTCACACAGAGCTTCAGGCAAATCCATGCCTTCTTTTAAGGCAAATAACATGTGTCACACAAAATCCTTTACTTTCTTCCCTAATTGCATGTGTTGTTTATTTGCCACACTTGGTTTGTGTTACATTTGCTGTGTCATCTAGCAGGCAGCAAGAATGTGTCAAACTAACTGAAAGCAGGTTGCCTTATCACACAGCATTTTTCGTTGCGTTTGTACTTTTCGAGCTATCTCTATGAAACAACCCACACGTTTCTATCAAATACAGCTGGGAATATATGAGGTCAAGTGCCAAAGTTGCAGACTGTTACAGAAACCTGCTCCTCTACTTAACTAAACTAGTGTGATTCTAGAGATATGCGCCTTGAAACACTTGTGTATAGGCGCGTTACAAATGCCATATCATATCATGCGGTTATCTCACTGTGCCTTATCTGTCAAAATCAGAAGTCATTGATTTCCCACTAAATGTGTGCCATTAAAAAATATATATATACATCTTGCTTCAGTAGCGAAAAGGGTTGAGTTATTCCTTCTGGCACCATTTTCTTTAATGTCACTTAGATGGATAACATAGGGAGCTCTGTATATCTTAAGCTGAGGGAGGGCTTTGCCAATCATAGAACCTGCCTAATCGAGAGCAAAGAGTCAGCAATGTTAACCCTCTTGGAAATGCTCGAATATATTTTTCACACTACACTCATGAGCTAATGTTGATCATTAAAGGCCTGAGCTGCGAAACAGTGATGACTTCAGATGATAACATTCATCAGACTTGATCCTTTTGGTGACTGAGGCCGGTAGGCTTGATTCCTAGCCACAACAGTCCACAAGCTGGATTACTAAGAGGACAGAATGCGTACTACTTGATTTCCAAAACGACACTGTTCCTCCACTTGGCTGCTACAGGGCCAAAATTCCACCTCCACAGGGTTGTTTGAACAAAGACATAATTTAGCATGTTCCTTTAGCTAAAGTCTGTTAAAGAATTACACTTTATGCGTCATTTATAATTTCGACGAGCTTGAAAGGCTGAGGCATGTACTGAGGTTCAACACCTTGTTTGTGATCGCTTCACACCAAGGAGTCAACTCATACTTTATGGCCGAGCATGTGTTTGCAGTTCTAAATCCAAGTCATCATCACTGAAACCACGTGCATTTCTTTTGTGTTGGAGTAGTGAAAAACGTTTTGTTCTTACCCTTTGCCAGGTCTTTAGGACCCTACTTTGCAGAACCATTCTACTGCTGCATATTCGAACAGTTTCAAGTCTTCTGTCTGGTATTTACCTCGTTCTGTTTGAATTATCGGAGCTGAATGCCCGACCTAGGGTGTCTGGGGAGCTATGCTGGGTTGTTGAACCACTGATCCTGTAGGCCAGGGAACCAACTACACTTAAACTTCGAGAGTGAGGGGTCAACCCTTTAAATGTTGGAAGAGGGGACAACTTCAGAGACTGTGGTGGAGTTCCTAACTTACTTGTGTTGGGGTGTTCTCCACCAAAGCATGTTTGTGGGAACTAGTCAAGTTGGAAGCACATTTTAATGCACATCAGGTCACTGACACTGCCTTTAAACTTGATAGGATTTAAGGACAAAATGCACATTTCTATTGGTACTTGCCAGCACAGTAATGCTGTGGTTTGGATGGATCAAAGTATTTGCTCAGGATCGCACACTTAGGTTAAGCAATGAAGCCAGGATTTGAACCCTGAAATTTAGGGAGCTTACCACACATCTTCCACGTTCTACTTAGTAGAAATATTTGTTTTGGCTTTCGAGAATCACATACTGTTTTACGGAGTTTGCTTGCAAATTACAGAAATCACCCAAAGCAACCTTACAATATGTAAAGCCTAATCTAAACGTGTTAAGCGAAGAGTGTCTTCTTTGCCACACCATGAATGAGGAGACATGCCCTAAAATGCGACCCCACTTTTCCTTTCATCTTGAACTAGTAAAACTGAATAAACTCGACTTTAAACAAACATTGGCAATGCCAACAGTTGGGCTTTTTTGTAGGCATGGGAAAGGCACTTACCAGGCACATCTGTAGTGGTATTAACTGGCCATTGATAGTAGCAGGGGCAAAATGGTGCCAATACCTGGGCATTTAATAGCAGTGCCTGGAAAATGTCTAATACTTAAACCGAAGCCAAAACTGTTGTCTTTGCCAATGCTGTTTTTTTACAGGACTTCAGTGAAGGACACTCAGGGTGCTTATAAATCTAGTGGCTGAAGGCAGACCTGGATAAGCATTTTTATTACACCAGTAGCTTGTTTGCAACTCCAATTCAGTCATTAACTTTCAGAAGACTGTTTTGAAAAAACACTGGCAGGCACTATGAGTGCAAGTTTTATGGTAAGGCTTGTTTAAAGCAAGCTGAAAGAATTACCAGGAGGAGCAGATTTGGGCAGGGATTGGCAGGAACTGGGTGGAAATGGGCATAGGGATTAGCATGGCCATCGGCATTCATTGGGTGGGCAAGGTTTATAGTGATAGCATTGAATGCAAAAGCCTCGAAAAAAATGCATCCAAAAAATGCATTTTATCCCAAAAAAAAATGTAATGTTGGGGTCCACCCCCAACCCTCCGTTTTTGTTACCCCTTAAAACCCATTTTCATTAAACAAAAAACCTTTACCTACAAAAAAATGCATTTTTTCGAGGCTTTTACATTTGATGCATTGTATTCGATAGAATCACCGGATACCGGTGGGCAAATAACCAAGCCACACTTAAAAGCTGTGTCTCCCTCATAAGCCATCTCCCCCCATCTGTCCTCAAATGCAATAGTTTCGGCTTATAGCTGTAATAGACCAAACTAAAAAGTAGCTTTATTTTGTGAGTCACTTGCTCACTATTTTGTGAGTCACTATCCCTGTTGTCTAGTTTCTCATGTAACATTTTTGTTTCCCTTGCCTCAATGAATGGCTGGTGGCAGTAGTTTACTTTTAAATACTGTGGTGTGCTTTTACCGCCGGCTGCGTTCGCAGCTCCAGTAAAGCACCCAAGGCTGCCATTTTTGTCAAAATGGCCCGGTCTTCTTTTTTTGCCATTTCTTTGTGGAAAGGTCCTCCTTGAGATTTACTCTGCGCGCCAAACCATGTTTGGTCTCTCTGTTCGTTTTCCGAGTGAAGCCTGTCTCTGGCTCCAGGGTGTCGGGAAGGGGCAGGAAGCGAGGGAGGTGCCCGAAACACCCTGTGCTTAGTCTCCTAGGAGACAGGAATGCACTCTTAGGTGATTGGCCGGCTGGCTGTCCGGCAAGGACTCTGCTGGTGATTGACAGCTAGGCTGGAATGAATGAGAGAAACCTGCATAAAGGCAATGCTTTTTGGCTTGGAAGGCAGAGTTGACCACTGGACGAAGAAATCCAAAGAAGAACTTGGAAGAGACGCATGCTGCAACTCCTGGACCTTTGGTTTGCCTAGTGGAACCCTGCTGCTGTGCTGAAGCTCCGAATTCGCCTCAACTAGAGAAGCCCTGCAAGGATGACTTCTCCCCTTGAGTTGGTGGGACCAATCGACTCCAAAGTAAGCCTGTCTGGACATACTCTCGAAGCTGGTTGAAATTCCACTACAGTTGTTGCTGGAACCGAAGAGCCAGGGAGAGGAACACCAGATTGTGTGCGTTGCTTTTAAGTTGGCTAAGAGCTCCAGGAAGATGCTCCGGACTCCCAGGAAGCAGGACTGGCCGAGCCTGAGCCACCTGAACAGAGTGCTGGACCCCAGATGCAAGGACAGTCTAACTCGACAGCCAAGAATGGCGGTGGTGCAATTTGGTCAGACGCGAGGAGCTGAAACCGCAAAGTGCCACTGAATAGAAGTTGGTCATTTTCTGTCGCCGATCATCCCGTTGCAGTGCAGGAGTCCTCCAGACATCCTCCCTCTTCTCCCCACGACTGAGGCCTAGGAACACAGGATCTGCATAGGAACAGAAGCCAGCCGAAGCCCTTTTCTTCTAACTAAAGTTACTGTACAGTCTAAGAGAACTTACCTATTGTTGTGTAACCTCACTTGTCCTCTTTTGAGACCTGTCTTGGTTACTCTGTAGAGTTGCTAACCGCTTATTTACTTCCCAAGCCTGAACAGCTTGTGGCCCTACTTTGATTTCTTCTTTTCTAAAAAGACTTCTAAAACATTTTGCGAGACGTTTACCTACCTCTGAGAAGTGCTTTGCTCACCTAGACTTTTGTCCAATTGACTTAGGCCTAGCCTGGCCCCCTGAATTACTCTTCTTCCCTCTGACATTGTGTTTGGTCGTGCTTGCAGGAAGGGGTTAACTAACTTTGCATTGGGGGGGTTTAAAAGTAACTACCTGCTTCAGAATATTTGTGTGATCTCTTGTTTTATTCTAATGTGTTTTTTTACATACTTCTAAGTATTGCTCTAAATGCAACAGTCATATATTAATGTCCACAGTGTCCTGGCTATTTAAGTCACCCGAGGGTGTAGGAAGTGTCTATGTGCCATCCGAAATGGGTATTTGCTGATTTAGAGTGTATATTATGGAGGTAGTTGTGTGTTGCTATTATATTGCCCCTTCTGAAGAAGGCTTACTCAAACTGACTGTTAAATAAATTGATAAATGTTTTATCAAGAAACATTGTGTGTAAGTTTATTTGAATACTTGTCACTGTGAATCTCTGTGTAACACCCCTACAGCTCACATTGACCCCTCTTGAGATAAGCCTGGCTGCTAAATCACGCTACCAACCTGTGTAGTACAGACTTATACCAAAGGTTGGGTTCCTATTGCCAGGACGTCAAGGTTGTTGTAGTGCACCCAAAGGGTACTGCTCCAAATCTTGCATAACAACTGCCATAAGGGTACCAGCTGCCCAAGAGATGGCAACATATGGAAACTGGTGTGCATACTTGGGCATATGATGGAACTGACTGGCAAATGTCTGTCTAATACCTATACACAAGCCAAAACTGTTGGCTTTGCGATAGCTTGTTTTAGACCTGACTTTACTGCAAGGAACAGATGCACAATATATATATTGCTTATAAATGAAAAGGCTAACGACACACATTGTTAGGGGATTTTCTGTTAAATTTACAGAGGAATTTAAGACCTGAAACACTCAAAAGAATGCATATATAGAACACCGGCTAATCCTTTACAGCACAACAGTTGGTGTTACTTTGGGACAGAGCTTGCACAAAGAGTTCCCAGGAGGGTGTTTCGCCAGGGAAGGGGGCAGGTAGTTGGTTGGAATATCGTAGGGATTAACATGGGTAGTGAATGAGTTTGTAAATGACCAAGTGCATGGGAAGTGTGGCCTGTTTGCTGCCAAGAAGGAGCCGTCCCCAGGAAGAATCCGAAACACTGATTAGCATACCTGCAATACTTAAAGTAATTTTGGACTTTAGTCTCTCTCACGTCCGCGGGTATTGCCGCAGGTCTTGTTGCTCTTGTGTCCAAACGTGCATTTTCAATCTGCGCTAAAACTCTTCTTTCGAATGGATTGTGTCCTCCCACGTATTCCTCATCTTATGATAATTCGTTATCTCCAGCTTCGCTGCTTCGGAAAAAAATAAATTCTCAGCAGAGGGCGCTGTGCTCGAGGTTGCGGCGTCGACTGTCCCTCGACGGACTCTGTACTCTTTCGATGTCACTGATGGAATAAATAGCTCGAGCCGCGGCCGTTGCTTCAGTTCCGTTTTTCCGATCGCTTCGCTATCAAGAATGGCGCGCTTAGAGATTTTCTGTGGAAAATATCGTCTTCTTCTACACCTTCGACACCCAAGACTGGGTTTAAGTGCATCGACTGTGGATCGAAAATGTCGATTACGGATCCTCACCGAGTTTGTCTTTGGTGCCTCGGTTCAAGTCATCGAACCGACGACTGTGGCTCCTGTCAGTCTATGACGGAGAAGGCCCTTTGTGAGAGGAGAGGTAAACTGTCGGCGGGGAGGGAAGCTTCTAAAGCTAAGGTTGTGTCCAAAAAATCGACTGATTCGAAGGAATCGGATCGGCATAGGCATTCCATGAGATCTCGATCTCGTAGCAGATCGAGATGCTCTTCATCTTCCTCGTCTAAAAAAGTGAAGAGGAGACATAGATCTCCCTCATCATCTTCCGAGTCATCGACTGAAGAAATTCGATGTCCCGACAAGATCGGATTCCCCCAGAAAATGGGAGGAATTTCGAAAAAGATGATGGAGGTATTCGAGAATGCGGCCCGACCCCCTCGAATAAACCTCAGAAGAGCCATATCCCTAAAGTCGCTCCATTGGACGACAAAGGGAAGTCGAAAGCCAGTAGTGTCGAGGATACTCGAAAAACTCGAGTCGACGCCAAGTCGTCGAGGGCTCTTCGAGAGTCGAGTACCTCTCCTGTGCCACATAAAAAACATAAGTCTTCGAAGACTTCCACGACTTCGTCGACGCCATCGGCGTCGATCGCTTCGGCATCGAAGCCAAAAGCGTCTTCGACGCCTGTGTCGAAGTCCTCATCGAAGATTCCTTCGACAACTTCGAAGGATTTTTCCATTCCTTCGACAAATATTGTGGAGGAAGAAAGGAGATTTACTCCATTACTCAGATCAGACTTTAAGTCTATGTCCTCAATTTATGAGGAATATGGCTCGGAGGAGGCTGAAATCTCTCCTTATGGAGTACAATATGGCACAAAAGTTCCTGAGGAACTCATAGATGCAGAATCTAAATTGAGAGACCTGAGTGACACTCTACATTCTGCTAGTGGTATTGACACATCACCAGAATTAGTTTGCCAGACCTGATCCTGCAGAACATGCACACTCAGGGTACCAGAGTTTTATGACCAGAGTAATTGAATATATGGGTTGGGGTAACACTTCACCCGTTTTCGAACAGGATGATATGACAGACATAATTATCAGAGGTCCTCAAAAAGATCCAGTTCTCCCTTTCCATAGGGCTCTTCAGAGGACAGTGGAAAAAAACTGGGAGAATCCTGAAAGTATTGCTGCTGCAAACAGTAACTTTCCCAAGAAATACAGACCAGCTGGGTCTGATCCTGAATACTTAAACAGGCATCCGACTCCAGAAAGTCTAGTTATTCAGGCAGCATCTACATCTAAACAAACAGCATATCCCACTATCCCTCCAGTTAGAGAGGATAAAAAAGTTGATGCTTGGGCCCGTAAAGTTTTCACTTCAGGTAGCATGGCCCTTAAATCAACAAATGTCACCTGTACCCTGGCCAGGTTCACTCATACCCTGTGGGACTGTATTTCGGCGGCGGCTGATCATATTCCGGAAGGCGAGGAAAGGGAAGGCTTCCTGAATATAGTCAAAGACAGAAAGGAGGCAATGGGGGAATGTCTCCAGTCTGGACTGGATACTGCTGATAGTATCAGCAGATCCATGGCTGCAAGCACGGTTTTACGCAGATTTGCATGGTTGAGGAAGTCGGGGTTTGCACCAGATGTGCAGGCCAGACTTCTCAACATGCCCTTTGATGGCTCGAGGCTATTTGGTAGTAAGGCTGATGAAAGCCTAGAAAAACTTCAGACCTCAAAAGCGGAGCGGCAGCTAAATCTCTTAGTGCCTCCATGCGCCAGCCTCAGAAGCCCTATTCCGGCTCATCTTCCTGGAAGGGTCATTCTTTTCAATACTACTCCTCTTTTGGTAGAGGAAGAGGACAGGCTTTTCAAAGAGGCTAAAGAAATTTCCCTCGTGGTGCAAGAGGAAGAGGTACGAAACCAGCCTAAGGAACGGCATCTTTGCCCTCAGCCGCTCCTGCAGCCTCCTCCAAATCTCTCTGAGACCTTATTACACAAAACACCAGTGGGAGGCAGGATCTCTCTGCATCAGAAGGAATGGCATTGGCATTACCTCAGATGCTTGGGCACTAAGGAAGGACAAGTTCAAGATGGTGACCCTTTCTCAGATCCTTCAGGCTCTACAACTCCAAGACTGGTCGGTATCATTGGACCTTCAGGATGCTTACTTTCATGTGCCAATCCATCCCAAGCACAGAAAGTACCTGAGGTTAGTGATTGGCAACTCTCATTATCAGTTTCGAGTTCTGCCATTCGGGTTGACATCCGCTCCGAGGGTTTTCACCAAACTGATGGTGGTGGTGGCAGCGAGTCTCAGGAGAGGGGGGATTCACGTCTACCCCTACCTGGACGATTGGTTCAGTCACCTGCCACTTCCTTCACAAATTAGGCTTCTCCCTCAATTTCAAGAAGTCCCACATGATACCATCCCAAAAGCTTCAGTTTATCGGAGCAGTCTTGGATACTTCCTCGGGAAAAGCCTCGCCTCCCGAGGTGAGAGCTCTCCACATTCTGCAGATGGTAACAAAGTTCCAGAATGCCCAGCATCTACCAGCCTTCGATTTTTTTGAGGTTGCTCGGCCTCATGGCGTCCTGCATTTTCCTAGTGCCAGAGGCCAGATTGAGAATGAGATCCCTTCAATGGGCACTCAGAACTCAGTGGTCCCAATTCTCAGAGAATATGTCGGATCTTCAAATCCCGAGAGCTGTTGCTCAGGATCTTCTATGGTGGGCTTGTAACGACAATATCCTCAAAGGAGAATCTTTTTGGCAACCATGGTCGGAGATAACAGTAGTAACGGACGCCTCACTCACGGGGTGGGGAGCACACACCAACGATCTGACAATCGGCAGTCGTTGGTCTCCATCGGAGTCCAAACTACACATCAACCTATTGGAGCTGAGGGCAATCAGACTAGCGCTGAAGGCCTTTCTGCCCTCTGTACAGGGGAAAAATGTCCTGATAATGACGGACAACACAGTGGCCATGTATTACCTCAACAAGAGAGGAGGTGTAGGGTCACTACCAATGTGCAAGCAGGCAATGCAGCTCTGGTTCTGGGCAATACGAGAAGGAATCTCTCTATCGGCAGTTCACCTAGCCGGAGAGCAGAATACGGCGGCAGATGCTCTGAGCAGGCAGAGCACAGTCTCTTACGAGTGGGAGCTAGCTCAGGAAGTTCTTCTCGAGATCTTCGCCCTTTGGGGAACCCCTCAAGTGGATCTGTTCGCCACCGCGACCAACCGGAAGTACGAACAGTACTGCTCAAGGGAATTTCCTCAAAGAGGAGCTCTGGGAGACACATTCGTAGTGGAGTGGACGTTTCCACTGCTGTACGCGTTTCCCCCAGTCCCCTTGATTCCTCAAGTTATCAGGAGATTGAGAAAGTTCAGGAAAACCATGATCCTAATTGCCCCGGATTGGGCCAGGAGGATGTGGTACCCGGACCTTCTGGACATGTCCATCTGCCCTCCAATACGTCTTCCGCAAAGAGGATTTTCTCTCGCAAGAGGAAGGTCGAGTTCTCCATCCAGAGGTCAAGACACTCAACCTTCAGGCATGGTTTCTGAGAGGTTGAGATACAAGGATTGGGATCTTCCGGATGATGTAATGGAGATCTTGCTTTCGGCCAGAAGGCCAGCAACAAAGTCTTTGTACCAATGTCGCTGGAACAAGTTCAGTAACTGGTGCAAGAATAAGGATGTGGACCCTTTTCAATGTGGCACCCCAACAGTGCTTTCTTTTCTATTACATCTAGCCAATCTGGGTCTCCAGATAGGAACAATTAAGGGATATCTTGCTGCGCTATCCATTTTTAAGTGCACTTCGGAAGAGGTTTCATACTTCAAAATACCATTAATCATTCAATTCCTAAAAGGGCTTACTAACGTATACCCTCCAGTACCTTTTCATGTCCCAACTTGGGATTTAAATCTTGTACTTACATTTCTGACTTGTATACCTTTTGAGACTATGCGCTCCTGTCCATTGAGGCTTCTAACATTAAAGACTGTTCTTCTTGTAGCCTTATCAGCCCGCAGGGTTAGTGAACTACAGGCTCTCTCATGCAACCCTCCATATACTACTTTTTATAAGGACAAGGTAGTTCTTAAAGTTAAACCTTCCTTTTTACCAAAAGTAGTTTCCGACTTCCATTTGTCACAAAAAATAGTTTTACCAACATTCTATCCTCCTCCTCATTTGGGCAAAGAAGAGGAGAGACTACATAGACTAGACCCCAAGAGGGCTCTTAGTTTCTACATTTCAAGGATGTCAAAATTACACCAAGATGACCAACTTTTTTTTGGGTTATACCGGTCATAAACTGGGTTTATCAGTGACAAAACAGACCATATCCCGCTGGATCATTCTGGCCATAATTGAATGCTACAAATTGGTAGCAAAAGGCCCACCAGATGGGCTTCGAGCCCATTCTACAAGGGGAATGGCTACTTCTGTGGCTCTAAAGAGGGGAGTGCCTGCAGAAGACATTTGTTCAGCTGCAACTTAGAAATCAATGCATACTTTCATCAAGCATTACTGTTTAGATACTGCTTCCTCCAATGAGGGGTTATTTGCCAAGGCGGTACTTCACTCCGTCCATGAAAACAGTGTTTAGTACTCCCACCTCCAAAATTGCCACTGCTATGGGAGTCTATCATAAGATGAGGAATACGTAAATTAGAGGGCCTTATAACTGCGCATACTAACCATAAAACAGAGAAAATGGGTATATTAGATTCCCTAATCTCTACTTAGCTCACGCCTGCGGTGTCTACTAAGGCATCTAAGTCTACTCAAACATGGGGCGATGATGTACCCAATGTGTCAATGGAACGTACCTTTGCAAACGTAGTCTCCATTGGAGTTGTGCGCCCTTTACCCTCTCCCAAAACGGAGTCTATTACCCTACTGGAGGCTATTCAAGTGGATTCTCTTAAATTGGATAATGTTTTTTGTCATCTAATCACACAAAGAGCAACTGTTAGTGCAATGTACTACATGCCACTCTCTCATACTGACACTATCGAGCCTCTTATGGGCCTCCTGGGAGATTCTCCAAACAGTCCAACTCCACCCATTAAAATTATCGAACAAGAGGGATGTAGGTCTTTAACAGTTCCACTTGTACCTTACGATTGATGCTGTGGCCCCTAATGTTGCTGGCAGTGATACTCATTCCAATGACTTGTGTACACTTATTGAATCTCGAAAAATGCGGCGTGCATATGCACGAGCACTTAAAAAAACGAACACCACAAAAAATAAACTTCGCAATGGTCCACAAGTGGTTCATCTTAATAAAAAATAAATTTCAAAAAATCAAAAGTTCAGTGAATAATTGTGTTCAGAATTCAAGTGACAACTTTCTTGTCAACATATCCAAAAATGACGCCATTATCGATCTAAATCAACTGAACGATGAGTCCAAACATGTCCTTTACTTGCACTTACAGGCCTGTAATATTATGCCTCAGGCTGTGCAAGCGGATGTGTCTAGATCACATACACCTAAGGAGGTCGTTCCAATGGCTCCACAGTTGATGTCTCACTCACTTAAACAAGCCCAACTTTCCTCGTACTATCCTGTTACTTCCAATAAAAATGCTGGAACTCTATCCAATCGTGTTGCTAATGCGGACAACACTGGAGAAGTACCAGGTACGAATGTGGCTGCTCCAGTTGCTGCAACGAGTAATGTCAATTCACCTCAACATAAATTGGAACAGCTCCAATAGCAGCCAATGATGGGGCTAACATCACAAGCAGTAATAAGCATAGTGGAAATCCTATACCTCCTGTCCCTCCTTTAAATGACAATAGGCCTCCTAACTCGTTCCGACTCCACCCTGGTGAATGGAGCAATTACCGGTCCATTCCAAGGTTGGCGGGACCGGTAATTCCCCATTCACCAGGCCCATTCCTTATTCCCATTTGAGCCCCCATAGGGCTGAATGGGAATGGGGAAGGTGCTAATAACGGTACTGCGAATTGCGGTACCGTTATTAGCTCTAGAGTCCCTTTGCGGGTCCCGTCCTTAACGCCTGAAAAAGCAGGCGTTAAGGAAGGACCCGCAAACGGAACTCGTAGTAGGGCAGTAAGGGATTACCGGCACCGGTGCCGGTAATCCCTTACCGCCCACCTCGTAATGAGGCCCAATGTGTCTGCGACTGTCCATCTGAACTCGCATCCTGTGAATGCATTCAAATATCATGTTGATGTGAAGTCTAAACAAAGTATACCATTTATGGAACCTGGTGTCACTGAAACAACAAAGAATGAGGATGCTTGGCCCTCATGGGACACTGCAAATATCTTGGGCTGGAGCAGTGATCCCAAAGTCAATGGTGCCCAGAGATTAAATAGGTCTTTTCTATTTAATATCTTTAAGGGGAGTCCCCAATTGCGGACACTCCATTCGGACGATATTGAATGGATTAGGCTAGCTAACCAAAATAATCAGAGAATGATCTCTGCTCGTCAATCTGTGATTATTCTCAAATTATTATGGCAACATAGAGAAGACTTCGCCTTGCGTGGTCTTTCACTTGAGCTTTTCCGGACTATTGAGGAGGCCACAGACTTCTTGGAAGTACCACCAACAGTTCCAGTGCGTGATTCACAAAGTGCTAACCTCTCACATGATGCTTTGACTCAGAAAAACGACTTAGTTACAGAACTAGCAGCACTAGTGGGGGAACGGTTGTAATACTACTTGGTTGGCACCTCTTCTGACTTCAATGATAGAAATGTTGAAAATGGCAAAATCATCCTAGCCCCTGTTAGGGAGAATTCTCTGTTTAGGCTGAATTTTCTAACCTAGTGAGTCCCCCAGCAGCTTTGCTGGATTTTTGGGGTTTATTTTTTTTGTCCTGCCAAGAGTGAGACTCTTTTACCCTCACTCTTGGACATGATTTGAGTGTATTCCTTTGACTCTAGATGTGTTTAATGGGCTATGGGGTCTTTTACTCCATAGGGCTTCGTGTGTTTTTGTGATGTGTGTTACACAGCACCCTCAGTGCAGTAACACAGGGGTGTCATAGTGACCCCCCAGTATAGACTCCATACCCTGGGACTGACTACTGTCTCCCAGGGCATGTAAAGTCACCATTGACTTTACTAGTCTTGAATTCTGAACAGAACCAGTACACACCATCATATTGTGGACGTACTGGCCTGGGCAACTCGATTGCCCCGGGGTCTGTTAGTCGAGTGGGCACGTCTCCGTCCCCCCTGATCGAGTTTTGGCTGGTGGCAGTGGATACTACTTTTAATATTCAACCGCGAATATTTCTCTATGGGATTTTCCCATTGTTCGAGGTTACTATCTTTATTTATTTAATTACGATAGCCTCGAACATACCGCCGGTTTATTTAATTATTATTAATTCTCCGGTTGGTATTTTTTGCCAAAACTCAGTTCTAAAATGGCGTTTGTGTTCTCTTCTGTGACTCCAACCCAAGTCGAGCCCTTTGTTCCACTTTTTTGGCGGGCTTCTCCACAGAAGCCCTCCAAAGTGGTGCCACTCTGTCTGGGGTACTTAGGAGGGGTGGAGGGGGATTTAGGCACCCTGGACTGAGTTGCCTAGGCAACACAAGTCACACTCCGCCCTGATTGGCCCAAGTGGTGAGCCGGCCGGCTCACCACTTAGCATGTTTGAGTGACAGCTAGGCTGAGGGAATGGGGGTTTTCTGCATAAAAGCAGGGCTTTGGGGACTGGAACTTCAGAAGTCGCCACAGGACCTAAGAATCCGACGAGGGAGAAGCTGAGCCGACCTGCTACGATGACACCACCGGTGGAGCCCTGCGGAACCGTCTCACCACTTTTCCCAAGGACAGAGGAGATCTCCCGCTGGAGAGTCTTCTTCCTTTGACTGGTGGGGATAACCAGTTTCACCGTCTTTTCGCCTTCCCGACGCATCTCGTGGCCGCCTTGCCTGTGCCAAGCACCCCGGCAACCGAAATACCCCGTTTTACCACGACCGCGAAATAAAGGGTAATACCTTTAACTGGAAAACTCCACGGCTGGTTTCTTCCCTGGCAGTGCAACGGCCTTCATCTTTCCTCCAAGTCGAGATCATCTCTTCCTCTGGACGACGCTGAGACTTGCACCCGCTGCCAGGAACAACTGCCACCGCTGGAGGATCCTTCCCACTTAAGGTACCGTGTTCCGCCTGGCTTCCCTTGCCACCGACTGTACGGGGTAGAGTTAGCCCCCGGCTTTCGAACCTGGGTTAGCCTGGGACACCCTGGCTAAACTTTTCTGAGCCTCTCTGAACTCTTTTCGAACTCTCTGCAAGACTTTCAAAGCCTAGTGTAACTGTGTGATCTTGGGCGCATTTGTGCTCTGCTCTCTCTAAGAGTGGGCCCAGCCTATGGACTTTGGCTCACTAGTGACTTTTGCTCTTCTGCCTTGCTAAAAGTGTTCCTAAATCTTATAGTGGTGTATCTTCACATATTCTGTCTTTTTCCCTTCCTTTTTCATGAACTTATTGGAGTGCCATCTATAGTTAAGCGCTCACCTCTGTCTGGAAATAGGTGGTGTTAACTAAGACTTGTCTGATAAGGGATAAGGGTTTTATATATCATAATAGTAACTGTGTTTAGAGTGTTTTACAATAAGAGTGCTAGAGTGTTTCAAACAGTGTGTTTTTAAATAAATAATTATATACTTTGATACCAAAGCTCTGGTCAGTGTTTGCTTGTACTATTGTGTCTGAGTGCCTATTGTGTATACTTTGCATACTTCCTAACTCCTCTTGAGGGAAGTCTGACTGCTCAGCCACAGCTACCAGGTAAATCTGGGTGGTACAGACTGCTACCAAGTGGGTTTACTGCTAACACCTGTAGTCCTAAATCTTTTGCAGTGTTCCCAAAGGGAACTGCACAGGTGTCTGCCTAACAGTCCGCTGTGATTAAATTGATCTCTTGGAATTGTTGTGGTCTCCTTAACTTAACCACATGGCAGGGATCCATGCAACCTGGTGATTATCCTGATGTGTATTGCTATTGCAAGAAACTGTCTTTAAAACAGCTGGTTTGTTATGGATTTACTGCATACTATGCCCCCGCTGACAAAAGTTCTGGTGGTAGACCATCAGGAGGGATTGCAATCTTAATACTTTTAATCACAATTCCTGTGTGATTTTTGTTTCTTCAAACCAAATTGTTGCAGTTGAATGTACTTTTTCTGGTGTTCTTTCCGATGCATTTTTACTAATCCAGCGAATTGTCAGTTGGAAGATTGTTTTAACCTTCTTGATATGATTTTTGAAGCTGCCTTATTTGACAACCCAGATCTTCACATAATCCTCAGTGGTGATTTAAACTGTGTGTCACTGTGCAATTCCTAATTATGTTGTCACTACTGGTCCCTCTCATCATGTACAACAGATAGCAAGCGACAACGTTGGATCGATTACTTGTTACAATGGAATTTGCCTGTAAAAATGTTTGCACCGAGTGGGCGTATGGGAACCTGGTCTAGAGTGCTTGCTTCTTCATTTATTGATTATTTTTTTGTATCTACTGGTATGCTTAATTGGTCAGCATCTTGGATTGTTCATTTAGTGACCATGCACCGATTGGGTTACAAGTATCTTATATGAGCAAATTTGCTGCCTTCTGAGCCCACTTTATCCTTAGTACAGACTGATCGTATCTTGACTTGGGTCAATTGGAATCGTGGCCTATGCAGGGAGCGGACCTACTTGGTCAACAGAGATTTGTGGAGAGTGCAAAATGACCAATCAAGGTCCCATCAGGCTGCAGTAAGAGAGGATTGGAACACCTGCATTATTCACAAACACATTATCAAGATAAGTCTTAAGTCTCAGTCTGCATCGATAGCTAATGTGTCTTCATCAAATTTTACCATTGCATCCCTGAAAAGAGAAAAAAAATTGATCTCTTAAAAAAAATACTGAATAGCAATATGGATTGCCTTGCTTAGGTTGCTGCCAAAGCTAGAATCCAGCAGTCCTATATGAACATGATGAAGGTTGTCGAGCATCAGCGTCACCATCGGGTGAACCAACTTATGATGTCCCTTTTTGTCAAACATGACACTCGTACCATTTGGTCCATACTTAATGGTAAATATCAGTCCAAGCAAGGTGATCTAGCGGCCTCCATCTCCTCCAAATGCTGGGAACAGTATATTGGTTCTAAGATTCATCTCCCTCAACGTTTTCGGAAATGTGACTCGGGGATATTGCAAGCAAATTGCCCTGACAAGTTGTCATTTTCTCTAGAGGAGATTTCTTTGGCCATCCAGCATTTAAAATATTCAAAAGCCACGGGCCCCAACAGCATCCCGTCGTACATTTATAAGCCAGATCCCTATTTTTGGGCTGCAATTTTACACACCAAATTTAACATCAGGCGTTCTAACAGGATGCCAGACTATTGGCTGAACGACATCGTTATTCTTATCTTCAAAAAAGGAGATCCCCAAGACCCAGCAAATTTTCATCCTATTGCTCTGATGGATACAGCAGCAAAGGTGTTTGCTAGCCTTTTGCTGAAACATCTGGATTCCTTCATCCACAAACATAAGATATGTTCTAGGCACCAAGTGGGCTTCAGGAAGAATATGGGAACCTCATTAAATGCTTTTATGATGGCACTCATTCACGCAGAATCCAAAATAACCAACTCTGGTCTGATTTATCTTGTCATTGGACCTGTCCTGTGCCTTTTGACAGTCATTCGCAAACTATTATAGTCAAAATTATTGCACATGGGTTTCCCCTCGAGTTTAGTGCAATTGATTGCAACATTACACTACAACACCACCTTTCAAGTAAGAGTCTCCAAAGAGGGTGCCTTGATTCCTCCCATTCCAACTTGCATTGGTGTAAAACTATGGTGTAACCTCGCTGCCACAATGTTTAATTTATAGATCGCAGATATGGATGAATTGTGGCACGACTTATCTATGTATCCAGTGAGACTGGGGGCAACAAGGTTACATTGGCTATGCTTTGCTGATTTAATTCTGGTGGACAGAACACTGCATGGCCTACAACTAAGGCTTAATAAATTGTATTCATACGCTAACTAACATAACCTTCAAACCAACTCAGCCAAGTCCAAGGTCATCATCTTTTGTAATAAGAAACGGCCCAAATCATATCTCTGACAGATGGCTGACACGCGAATTGAGACAGTGTACAGCCTACGTTATCTAGGCTACACGTTGACTGATGTAAACTCTTGGTTGTTTAGTCTTACAGAAAAGGCCCGTCCCTTAATCTCAATGATGAGAATCATCTATAAAAAACACTGCAAGTTCTCTCTGCTCCCTGTAAATGAGTTCTATATGAAGAAGGCAGAACCTGTTTTACTTTTTGATCTAGACTTCTGTTTACTGGAGGTAGATGAGATGTTAAACACCTTACAGGGCCAGATGTGGAAACGTGTATTGGGTTTGGCATTGACAATTCCGATTTCTATTATTCACGAACTAGGTCTGTCATCACTGGCCGCCAGATGGACCTGGTGTAAATTGGCCAGATACGCCAAAAAAATTGGTCCCTCCATGCAACTCGATTTTTGAAGATCTTAACAAGATGATGAAAGATGGCATATTTACCCCCTATGGTGACTTTCATCGACCATATGAATCAAACTTTGGTAAATATAAATTCCTCAAAGGATGATTTAACACTGGGACCACCTAATGTCAAAAGTAAACTATAGCTTTATGACTGGGTAATGACATGTGACAGCAATCGCTCTTGTAAGTCTTATTCTGAGTATGCACAATTTTCTAGAAAGAGATTGCTGTGGTCACCATATATTATCAAATTGCCATGCCCCAAACCACAAACAGCTTATTTGAGATTAAATCTTAACCAATATCACACTCTTGAACACACTAAACACTGGGGTAAATCCAATTCAGTGTGTTAGGTAACGTCTTGTCGTTTTTGTAAAAAACCAAACAAGCTGGAAAATCTGAAACACCTGGTTGTGTATTGCCAATTCTTTGAACTTGATAGATTTCTATCTCCAGGCACTTATTATCCTTGGCCTTTAGGATTACGCCGATATGATGATTTGGGATAGATGCATGCAGGGGGACAGTATCCGCTTTGTAGTAGCATTATCAAGACTCTTATTCAAAATCGATGAAGCTGTTAATAACTTAGGTGCTTAGAGTAGTACCTGGTTTGAAATATATACGTACCGTATTTGACATGTTGTGTATTACTTGATACTCTGGAAATCTTGAATATGGTCTGCATACGCAAAAAATGACCAAACACATATGCCACCTTACATCCCATCTCCATCCTATCTGTGTTCCACTGCAAGAGTTCTGGCTTGAACCTGACAGCCCAAACAAAATAAAGTATGGATATAAGTCTCTGAATCAATCATAATCACCAGCATTGCTTTGGTCAGCCTACCAGGTCATTGTTTGCAATTCAGCCTTCGCCCTGCCACTAATGCAAGTGGCCCTGCCCAAACTGCTAGACAACAACGACCTAAGGATGCCTATCGTTGCTTGTGTTCCAGTTCAGAGGGGACATGGCCTAGCAATTGAGATTGTACTGACCGTTTGGTGGCAGAACCAAGACTCATTTGCTAATGGCTTGTCCCCTTCTGTAATGGCACAGACATACCAAAGGATTATGGCATGGAAGGCTGTCCAGAGCAATGCCAGTGGAATTTTAATTCAAACCCTTGCACCGATCACTTTTTGATTTTACTACACTCTCCCCTATAGAATTATTTTGTTCTTATTACCCACCTTATTTTTTCCAATTGTACTCCATTAGTAAATGCAGTGCAATATACAACTTGAATGTAATTTGTAAGAACCCTCAGTCCGTTGATGCTCCTGCTGCAGAAATCTGTGTGCAAGCAACATCACCTGTCATTTATTATTTATTACAGTTAACCATTGTATTCAGTATGATGGGAATAACTGGTATATTCCCACAAAAAATAAACGTACTTTAATTTACAGAAACCAACTTGTGATTTTTAAGTTTCAGAAAATAGATCCAATGTAACTGTGATGTTGAAAATGTGGGTAAGATGAACAGTGCAGTTAAAAAAAAAAACAACGCAGGATCTTGCTCAGTAGCTGTAGGCAGCCTTCTTGAGCAGGTATGCTACCTCCTTAGCGGTGTGAATGGCCCTCCAACTCCCCCTGGCCATTTGTGTTTTCATATCTGTGGGGCATAAATCATCCAGGCAAGCAATACAATTCTGGGCATGCCTCCTGCAGTGCAGCCCCTCAGAATGCAAATTGCACTGGAGTTGCTGCCGCATGTTAAGAGCGAAATCCCCCTTGCCTAGGGAATAGTGACCCACAATACAATTCATTACTATCTAGAACACACTGTTTGAGTACTATCCAATGGGGTGTTTTGCTAAAATACGTTGCAAATGATGCATTTGAAAACTTATTTGTTTATTAACATTGCTTAAAACAAGTGTATTAACTTATTAAACAGGCCTATCCTGCCCATAAAAAAGTGGTAAATTCTGTAAAAAAAAAAAAAAAAGATACCGGGCCCATCCCAGAATCATGGCTGCCACTTTGGACATTGCCCTTTAGGTCAGTCAAAGCCTGACCTGCCTCCGCTCGCCCCCTCAACCCCAGTGGTGTTTAACATCAGTGGCAAGACTGGCCTGATTGGAGACACTCCAGGGGGGTCAGGGTGGATAAGGGCAGCCCCGCTGTGAGGCCAAAGGTGGCAGGGTGTTTGGTAAGATTTTGTTGAGTCCAACTGGTGTGGCCCTTTACAAGACTTATCTGCTTGATATTAGTGACCCAACATTTAACATAGGCCTGTACTACACAAGTCGGTAAAGTGGCTGAGCAGCCAGGATTATCTTAGAAAGTGTACTGTGAGCTGTAGAGCAGTACAATAAGATCAATAATCACAAGTATTCAAGTAAACACACCCTTAAAATGTATATTAAAAGTATGTATTTATATAATCACACTAGGTTATGCAGCAACTAATAGTAACATCAAGTAGAATTTCAGAATCCAGGTATTCAAGTATCAATAATGCAGGTAAGTAAATTCTTTTTGTACTAAAACATTTCCAGCACACAGAGGGGCATCAGTTAAGGTCAGTAGTAGCACTTCTGGTTCACCATACAATATTGAGTTTGGAGAGGGAAAGTATTAGAGTAGAATAGAACACTGAAGCACTGTAACAATAGTCTTTTCTCCCAGAGGGATGTAGGAAGTCATTTCCCCAGCAATAAGAGTGTAAAACAATTAAAACATGTATAGGGGACAAGCACTGCCAAAGCCAATAAGGTTCATGAGGGATGCCTTTAGGGAGCCAGAAAAGCCAAAGTAGATATGACGTTTCCGTTTCTGAAGCAATCCTTTTAGAAAAAGTTAGTTGAACAGTCAGTATTTTATTGAAGAAAAATCCAGGAGCTCAAGTGAGCCTACCTGATGTGCACAAGCGGTTAGGCCTGCACAAGTGAATTGCAGTAATTCAAAAAGTTAGAAAGGCGCACTCCCCAAGCTAGTAAGCACTAGATTTCGATAAAGGTGGTTCAACCCAAAGCCCCACTACACCCCAGAATTGAAGTAGATGTTCCAGCTGGCTTCCTTCTTGATGCACTGATGCAGACCCTTGCTCCTGGACCTTGGTCGGGGTGACGAAAGGAAGGACATCTGGCGGGCTTCTGCAGCAGCACTTTCGTGGAGGACTCTGCAGCAGTGGATTCCACTCCTTTCAGCGGCTGTTTGTGGTTTTGGCGCCTTTTTCTTAGTGCTAAAGAACGATGTATATCCCGGATTGGAATTTCCTCGGTCCTGAACTCTTGTGATGGGACTTTGGATGAAGATTTCCTGCTTCCGTAAACTCATACGGATGCCTGCAGAGTTTCAGCCAGATTCGTCCTTCGGAAGACGTTGCACTCATCGATGGTCCAGGTACCCCGCGTATTGAGAAATTGCAGCCCAGGAAGGTCGCAGCAACACAGGGGTTGACCCAGAACGAAAGGGGTCTTGAGGCTAGTTGGTCCCACAAGCCTAAGGGAGGAAGTCATCCTTGGCAGAGCTTCCCTGTCAATGGGAAAACCGGGTCAGCACAGCTGCAAGGCTTCACCTGTTCTTTTGCGGTTCTTTAAGGTGCTGCTGGCTTCTTTGTCTTCTTCTTCGGGTTTGTTCCAGTGGTCGGTTCTGCCTGTAGTCCCGAAACCCTTGCTGAATATGCAAAATCCTATTCGTTCATTCACAGCACTATGCTGTCAATAACGTGCTCTAGGACAGCCACCCGCCCAGTTGGAACTGGTTTCGGCCAGGCATGCCTTTAAACAAAGACCAGCGAAGTTTCGGGCTTGTACCTCACTTCTTGCCTTCTCAGACACTGGAGCCTGGGCGGGCTTCATGGCTGAAGCCCTCCAAAGGGAAAACACAGAAAGGACTCAAACCTGATCTAAACAACAAAGTAAAAGCCCAGAGGAAACTGAAAAACGAGAAATGGCAAAAAAAGACTGGGGCCATTTTGGTAAAATGGTCACCCATGGGTGATGTACTGCAGCAAAGAAATCAGCCTGCATATAAATTGCACAAAGGGTAGTAAAAACAAACCACTGCCACCAGCCATTCAAGTTAGTGTAACAAAAAGTTACATGAGAAGTAGGAAACGGAGTTACTATATGTAACCCTCCAGCACTCCACATAAGGTGGGGTTTGCTGAATCCACAAAGGAAAAGTGTAAGTAAGACAAAGGTTGTCCTACTATTTTGAGAACTGTAGTTCTCACAAGAAAATATATTTAAACATTTGGTGGAGTCCAAAGGACTCCTCAGTGGCACTGCACAAAGGGTGCTATGTGTCACTATATAAAAATCAGGTGCCTATGTAGTTTACCAGACTTCATTAAAACCTAAGGAACACAAAATCTTAGTTGGAGGGAAAAATCATGAGTGGGTGGCAAAAAGGCCCACTCAATCAGGAGGTTAAAATCAAAAAGGTCCCAGATTCCATCAAAAGGCTGGGGGTCTCTACAATTAAAGGAAATTAGTACAGAAACTGAAAATTCTCCCTAACACAGGGTGCAAATAAAGGTGGAGGATAAAGCTCCAGGGCTCCCAGGCAGAAGACCAGGAGGGCGGTGGGTGAATGAAAACATGCTACCAGATTGCAGCAGAGGGGCCAAGCCACAGAGGGAGAAAGACAGTGAACATAAGGGTAGAACCTAGAGTGCCTGACCAAACCCAGTAAAACTGTTAGGAAAACCTGCTAGTCCAGACCAGTACTGAAGGCTGCAGAGAGGAGGCCCAAAGCCTGGGTACTGGGCTAGTACATACCTGATACACTAGGGGATATAGGCAGCTGTGCCACCACTCCGCAGACCACCCCATTGTGGCGGGGAGGCACCTGGTGAGGAAGCAGGTTTCCAGGACTCTTGATGGGACACAGGTAGCAGTGGGGGGGTGGGGTGCCTTTAGACTATGATCAGACGGAAGTAGGAGGAAGCGGACCCGGGGACAGAGGCGGTGTGCTGAGCCACGGGGAAAGCAGAAAGGTGGCTCTTACCTCCCTACAGAAGTACAGGAGAGGAGTGGCAGGGGAGGATTGGGAAGCGGAGCTTTGATGGGAACTGCTCAGGTCGCTGCCATGACCGAGGCTTGTACCAAAAAGGAAATTTCTGTGATTGTGGGCGAAATAAGGTCCCTGCGGAGTGACATTCAAACCTCCATCACAGAGCTGCGAGAAAAAGTTCAGAAGATTGAGGAGAAGGTTGACTGCTTAAAGCACAATTAGCTCAATGCAGATCTTGTTGAAATGAAGCTGGACGCCCTTATGAAGGATTGGGAGCTCCCATAGGAAGAGGTTCCCCGGAGGAACAACATCGGAATGCTCAGTCTGGTGGAGCAGGATGGGGAGACACCCCTGCAGGTTGAGCGGGCCGTGCATTACATAGTGAACTTTCTATTTCAAGCCAATTGCGGGGGGGGTAGGGGGGGAGTGTCAGGGGGAAGCTGTGCAAATCGAAAGATGGAAACAAAAGGGGCCGTCCTGCCACATGCATTTCTCTTAACATATATATTCTCTGTAAAGGATTTCTATTTTTCATGCTTTGTATTGCTGTAGAAAAGTCTGCTTTTAGCTAGCTTTCAATCAAATAGAAGAGCAAAAACAGTTATTGAGTACACATAGCTTTTTATTATTTAGCTAGTGTTAAGATGCAGATATACCCCAACACCTTGCTTTTTTTTAAATTAAGGTTTTCTTTGGGTAATCAATAAGTTCTGCATTCTTGTTATATTCTTATTTTGTAAATTGTAGAAAAAATCTATTAAATACAAAACCAAGTGGACAAACAAGTGCAAAAGTGTACATAAATATAATCAATTGTTGAACATTGTAAACCTAGTCCGATGACTAGGTCACCCCTCACCTGTCAACCTTGATCATCCAGTGTTCTTAAAAACATAAAGGACATACTAACGAAAACCTTTGAATAGAAATGTTCTTGTATTTAGTACTGTATTGCCTTCATTATACTGACTGTGTTTTTTTGCAAAGAAGGCGCACTGCAATTGTTTACTCTGTTCAACACTTGATTGTATTTATGTACACGCTTGCGCAGATAGAACGTGTTGGTGGTGTTGTCTGTCAAAATTCGAACCACTGTACCCTGAATGAGAGAATGAGAGGTAGAAAAGACTTCAGCGCCCAGTGTACAGATTTCAATTCCAGAATGTTGATGTGTAACAACGCCTCCTTGATGGACCATAAGCTCTGAACCTGAAACTGTTCGGGGTGCGCCCCTCAACCCAGCCGGGACGCGTCCGTTAGGATTGTGTACTGAAAGTCCAGCTCTGAGCGAGTCCACCACTGCAGGGCCTCTGCCAGAGCCCGGGAGACAACCTTGTCGCACCAGGAACCAAGACTCTGTGACCACCGGGTGGTGAGAAACTCCTGCACTGGCCTCATAAACAGTTGTCCATTCAGGATGAGTGGTCTGCAGGAAGCCATAGATCCAAGAACCTCGGACCATGACCGATGATCCCGGCCCCCATGAGGTCGCCCTGGAGATCAGCTTCTGAATTCTGTCCACCGACGGCTTCACCAGATTGAGCTACGTGTGAAACTGGGCCCCGAGGAAAACAAGTCTCTGGATGGCATCAGACAAGATTTTACGAAGTTGACAGCAAAGCCCAGCCGCTGTACAGGAGCATTGCTGCATGGAGCGACTCCAATGTCCTTTGTGGAGTCGTTCCTCTGACCAAGCAGTCGTCCAGGTGCAGATACACATGATGCCCCTCCCTGCGGAGGCAGGCAGCGACCGGAGCCATGCACTTGGTAAACGTCCTGGAAGTTAACTTGAGGCCAAAAGGGAGAACCCGAAACTGTAAATGATTGTCGCCAACCACGAACCGCAGGAACTTGCGATGTTTGGGCAGCATCGGGATGTGGAAATAAGCGTCTTTGCGATCCAACAACGCCAAGAATTACCCCGGCTGGACCGAGCATGTTGCATCGTGCAACGTTAGCATCTTGAACTTCAGGTGTTGCAGATTCTTGTTCAGTGGCCGAAGGTCCAGAATCAGGCGCCACTTCCCATTTGGCTTTTTGATAACAAAATGCTGGGTGTACAGCCCCTGTCCGTGTTCTGACACCGGGATCGGGTCTATCGCCCCTTTTTCCAACATTACACGCATCTCTTGTGGCAAGATTCGGAGATGCGACTGCGACACCTTCACCGGTGGAATAGGGAGTTGTGGCCGCTGAAACTCTTGAGTGGCCGTATTGCACTGCAGCTAGCACCCATCGGTCCGTTGTGATTAAACACCACTCATCGACGTGTTGCACCACTCTGCCCCCTAGTTGACTGTCTTAGATGGCAGTCATTGCTGAGGCTTGGACTGCTTGCCTCTAGTAGCTGAGGCAGCTGGACCCCTCTTCCGCTGCGATTGATACTCCTTGTTCCTCTGCGTGGACTGGAAAGAATGTCGGAACCCTTGGGATGAATAACTGGGGGGATCGTAGCCCTTGCCGCGGGAGCCCGTAAATCTGGCATTCCCCAAGGCTCCTCCAAAGGGGCGAAAAGAACATCCACTCTGCAGCGTTCCCAGTGATCTCACTGTTTCAGAGTTCTCCTTCATCCCTTTCAATGCCTAGTCAATATTTTCCCCAAACAGCTGCTCACCCTCACATGGCATGTCCACAAATTTATGTTGGACTTCCGGCTGAAAATCGGTACAGCGCAGCCAGGCTTGCCTCCAGAGAACAACCCCATTTGTTGTTCTGTGTGAACCCGGATTCTGCTAGGTCCACTGCAATATTAATGCTGTGGTTGGAGGCTTCCTACCCCTCCCGAACCAGCAGCATAGCCTCCTTCCATTGTTGCTCAGGAAGATGATCCAAGAGCGGAGCCAACGGTGCCACATTTCACTGTCGTAGCGAGCCACAATGGCCAAGGAGTTGGCCGCCTTGACCGTCGTAGCGCCTACAATAAGCACCTTCTTGCTGAAAGCATCCTGCTTATGGCCCCTGTCGGGGGGCGTCGCTCACTTGTGCTGACTAAGCGCCTTCCGACTAGCCGCCACCGCCAACTCTGGCGTGGGTTGCGACACGAGGCACTTGGGCGAAGATTCCCAAACTTTAAACTTTTTCTCTAAGTAGCCTTTAACCAGCCGGCTCCGAGAATGAATGGCACATCGTGCGGAGACCCTCCTGCCACATGTGGTCCAATATGGGGACAGAGAAGAACACCTCCGCCGCTTCCCTATGTGATGGAATGGAAAACAGTCCTTCCACTCCTCTTCCGGAGTAAGGGCAAATTCTTGACAAGCCTTCGCCGTCATCTCATCGCTGACATCATCCGGCCGAAACTGCTTAGCCGGGCTACTCTGGGAAGAGGGGGGAGATACGCTTCTGGGTCTGTATCCTAGGTATCCGCCCGCCTGGGCGACGACGACACCGTTGACAGTGTCACGAGGAACACTATCAGGATCAGAATCCACCAGCTCCCCTTTTTCAGGATGGTCCCTGGGAGGGGTGAAACCTACTGGAGATGGCACTCGATCGGTAGTAGACTTCCTGACGAGGGGCACCCACACCCTCATTCTGTCACGGCACAAAGTTCACAACCTGCTCCACGGGATCCACCGGGCTCGGAGGGACTGGGAGCCATGCATCCAACTGTCACAACAGCAACTCTAGCGTGCTCAGCACCTGCATGGACAGTACCGTGTGCAGATTCACCAATGGTTACTAAGGCGGGACAGCCCCTCTGTCTCCCGACGTGGATGGCCTTGCCGGCTTCAGTCCCAACGCAGACGGATCGAAAAACATCTGTCTCTTCTTCCTGACTGGTGTCCAAATTATATGTTGTGGGGTTCTGGCTGAAGGATCTCCAACGGGAGAAAAGGCTCAAAGCAGGACCCAGACTGCCACGGTACCTCCGAAGTCAACGGACAACCATTGGGTCCCAGCGGAGCCGAGGACTGCAACAGCTGTAGACCAGCTGCCTCGGCTGTCAACAAGGCATCCATTCCGGTTGACGACAGTGCAGACGTCACAATGGTTGACTAAGGAATAGAAGGCTGCATAACCACCGTCGATGAACCCTCGTTGACGGAACCAAGGCCGCCACCGGCCTGGCCTTCTCCCGTAAAGTGGACCGCTTGGACGTGGAGCTAGAACTATGCTTGGAAGACTCACAGGCCTGACGAAGACCTGAGCCGGTCCTACGACGACAAGCGCTTCATCGATGAAGATGATGCTCGGGACATCGACTTTTCCTTATCCACTGCTGAGGACTTGTGTGACAGTGCCACAGACCTCTCTGGCCTGGCACTCACTTCCTTAGACTTGTCAGCCCTTGTTGGCTAGTCCAGAGAGGGGCCTCCCCACCCTCTACTCTGATCCCCGACCTGAATCCAGAGGGATTCACTGCCTTTCCCCATCTCCGACGCCGGCACCCCCGTGCGCTGCTTCTTAGATGGGGGTACTGCTGACTTTGCTCTCTGGTGCGAAGACGACCCCTTCACCGCCGTAGTAGAGGACCTGCCCCCACGGGCCAAACCCAGTACTTCGTTCGGCCAGCAGATCAACCAGCGGTTGCGGTCCTTCAGAGTTTTCTGGGAGAAGCCTTGACAAGTCTCAGTTGTCCGCGGAATGATTTGGATGCAGGCAATACAGACCGTCCGCATGCCCAACCCCTTAGTAGACGTTCTTGAGGCTGCTGGTCTCACACGGCCTAAACAACGATTTCTTCGGGCCCACTGATGACATGGTGGGCTTAAAAATACACAGAACAGCGAAAGCACATGTAGAACACGAAGAGCAATTTTCTCGAGAGAAAACATGAGGTGATCCCAATAGTTTGGAGACGGTTGAAATGTGAAGGGAAGCCACGAGGACAGGGCTATTTATACTGGACGTCCTATTGGTGCAGCCTAAAGCACCCAAAAAGACATTGATCAGACACGAGGTTTTCCATAGGAAAACGCTATGTTAAAGTTACAGAGGTTTTCCCAGCCTGACGGGAAATATTCACAGCATGTGAATCCATGGAAGATCCAATGCTGGAGAATGGGGAGGAATTGGCCTAGTACACTGGGCTTCGAGTACTTGCAAGAAGGGTGGGGTTGGTATGCTAGCGCATAAGAGGGTCCGTATGACACATAAGCAGCTATCCGCCCTAATGGGAGGTAGATTGCTCCTAGTGAGAGGAATGGTTGAAGGGGAGTGGGTGCTACTTGCCTCAATCTATGCTCCCATCAAGTTCAACAAGCCTTTTACCTACAGGCTCTGGATGAGATATTGACAGCAGGAGGTGGGCTGGTGATTGTGGGATTGGACTTTAATTTGTGGGTGGGCGCAAACGGGGTCAGGCACTCGTGAGAGGGTAGGATGGCAGGCCTGGGGTAAATGGGGACGATGCATTGGGGCGAGTCCTCGAAAGTAGCGTTCTTGTGGACAGTAGGGGTACACTTTCCACTCAAAGCCGCACAAGACATACAAACACATAAATTACTTCTTCTGAGCAGAGAATCTGCGTCTTCGGTATACTATGAAATCCTCCCAGTGGGATGGTCGGATTATGAAATGGTGGGAATGACACTAGACATTGCAGGGCTAAACCAAGGGGATTCTTGCTGGAGGTGCAATGACACCCTATGGAGTGTTTCACACTTTGCTGAGACACGCAGCGACGAGCTGGCAGAGTATTTTCAACTAAATGATACAGGGGAGGTTGGATTCAATACAGTGTGGGAGGCAGGGAAGGCCACCTTGAGAGGGCGATTAATCGTTGAAGGGGCAAGGATGAAAAGGGAGCGGAGGGTGCTAGAGGATAGACTCCATCTAGAGATCATAGCACTTGAGGGCGAAATGTACAGGAAGGGGAATTACGGCAAAGCAGAAAGAGCGGTCTTACTACAGAAACGGATGGAGCTGAAAAGAGCGGGAAACACTGTTTTCACAAACTGAAATTCCTTAAGCAGAGGTTTTATGAGAAGGGGGGCAAAGCTGACGCCATGTTGGCAGCCAGGCTGAGGGGTGGCTTGAACGGATTCAAGAAGATGGGGGTAGGATGGAAACATGGCCGGGAGGGATAGCTGAATGTTTTGCGTGGTACTAGAAGATGCTCTATGCAAGCGAGGGCCATGGGCTGCAAGCAGAGACTGTAGAATACATAGAAAGGCTGAGCTTAGTCAGGCTGAGGGACGAAGAGATTGAGGCTTTAGATGCACCGTTCACAGCAGAAGTAGTACAATGGGCCATTAGTAGACTGGCAAGCGGGAAGGCGACGTATGGGTATACCATAGGGTTTTATAAAACCTTTGCAAGGGTTCTCCTTCCGCAGCTGGTGAAGCTGTACAATAACATACTGGAGAAGGGTATGGCCCGCCATCCTTTAGTAAGTCACAATTCACAGTGATCCCCAAGGAAGGTAGAGACCCAGGTAGCTGCCAGTCTTACTGCCCAATCGCCCTCTTGAACCTTGATGAGAACATTCACTCGACTAGTAGCCACTAGGTTGGAGACTATATTGCCCCGCCTAATCCACCCAGATCATGTGGGTTTTATAATGGGCAGACAAGGTGGAGATGCAATGCGAAAAACCCTCAATATAATGGAATACTCGTGATTACATGGGGGGGGGGCGCATGATGGTGAGCTTGGGTGCCGAAAAGGCTTTTGAAAGGGTTGAATGGCACTTTCTCTTTGCACTTCTCAAAAAGCAGGGGTTTGGGCAGCGTTTTTTACAGTGAGTGTGAGCGATCTATAGAGACCCGACGGCATGTGTGGTGGTTAATGGCAAAAGGTCGAGAGAATTTGTCCTAGAGAGGCACGAAGCAGGGCTGCCCCCTTTCACTGTTGCTTTTCGCCCCATCTATAGAGCCCCTGGGCTATCTCATTAGGGACTAGAGCACAATAGAAGGGGTTAATATTGGGGGCAATGAATACAAGTTAGGTCTGTATGCAGACGAAATGCTCCTATATCTGTCAAATCCATCTACCTCTATCCCTGCAGCACTACATGAGATAAGGGATTTCGGGCTCCTATCCAGTCTGTCAATGCGTGCAAGTCTGTCTTCTTCCCGTATGGCAGGGAAGGAGAGGAGAATGTAGGGGACCTCCAAAGTTTGTGTATGGCCATCGAACAAGCAGGGTTCAATTATTTGTGGGTCAGGGTTACCAAAGACACCAAAGATCTTTATCAGGCCAACTTCCCACAACTCCTTCATTGTCTCTTTGGCCTAGGTCAATGACCAACTTTGACCCTGTGCTGGTTGGGTCGCATACATGCAATTAAGATGACTGAGTTGGAGAAGAGTTGCAGTCACTGCAGTTATACAGTCACTGAGTCGTTCCTTGCTGTTTATTTGATAAAGGAGGAGCTTGGCATTAAAAACTCTTTCCAACCTCGAAGCGGAGTTGGAGAAGAGGTGCAGTCAATGCAGTCGGTGCAGGGTGCCGCATGTTATTTGAAATGGTTTTGCCTGAGCTTGAATTGAGCTTCTGCCCTTTCCTCCTGTGACAGGCTTCGGAAACACAGTAAGTGTGTGCTGGTATATGTATGTGTGACCGGCTCCCATATCCCATGTACAAACTAATCTTTATCAGTTAAATTACAATAAAGCGCCCTTGTAAGCCTAAAACGGAGGGAAAACGTGGGAAGGAAAGCTGTATGTATTACGTGGCTGGATTTTAGAGACTGAAACTGAAAACGTGCAGTGGGGGGTAAGCTCGAAGATCAGCCGCTTATTCCAATTGTGCTTCTCTGACTACATTAAAAACGTTGTGGTCCACGAGCGGAAGGTCAAAAGTCATTGAAAGAAAGAAAAAAACAAAACGCTGAAGGCCTCCGAAAGTCTCTTGATGCGGACTTTGAAGCAGGGCCTCTTGGGAGTGTGCAAACTTAAGCCTGGATTCTGAAACTGCTTGGGGTTTACTGGTACGGCTCGGGAAAACGCTGTCTACCTTTAGTACCTGCAGTGACTCCGAGCAAAAGCATTTGAGCCGCTAGGTATGCTTGGGTCGTTCCTACCTGCATTGTTTCAATGTGTCATAACAGGGTGAAAACCTGGAACCCCAGAAAACCCTATGAGTGCCTTTTTGTGACCTGCATTATGTTATAACAGGGGTGAAAATCAGGAACCATCAAACTCCCCTGAGTGCCCGTTTGCGTCGTCCTGTCACGGTGTGCTTTTGATTTGTCTACATCCGAGTATCGCAGTGACTGTTGGTGAAAGCCTTTGAGCCGTGTGTGCACCCGGTGTTTGTTCTCCTGTTGGGCAGTTATTACTGTCATTGTGGATTGTACACGGACCTTGTGAAAAATGTCTCCCCCCGGTGCTCAAATACCGGGCATCAAATTGCAACAGTTTTTAAAGAAGAAAGGTGTTTCTTTTGTCTTTGCTTCGATGCTTCTATGACCTTTATTGATTTTTGATTTGTTTGAGGGTTTTTTTAACGTACTTCATGTGTCTATATCTGTTTATGCGTGTTTTATTAGTTCTTGTGTTTGCTTGAGTGCATCAGCCAGATTTCTCCTTTTTAGATGCAGCAATTACCGAAGAGTGCGGTTGAGGCTGGGCCGACAGCAAGAGTGGATCCCCCTCCATTTGCCTATACTTGGCATCCAGGTGCCGATTGACAGGTTGGGCCGAGTGGGGTTTGAGCCACCCCTTCTTGGCCAAGGCGACAGCGTCTTTCTGCATCGGGATCCCCGTTCTAGCCGCAGGGCGTAGAGTGAGGACCTCGGCCAGCACCCCGCCTCCGGTTGTTCAACCTCTGGTTGAGGAAGGGCCAAGAAAAGAACTCTGCCAGACCTGCAAGTCGTTCATGGAAGGCCTTGGCTGATGATCGTGTGTCGGGGTCTTCTTCCTCGTCGGTGCCCACCAAGCGTCCAGCTGGTCCCGAGCTGGTGGAGGAGTGCCGGGCGCCGAGGGCTGCGGTGTGGAGCAGAGGCTGGTACGGCACCGGCGAAATGTGGGATGCAAGTGAGTCAGAATCATAGGAGCCAGTGCCAGTGTGGGTAGCAGGGGCTGCACCCGGGCCTGTGGCGCTGCAGCCATAGGTGTAATGATTATTGGCGCAGATGGAGGGAGTATGTCCCTGATCACATCCCTAAGGATGGACCTCATCTGAGGAGATCTCATGAGCGTAAGGAACTTTTCAAAGAATCTGTCCTTACAGACCGGTGGGGTGGCAAGTGATATTGACGGGGCAGGCGGCTCCTGGGGCCGGTGCGCACTCTGGCTGGTTGCGGGGTAAACCTGCCCTGTGCTGCAGAAGGATAAACTGTAGGCCACATACCTGGTTGACACCAGTCCCACCTTGTAACTCATTCTCCCACCTGCTCCGTTCCTCTGGGCGGTATCGGACGAGCGGTCATCTTGTCTGGCGCTGCGGCCATCTTGTCGAGCTGCATGCCACGTGCCAAAGTCGTGGTGCTTGGCTCGTTGGGCTCAGCCTCCTCCAGGACTCTTGGTGATGGAGCATGGGACCTACCCTGCACCTCAGGCCACGGCCTGGTAGGTAGGTGTGTTGCCCTCAGCAGTATCACTGGTAGTGCAGCGTGCAGGCGCTCCCTTGGACATGTTGCTGGTAAAAGGACATAGCCCCTCGAGTTTAAACCCAGCAAAATAACTATGTGGCCCCTCAGCACTGTTTCTGGAATCCTGTGCTGGTGTGAGAACCTGAGAGGTTCCTCCCGTCGGGGCGTTTCCTTGGAAAGGTGTCGCCACTGCACGAGGTGCACAGTAAAAGAGCAGCACTCCCTTGGGCCTTGACTTATGTCTGACGAAGTCCTTCATGTCCTCTGGAGGCGACTTCTCGAAGAGCTCCCTCCACCTAGCTAGTCTGTTCTTCAGAACACGTGAAGAAAGTGTGTTGCATGCAGAACAACCCTCCCATCCTTGGTCGGGGCCAAGACAGCAGAGGCAAGGAGCATGGGAATCTGATGCAGGGAAGAGCCCCTCGCAGGCTGGACACCTGATGAAGCCCGCTGAAGTTGACATGCGCTGGGGAGGAGCGTGGCGCCAGAGGACCGAGTACCTGATTGTTAAAAGAAAAAAAAGACAGAAGAAAGTATCCAGGGAAGAGCGTGTGGTATTACATGGCCAAAGCCAAAGGGAGCGCTGGTGAAATCAGCCCGTTCCTGTCGACAAGGAAAAGGGGACTGAGGAGTGGCGCCAGTGGGCAGAGTCAGGGGAGCGCATGCTCCCAGGGCCGCGGCCCCGCGCGCCTCTAAATTTAAAGGGCAAGAAGGTTTTTTCTGGTGAAAAAGGTTCCGTCTCCCGTCCCTAGCGAGGGACGCCCATGCAGTATGGAGGAAAGGGGGCTATTGACTAAGAGTACATGAGTCACTACGGTGAGGAACTATTAATTTCTCACATATTTTTCTCTGATTTGAACACTGTTTCTCTTTTTGTTTCTTGAGTCTGACCAACTCCATAGGCATCATCTTTTTGTATTGTGACACACAGCACCCACAGTGCAGTGTCACTGGGAAGTCCATTGACTTTACTTACCTTTTTCTCTTTGTAGACCCAGCACACACCATCTTACATGGAGTGCTGGGGGATACATGGTATCTATCCCCTTTTGTCTACTTTCTCATGTAACATTTTTATGTGACCCTTACTACAATTAATGGCTGGTGGCAGTGGTTTATTTTTTCCGACCATTGTGCGTTTTTACCGCAGAATGCATTTGCAGCTGCAGTACTGCACCCATGGGTGCCCATTTAGTCAAAATGGCCGGTCTTCTTTTTTCGCCATTTCTTGTTTGCAAGGTCCTTCTTGAGATTTACTCTGCACGCCAAACCAGGTTTGGTCCCTTTGTTCGTTTGGTCTTTGGCGGGATTCACGGGTGAAGCCCGCCTTTGGCGCCAGCGTGTCTGGAAGGGCAGGAAGTAGGGGTGGTTCCTGAAACTCCCTGTACTTGGTCTCCTTGGTTACAGGTATGCACCCAAAGGTGATTGGCTGGCTGTCTGTCCTTGGGGAACAGCCACCCTGCTGGGTGAGTGACAGCTAGGCTGCGAATGAATGTGAGAGACTTGCATAAAAGGCGGACGAAGCAACCGAAGAAGGAACTGGAAGAGAAGCTTGATGCACCCTCCTGGACTGTTGGTTTTCCCGGTGAAGCTGTGCTGCAGTGCTGAAGCTCCAAATTTCGAATCAACTAGACAAGCCTGGAATGGATGACTTCTCCCGTTGAGTTGGTCGGACCAACTGACCCCAAGACGAACTCTACTGGAACACATTTTCCTGCTGGCTGTAATTTTTCGCTGCTGCTGGAACCGAGTGCCAGGGGACAGGAACATCAGGAACGGGTGCATCGCCTTTAAGCCGGACCCGAGCTCCAGGAAGATGCTGAGGACTCCCTCGAAGCAAGACTATCCAAGCCTGAACCACCTCAACAGAGTGCTTGACCCCAGAAGCAAGAAGAGCCCACAAGGTGTCCGAGAACCACAGTGGTGCTATTTGCGAGTAGCTGAAACCGCGTAATGCGCTGATCTGAAGTGTGACCATTGCTCCCGCCAACCTTCCAACTGTAGGGCAGGAGTCCCCAGATGTCCTCCCACTTGTCCCCACAACTGAGGCCCAGGAACAACAGGATCTGCAGGACAACAGGAACAGAAGCCAGTTGGAACCTTTTCTTCTGACTCAAGGTACTGTGTAACTAGGGGTACTTACCTCTTGTTGTGTGTAGCTTGCTTGCTCTCCCTGGAGACCTGCATTTGCTGCCCTTTGCAGAGTTGCTTGCATCTTTGCTTTTCACAAGCCTCCCAGCTTGTGGCCGAACAGTGATTCTTTTACTACAAAAACTCTCTTTAACATTGTGCAAGACTTTTGTGCTATCTTCAAGAACTGCCTCAGCTCCCCTAGACTTTGCTCAATTGACATTGGCTGTCCTGACTCCCTGCAGACTCTTCTTACCCTCTGACTTTGTGTTTATCCCTCAAAAAGTCATACATACTTTACTTTTATAGCTGGGAAAGGGTTAACCTATATTTCATTGGGGGGGGGATTGTGAAGTACTTACCTGTTTGGAGAAACATATTAACCTTTGTTTACTTCCCTAAACTTTTCCTTTTGCCATAACTTCAGTAGTGCATTTAAGTATATAAAGTGATGCATTAATGTCCAGTGTCCTAGCAATTGAAGTCCCCTCAGGATGTAGGAGGTGTGTGTGTGTAAACTAAACTGAAGGAGTGTATTTTTAAAGTGTATTTAAGTGTTCCATATTGCCCCATTCTAAAGAAGGCTTATTTTAAAACTGACTGTTAAATAATAAATTATTTTAATCAAGGAACCTTGAGTAGAATTGTTATTTGAATACCTGTCAAGGTGAATCTCTGTGTTGCACCTCTACATCTCAAATTGACCCCTCTTGAGATAAGCCTGGCTGCTCAGTCACTCTACCAACTTGTGTAGTGCAGGCCTATAACAAAGGTTAAGTTACCTTTTGTCAAGAGGACAAGGCTTGTGTAGTCTCCCACAGGGTTACTACATACAATCTTGCCTAACACTCCCCAGCATCCTTGCAGGTAGCGGAAGACCTGTTAAACGAGGCCGAACCCGACCAAAATAGTGTGGAAGAGGTGGCCCCGGTGGCAGACAAGTTTGAGATATTTACCTGAGGCCAGGGAGAAAAAAGACAAGGGTTCTTGCCATTTAATAAAATGGGCCCAAATCCAAAAAATAAAAAGGGATTGAAGAAAAATTGACAAAAGGGAGTAAATCAGTTCATCCAGAGGTTGTCGACGCCACCCACCCCGGTACAGAGTAGGACAGAGTTCCCCAGTAGAGTCACATGAGGGACCTCACAAACTATTCCTCTGGCAGGTTTGAATGAGGGAAACTGCCTTGAAGAAGTGATGATGCCCCTTTCAGATACTCACTTGCAAACCTCTAATTCACCTGAGATAGGATATGATTTAGAAAATCAGAGAAAGTGGGAAACTGTGGGGAGAAAGCGAAAGGAACCGGCCCCTTGTGAGGATAATAGAAAAGTGGGACATGTACAATTTGCAGGGATTATAGGAGAGAGCCCAATTCCTCAAAGTTCGAGAAGAGAACTAACAGAGCGTGGGGCCATGACTATAGTGGGAACAAGGATTTAAACCCTGGGGCGGTTCCTTTTCTGATGTTGGAGGTACGCTGATTGGTAGAAAGGGGGGAAGGAGATAAGTGTTCAGATGTGACCAGGGGTGAAGTCATAAATAAACTTTTGATGCATAAATTACCCTTATAGGACCAGCGGCGGGTTGTTAAATCGCAGAAAGGTGTTAGCCATCCTGTGGAAATCACAGGCGCTAACCGACGTAGCGTCCGGAGATATAAATCCGGCTGGCATTTTGGAACCGCTTTAATATGGACAGGGTGATCCTGCATTTCACATCCAGTATTGTACTTAACCAGGTACTTTCTGAAGCAGACGCAATTCGAGCCTGAGGTTATGATCTTTACAAATTACCAAATAAGGGTGGGGATGGTCTACCTTGGTACCCTGGGCAAGTAGAGTTGATCATACTAACAATATTTGCCCTAGTGATTACGGAAACCTCATGATAAAAGCATCAGGGATGGGATCAAGTGGCAGAGAAGTTGGAGTACGGACGGATGGCCGAAGCCGCCCAGCAAGGGAGGAATATTGGTTTTAGGTAGCGGCTACTTTAAATGCGAGGTCAGGTAGACTGCCACGGAGGGAAGCAGACGCATAGCGGATGGTCTCGGTTGATGTTGACATCATGGAACTGTAGAGGTTCAGCTCACTTGTTCCAGCCTGAAAGTTTGGACCTGTTGAAATATGATTTGTTAGCCCTTCAAGAATGTTGGCTGTCCGAGGCTCCTGCCATCGATGGCTACTTTGTGGCTCTCGCCACGGCGATAAAGGGGGTACCCAATGGCGGGGCTCCTGACAGCTGTGTCCAAGAGAGTATTGGTGGAGATCGAGGAAATGGTTAGTTTAAACTCTGATGTTCAGGTAATTAGACTCATCTGCACTAAGGTGAGTTTCCCAGATCGACCAGATATCCTGCTAATAAACAATGATTGGAA
This sequence comes from Ambystoma mexicanum, assembly GCF_040938575.1. Lineage (NCBI taxonomy): Eukaryota > Metazoa > Chordata > Amphibia > Caudata > Ambystomatidae > Ambystoma > Ambystoma mexicanum. The sequence continues at coordinate 39,554,378 of NC_090922.1, read as the reverse complement.
CAACTTAAGAATTGACCAACAAGACATGCTCGATGCAGTTTAGGAGATTCTCTTCAGCTGGGGATACAGAGGTGTGAACTCCATAATATGTGGCGACCTAAATTGCCGATGTGTTGACTGGCTAGAAGGTAAAAGTACCTCCTACCCGGACAAATTAAGTAGAGGTAGGGCTAGTGCCTGGGGGAACCTTATGCAGGAATGGGGACTAATCATTTTAAATGAGAACATAAATGGAGACGAGGTGCCACACGATACATGGCGGAGAGGCGTGCAAAGTAATATTCTAGATTATATGTATGTATCAGATGACCTCTATCTTGAATTCAAATCATTAACTATGGGACGATCCACGGCGAGCGGTCATCTCCCGCTAAGCATTGAATGGTTGGTTCCATCGCTGAATATGAATCAGGGATGCTTGCTATCTGTTTGACCTCGAGGTGAACGTAGGGAGAAACAAAATATCTTGGAATGAATTCAAAATTAAAACTTTCAACAGAGTCTTGGCTCGGGGGAGCTGGATCGCCTCCTCGAGGAATGGGTGGTAGGTAAGGGTATGTAAGCCATATGAAACAGATCTTTAAGCGTATGCAAACAAAAAAAAGGTAAAGTGATCTATAGACACAAGTTTGATCGAATTATCTTACTTAAAAAGCAAGAATTGCAGAAATCAATAAAGGTGCTCGCTAAAGAAGACAAGAGTAGTAGACTGTTCTTAAAGGCACTCTACAGGGGATGGTTAAAACACTATCGTCACCACTTGACTCGGAGGGATGCCCATAAAATGTTGGAGTTAATGGCGAGCAAAAATTCTCATGAGTTCTGGAATTTAATTAAAATTGGTGACAAACTCCAAAAGGGTGCCCAATTAAACCCTATTTCAGAAGCAGAATGGAAGGCCCACTTCAGCGAGATCTATAAACCGCTAAGCGAGATTGACCAATTGTGGAACCAGGACCTCATAAAAAAGGTTGACTGGGATTTAATTTGGGACCATGACGTCTTGCGGCACCTAATAAATAGGAGCAGAAAATCTATGGCCCCTGGGCACGATGGCCTGGCCATGTGCATCTTGAAGAATAGCCTAGATACTTGGGTAGGTGTCCTAGACAGCATTTTCAGAAATATCCTGAGGGCCAAAGTGAGTCCACTGTCGTGGCAAGCGGCTATTGTTGCCCTATATTTAAAAAGGGGTCCCGTCTGAACCCCTTAACTTACAGACCAATTTCCCTTTTGGATTGCCCGGCTAAGATCTTCACAGGCCTGGTATTACGAGATCTAAGAAAATGGGCAAAGGAAAATGGAATAATTGATATTTTCCAAGCAGGTTTTTGCCAGGGAGTGGGGACCGAGATGAATGGCTTTTTGCTAGAACTGCTAAAGAAGGGGGCAAAGAAAAGAGGGAGGCCATTATACACAGCGTTCATAGATTTCTCTATGGCCTTTGAGACCATCCTGAGGAACTTGTTGTGGGCTAAATTGAACAAATGGGGATGCCCGCCTGCCTTACTGGCAATCTTGATTGCCTTACATACGAACACCAGTGTATGCGTCTGCACGGACAGAGAAGGCAATCTTACTGCTCCAAATAGCACGACAAGAAGATTGAAACAAGGTTGCCTATTGGCCCCTATTTTATTCCTCTTTTTCCTCTCTGACCAGGGAGATCCCTTTACTAATATTAATTTCTTCCCACCCAGATTGAATGATAGAAAAATCAACTACCTCCTGTACGCTGATGATTTGATCCTAATGGATTACACCCTAGTGGGGTTACAGCAGCGGTTGAAAGCTTTGGAGTCCTTTGTGGATAAGAATATGTTAACAAATGTCCAAAAATCAAAAATGTTGACTTTTCACAAGGGCCAAGGAAAGTTAGGACACTTCAAGTGGTCCATAGGGGGAACCGCTCTAGAGAAAGTTGACAGCTTTGTTTACCTGGGTTTCTCAATTTTCCAAAGAGAAAAGAGTGCGTGACGGCTAATGGAAGCTGTGTGAACAAGAAATTCAGACACTTCTCAATAATCCCTGTACACAGGTTTTATTGTAAAAAGGTGGTCCCAGTGATGACTTACGGTGCCGAGATTTCATTTTTTGCTCTTAAAGGATAATGGTGTAAGCTTCAGGGAGCCTTTTGGAGATGAGTTCTGGGATTACCAGCTAGTGTTCCGGCCTCTGTCCTAAGCACACGTCCGATCACAGCTAGTAGCAGCGTTGAGACACGCGGGGGTATGGCTTCTTTATAGAGAACGCTGCGTAGAACGTGAAGACTGGCGAGCAGTGTTCTGATCTTGCCTCCATGTTGGTAGTATTATGGAGTGTAAGGTCCGACGTGTCAGGGACCAGGAGGCCCAGAAGGGGCGAGTCCGATGGTTCATGACAATATTCAGTTATACGGAGGGAAAACCTATAGTTGGATCAGAACCTACTCTGTATTTAGAAAACCAGTTAGATTTTCCGAGAAGGATGTAGGCAGTCTTTTATCCCAGCAATAATCGTGTTCAACAATTAAAACCTGTAAGGGAACAAGCACTGCCAAAGCCAATAGGTTTAGAGGGGGGCCTTTAGGGAGCCATGGTAGCCAAAGTCAATGGGCTAGTTCAATGTTATGATGCTCTCTTCTTAGAAAATGTTTTTTAAAAGTCAGTAGTTCAAATAGATAATCACAGAAGCTCAAGAGGAGCGACCTTGAAGAAGCAAAAGCTGGAAGGCCAGTGCAAGTGAGAAGAGGTCAACTCAAGAGTGTAAAATAGTACTCCCCAAGCTGGGAAGCACCACAATTGGCAAAAGGTAGATGTACTCCAAACCCCACAGTACCTGTGAACTGAAGAATTCCTTCCAGCTGGATGCCTTCCTGTTGCAGTGTAACAGACCCTTGTTCCATGGTTGTGGTGACGAAATGGCGGACGGCTCTCTCTCTAGATAGCGAGAGAGATAGAGAGAGAGGCTCTGCAGCAATGGATTCTCCTTGATTCAGCGGCCTTTTGTGGTTTTGGCGCCTTTTTCTCAGCGCCAAAGAAGAACGAACAGCACTGTTTAGAATTTACTTGATCCCTTGGTCCTGGACACTGGTGAGGGGCCTCTGGATGAAGATTTCCTTGCTTCTCTAGGGTCCTCTGGATGCCCACAAAGCTTTGGCCGTATTCGCACTTCGAAAGACAATGCACTCGATGATGGTCAGGGGTCCCCGGGCATTGGGATTTTGCAGCCTTGGAAAGTCACAGCAAGTTGGGGGTTGCGCCAAAATAAAATAAAGTTGGCCTCCAGACTAGTTGGTCCCACCAGCCCAAGGGAGGATGTCGTCCCGTACGGGTCTTCCCAGTCGAAACGAGAACAGGGTCAGCACAGCTGCAGGGCTTCACCGGGCACTTTGCGGTCCATGAGGGTGCTTCTAGCATCTCTTCACGTCTTTTTCGTCAGATGTTGTCCTCCAGTGGTCGACTCTGCCTCTAGTCCCAGAAACTTCACCTTTTTAAGCAAGTTCCCATTCATTCACAGCCCTTGGCTGTCAATCACCCAGCAGGGTGGCTGTCCTCCCGGACAGCCAGCCGGCCAATCAGAACTGTTTTCACTCAGGCACACCTAGAGACAAAGGAGAGGGAGGTTTTGGGACCCTTCCTCACTTCCTGCCTTTCCAGACACACTGTAGTCTAGGCAGGCTTCAGGGGTGAATCCCACCAAAGGTGGCAAAATACACAAAGGACTCGAGCCCGATTCAAACAGAGTAAAAGCCCAGAAGGAACTAATTGACAAAAAAAGAAGACGGACCGTTTTGTGGAATCAGCCTGCAGACAAGGCACAAGGTAGTAAAAAAGAAACCACTGCCACAGTTAGTGTAACAGAATGTTACATGAGGAGTGGGGTGAAGGAGTCACTATGTAACCCCCCAGCACTCCACATAGTGTGGTGTGTGCTGGACCCACAAAAGAAAAGGTAAGAAAGATGGGAGTCATCTTACTAGTCTTGAACAGTAGTTCACCCAAGAAAATGTAGTTCAACATTAAGAGAAGCCCAAGGGACTCCTCTGTGGCACTGCACAAAAGGTTGTGTGTCACAATGCAAAAAGCAGATGCCTATGGGGTTTACCAGAGTCCATTAAACAGTAGGAAACTCAAAAATCTTAGTCAGAAAAAACAAGAGTGAGTGAGAAAAAAGTCCCACTCACTCAGGAGTTCAAATTAAAAAGCCTGAGTCCAGCAAAATAGCTGGTGGTCTCTACGGTTAGAGGGAATTGGCACAGAAATGAAAATTCTCCCTAACAGAGCGTTAGGCATGGGCAAACTCCCAAACATACAAATCACCACCCTAGCCACACAGGAGCAACACAATGACTTATGATAAGTATTACCTCAAGCCCCACAGTATCTCAGTAGTGAAGATGATGATGCAGGCGGACACCCTCCAGATGGAGCAGCTGCAGGACCCGGTCACTGGATTCTTGCTCTTCAGACGAAAGAAAGGACACTGGAGGAGATTTTGCAGCAGCAGTCGAGTGGAAAGGCTCCCATCAAAGGATTCTTTGGTGCTTATTGCAACTTTGTGGTTTTGACACCCTTTTCAAGACACTAGATGAAGAACGGTTATCGTCCGAACGATTCGCTTCGCTTTCTCAGTGCAGCACTCTCATCCGCAGACTTAAAGGAGTGGCTACTTGCCTCTGGACGTCCGGAAGGAGTCCACCAAAGTTTCAGAGAGATTTGTTCTTCATAAGACGATAGAAAGCACTCAGCCTCGAGGTCCCAGGGTATTGACGGTTTGCAGCCCAGGAAGGTCACTCTGCTTTTGGAGTCTGACAAACTCCATAGGCATCTACTTTTTGTATGGTGAGACACAGCACCTTTAGTGCAATGTCATAGAGAAAACCTTTATATTTCTCATAAGGTTTAAATACCTTTCCTTGTGTGAACTACTGTTCCCAAGAATAGTAAAGTGAAATTGACTTTACTTACCTTTTCTCTTTGTGGGTCCAGCACACAGCATCATATGTGGAGTGCTGGCGGGTTACCTAATAGTCCCTTATCCTACATTCTCATGTAACATTTTTTGTTACCCTCACTACTTTAAATGGCTGGTGGCAGTGGTTTAATTTTCCTACCACTATGCGTTTCTACCGCAGGCTGAAACCCCCACTGCCTGACTCTCCCAGGAAATGTCCAACCGTGGGTAGGGTGTAACTGGCGGCTAACAAGTGTGAAGGCGTAGAGTCAAACAAAGAGAGCCCCCCCCACGTTCACACCCATGAACTGGTCTGCCACACTCCAGAAATACAAATTTGCCCCATCCTCCAAACCAGTAATCGAGGTTATGGCAACGCCCGAGCTGACCATGGTGGATGATGTTATCAATGCAGAGAGACATGGCAGCAATATTTGAGGAACTCAAGGGCTTCAGATCCAATATCAGTTGCAGGTTGGATGACCTCGATAAAAAGATGGACGATGGACTTCAGAGGCTAGAGGCCAACCAGTCCTCAATAGAAATCCTAGAGACCCAATTCAATATGAGGATTTCAGAACTGGAGAGAAGAGAAGAGGAGGATGCCCTAAAAATTGACGGTTTTGAGAATCGTGGTGCCACAACCTCGGGTTCTTTGGATTCACGGAAAAAGAGGGGGTGAACCAGAAGGACATTGTAGCAGCGATCCACAAAGTCATCAGGAATCTGTTAGAGGAGGACATGACCACAGAACCAACTATTGACAGGGCACATAAAGCCGGCGGGGGGGGGGGCAAGGGTCCTCACTCTATTCTGGAAAGGTTCTGTTACTATGCAGAGAAATCCAAGATCCTAGACAAAGCCAGGTTAGTGGGCCCGATACCATGGGCGTTATCCTGCATTGCCATCTACCAGGACCTCTCGACAATCACCCTGTCAAGGCGAGGGCTCTGCACCCCATTGACAAAATGGTTGACTGCCAAGGGCGCTAGATACAGCTGGGGGGGGTTCCCCTTCTCCCTGAATTATGAATACAAGGGGTAAAAGTACAATTTAGTAATGGAGGATGACATCAACAGGGTCTCCCGAGAACTGATGGCAGAGGCGTCAATGGACCCGCCGGCTGCACCCATGAAGTGGGCACACGGACGAAGAACGATAAAATGAAGACCAAAAGATCAAATAGGAGGCGGATTAACGGGTTCCACAAATACAAGACGCTAAACTCACCTTACCCCGCTCAGACATAAGGAAGATGCCAGAGTAGCACATTTGAAGGGAAATGGAACCCTGCCCACTTACCCAGCATCACCACCGGTGGGAGAGACTACCCGGTCTTGCTCAGTTCCCTGTGAGCTGGGCCGAACGTTGATGGTGACTGGGGGTTAGGCTTCCGGTTGTTGAGTCCGGGCGAAAGCCCATTAAAAGTGTTGGGGGCAGGGGACAGGGGATAGGGTTTGGGCATGAGTAAAGAGATAATTGTTTGCTTGGTGAGGGCTCTACAGAGGATACTTGAGGTGGATCAAGGCCTGAGGAAGAAGGGTAGGTTGGTAGTCTTGCCTAATGGTGAAAGATGCATCACCTGAGGTCCAGACGCAATTGGGGGCGGGTGGTGGTTATAAAAGTTAAGACCGTTCTGTTTGTTTTCATGGGGAAGGTTTTCAAAAAGTTGCCTAATGTTGCATGCTAGAGAGAGGCCTCACTGAGATTCCAGAGGAAGGGTACACATGGGTCACATGGCAGGACCCTAAAGAGCAAGGATAGTTTTATTGTTTTTGGGATCTGCAGGGAAAGCGCTGTCCTTGAAACTATTGATTTGAAAAATGTAGAACACTTTTCTGCAAAATATGTCGCTCCTAATAATTATTTATTAGTTGAGGGCCATTCTGTGCCGACACTTGTTTCGACCACTTTGGTCCTTATCGAGGCAGGGCCTGATTGCCTTCAAAATCACCTGCAGAGTCGCCGGTTTGGTCTTCGGAGGCCAAAACTGAGGGACACACCCTCGAGAAAGAACATAGGCTGAAGAAGAAATGGTCCCACTTGAGGAGCCACTCTTCCTCGTCCTGAAAGAAGAAAAGGCGTCACCGCCACCATCGGGACTGAGTTGTCGACGGATAAAGGTAAGCCATGGGCTGGGCCTACCACCCGCGAAGAGTGGGAGGATTTCAAATCCTCAATGCTGGACATGTTCAAAAAGCATGCTGCAGTCGGCACGGCTAAGTATCCCCCCCTTTCCCCGCCCCCACCCCCAATGCAGCAGGCTTCGGAGCCAAGAGCGGTGCTCTGTATACCCGACCCCTCTAGTAGACCGAAAGAGATATAATGGAAGCCAGATCAGCCCTGTGCATCCAAGGATGTCGACGCTAAGGTGTCTCGATTGACATGAATATCCACCATATCACCGTTTACGTTTGTCGAGAAAACATTCACCCCAAAACCCTGATCTGACTTTTTCGATACTATGACAGCTATCTTCACCAGTCATGACGCCGATGACCAGGGGGAGGACGACCCAATTTACTTGGGTTCAGGAGGGGTCCGTTATTTTGATGACCAGAATCAGCTTTTGCAACTGGCTCAAGGCCTCCAGGACGCTAGTGGTCTGGTCACCTCTCCAGACCTCGAATTTCAGCAATACCAGCCCTATCTTCATAATACATCTAAATGCAGGTCTTTGGTACAAAGGGTTATTGACACCCTGGGATTGCATTCATCAGTGGTGCCTGTATAAGGTTATGACCTTACTGACATTTTAGATGAAGGTCTCAACACAAAGCGTAATATGCCTTTTAATCCCTATCATTGCTGGTCCTTTAGCAATTATGTGTCAAAACCCTTGTTCTGTTCCTCCTGTCAGCTCCACCATTTCCAGGAAATGCAGGCCGGCTAGAGGAGACCCTTCATACCTCTCCTTTCACAATTCCCCTTAGGGCAGAGGTCTTCAAACTGTGGGCCGAGCCACCCTGCATCCTGGGGGCGGGGGGTTTAAGGGGGAGCGAGAGCCCAGCATAAAATGTGTAAAAATAATTAAAACGTTTTTTTATTTTCTTTGTTTGGAGGAAATGAGCAGGGCGGCTCACATGGTCGGACTGGACCGTAAAACTGTTTCAGGCACCAATGAAAAAGCGTCCCGTAATTGCAAATGGATATTCATTCCTTTAGTCACATACTGTTTGAATAGTACCCAAGGGTGTGTTTATTGTGAAAATGTAAGCAAATTGTGATATTTCAAGAATATTCAGCAACAATGGTCAAAAGTACTAGCTGCATAGTGAAGTAACTCCTCAAACTGGCCCACATTGGCCAGAAAAGTGTCCCATTTTGACTGGCCTACACTAGCATTTTGCATTTTTGGTATGGGAATTGCCCTATAGGCCAGTCTGAGCCTGGCGGCTCATCCATAATGGGCGAGGGAGCTGTCCACCAGTGACCCCCTCACCCATTATGGAGGAGGCGAGGAGCCAGCCAAGTGAAACACTGAGCCCTCCCTCAGCTGCTTTTTTTCCAGCTGAGGGAGTGCTCCTGGGCTGGCTGAACTGTCTAAAGGGAATCACAGTTCCCCAGCCGCACATGCTCACTGTGTCATTCAAGGCTGCGGGTGTTTTGCTTCGCCAGTCTTGCATAGCTCATTGAAAATGCTGGCTGGGACACTGCATGTCTGTATGTGCGAGGGGGAGCTTTATTTAAACGTGTGTGTGTGTCTGTGTGTCTGTTGTGCTGATTTTGGCGAGTGGGGAGGTACAGGGGGGGAAAAGGGTTGTACAACAAAGGCATTTAAAAAATGTCTTTGTTGCACAATCCCCCCCACCCACCTGCCAAAATCAGCCCGCGTTCTGAGGCGCTGTGGAGCCCAGGGAAGAGGGATGTTATTCTTTTTACTGGATATCTATCATAGATGTCAAGTCAAAAATACTGTGCTTTTCCCCTTGGCCCCCAAGTGCCCATGGCAAACTGTTTGGCTTTTTAACCCATTCTTTTTTTTTAAGTATGCTCTAAAATGCAACATTTTAACCCATTATTGTAAAAATAATTCACTGGGGAAAATTCCTCCGGAACCCTCCCCGATTGGTTCGGGCTCTCTCCCTGCCCTCGGTCGCTATGGCAGTTCTGTGCAAAATATTTATGCCCCTCCACTTAAAAAATTCACCAGCTCCCACTGGCCCTTGGACTGTGTTGGGAACAGGGTGGGGAGCCCAGGGACTGTGTTTGGAGCACTGGGATAGTAGTGGGAGCAGGGTGGGGAGAGCCCAGGATCTGTGATGGGATAGGGAGAGCCCAGGGACTGGGTAGGAGTGGGAAGAGGGAGCCCAGCGACTGTGATAGGAGAAGGTGGGGGAGCCCATGGACTATACTTGGAGTAGGGTGCGTTGACGGCACGCAATAGTTCATAGCCATTTGTACATACTGTCCATTTGGCATTTTTGGAGGGTCCTGGCCTGCCCACATTTTTCTCAGGGGGGTGGGGGGGGCAGTCCAAAAAGGTTTGAAGACCACTGTCGTAGGTGGTTGTTATGCAGGCTGCTACGGTCTCTTCTAGACCTGCATCTTCTACGTTCACTCTGCCTCCCGACAGGGAAGTGAAAAAAGTAGATGTGTTGGCAAAGAAAGCATTCACTTCAGGTTGCATGGCCCTAAAAGCTACAAATGTGGCAAGCAGTTTTGCCAAGTACTCCTTCGGTCTATGGACGGCAGAAAATGCTGCTCAGTAGATCCCAGAAGCAGAAATGTGCGAAGTCTTCCTACAGCTAGTGGAGGATGGAAAAGAGGTGGCCAAACCTGCCTTTAGCTTTGTCTCTATGGCACAGGGCTACAGGAGATAGGCTCCTTATGGCAGGAGAGCACAGCTCCCACCGGCCATTCAAGGGCAGGAGCGTTTCTTGCTCTCCGGAAGGGGCAGAGGGGCTCTAGAGGTCAACAGGCAGCGACGGGGGCTAACCACCCTCCGAAGCTGCTTTTATATTGCCCTCTCACAGCAGACCGGTATATAGGACGGTTGGCTGAGCATTTGCTCCAGAGACAGGGAATTACTTCCGATGCTTGGGCCCTACAGCTCATTCAGTGGGGTTATTGTCTGCCATTTGTAAGAAAACCACCGGACAGACCGCCCCCACCTCCAATCCAACCGGGACACGAGCTCCAGGAAGAACTGAGAGCCCTGTTGCTGAAGGGTGTTGTGGAAGAGGTATGTCCCGAGCATAGATTATCGGGTTGGTGTTCTGGATATTTCCTTGTACCCAAGAAGGGAGGAGGTGAACTATGCCACTCTACCAGCGGCTTCCTTCCTCCGCCTCCTAGGCCTCATGGCATCCTGCATTTTTCTAGAGCCAGAGACCAGGTTGCACACGAGATCCCTATAATGGCTACTGAGGGATCAGTGGTCTCGGTACTTCGGCTCCCTCTCGGATCTCCTCAGGGTGTCTGCATCAGTGGTCAACGGCCTGTCTTGGTCGGCGGACCGCAAAAGTCTCTTGGTGAGGAACCCTTCTAGCCTCCTTGGCCTCAGAGCTGAGTGATCACAAATGCGTCTCTGAAGGGTTCGGACGCTCACTGCAAGGATTTGTAGGTGAACGGCCACTGGTGAGTGACGGAAGCCAGGTGGGACATCAATAGGCTAGATTTGCGAGCTATCAGACTAGCCCTGAAAGTATTTGCCCGTCTCTGCAGGGGAAACATGTCCTCGTTCTGACAGACAACACAGTGGCAATGCACTATCTCAACAAGCAAGGTGGTGTGCACTGCCGCCCTCTTTGCACAGAGGCAATGATGCTTTGGTTCTGGTTGCTGGAGAACAGGATCTCGGTCTCGGCCTCAGCAATTCATCTGGCGGGCAAAGGAAACAACTTGGCGGGTGCTCTGAGCAGGCAGAGCATGGTCTCTCACTAATGGGAAGTGTACCAGGAAGTCCTAGAGGAGGTCTTCGCTCTCTGGGGTACCCCAGCAGTGGATCTGTTCGCAACGGAGTCCAACAGGAAATGCTAACAGTTTTGCTCACGGGAATTCCCAGCTCACGGTGCACTGGGGGGCACATTTCTGGTGGATTGGACCTTCCCTCTCCTTAACACATTCCCTCCGATTCCCATCATTCCATGGGTTCTCCAGAGGTTGAAGAGGTTTCGAGCAACCATGATCTTGATCCTCCCAAACTGGGCAAGGAGAGCGTGGTACTCCGACATCTTGGATCTGTCTATCTGTCCACCTCACCGGTTGCGCCGTATCCGGATCTCCTAACCCAGTCAGAAGGTCTGATACTCCATCTGACCCCGCAATCCCTCAACCTACTTGCGTGGCCCTTGATAGGATGAGATATGACTGGGACCTCTCGGTGGAGGTACTTGAGGTGTTGCTGGCTGCACTCAGACCATCTACAAGATCTTTCTAGGCGTGCAGATGGAGAAGATTTAAGGCATGGTGCAGGTAACGCAAGATTGACCCCATCGCTTACTGCACCACTACAGTGATGGACTTCCATCTGTCGCTGACCTCTGCAAGCCTTTAGGTCATTGCAGTCAGAGGATATTTGGCTGCCTTGTCTGTGTTTAAAAGATCCCGGGATCAAGGTTAGTTTAAAAAAAAAAATAAAAAAATCTGATCCTGGTAATGGCACAATTCCTGAAAGGCCTTGTAAATAGTTTTCCGCCAACTCCCTTTATTGTTCCGGATTGGGACCTTAATCTGGTGCTGACATTTCTGATGGTGACTCCCTTTGAGCCTATTCACTCTTGCCACTTATGGCTTCTCTTTGAAAACAGCCTTCTTGATGGCCATTACATCCGGTAGGCAGGTTAGTGAATTGCAGGCCGTGTGCTATAAGCCACCTTTCCTGCTATCGTTTTTCTGGGAGAAAGTTTCATTCAGGGTAAGGCCTGACTTCCCCACCAATGTTGTTTCAGAATTTCCTATCGCAATTCATTGACCTTCCGGTCTTCTACCCTCCTGCGCACCCTTCTAGGCAGGGGAAACGGTTACATCGCCTAGACACGAAGAGGGCGTTGAGTTATATTGCCAGGACAGCTGATTTCAGGAGAGCTGACAAGCTCTTCGTGGCCTTTTCCTAAGCCTGTAAGGGCCTGCCCATAACCAAGCAGACTTTCTCCCGATGGATAATTTTCTGCATAGATGAATGCTACCAGTCCGCTGGGAAGGAATTACCGGCTGGCATCGGGCCCATTTGACTAGGAGTCTCACCATCAACAGTATTGCAGAGGGGAGTACCTGACCAGGAGATTTGTTGCGCTGCGACATGGTCATCCCTGCAAAGCACTACAGCCTGGAAGTGGCTTGTACATCTGATGTGCATTTTGGCAGGGCAGTGCTGCAAAATTGCTTGGTATAACTTTCTGCCCGCCTCCTCCATTTACTGCTTTGGGAGTCTATCAGATGAGGAATCTGCGGGAGAAAGGCAATCCATTGAAGGAGAAATTACTTACCGTAATGTTCTTTCTATGGATTCTTCTCCAGCAGATTCCTCATCTCCCGGCCCATCCATCCCCGCTCAGAAAGTCGGTGGTTGGTGCACATCTTCTTTCCCGTTGACTTGGTGATGGTCGTCTGTTTCCTTTTTTTGTCTTCCTGCCACAGATTTTAAAACAAAGATTTTTCTAATGCTCCTTGTAGTGTTTATTCAATTGTTCCTCCTTCTGAGGTCTATAGTTCTTTTTTAAGGGCTCATTAGCCTGTTTGTTCTGTTTTCCTATGCAATGTGTGGTGCTTTGGGGGGGGGTGAGGTTGGGGCATAGTGCATGGTGTTTATACGACGCCTGATGTCCCATCCGGAGACGACGACCAGACGCCGAGCAAGACGGGTCGATGGCCGGGTCGATGCCCCCTATCGTAGATTTTCCGAAGCAACCCAGCTGGAGGGAATATCTATCAGATGAGAAATCTGCAGGAGAAGAATTCGGAGAAAGAACATTACGGTAAGTCATTTCTCCATCTTTCCATTAGGAATATAAATGAGCCTGGTGTCTGCCAACAGCACAGGCTGCAATAAAAACAGTTTTGCAATGGCTAGGGACTCCAAGCTCTGCAGACTAACCCCCTCCACCGCTGCACAACCCAGCAAACAGGGCAGTCAGCCCTCAATCAAGCAGTGGCCTGATCCTTATATACAATATAAAGTCCCCCTGCATTGATAGCCATAGGGACTGATCAGTGCTACCAAAAGAGATGAGCTAAGGAATGTAAGTGAAGCAAAAAGGCTTTACTTGCTGTCAAAAATCAGGACCAGTTCAAAGGAAGAGTAAAAAGTGGGGTGTCCCATAGATGTCTTTGGGGGGAAAGCAGCAAATAAAACGTTCCTAACACCTTTGGGAACTAATATATATAGGTTGGAGTTGGATACAGCATCTTGTAATGGTTTGTAATACTTGCTATAGGTCTGGTATCTGCTTCATAAAGATGGTCAAACCGTTGGGGATGGGGGGGGGACGGTGGTCACGTGAACAATGGGACGGGAAGAGAAATGCTGTCTGAATGCTAAGTGCTTTCTCTGCCATTTCTTTTGTTTTGATCAATTTCTTTTTATGGAGGTCGGCTTTGTTGGAGAGAATGCCAGTCATGGAAAAGTCGATCACTAATGGCCCTGCTGAGATTGTGCAGACCAATGGAGAGGCAGAACCTATAGTAATGGAGACCAAATTAGCACCATCTGGTCCACAGCCCACCAGCCAGGTAACAGGAACAACAATCCTCTTTATTTCCATATAATAATTTGTTCATATTTTGCGCTATTATCGAATTGCTCAGCTGGATTTGTGAATTATTATTCTGTCATCCTAATGATTTCCTTCCTCCCACAGATTGCTTAAGACTGGCATAAACATCTTCAGCCATCAGAGAGCTCATTGTGGGTGGTGGCTATGCCTGTTGTCGTTGGAACTCTTTACTCTGTATGTGATGTTTTAGGTGGCCTATATTGATTTATTGTGCATTTGTAAGGCACTTATACATCAAGAAGTTGTGTTTCAACATGCCTTGATGTGCCAACTGACTTCAGTTATATTTTTCCATGTTCTCAAATATTACTTTTGGACTGGTCAAGCTGATGCCCGTTTCCGAACAACGCCTGTGCTGTTTGGTCCCCACGCCCAGATCACTACAAAGAGTAATGCAGCTCTTGCCAACCTATGCATCCTAAGGTCATTAGGGATTGTGTTATGAAAATATTCATTGTTTGGCATAAGAGTGGGAAAACCCCTTCTATGTCTCATATGTTCGAGCCTTCAACATCTTAAGAGTTGAAATCTAGAGAAATGTTGGCCCTTTGAGGAAGTATAGAGAAAGTCAAAGATTGAGGCACAGGAGGTGGTGGTATTCCTCCGAACGCCACTCTTCTTCATCCTCTGTCGAGCAATCTACAAAGAGTTCTGATATGATTCAGTGGGACCCCAGGCACATCTGCAGATAGTTGGTGGGATCCTGGACTGATCTTTGCCATTGAGGTCTTTCTCAACCTACCTGCTGGCTCAACCCAATTGTTCAGTGGTCGAAGTGGGCGGGAGCGGTGCTCCTCTACTTCTTTTAATTAAGTTTTACTGCTCATATACTTCTATTTTAAAAAGAAACCGCTCCGGAACATTTTCGGTTTAAAATAAAAGTGTAGGAAGAAGTTGAAACTTGCACTTTCAGTGCACTGCACAGGATGTTTCCTTAAAGAGCAGGCACATGTCTTTGGGGGGTTTTATTGTGCATGGGAGGGGTTGCAGCGATGAGGTCTGTGGGGAGCGGTGCTGGCCAGTAGGGAACATAGTTCCACTACTTCTTTTCGTACACTTCGACCACTGCATTTGTTCTGTGAGCACCGACTCCTAAACGGAGTCCCTCTGCCAATCCACACACGCCATTTCACATGAATGTTTTCCTTTTTATGTAGCAGTACTACCCTATGGAGATTAGCAGAGGGGGAGACGGACCCATGTCCGTGATTTTCTTTTTTTGTCTTTTTTAATGCATTTCTGCACTGTTAGTGTAACAGACAGGCTGCTGGCAGTGCTACCAAATTATTTTTCTCTCAATTTTGGGTACTCTCTTGTCTGCCTGACTTTTTTACTATTCCTAATGGATTGTGTCCTCACACAGATTCGGAAGTCCAGAAGGGAATTCATGGTGTTAAGATGGATTTCTAGAAACTGGCCTGGTGGACAGATTTCAGGAGGCCACCCTAGTTGTAGTGAATAGGGGAACTCGGAGAGGTTAATACCAAAAGAAGATCACCCACTTGCACATCTGGTTTAATTAAATTAAAGTTATGTTGTTGACAAGGATTTGACTGACTGAGAAGTTTTATAGTTATTCAAGGTGCGGGGGAGAAGAACAACAACCCTGGCATATGGGCTGTATAGTAAACTACAAAAAGATAAGTTCCCAGTTTGGGAACGCCTGTCCACTGCACACTGTCCAAGGCTAAGCAAGCCAAGTAATTTTAGTAGTAGTGTTGATGTAGTTCAGAATTCGTTGGAAAAGTTATAATCATAGTTACCATGTGTATCATCCAAAAGGAACGAGACATTTGTAAATATGAAATCCTAAATCAAAATTCAGTAACAAGTTTTTCATTCTTATTCATAAAATGTATAGATCAATGGGGAAGCTGCCCAACACTTTTCGAGATGTAGTCTCTTCTTCAAGGGCTGATTGATATATTCAAATGTTCAATCTAGTTCAAAAAGACAGTCAAACATAATTCATAATTAGAGATCTACTTGATTACAGGTTTTCTCTGCATTGTAATAATAGTCATCAGCAATTCGAGTGAGAGCAAAATAAAGTAAAATAAAACATTACATGTAACAATTCTGGTCATTTTGAAAATAATCTATATAAATAAAAATGCAAATGTTTGTTTGTTCAAAATCTTAAATCTCCGGAAGTTCTTCACCGATTGCTTTGAAATTTTGACACAACGTTGCATTCAAATAGGCACGTGTTTTTATATACCTACTGTACGTAGATGTCACACCTGTGACAGGTAAAAACATGCTTTTTTAAAAAAAAAACAGCGCCATCTGTTAGACGTAAAATCAACACACGCTATACTAAATAGTTTACTGAAAAACAGCCCCATCTGTTGAACGTAAAAGCAGCTTCAGATCTGCTTCGTTCTCAACAGAATGAATGCAACAGGTTGAGAGTGGCTGAAAGACGTCAACGAGAAACAGCAGATCAGCGTCAAACACGACTCTGTGCTCAGCAATCGCGCGATTACAATGGCCTTGCATTTCGGTACAACCCAGCTGATGATTATAGTTTGAGCCGGCATGTTCTCATCGGCACCATGACTGAAGTTTGTTCTTATTGCAAGGCTCTGAAATTTAATGGAGAAACAAAAGGAATGTTTTGCGCCGCTGGGAAAATTAAACTGCCTCAACTTGGAGAATCACCAGAGCCATTACAAACTTTGCTTTCCGGATATACCGCTTAATCAAAGCATTTCCTATCTAACATCAGCAAATACAACTCATGCTTCCAAATGATATTGTTAGGCTCAGAAATCGTAACAGCTCCATTCATGCCAACTTGCGTTTGCAATCACCATCAACAAAGCTCAAGGCCAATCGTTAGAATTGTGCGGTTTAGATCTAGACACAGATTGCTTCTCACATGGACAATTATATGTTCTACAGTCTGCATATCTGCACAGACAATGGAACAAAAAATATTCTATACCCACAAGCATTGTGAAATTAAACATATTAGAAACGTGCACTTTCTCTTTTCTTTCTTTTCCATTTAACCAGACTGAGCCACAGCAACGCAAGGCGTGGCCGGGGACAGCTAGTAAATAATAAAAGTGTATGTTGTAACCAATTTGAATATAAATGTGGTCATTTTCTAGTAAATCATTTCAGCTTGAAAGGGATCAAAAGATTAAAGCCAAAAAAACGAGTCCAATGATTAAGTACTATTGCTCTTTTAGATTCCCTTCTCTTAAACAATGCCATATTCTTTAATTAAACCTGAATTGTTTGTAGGGCAAGGGTGTATCATTCTTACCCTTTTAGTCACAGCTGATCTCACAGGGTAGATGTTGGCTTTCATTGGCATGTTGAGTCATGTGTGTCCAAGAGCCTATCATTAAGGAGTAGATTGAGGGAGATAGCAATAGGTTAGGCAATGATTATTGATATAATTAAATATCTTGGAAATGGAGGTAGAAAAACTCATACCAGTACAAAATATATGATGCTGTGTATGGCACTTGCATCTATTTTTTTATCAGGTTAGTGATAAAAAGTGATTCTGAAGCACTCGTGGTGGTGAAGAGCTTCAGTTTTATCTTGATAGTGATAGATAATGCTTCAGGCTTTTCCCAGTGGTCACTAGTGAAAAAAATGACCATTTAATATCAAGTGGGATTTTAAGAAGAAATTAGTTGGAAAGACCCATGTTAAGTTCCTTATACTCAAATGGAAGTATCTGGGGACCATGGGTCAACACGGCTTCTGTGGTTGTGGTCAATTGAAAAGGCAAAGCTAGCGGTCCGGTTTGGATCCTAAAAATAAGAATGTAAAGCTCTCCTTATAGTGAAGGAGCCAAGATCATTAAGGAAACCATCATTATGGTACTTATGAGTAGAGGAAGAATCACAAGGAGGAATCCGGTGTATCCAACTCCACCGCGGTTGTTTAGCTGAATCAAAATGGCCGGTTTTGAACGTAGGTGACGGATGTGACGTCATCACATCAATGACGCTGATGACATCGCTTATGTAAACAAAATGTTGTGTGCTTGCCGTGACGTTTGTTGTTCTTCTTGGGGGCGCTACTGAAGCCGGTTTAGGAAGCTAAAGCGCACGTTAGAAAAGTAGTAAAATCAATATACAATGTTTATAGAGGTATGGGATTTAATAATAAAGAATAAGGAATAAAATTGCGGATAGTGGACATTTTCTTTTGTACAGATTAATGAGGCCTCTCAATCTAGATATCTGAAAGAGAAAGGATCAAGGTGGACTTCTCATCTATTTGTGAATGCATTTTGCAATATATTTCGGTTTTCAATGATTTACAGGAAACTACTACCTAATCCGATGATGACATCACTTATATATACAAAACGTTGTGTGCTTACAGTGACGTTTGTTATTAGTTCTTCTTGGGGGCGCTAATGAAGCACGTTTGAGAAGCTAAAGCTCAACATAGAAAGGTAGCTAAAACAAAATACGCTGTTTACAGAGGTGTAGAGTTAAATTGCGGATAGAGTGGAAACATTATTTTTAGAGTAATGAGACCTCTACATCTTGAGATCTGAAGGAGATGGTGTCAAGGTGGACTGGTCATCTATTTGTGAATGCATATTCCAATACGTTTTTTTCGGAAACGACAACCTAATTCAAAATATTATGGGGACAAAAGTATCATTGGATCTTGAGTAATGTACACATTGGTGTAATAAGAGACAAATGCTAATTATCTGTCTCATTAATAGAGTTCACAATCTAGTATGACTTGTTTACAAGTTGTCCCATTGGATAAAGACATGTTTGTTGGGTACATTGAAGTAGCTTACCCCCAAATTATTAAAGTTATCAGTTCTTGACAAAGCCTTTTGTAAATGTCTATGTAGATTGAGCATGGAAAATGTACAACACAAGATGGTCAAAGTGGAGTCAACATAGCAATACATGGTACAGGAATAGTTCGATTGAAGTGATATACTTCTAATCATAATGTCTGTCTCCAATCCGGAGCTCACAATATGAGAGGCAGGATGTTTTATAATACACTATTGTAGTTATCCTCAGGTGTGATGTGTGGTACCTAGGGGGTAATTACCCAGATATAGGAAGTCATTATAAAAAGGGTCCCAAGTAAGATGGATTTCTAGAATCTGGCCTGGTGGACAGATTTCAGGAGGCCACCCTAGTTGTAGTGAACAGGGGAACTCTGAGAGGTTAGCCAAAACCCAATCAAGGTAAACATGAAGAGCAGTCAAGGCCATTGGTCGAAGTGAGCGGGAGTGGTCAGGAGTGGTGCTTCTATACTTTTTTAAAATTACCTTCTACAGCTCCTATACTTTTATTTTAAAAATAAACCGTTCTGCAATGGTTTTGTTTTAAAATAAAAGTGTAGGAAGAAGTTGAAACCTTCACTTTCAGTGCACTGAACGCTCCCTTAAACAGCAGGTTCAAGTGTTTGGGGGGGTTTATTGTGTGCGGGAGGGGTTGTGGCAATGGGGTTTGTGGGGAGCAGGGTCAGGCCAGCAGGAAACATAGTTCCACTACTTCTTTCTGTACACTTCGATCACTGGTCAAGGCTATTCTCATGAGTGTGAGTGGGGTCGGGTGGGGGGGAGGGTCCACGCTCAGTACAAACAGTAAAGCACACAATTCAGTTTAGTTCTGAAGCTTGTGGATCTGCTTAGAATCACATGCTATGCATAGGCCGGCATCTAGTGTTAAGCGCAGAGTAGTGCATGACTTGTTTTTGAAATTCAAAAAGGGGCGTCGACTGGGCGTGTTTGTAATACTCTCCCTTGTGTGACGTGTACTGTACCCATTTTCCTACACGCTGTGAGGTCCCTTGGATTGTTTTTTTCTGGCATTGTAGTCTGTCGCTATTTGTACCTTAGCTAACGCCATTTATTACAAAAAGTTATAAACCTATATTAGTTTGTGTCCGATCTTATTTATCGTTTCGACAACCTTCCTTCAGTGGCTTTCTATGAACGCCTCCAGATCCGAAGCATTGGACGGCAGCTCCTCGCTTTTCGATGAGCGTTGACTTTGGCCTACACCGAGCCCCGACCTGTTAGTTGAATGGTTTTACTAAGCCCTTAGTTGGACCGCAAAAAAACTGTCCTTACACTGTTGGCATGCGCTGCGATACGTGTAGAGTGCATTACATTGATTATTGATATACTTTGTGTCCAAAGGAAACCATCCAGTAGGTTTGGTTTAGCCAAAGTGAAGTGTACTTATTGTATTTAACAAATGAACCAACACCATGGCCTGTTTAGGCCTGAAGACTACTCTTACAATAGAAAGATTGTTAACAATGCGTAAAGAGTAGGGCCTCGATTGTAAAGGAAGTAAGCTTGATTTAATACAAAGGTTGGGGGACCATAAGAATGGCTCCACAGAACCTATGTCCACTTCTAACAATATTGCTGAGAGTGAGGATGTTGAGGGTTCAGACAGCTGTCTAAACTCCTCTGAGGAGGAATATCAGCTTTCTGATAAGGAGGATGATAGTTCACCCCCTCTCCTGCCTATACATTACCTCATACCATGACTGTCTCTGGAACTTTATAAAAGGCACCTCCTGTGGAAACGCAACCTGCAGATCTGGGAAAGTGATAGAACATGTAACCTGTCTGTCAAAGACCTGTTTCTGGACACTTCTTCTTTTTCAGAGTCTTCTGCATCTGAAGTTTCCAGGATCACAGGACTGGTGAGTCAGTATGATATGGAATGTGACATTGTTGTATGGCTGAAAACCTTTGACCGCACTTGTAAAAATAAAGTTTGATCTCTGTCAGAGTGATAGAATACCCTGGGTCTTTTTAGGCTTCCCAAAAGAGACTACCAAGTAATCTTGGATTTAATTGTAGCTAAAAGAAGTAACTGGGATAGGGTAAAAGAAGCTCTTATAAATAGATATAAGAAGATGGCTTCACAATATCTAAACCCCTTAAGGGACCATGAGCGAAAAGTAAATCTAAAAGTGCCATCTCCTCCTCCCTTAAGGATTCTGTCAACACTGAGTGTAGCAGAAAAGCTGTGGCCTTAGGCTCATCTGAGCCACCTTGTAGAAAGGTTGAGGCTCTTAAAATTAGAGAGTTCCACTTAGGAGACCCCTCCTTAGATATAAAAGACATTTACTGCCACTCTATAGGGCACTTGAGTGTAGCACCCATAACTTCAAATAGGGACAAATCCCACAGGCCCACACAGCTAGAGGGCACTCCTGTGAATTCACCTTTAGTTGCTGCTCCTGTGAAAGAGTCTCTTGAAAAACCACATAGTGGAAGTGGTTCAACTAGTTCCCAGAAACATAAAAACATCCGTCCTAGTACCAAGATGGTGTAATACCATTAACCAAGTCACTGGTGTGACCCTACCTTCAGTTCACACTGAGATGAAAAAAACTCTTGAAAACACACCTAGAGTGGAAGTGGTTCACCCTGTGGATAGGAATGTAAGTGTTCCTATCAAATCTATAACACTGTGTAAAAACGTTGTTGAAGTCACTGATGTGACTCTGCCTTCAGCTCTACCTGAGGTAGAAAGCCTGATGAAACCTCAGACAGTGGAGGTGGTCCTTGAATCTCAAAACCTGGACTCTCGACCAGCTGTTGTGGAGGCAATTCCTGGGGCTGACAAGAACCTTGGTGTTCATGTCACACACCGTGTGGTGTATGTCCTTTAGAATAAAGGCCCCTCCAGTTAACTCTGTAGTGGCTGAACCACTTGAAAACCCGCTTACAGCGGAAGTGGTTCCTAAAACTCTAAAACATTGATACACCTGAAAACCCACTTATAGCGGAGGTGATCCAGATGGATGTAAAAAGCTTAGGTGTTTTAACAAACCTAAGAGGGCAAGGAGTTTCCTTGACCCCATGGTAGGAATTATGTTTCTCCTTTAGTTCAGCGTGCCCAGAAGGAAACTTTGAGGCCTGAAAAACTGAAATACCAAAAGAGTAATAAGAAGGAAAACAGCTGTGAGTGGTAAATAGCTGGCTCCGCACAAACAAAATCCGATACCGCTGGATTTTTTCCATGTGCCCTGCGCTTCGAGTGGCGAGGACAACAGTTTTCGATCTCCAAGGAAGAAGAAATGGCTGCAGTGATGGAAGAGGGGGAAGAAGGGAGGCCCATGGAACCGAAAGAAAGCCAGGAGGATAAAGAAGCTACTCAGCCAATAGGGAGAAAGAAGCGCTGGAAATCGGCACAGCCTGAGCCAAAAGGGAGAAACAAACATAAAACTGCCGAACGAGGGGAGCCACCATGAGAAATAGCCTCAAACTGGAGCCAGAAATCTCTGGTAAGAGAGGGGCCAAGGTCCCCAGCGGCTCCATAAAGGAGGGTGCATGACACTGAGATGCTGACAAGTTTTCAGAATAAGAATGGGGGGAGGGACGGGAATGCCGAATCGGATAAGCCCTCATCGACCTGGGTGGTGGAAATACCCAGTGGATGATGAACATAGTTGGGAGGGGGGGGGCATAACTAACATAGGATGACGACTGATCTACACATGGTATCCCTTAATGTCCAAGGCCTCAACTCCCCGCTTAAAAGGCGATCCATCCTGAGGCGCTTGCTAGAGTTGCACACTACAGTAGCCTGGCTACAGGAAACACATTTACTGCAGAAAGATGAAGCGCACCTTGGACACAAACTCTCCCCTAAACAATTCTTCACCTCCAGTGATGCAAAAAAAGGGGGTGTAGTGATTCTAATTGCCAAAGTCAGAATTTACCAAACATTTTGTACACAAAGACCCAGAGGGTAGATACCTGGTGGTTGGAGGATTATTAAGGAGTCAAGTGTTGATGTTGGTGGGTATCTACGGCCCTAATGAACAACAGGACCACTTCCTGACTAAGGTGTGGCAGAACATTTCTGGATGGTGTGTGGGAAAGGTAGTAGTAGCGGGGGGGCTTTAACTGTGTAATGGACCCACATATGGATAAGACTCGCCCACCAACACAAGCAGATGGCAGACATAGGCAGGCATTGGAGCAATTCCTTAAGGAACTACATCTTATTGAGACTTGGCTTTTCTTTCAACCTCAAACAAGAGCTTTTAACGTTTTCAAAAACACCACTATTAGAAGAAAATATCCTCTCTTGGTTTTGTGTGTGTGTTGATTTTATGAAAGGCAAATGCCATTCGTCCTATGCAATTTGGGTGGTTATGCTAGGCCAATTTAATGAAATGTGCATATTTCACCTTGATATGCTAATTTCTGTCGACGTCACATGCCATTACATTTGTTGAGTCCCCCCATTTTAATTTTTAGGACTTGACCCCTAGAAAAGACACTAAAGCATGTAAAATCAATTCACTTCAAATGGAAGGCTTGTTTTAGCCTGACAAGCAAAAGGACAACAGGAGTGTCTGAATTCTGCATAAGCACTTCCGCATTATAGAACAGCACAACCGTTGTACAAGACTGCTGGATATCACGCAGTACTTCACACAATTAATATCTCTCGCTTTGCCACATTCAGTTAACAGTACCTTGAATTTCACTCCACTGCCCAAAGTTCCTTTGCTGCGATGTCCCAAACGTGCCTTCACAATGCCACTCATCACGGTCTCCCGACGCCGTGAATAATTCCTCACAAATGCCGTCAAAAATAAAACCTGGCTTCAACTTCCACGTTCCATCCCTCATTTTAAAGGCACATCGTCATCACGCTGACTGAGCGTTTGTCGGTGCACTTTTCAATTACTTTCCAGTTGCGATGCTGATCTTCATAACGCTATGCTCTGAGGCAGAGTCGTTGCTAGTGGGGGCTAAGGGAGATATAGCCCCAGGTCTTTTGGATGTAGCCCCGGATAGAAGCTTAGGGGCTACAACCAAAAGGATAGCTAGCCCCAAGTCCCGACAATGCCAACATTAGAATAGCCCCAGATCTTTTCCAGACCTAGAAACATCCCTGCTCTCAGGTGTTCTGCTCGGTCACCATATGCTCCAGCGCGCAGGTGACGTCACTAGTAGATTATGCGCTTTGGATATCGACAGAGCTGCATGCTAATAACGGCTCCAACCGTATTTTGCAGGCACCCAGGCATTACTCGGTGGGAACAGCGCCAAACAAAGGGACACCCCACTGGATGCAGCGGCAGGCTCCTTTCCACGCCTCCCAAATGGCGCTTTCTCCCCCCACTTCTCCCCAGGTCTATGGTGAGGCACTGTCCATAACTTTTGTGTGTCTCAGCTCACATGGAAGGCTGTGCTCAAACCAGCTCTGTCAGGAACTTCTCCATTGGCGCATTGCCTCTAATTGAGCCAGCATTTTCATTTCAGGCACGGTAGCTTTTCAAAAAACTGTCCAGGTAACCTGGCCTCACTCCTCCAGTGCTAGTGCTGCTCTTCTAGCACACTTTTTCCAGTTCAGCTAAAAGCAAAGCCTCTCTTCTCCAGCATGGGGTCTGGCATGGATTCAAATGCTCATGAATTCACATGCTCATGAATATTCCCTGTCAGTCTGGGAATCCTCGGTAAAAAGAAAAACTGTTTCCCTTTCACTTACAACTGCCCCCATCCAATGACCGCCCTCTCCCTAAGTCCCTCTTCTGGCAGCCATCTTCAGATTTTTACCGCACTCTTCAGTGTTGGGAGTCCTTGAGTTGGCTCTGCAAGCTATATTGTGTTTTTTGCAGAAAGTGATTTTTTTTTTGTTCCGAAAGAGCCTGTGTGCTCTTCTCTCCATCGGCCAACAGCAGGGATCCGTTGCTGGTATAGTTCAGCGGGCCTCAAGGACGAAGATCGTCGAAGTTTCCAGAAGGCCATCGGGTCTACTTTGCGCCCTCCGACCATAACAGACAAGAAATGCCCCAGATTCTCCAAGAAGATGACAAAGGACAGGCACAGTAGACTGGTAGCATTGCTGAAAGCCAAGGCCTCTGCCCTGTGCTCCGAGCAGGGGCATGCCTCACCCAAGGCCAGTCGGTCCAAGCAGCGGTCTTTTAAGTCCTGTGAGGGCGCCTCATTAGTGGCGGCCCAAGATAAGGCCAAGCACTTCAAGTCCAGGTCCACCAGGGTCGCCTCGGATATCATCTTCAGCCTCCATTGCCAGCCGGCAATCGAAGAGAAAGTCGTCCAACCCGGCTCGACTGCAGGAGAAGCCTGAGCAGCCATGGGCGGGGTTGAGGCCGAGCTGCCCAGGAAAGCCCAGGCGGCACAGGATACATCTTCGATTGAGCTGGTGGTGGCTGCTCTCTCGAAACCTAAAGGGGCTCACCCTGAGAAGGTAGCCTCCACAGCACTGAAGGTATCCCTCCCTCCGAGTCACAAGGCCACCGTGGTGACTTTGACAAGGTCTGCCGGCACACTGGAGATGGGGACACTGCCTCAGAACCCGGTTCCAGCCCCTCATGGTGGAAAAAGGGTGTGGGGGGAAAGAGGCCCCAGATCAGTCCCAAGCCATGGAAATTTCATCCACGGACGACGAGGACTTTGAGTCCCTACACACGGTCCATGAGGTCGTGGAAGAGGATGGTGCAACAACGGCACAGGGCCTAGTGTTCCAATCACGCCAGTTCTGCCGAGGGATGTGTCTCTGGACATCCCATCAACCCTCCATACCTTGGTGTCGAAGATGCAGAAGAGGATGGCACAAGGACCTGTTCCAACGGTCCCCCCAGTTCCCCAAGCAACTGCCGACAAAGAAAAGGAAGTGCCATCCAATGCCCCATTTTGGCCTTCACATCCGCAGGAACAGATATGGACACGGCGGCAGACAACATAGTCGGAGCGGGCAGCACCTCCCCGCAGCCTAGGACGTCCCCATCGGATGAGGCAGAGTCGTTCCATCCCATGATCGCCAGAGCCTCTGAGCTGTTCCAGCCTAAGCCCGAAGAAACCATAAAGGAGGGTTTCCTGTACCAGAGGCGCGAAGCCAAGAGGAAAACAATCATGGCAGTGCCCCTTTTGGACAACGTTTGGGAGGAGGGCCTAACCCTCTTGAACACTTGCACGGCTCCAGCCAAGTGGGATAGCGGGAGAAGTAGTACCGGAATCCGCACACAAGTGCCTGAGGTAGCAACCAACGCCGGATTCAGTGGTTTTGGCAGCCGCGAGGAAGCAGTCCTCTAACCCGTCCTCTTCTTCAGCCCCCGGGAGAGCTAGGGGAAGAAGATGGACGCCATGGGTAGGAAAGTGATTTGCACTGCAGTGTTCACCATCAAGGTGGTCAACGCACTGGCGATCATAGCCAGGTACGACAGGGAGCTTTGGTACAAGCTGGGTCCGATTCTGGAGTTCCTCCCTGATGACGAGGATGGTGGCGATCGCCCTCTTCCAGGAGAGCGAGGTAGCGTCGGATCACGCCACCACAGTGGCGCTAGACATTGCCGACGCAGGGTTCCGGCAGATTGGGAATAGTGTCTGCCTTTGTCACCAAGGCTGGATGAAGGCCACACATTTCCACCAGGAGGTCCAAATGAAGGTACTGGACATGCCTTTCGACAGAGATAACCTTTTCAGTAAGGTTGTCAACGAGTCCCTGCAGGCCGTCAAGACGGATACAGCCCGTGCCCAGGCACCCTCCAAAAGCACTGCTCCTCCTTTCGCTCCTCCAGATGAAAGTCGGGCAGGTCTTCAAAAGGTTTCTCCTCTTCGTACAGTCATCCTTCCAGATCCACGACCCAGGAACCCCACAGAGGCCATTCCCAGGCCTATGACGGAGGACAGCAAGCCTGAACCGGCCAAGACATCGGACACTCACCCGTGCATCCTGGCGGGAGGCCAGCAGACGAGATTCGTCAGCGAGTGTCAAAAGATCACCACTGACAGATGGGTGCTGGACACTCTCGCCCAAGGACATGCCCTGGAATGTCAGCACGGGTGTATCCAGCTCCCTCTGGTGGCCCATCAAGAGCAGCACATCCCTCAGCTGGAAGTACAGCCCATGCTACGAAAAGGGGTGATGGAGCTGGTTCCCCAGCGACTCTGGGGCTCCAGAGTCTATTCCAGATACTTCATGGTAAGAAAGAAGACGGGGGGCTCGAGGCCCATTCTAGACCTGTGACATCTGAACAAGTACCTCAAGTCTCAGAAATTCAGGATGGTCACATTGCAGCACATGCTTGGCCAACTGGAAAGAGGGGATTTCTTGACGTTGCTGGATCTGGAGGACGCCTACTGTCACGTCCCCGTTCACAGGAAACACTGAACGTTTCTACACTTCATAGTGCAGGGACAGCTCTACCAGTTCAAGGCCCTTCCTTTCGGCTTGAAGTCGACCCCCAGAGTGTTCACGAAGTGCCTGCCACTGGTGGCGGCCCATCTGCTTCTACGAGGGATTTGCGTATACCCGTACCTCGACGACTGGCTCATCCGGGCCGGCCCGCTCGCGATAGTTGGCAGCCGGACACACACAGGCAGCCGGCAAGCTGCTGATGGATCTGGGATTCGCCATCACTTATCCAAAGTCCTGCTTGACTCAATCGTAGAATGCACTGTTCCTGGGGACCAGACTCAATACAGTGTCCTGCCTAGCATCACCCTCAGAGGAGAGGGTAGCGGCCATTCAGAAGAAGGTGCAGTGGCTGTTGTCGATGAAGACGGCCACGGTGCAGACCATCAAGTCGTTGCTCGGCATGATGTCATCCTGCATCTACCTAAGCCGGCTCTGCAACCTCTTCAAGAGTTCCTGGACGCTCGCTCGGTACAAGTGTCCAGAAACTTTGCAGGCAAGATCACGCTGGACGACGAGTTCCATCAGACGATAAGGTGGGGGGTGTCCTCTCCAACATCGCCGGGGGCACGCGGTTTCAGAACTCTCTGTTCCAGGAAACGGTCACGATGGACGCTTACCTGGAAGGCTGGGGAGCCCACATTGGACGTCTGCACGCCAGAGACCTGTGGCTACCGGAGAAGGATCTCCATATCAACATCATGGAGCTATGGGCAGTGTTCTGGGCCCTCAAGTCATTCCTTACGTCTCTGAAGGGCAAGGTGGTGAGGATTTTCACAAACCTGACCACCAGGAGGTTCTACATCAGGAAACAAGGTGGCACTAGATCTGCAGCGCTCTCCAGGGCAAGAAATATTCCTTGTCACGCTTCGCCTGGCGGTAGTCGAGAACAGCATTGTGGATCCCCTCAGCAGGGAATTTCGCTCCTGCCACGAGTGGGAACTTCGGCGGGACAGGGTGGACCACATCTTCGCCAAGTGGGGAAGGCCCAAGATCGATCTGATTTTGATGGCGGCAAACTCCAAATGCCAGAGGTTTTGCTTGCGGATTCCACCAACCGAGGAGCCTGGGGGACGCGTTCTCCTTCCCATGCGAAGAGATATTTCTGTATGTGTTTCGTCCGTTGCCTCTCCTGCTACGAGTCATCAATACACTCAGACGGTGTCGGTGCAGGATGATACTCATCGCCCCGGTGTGGCCGAGGCTGCTTTAGTATCTGCACCTTCTCAGCCTGTCGGCGTCACCTCCGATCAAGCTACCAGCGGTCCTGGATCTTCTCGCCAGAGAAGGGGGTGCGGTCCTGCATCACGACCCAGGATAGCTCAGCCTGGGGGCTTCACTCCTGCAGCCCTAGAGTTTGGAGGATATGAGTTGACTGCAGGGAGGTCCTCGCCAAGGCCAGGGTGTCGTCGACTTTGAAGAGCTACGGTCACAACTGGAATCGTTTCGCTACGTGGTGCCTGTCGCAGAAGATTACCCCTCTGAGGGTCACGACCCCACAGATTCTTCCATATTTGCTATCCTTAGCCATGGCTGAACTGGCGCACACTTCAGTCAAGGTACATCTGGCGGCTATCTACATCTACACCAGGTCTCCAGGAAGGTCTTTACCTAGGTCTCATCGACTCGTCAAGGAATTCCTCAAAGGACTTTTCTGTTCCTTCCCTCCAGTATAGGCTCCTGCCACAGCGTGGAAAATCAACGTAGCTCCGACTAGGCTCATGAGGGCCCCCATTGAGCTGATGCATCTGGCCCCTCTCGTGGAAAACAGCTTTCCTTGTTGCCATCACCTCTGCCACAAGGGTGGGTGAGATACAGGTCCTATGCTGCAAACAGCCATACCTGACTTTTCACGAATCGAGGGTGGTGTTGCGGACGCATCCCGCTTTCATGCCGAAGGTTCAGTTGGAATTCCACCTCAACTAACCTTTGATATTACCTGTCTTTTTTCCGAAACCTTTGTCACCGGCTGAGAGGTCCTTGCACTCGCTGGCACGCACAAAGAGTTTTCGAAAGACTTCACATCTGTGTGTGAACTTTGGTCCTGTGAACCATGGGAAGGCCTTGTCCAAAGCTTCCATCTCAAAGTGGATCTATGGCTGCATCATGCACTGTCATTGAATTGCGAACCGTCCACTGCCCGGGCTGTCCGAGAACACGCTACAACGGAGCGATCACTGCGACAACAGCATTCCTAGCTGGTGTGCCCCTGCTGGACATCTGCAAGGCTGCTACGTGGATGTCCACGCACACCTTCACGAAATTCTACTGCGTCGACAGGGATTCCAGGGAGGAGTCTCGAGTCGGCCAAGCAGTTCTACGCAACCTGTTTGCTTTAAGTGAGTCTGTTCCAGAGGTAAAAGTGAATTGCTTCTGTTGAGCCTTGCCACCTCCTGTGATTGTGTAATGTTGTACTGCTGTGTATTTGTTATTCATGAGCATGTGAATCCATGCCAGACCCCATGCTGGAGAAGGAACAGAATACTTACCTGGAACTATTGTTCTGCAGCATGGTTCTGGCATGGATTCACATGCAAACCTTCCCTCTGTCCCCTCTGCGGCTCTTCTTAGTCATGCTGTCACTTTACATGCTTACCAAATTTGAAGATGCCTGCCAGAGGAAGGGCTTAGGGAGAGGGCTGTCATTCGATGGGGGCAGTATGACCCAGAGGACAGTGATTGGTTTACAGGAGAAATACACTTTGTAAGTGAAAGTGAACTGTTTTTCTTTTTACCAAGGATTCCCAGCCTGACTGGGAATATTCATGAGCATGTGAAACACTTGTGTATAGGCGCGTCATTAATGCCATATCATATATCAATCCATGCCCGACACATTCTGGAGAACAATAGTAACAGATAGGTACCTTGTTCCTTCCTGGCACTCTGTGTATGGCTAGTGTAGCACCTTGTCTACTGCCTACAGTGTCTGCTTTGTGCCCTGGGTGGTGGGACACTTCTATGGAGGCAGTGGGTCTCCCTCCTCCTTTAGTCTCATTCAGCTCCTTCCTCCTGCACCCCCCACAGCAGTCGAATATCTCCTATCTCAATCTCACAGGTACCTGCTTCTTGTTTCACTTCTTCCTCTGCCTGGACCCGTCTCGAGACCAGCTCGTCGCCAATTGTTATGATTGGATGTTCACTGAAGGCAGCAGGTAGCTTAGGCAAGCTTTTTTTAATTCATAGTCAAGTCAGGTGTCATCAGGTACATCAATTATAGGAGATATGAAGGAAGCTCAGGAAAGGAGCCCACTGGCCCCCACCACCCAGGCTACATCATGGTACTGATCCAAACATTCTACTGATGGCCTCGCACTGACAGATACCATGAGGAACAGGGAAACAGGAAGCAAGAGTGAAAGGCAGAACCTAATACCAGATGCTAGCACAGATGAATGAATATCGCCGGTCAGATTCTCTTCACTTGCTCTGTTAGGCAGAATCCTGTGCAGTTCCCTTGGGGAACACTGCAAAATGATTAAGACTACAGGAGTAAGTAGTAAACCCAATTGGTAGCCGTCCGCACCACCCAGATTTACCTGGTAGCTGTGGCTGAGCAGTCAGACCTCTCTCAAGAAGAGTAGGGCAGTATATAGAGTATACACAATAGGGCTAAAGCACAGTAGAGCAAACAAACGCTGACCAGAGCTTTGTATAAAAAGTATATAATTATTTATTTAAAACGCACTTTAGGCAATATACTAGCACTCTAAATCAAAAGCAAGTTAAAACACAGTCAGGTAAAGTATACACACCCCCCTTGATAACTATCAGACAAGTCAGAGTTAAAACACCACGATTTGTTAAACAGATGTGAGCGCATAACCTGATGACACTCCAATAGTTCAGTTAAAGGGAGAGAAAAAGGCAGAGCATAGAAATAAAACCGGTCCCAACACTTTTAGGAGTTCTCAGCAAGGGAATAAAGGCAGTAAATACTGTAGAGCCAAAGTTCATAGGCAAGGCCCACTTTAAAGGGAGCAAAGCGAAATGTGCCCAGGATCACACGGTTTAAAATGCATGAAAAGTCTTTGCAGAATGTTCAAAAGAGGTTGGGGTGATTCAAGAAGGTAAAGTTAGAAGGTCTGGGGCCAACCTAGTTGTCAAGCCAAGGATTTAAGGGTCACCTTGGGCAAACCGAAGAAAGAGAGGCCAGGCAGGACACAGTACCTTAAACAGAGAGGAGGTTCCAGCGGTGGCAGTTCTTCCTGACAATGGTTGCAGTTCGTTGTTTCGACCAGGGGAAGAGAGGATCTCGTCGAGGAGGAAACGTGGAGTCGTTGCACTGCACAGGGATGAAACCAGCTGCGGGGTTCGTCAATAAAAGGTGCGTTCCTTTTATTCGCGGTGAAAGTGGTGAAGCTTGGCTATCCGGCCGCCGGGGTGCTTGGCACGGGCGATTCGACCAAGAGACGTCTTTGGAAGGCGAAAAGGGCGAACTGGTTGGTCCCACCAGCTCAGAGGAAGAAGACTCGTCCAGCAGAAGATCTTCTCCTGTCATCGGGAAAGTGGTGAGGTAGTTGCAGCAGGGTTCACCGGTGGTGGTGGTGGTGTTACAGATGGCTCAGCTTCTTCCCTCTTCGGATTCTTAGGTCCTGTGGCGACTTCTGAAGTTCCAGTCCCAAAGGCCCTGCTTTTATGCAGAAAACCCCCATTCAACAGCCTAGCTGTCACTCAAACATGCTAAGTGGTGAGCCGGGCGGTTCACCACTGGCCCAATCAGAACAGAGTGCGACTTGAGTTGCTAGGGCAACGCAGTCCAGGGTGCCAATTCCCCTCCCCACACATCCTGTGGAACCCAGACAGATTGGCACCATTTGGATGGCTTCTGTGGAGAAGCCCGCCAGAAAGTGGAGCAAAGGACTCGACCTTGGTTAGAGTTACAGAGACGGACACAAACGCCATTTTAGAAATTAGTTCTGGCAAAAAGACCCACCCGTTGATTTAATATTAAATAAATAAACCAGCGGTATCTTTAACATTGCACCAAAAAGTGGTGCGTTTAAAATCAATGGCAAAATCCCATAGAGAATTTTCCGGTGGAATATTTTGCGTGGTAACCACTGCCACCAGCCAGAAACTCAACAAGTGGGGACTGGATAGTGCCCCCTTGAAAACAGACCCAGGGGCAATATAATTAACCCCTTCCAGTACTTCCACAATATGATGGTTTGTACTGGGTCTGTTCACAATTTAGGACTAGTAAAGTCAATGGTGACTTTACATGCCCTGGGAGACAGTAGTCAATCCCAGGGTATGGAGTCTATGTTTGGGGGTCACTATGACATCCCTGTCTTACTGCACTGAGGGTGCTGTGTAACACACACATAAAAAATAGATGATACCCTATGGAGTAAAAAGAAAACCCCATAGCCCATAAGGACACAGAGTCAAAGACATACCTCAAATCATGCCTAAGAGTGGGAGGAAAAGAGTCTCACTCTTAGCAGGAGAAAAAAACAAACCCCAAAAATCCAGCAAAGCTGCTGCGGGACTCACTAGGTTTGGGAAATTAGCCTTATAAGAGAATTTTCCCTAACCCGCTCGGGGCTGCACTCTGGCGAGGGGACCTCAGGGATTCGAATCGTGTCTCTGGAGAGCCAGTCGGAGGCCACCAAGGTTTTGGGTGGATTTGGGCTTCTGAAGACCATACACTACGCAATGGCTTGAGATCCCAGGGTATTGGGGTATTGCAGCCCAGCAAAGTCTGAGCACGTTGTGGGATGGCTCAAAATGCAGGTCTTGGATCTAGTCTCTGGGTAGGAGTCGTTGTTTTCGGGATCCCCAGGTCAATTGGAAGGAAGGGGTAAACGGCACGCTTTCCAGTTGCTGGAAATCGCTACAACTGTCTTTTCTTCTTCCTCTTCGGTTTCAGCTCCAGTGGTTGACTTGTCAGCAACTTCCAGGTTTGGTGTATTTATCAGGAACTACAGCACAACTTCTGCAATCTCTCCCTGCATTTTACAGAAAAGGGCAGTCTAGCTGGCCAATCAGGACAGGCAGCCTCCCCACGGAGACTTGGTTCCTTTCAGGCAAGGTGAAAAACAAAGGGCTGCAGAGTTTTGGACTCCTTCGCTCACTTCCTGCCTTCTCAGACACTCCAGAGCTTGGGCGTGGAATACGAAGGATTCCCGTCAACAGCAACTTCCACTGATTCGTTCACACCTAGAAAGGCAGAGGAAGACCTCAAACTACAAGCAAACTAGAAATGGCGACAAAGGAGGCCACCATTTTGCATTACTGGGGCTGATTTAACAGCCTGCGAGTAATAAGACTAAAACCACTGCCACCAGCCATTCAAGTATAAACTTTCAATTGTAACAAATATTGTACCAGATGAGTAAGAAAGGGATACATTGTATCCCCCAGCACTCCACATAAGGTGGGGTGTGCTGGCTCACTTCTACAAAATGTAAAGGGATTGCAAATCCCACTTTACTACTTGGGAACAGTAGTTCACCCAAATACATGAAAGCAAAATTAACAGGGGAGCCCAGAGGGCCAACCCAGCCTAAAACCAAAAGTTGAGGGAAACTATAACTACAACCATACACTATGGAGAGACATAAAAAGGTCACCCATAAAGAGTAAAGGACTAGGTGAAAGGGGAAAAAGGTTCCCACTCACATAGGGACAAAGTAAAATAATAACCAAGTCGAAGCGTAAAGTTCTGGGGTTGACGCAGGTCAGGAAGATTTATCATAATTATGAAAATCCTATCGAACAGACACCCTTGCCAAAAACGTATTTGCGTCTGGCAGCATGGTTAGTGCTTCATGTACACTTGCCAAGTACATGCATATGTTATGATCTGTCATATCGGAGGTGGCAGAGCATACCCGAGAAGGGAAAATTAGAGATGACTTTCTGAATATCATAGAAGATGACAAGAAGGCAATCTGTCCTTGACATGGTTGATTGAACTCGCAGGCATAGCCTTTCTGGCACAGTTACTAGAAGATTTGATTTAAGAAAATCAGGCTTTTCACAGGATGTGCAAACAAAACTGCTTGGCACGCCCTTTGTTGGGTCCCACTTGTTTAGTACAAAAGCTCACGATAGCCTGGAGAAGTTGCAGGCTTCCCAAGGCTGCAGTGAAATCTTTAGGAGCGGCAATGAGACCACCCACTTCTGCCCATTGGAAAGGCAAACCGGTTTCCTCTTTTAGCTATTGTCAAAAGGGAAAATGGATTACTGTCATCGGGGCCAAAGAAGGTTTTCCATGTCCCCAAGAGGTAGAGGAGGGAAGTCAACCCCAGTCCTGCCTTGTTGCCTTGCACTGCAGCTCAAGTCGCAAAATCACTGAGTCCTTCTGCCATTCCACTCCTGTAAGGGGGGGGGGCGCGTCTGTTACACCATTTTACAGAATGATGCAATATTACCATAGACGCATGGACACGGAAAGTAGTCTCTCAGGGATACTTCATTCCTGTTATAAGGCGACCGCCAGACTGCCCCTCTCTTTTCAGACCATCCTCTGTTCCATTAAGAGGATGCCTCTTTTGGAGAAGGGATCCATAGAGCTGGTATCGGTACAGGAAATAAACAAGAGGTATTGCTCCCTTTATTTTCTGGTCCTAAAAAAGGCCAGAGGTCTGCGACCCATCTTGGACCTGAGACGCTTGAACAAGTTCCTCAGGAAGGACAAGTTCAAGATGGTAACACTTGCAGATCCTCCAGGCACTAGACATTCAGGTTTGGTTGTCTCACTCAACCTCCAGGATGCTTACTTTCATGTGCCAATCCATCCAAAGCACCAGAGGTTTGTCGTAGGTGATGCCCATTACCATTTCTGGGTTTTGCCTTTTGAGCTCTCCTCTGCCCGAGTACTTTCACCAAACTGTTGCCAGTGGTAGCAACCAGCCTCAGGAAAAGGGCATTCAGTTTGTCTCTACCTGGACGATTGAGTTGGTGGCTGCTCTCTGATAAACCAATTTCTGGACCATTTAGAACGCACATGCTACCTCCTCCATGGACTGTCCTTCTCCCTCATCTTCACATCTGACAGATGTTCACCCGATTTTAAAATATACAATATCTGATAGCCTTGGATTTCGTACAGTTGCTCAGTCTCGGGACATTTTGTATTTTCCTGGTGCCGTAGGCTCTGTTTAGAATGAGATTGCTCCAGTGGACCTTCAGATCTCAATGGTCACAGTTGTCAGGCAGCATGATGGATTTGATCGCATGGTCTCCTGTGGTGGACTCCAGGTAGACCATGATGGTGGGAGAATCGTTTTGGCAACCGTGGCCGGAAGCGACCGTGGTAACGGACGTGTCCCTGAAAGGCTCAGGCGCTCACCTGAACAAGCTGACAGTGAGTGGGCCATGGTCCCTGGTAGAGACTAAGTTTCACATAAACCTGTGGGAGCTGAGGGCAATCAGACAGGCGCTGCCTTGCCCTCCATACAGGGGGAAAACTGTCCTGTTCTTAAAGGACAACACAGTGGCCATGCATTACATCAACAAAGAAGGCAGTATTGGACTCCATCCCCCTTCCCCTCATGCAGAGGCGCAATGCAGCCCTGGTTTTGGGCATTACAAAACTTCACCACCCAGTCAGCGATTCACCTAGCCAGGAGGGAGAACACAATGGTGGTTGCCCATAGCAGGCAGGGTTCGGTCTCCCATGAGAGCTATCACTGAAAGCCCTTCTGGAGATCTTCTCCCTTTGGGGAATCGCCCTCGGTGGACTTATTTGCGTTCAGTTTGAACAGGCAGTGTGAACTTTGCTGCTCCAGGGAATTTCCACGGCATTTGGGGACACATCCTTGGTGGATTGGAATTTCCAACTTCTGTATGCGTTTCCACTAATTATTGTCATTGCCTAAGTGATCGGGTTTGGAGCAATCATGATTGCCCTGGATTGGACCAGGAGGGCGTGGTACCCAGACCATCTGGACCTGGTCATCTGTCCTCCATTGTCTTCCCCAGAGATCAGACCTTCTATAACAAGAGAGAGGCCTGGTCATTCACCCAAGCATGGATCTGGCTTCTGAAAGGCTACGTTACAGGGATTGGGACCTTCCGTAAGACGTAATAGAGGTGTTGCTTTCAGCTAGAAGGCCAGCAACAAAGGCCCTGTACTACTGCCGTTGTAAATAGCTATGCAGCTGGTTCAGAACCAATGATGATCCTTTTTTGTGTGATTTCTCAAGTGTTTTCATTCCTTTTACACCTGGCGAGACAAGGTCTCCAGGTTGCCGCTGTTAAGGGATGTCTGGCGGCACTGACCATATTTGAGGCATGCCCGAGCAGGGGTCATACTACCCTATCACCTTAGTGATACCATTTTTTAAAGGACTGACCAACACCTCCACCCCCCCCCCTCCCCGACCCCCTCTGGCCCTCTTTGTTGTGCTGGCATGGGATTTGAATTTGTTTTTGACATTCCTTATGACTTCACCTTTTGAGCCGGTGCATTTGTGCCCATTGAGGCTTCTCACATGGCAGACTGCCTTCTTGGTAGCAATATCTCGGTAAGGGTCCTGTCATGCAAACAATCCCTTGCAGTGGTCGAAGGGGGCGGTTCAGAGCGGTGCTCCTCTCCCTTTTTTTTATTAGCGTTTATTTACTGATATACTTTTATTTTTAAAAGAAACTGTTCCGCAATTATTGTTTTAAAATAAGTGTAGGAAGAAGTTGAAACTTGGACTTCAGTGACTGCACTGAACATTCTCTTAAACAGCAGACTTATTTATTTAGGAGTTTGTACTGCACGTAGGAGGGCATGTGACAACGGGGTTTGTGTGGAGCGGGTCAGAGGACAGGCCAGCAGGGAACCTAATTCCACTACTTTTTTTTATACACTTCGACCACTGATCCCTTAATCTTATATATTGATAAGGTGGCAGTGCCTATACCCTTCATTATTGCCTAAGGCGGTGGCAGAGTTTCACTTATCACAGATCACTTGGTTGCTGGCTTTTTACCCCCCCCCCCCCCCCACCTCCTGCTTCTAAAGAGGAGGAAAGCTTGCATACACACAACCAAAGAAGGGCCTGGAGTTTTTATATCGCTAGGACAAATCATTTCAGATTGGAAGACCAGCTTGTCTTCGGCTAAACCCGCCAAACATGGGCAAGGGAGTGACGGAACAAACATTTCCAGGAGTGGATTGTACTGTTTCTGAGTGCTACTCTTGAGCAGGGAAGGATAGGCCTGAGGGCTTCAGAGCACGCTCAACCAGGGGTGCAGCCAGTACTTTAACTCTCTAAAGGGTAGTACCTATTTGCCAGGCTGCAACATGGGCTTCCATCGATGCATTTGCGACACTCTATTGCCTGGCTGGTGTGTAGAGCCTTTTCAGTGGCGGCTCCTTCTCTCTGAAATACTCTTCCACCAACCCTGAGCTTGGAGGACTACACCAAATTTCAGAAAGCACTGAAGAACTTTCTTCATCCTAACGATCTGTTTGCACCAACTCTTTGTTAATCCTCAACTTAATGCTCTTCCAAAACCTAGTGCCAAGATGCCCTCCAGTGATAGTGCGCTATACAAGGAATCAGTAACATAACTGATGGATGGTTCCTCCCAGGGATTTCTCCTTGCCCTTCCAGCCTGTTCCACAATTAAGGAGTGTTAGGAAAGATTTCTCTTTCAACTTTTCCCCTCCAAAATTCTATGCAACCCCACTGTTTTTTACTTTTTGTTTTTTAACCTGTTCTGACTTTTTACAGGGAAGTGAAGCTGTCATGTGTGGCTAGTGCCCTAAAATATCCATGCCACAAGATTTTTACTTGTTCTTTGACCTTATTGTTTTTAAACTACTTCCTGCCTTGCCAGGTCAGAAAGTGGGTGTGTGTTGGCCACTAAGGCGGTGGGACTGCCTGGTACCATTCCACATCTGTGTGATATGAGTAAAACCCACGTTGGTCCCTGATTGGACCACTACTGGCGGTTTGAATGGTTGAGATTCTTACCATTGGTGGGCTTGGACTTGCTTCCAGGCAGAATCTTGGATAAGAAGAGGACTCCTACTGCCATTTCTTCAGATCAGTGTTTGGAGCCAAGTATCCTGTGTAGAAGAGCACTCAACTGAAGATCTGCGGCCTACTTCCGAAGAGGCCCTGAATCCCTTCCTACGTTTGGCCCGGTGAATCCCTGTTGGACTACCTGATCTGCGAAGTCCCTGAGCGGTACTTCAACCCTTGAACTGGTGGGGCCTACAAGTCTTGGTGCGTTCTCAAGGATCCAGCCATCCTGAGCCTTTAGAAGTGTCCCTGGACCACCCATTCGGCTGACCAGTTCTCCAGTGGGCCACCTGCTGGAACTTTGGTAGTCATCCGCTTGTGGTGTAAGTAGCCTTCCTGACGAATTTCAGCCTCCCAGCTTAAAGGATCCTGCTCTGGAAGATCTTTTTCAACCGCGACTGGAAGGAGGCCTATCGTCAGCCTGTGTGCTGTGGCAGTCTCTTGAACTTGCCTTCCCGTCTGTTGAAGTGTCCTGAAGAGGTCTGCATCTGTGCCTTCTGCATTTCTTCCTCGTCAAAGGTTTCACTCCTGGACCCGACCGTAAGAATCCTTGGACCCGCAGCTCCTAGCCACCTTTCACTGGAACCAGCGGCAGGAAAACCTACCTCCAGCGTTTTTTTCTCCCTGTTAGGCAAAGTTTGTATGCAGTACCCTTTGGGACCACTACACACACATAGGACTACAGGTGAAAGCAAAACCAACCTTTGGTAGAAGTCTGTGCCACACAGTTTTTGGTAGCGAGCTGAGCAGCCAGTCTTATCTCAAGAGGGAATGTGAGCTTGTAAGGATGTTACACAGAGGTCTACAATCACAAGTATTCGGATAGACACTTAAACTCAAGGTTTCGTGGTAAAATACTTCTTAATTTATTTACACAGTCAGTTAGAAAACATTCACTAAAAGGAGGCAATCAATATCACACAAAAATATACTACAATACTTCACACTAACCGGTTCAAAATGGCATTCAGAGCAGTTGAAGTAGGAGCAAAAAGGCGTAATTTAATAAAACAAATATCAGAGTTGCTCTTAAACAGTGCAAATAGTTTGAGTTCACCAGAGGAGTTGATTCAATGCAATAGGTAGGCCAAAGTCAATGGGCTAGTGCTTTGTATGGGTAAAAACGATTCTGGTATTTAAACGGAAAGGTCTTTGCCACGGTTCTCGGAAGTAGTTCACGGAAGAAAGGTTCATATGTCGGGTCACAAGCTGACTAGGCTCGCAAGTTGCCAAAGTTGTACACACTTTAGCAGTGAGAGGTAAGTTCTCTCGGTCGGGTTTTTACAGTACCTTATATTGAAGAAAAAGATGCAGCTCAAGACTTCTGTTCCTGGCAGTTCCAGCAGATCTCGCTGTTCCTGAGCCTCAGTTGTGGGAACAAGAGGGAGGACATCGGGGGACTCCTGCATTGCACAAGGACTGGTCACAAAGCCGGCAAACTGGCAAATCTTCGATTCCGGTAACTGCCTTCAAGCGCACAAGCTGGTGTCCTTCTCCCTGGTTATTCAGTTTCCTGCAACACTCCGAGGAAAATACAACCAGCTCCGAGAATGGTGTCCAGGTGGCCTACGTGTTGATTGGTCCTACCAACTCAAAGGAAGAAGTCGTCCTTGAAGGGCTTCTCTGTCGAGGTAAACTTGGCGATTCGGTGCAGCAGGGCTCCACCGGGCGAACCGACGGTCCAGTAGTTGCAGCAGCCGTCCTCTTCTAGCTCGTCTTCGGTTCTTTCGTTCCAGTAGTCGACTCTGCCTTTCAGTCCAATAGTCCCCTTTAAACAGTTTTCTCCCATTCATTCCAGCCTAGCTGCCACTCACCCAGCAGGGTGACTGGCCTTGCTGGACAGTCAGCCAGCCAATCACGCCAGAGTGCATTTGGGTCTCCTAGGAGACTAAGCACAGGGAGTTTTGTGCACCTCCCTCACTTCCTGCCCACCCCAGACACTCAGGGGCCAGAGGAGGTCTTCAGTCCTGAAGCCCGCCAAAGGGGTAGAAACAAAGGGACCAAACCTAGTTTGGCGCGCAGAGACAACCTCTAGAAGGACCATTCCAAAAAGAAATGGCGAAAAAAGAAGACCGGGGCCTGTTTAAACAAAGGGGGTCTCAGACGCCATCATGAAAAACATGGCTCCCGTGATCTTTAGCTACCGGTGTTCGCAGTCAGGAAAAATTATGGTAGTTCTTTGTAAAACCACTGGCACCAGCCATTTCGATAGGAAAGGGTCGCATTTGACTGCTACATGAGTTTCTAGACATAGGGGATACTAGGTAACCCCTCCAGCTCTCTATTGTAAGATAGTGTGTGCTTTGTCTAGGAATTTAAAAAGACTAGTAAAGTCAATTTAACTTCACATTCTCTGGGAAACAGTAGTTTATCCCAGAGAAGGTATTTAAACATTGGGACAGCCTAAGAAGCTTCCCTGTGTCACTGCACTGAGGGTGCTGTGTGACACACATGAAAAGATGATGCCTATGGAGTTGTCTAAAATTCCATAATTAAAGAACACAAGTGAAACACACATCAAAATACATTAGTGGGAAAACAGGCTCACTCTCTTTCCAGGTAAAAAATCAAGTCCTCAAAATCCAGCAACGTTGCTGGGGAAGGGAATACTCCCCCCTGCCCCCTCACTCTTTGCCCCCCCCCTCACATCGACCAACCTCAAGTCATTAAGGAGAATCTGAGTCAGGGGGTGTAAGTAAACGCATGGCATTTGTCCACCCCGGTTCTGCTTAGAATAAACGTATTCCAGTCCATTGCTTTTTGATCACGTCTGAAAACAGCTGTTTCATTTTACCTACCAGTGACTTTGTTGCTTATCTTCCCTGGAACATTCACGAACACAAGAACCTTAGCTAATTAAGACAGTTTCTGGGGATAAGCTTTTTGACTTTTGGGCCCAAGACCCCACTCTTCATACGGATTGGACTTCTGAAGTTAGGGCAGTTTTCTTGTGACTTTGTTCCAACATTCTGCATCACTTAACCTTGTTTTGTTGAATAAGTCATAGATTACAAGAACCTGTCGT
Source organism: Ambystoma mexicanum (assembly GCF_040938575.1). Classification (NCBI taxonomy): domain Eukaryota; kingdom Metazoa; phylum Chordata; class Amphibia; order Caudata; family Ambystomatidae; genus Ambystoma; species Ambystoma mexicanum. The sequence goes on along the minus strand of NC_090922.1, from coordinate 39,513,571 downwards.
CACTGTATTTGTGTTTATTATTGAGTTTTGTGAGATATCACCTGCTTGTTTCTTTTTTTAGGTTGTTTAGGGCCTAGAATACATATAGTATTGTTCTACTTACCTGTCTAAATTGAATTGGTGTATGCTTCACTGTGTGAACTCGTAGTGGACCCTTGCCTTCACTCCCACTCTCCTGAGAATAACCTTGACTGCTTTCCTCTGCTACCTTTATTGGGTTTTGGCTATCCTCTGAGATCCCTGTTCACTATAACTAGGGTGGCCTCCTAAAATCTATCCACCATGCCAGATTCTAAATATCCATCTTAACACTGTGCAAGCCATTTATTTCGACGTCCCATCTGAACCTGAAGCGGTCAGCACAGAGGATCCTCGATGCTGAGCCACACAATGCCTCCTGTTGGGAGGAAAAGTTTCAGAAATTTGCTAATGAGAGGAAAGAATATCTAAGATTAATCAGTGTGAGGAACATCTATCAGAACATTAACAGAGTTAAGTCATTTGTTCTCTGGCTACCGTGGTGGTTACATGGCGGTTATTCATGGTTTAATCGTCTCAGAGGTTCATTATCACTAGAGATTCCTAGTGAAGCCAACTAGAGCCACACACATCTGAAGGCCAGACAAATTGGAAGGACCACTACTATGGTATTGATGTAACCTGCCTAATAATTGAAGTACTAATAACCTTTAAACGGAAATAATTAAAGGTCCAAGACCCTTACAAACTAGCAGCGAAAACAATATTGAGGCATCAGTCTTCACAAATGGAGCATGCAAGACGGCTGAATAATGTTTGAAAGTGAATCCCCAAAATAAACTGAAAACAGGATATCAGAACATGATCAAGCCTGCAAGATTTGAAAGCAATTAATAAGTGATTGCCATCCACAGAAAAGAAGTTTAAAGAGCCACAAAGCAAAAGAGGGAAAATGTGAGATACCCCTTTTTTCACGAAAGCTACTACACCACCAAAACGAAAGTGGGAAGGAGTGAAACGTACATGAAGGTGCACGAAATCTGGTTGAAAGAAAGCTTTGAAACCAACAACATGAAATAAAATTGTGATTTAACATGGTGTATGAATAGCGGTTGTATTTTAATAGTGATTCTGTTATGCAATTGTCCACAATGGTTGAAAGGATGGTGACACAACCAAGATAACAAATGTATACTGTTAGTTATAGGTGATGCATATTCCCTGAAGACGTTCCTGTAATTGGTCAACCTGGAGAGAAAGAATGAAACATGTTGGGTCATATTATTGAGCTACTAATTGACTAGCGCCGAAGAATAAACAGTGTATGAAACCTGTGGGTCACTGATTGGGCTACTATTTGTATAGCTCCCAAGAACAAATACAGTAAATGTAATCTGGATGTAAATTGTGAATGTCACTTTACAGATTTTTGATGATGAATATTTAAATAACGTGTATGTTTTATATGTAAGTTAGTTAGAGCACTAATTTGTTTGTGCTAGCCTCTACACTTGTGACGAGAACTATAATAATTGAAGGGCATCAGTTGATTTATATATAAATTACAAGAGGGACTCTATGCCATATATAATAAAGGAAGGGGTACCATGAAGTATGTATATGTTGTATAACCAGGGGAGGTCCTCTCCTTTGTAAATTGACCCTGATGTCCCCTATTGTTTTATTGTATTCATGGTTTAAACCTTATCCTTGTTCACTGGCTTTGTCTTACTTTCTTGTCGGGTAGGAAATTGCCATATTTGCGCAGGGTTCTTTACAAAAGCTTGGGGGAGGGGTCTGTGTATTTGAATTGTCTGAAAAGGGATATTGAGGGGAAGCAGACACCGGGTACACAAATCAAAGCGTGAAGTCACTGTTGCTGGCTTCAGGGATTGGACAGCTGTCTAAATGGTTCAGGCCCTTCTATTGGTGGGTGAGTTCATCCCCAGCCAAGGATTTCACACATTAGGAAATCTTGAGCTATACTGCAGTAGACCATCCAAGCAAAGCATACAAGACCACAGCAGGATGCCGGAGGACTGCTACTGAAGCCACTATTGGTCAAGCTAATCACCACTGAGGCAAAACTCTGTACTTTGACAGGCAGGGGCATGTTCCTGGTGCCTCCCTTTTTGAGTTAACAAGGTTTTAGTACTGCTCTTCTTTCCTCATCCTCTGGAACTCGGAAAGGTTGCAGAACTTGTAGCTGCCTTGCATCCTTTGAGCTTTTACATTTGTGCTCAGTTCAACTTAAAAAAAAATGTTTTCTGGTGGAAATTGAGTGAGATGCAGGTGTTGTAATTCAAGCTTCCTTTCCTCCACTTTTCAGGGAAAAAGTTACTCTTGGATTTAGGCCTTCATTTTTTGCTTAAAGTTGTGTCTGAGCTAGATATAAACCAAAGATTTGAGCTACTGATGATTTTTCCACCTCTCAGTGAATCCGCTTTATGTAGCAGATCAGCCCACTTCTTTAGGAATGATCCACTCTTCATTTATTTTCTCAGGCACATTTGTGCCGTGCTGTTACCAAACAAAAGCATATCTCGTTGGATAGTTTTGTGCATAACATCGCAAGGGGGTTCCGCCAGGATCTGGTTCTTATACTACCAGAGGGGTGTCAGCCTCTTCGTCCTAGCAGAGAGGGGGTACCATTGAGGGAGATCTGACAGGCTGCAACAAAGTCCTTGTCGCAACATTTTTGAGGCATTATAGATTTGGATCTTTTGGCTGGGAGTGATGCCTGCTTGACAGGATGTTTTTCAGAATGCCCTGCGTAGATTTGGTTTCCTCCTCCCTCTGGGTACGGATGCTGCTTTGAGAGTCTACCCAGAGGAGGAATCTGTGGAGTGGTTTTTCAGAATGTCCTGTGTAGATTTGGTTTCCTCCTCCCTCTGGGTACGGATGCTGCTTTGAGAGTCTACCCAGAGGAGGAATCTGTGGAGTGGAAGGATGCAATCCATTGAAGGAGAAATTACTTACCGGTTAGGTTTATTTATGCATTCTCTTCCAGAGATTCCTCATCGCCCTTCCATTCTGCCCCTCTCCTGAAATGAACAAAAAACAATTAGAGAAAGGCATTATTATTCATGTGTACGTGTGTAGAAAGCAAACCTGGAAATGTGTGTAGGAGAAGGGAGGAAATAAGCTGAAGGCCTTTTTGGTGCATTAGGTTTTTCAAATTTCTTTTTGACTTTTTGATTTGTATTTTTGCAGACTTGTTACATCACATTCTACCTCGTTATGGTTTCCCTTAGCTGCAGAGCATGGACAAAGGGGTGAGGGAGGACTGAAGTAAAAGGTCATAGTAAGTGCCACTGATGAAGGGGTGACTTCACATCCGGAGTAGAGGAGATCAACCTTTAAAGGATGGTCGTTGAGCACACTACTCTCCCTGGCAAAGCTTTTTGAGAACTGCTGGCACTGGGGAATAGCTCTCCAGATCATTTTATTCAGCTCTGAACTAACACTTCATCAAACCTTTTCTCTGAAGATCACTGGATATTGCTGATTTCAGAGATGAAGTAAATTATCACAAACTGCTCTAATATGTCATGGCTTGTGATCGATTCTACTGTTCCAATTTAGATCTCTGTAATTAAAAGGGAACCATACAGGAGTGCTAGTGTTGGGAAAGATTTTCTTTTTGCTGCTTCCCTCCCATAAACGTCTATGGGACACCTTTTATTTTTGATTTGTTTTGACAGCTGATCGGACTTTTTGGAGGCAAATAAAGCCTTCTGCTTTACTTACCTTGTTTTCTGCTAATTCTTATAGGGAAACAGATCAGTCCCTAAAACTCAGTACTAGGATACTGTCTTCCCCCATATTGGATTTCTTGTATTATTTAAAGTTGCACACAACCCCTTACTTTGTAGTGCTGTTAGTTTACTTTGTACCCTTATAACGTTTTATTTTGTAACTTTGTGCTTCCAAATGCAATGTGTCCAGATGTCAGTGCATCATTTTCGACTGTTTTTTTTTTTTACTATTACTCGTGCGCTTTTTTTAATTTGATTTTTTTACTGTATAATGCCATAAAGAGTACCATGTACACTAAAATAGCCGTGCCACAATATTTGCCTCTGTCCTTTGGCCTTCTTTCTGTACTCTCTGGTCCGAAATTGCTGTATATGCAGTGCCCTTTTGCAGGAAAAGTTTATCCTTTCCTGTGCAGAGTGGCGGTATGTGTGCATGGCCGGATGCTGGGCAGAATGTGTGGCAAGTTGTTATCCATGATTTGAAAGTCACTGCCAGTTTGAATGGTGCAGATTCTTAACCTTGGTGGACCTGGGCTAGCTTCCTGTCCCAACCGTGGATAAAAGGGGTGGACTCCTGCAGCCATTCGAAAGATCATCATTGGAGCCAAGACCACTACTTGGAAGACGACCTGAGGATGACTGTTGGAAGCTGACCAGCATCACCTCCTGCCAAATCCCTGTGTGCCCTACTCTTCTGTCCTGATGTCAAGAAGGCCCTTTAGACCCCTACAGCGGTGGGGAACAACTAGTCTTGACCCCTGCTCAAAGATCTGTGCCTGCCGAGCCTCCGGAAGTGCCCCTGGACCACCCAGTGGACCGATCAGCACCCTCTTGGGGCACCTCTCTGTGACCGTAGCCATTCAGAATGCATTGGAACTTGTAAGATCTTCAGCTTCAACTACAAGACGTCTGCTCCTTAATTTTCAGACTTCCAGTACACATGGAATCCGTGCAGGACCTGCTCCTTTGTTCACCCATCGAAGATCGCCTGTCGCAGCCTGATAGTGGTAACTCCTGTTTTAACTAGTCTTCTTTGTCCCTGGCGTTCTCGTGAGGTCGCCTGTGTTAGGGAGAATTCTCTCTTTAGGCTGAATTTCTTAACCTAGTGAGTCCCCCAGCAGCTTTGCTGGATTTCTGGAGTTTGTTTTTTCCTCCTGCCAAGAGTGAGACTCTTTTTCTCCCACTCTTGGACATGATTTATGGTATTCCTTTGACTGGTAATGTGTTTTATGGGCTATGGGGTTCTTTACTCCATAGGGTCTCATGTGTTTTTCCTATGTGTGTTACACAGCACCATCCGTGCAGTAACACAGGGGTGTCATAGTGACACCCCACCATAGACTCCATACCCTGGCACTGACTACTGTCTCCCAGGGCATGTAAAGTCACCATTGGCTTTACTAGTCCCAAATTATTAACAGAAACCAGTACAAAACATCATATTGTGGACGTACTGGTCGGGGCAATTCGATTGCCCCCGGGTCTGTTAGTCGAGGGGGCACGTCGCCGTCCCCCCTGATCGAGTTTTGGCTGGTAGCAGTGGAAACTACTTTTTATATTCGACTTCAAATATTTCCCTATGGGATTTTTCCATTGTTCGAGGCTACCAACTTTAATTATTTAATTCTCATAGCCTCGAATATACCGCCGGTTTATTTAATTAATATTAATTCTCCGGTTGGTATTTCTTGCCAAGACTCGGTTCTAAAATGACGTTTGTGTTCTCTTCTGTTACTCCAACCCAAGTCGAGCCCTTTGTTCCACTTTTTGGCGGGCTTCTCCACAGAAGCCTCCAAAAGTGGTGCCACTCTGTCTGGGTACCACAGGGGATGTGGGAGGGGGTTTAGGCACCCTGGACTGAGTTACCTTGGTAACTCAAGTCGCACTCTTGTGTGATTGGCCCAAGTGGTGAGCCGGCCGGCTCACCACTTAGCATGTTTGATTGACAGCTAGGCTGAGTGAATGGGGGTATGCTGCATAAAAGCAGGGCTTTGGGGACTGGAACTGCAGAAGTCGCCACAGGACCTGAGAATCCGACGAGGGAGAAGCTGAGCCGACCTACCATGACGACACCACCGGTGGAGCCCTGCAGAACTGACTCACCACTTCCCGACGACAGAGACGATCTCCCGGCTGTATTATTATTTGTATTTGTTTTATTTATATAGCGCAGACCAGGCCCAGGGGCAACCGGGCGCATATTTTAGTAGAACGTTACATTGCAGGTAGTGGAACATTACATTACAATAGAAGGCATTACAATAGAAGGCATAGCATCATAAGGTCTCAGCAGGTACACAGAGAATACAGATAATGTTACCAAACAAGGCAATAATCAGAGCGGATCAATGCAAAGCTAGGTTCCAGAAGGCCCGTCCGGACAGGGGAGCGGTTGTTAGTGAGATGTAGCTAACCAAAGCTTGGCATTATGTTTGAATTGGTTAAAGGAAGGTAGCGTTCTGATCATGAGTGGTACGGTGTTCCAGAGCTTGGCTGCCAGGACAGGGAAGCTAGCGCCCCCTGCGGAGTGAAGCTTGAATCTGGGGATTGCAAGACCTTGGGTTTGTGCAAATCTGAGTGCGCGTGCAGGGGTATATTGAGTGAATCTCGAGGCTAAGTATGAGGGGGCCTGGTGGTTAACACATTTGTATGTGAGGGCCAGTGCTTTCAGTGAGATCCTTTGGGCAACTGAGAGCCAGTTAAGGTTCTTCCTAGTTTCTGATATGTGGGCTGATCGGGGGATGTTGAGGGCTGCTCTAATGGCATTGTTTTGGGTCGTCTGAAGTTTGTTGAGATTACCCTGGTTAGTGCCTTGGTACAGTCCATTGCAGTAGTCCAATTTGGACATAACCAAGGTCCTGGCCAAGGTAATGCAATTCTGGGCAGTAAGGAAAGGGCGGCAGGCACAGGATCCTTCCGGGACTCCACACGGGACAGGTGTGGGATCGGCCGATGCAGTGGGGGAGAAAACTCTCATGTGCCCGTTGTCAAGGAATGACCTAATCCAGTTGCACGCGGTGTCAGAGAAGTGGGCCGCTGACTTCAAGTGCCGGCAAAGTATTTGGTGATTGACCAAATCAAACGCCGCTGATAGGTCCAGAAGTAGTAGAAGGGCCAGTTTACCGTTGTCTTTAAGGTCCTCAATTTGGGTTTTAAGATCAAGTAAAGCTGTTTCAGTCCCGTGCTTGGGTCTGAAGCCAGATTGTCTTGAGCCGAGGAGGTTATTGGTCTCTAAGTAGTTCTGGATCTGGCTGGAGAGGCTTCTTCCCCTGACTGGTGGGCACAATCAGTTTACCTTTCTTTCTTCGCACCCCAGCCCGGTTTGTGGTCGAACTGCCCGTGCCAAGCACCCCGGCAGCCGGATAGCCACTCACCACTGAACCGCGAATCAACGGACCGCTCCTTGTACCTGAGAAACTCCGCGGCTGGTTTCTTCCCTGGCAGTGCAACGGACTCCTGTCTTCCTCCACGACGAGATCCTTTCTTCCCCCGGACTAAGCACCGACTTGCATCCGCTGCCAGGAACAACTGCCCCCGCTGGAGCGTTCTCACCACTTTAAGGTACCGTGTCCGCCAGGCCTCCCTTTCTTAAGATTGCAACAAGGTAATAATAACTCCTTAACCTTCTGGGCTGGCCGCCTTGACCCTCTAACTGGTCCCTTTCTTTGATCCAACTCCTTTTTGAACCATTACAAGACTTTTGTGCACTGCAACCGTGTGACCTTGGACACATTTTCGTTTCGATCCTCTTAAAGTGGATCCGGCCTACTGACTCTGAATTCACGGTTTTACTTTGCCTTCCCCTCTTGTTCTGTTCTTGTAAAAGTGTTGGGATCTGTTTCAATTTGTCCTCTGCTTTTCTCTCCCTTTTTAAAAAACGAATTATTAGAGTGCCATCTACGTTAAGCGCTCACCGCTGTCTGAAAATAAGTGGGGCTTTACTTAGGACTTGTCTAATATTCTTTTAAGGGAGTGTATATCTTTTAGTGACCGTGTTTTTGAATTGCTTACTATTAGTGCCTGTGTGTTTTTCTAGATGGGGTTTTAAATAAATAATTATTTCGAAGGGATTGTGTCCTCCGACGTATTCCTTATCTTAGATATAAATCCTTCAGCTTTGCTGGCCTCGGAAAATTTTTTCGCCAGAGGGCGCTGCGCGTCGATGATCGCCGAGTCGATGACCCTCGACGGCCTCCGTGCCGACGTCGACGTCATCCTGCCTATAAAGGCCGCGCGCAGCGTCCGTTGCTCAGTTCCGTTTTTCCGCGCTTCGTTGTGCCTCGGAACACCGTTGCTCAGTTCTCGTCAAGATAACGTATATAATAACTACTATTTACCTCGATATCGATGGCATCCTCCTCCGACCCGACGACCCCTCGGTCCGGTTTCAAAAAGTGCCGAGACTGCGGGAAGAAAATGTCGTTGACGGACCCTCACAGGGTCTGTTTGTGGTGTCTGGGAATCACGCACCAGAGTTCGGAGTGTGAGGAATGCCTTTCCATGACGGCGAAAGCCTTGAAGGAGCGTAGGGGGAAGCTCGAGAGAGGTAGGTCAACTTTAACTTCCTCGAAAGCTTCTTCGGTAGAGTCGAGACGTTCGTCTCCTCACCATAAAAAACACTCTCGATCTAGATCACGAAGTGGCTCCCACCACTCGTCGACATCGAGACACTCGAAGAAGAGACGTAGGAGATCCCCTTCGTCATCTTCGTCGAGTTCTCCTGAGAGAGTTCATTGCCCCACAAAACGCAGCTCGCAAGCTGAGTGGGAGGAATTCAGGAAAAAGATGCTAAGCGTCTTCGAGAAAGCGGCCTCGTCCCCCTCGAAGACAGCTGAGGGTGATACCCCGGGTAAAAAACCCAAAAAATCTAAACGCCGCGAGTCGCAGTACCCGGCGGAAAAGTCAACCCGAAAGCGCCTCGAGCCATCGGGAGATAAAGCATCATCGACGCCATCGTCGAAAACTCCTTCGAAACAGAGGTCGGCGCCATCGACGCCGTTGTCGAAGGATTCATCGGCGCATCAGTCGATCGAGTCGACGCCGACGTCGACGCCGATATCGACGCCGGTGAAGGAAAGAACCACGGCTACTCCACAGCCAACGGTTAGACAAAAGACCTCCGACTCGACGCCGAGAACGTCGACGTCGTTCTCGAGCAAGACTCCGATCCTTTCGAGTTCTTCGAGGCCTAGTACACATTTCTCGACGCTTTTCACGGCGCCTTCGAGTACTTTCACGTCGGTGTCGACGACATCGACGTTTTCAAGGCCTGTGATGATGGCTCCTTCTGCATTGGAAATGGGGTTTATACCATTCCAAAAACCAATGTATCCCCCTTTAACCTCGATTTTTGAGGAAAGGGAGGATTCAGACCAAGATATTGATTTACAGAGGACCACATCACCAGAGCCAGAGACTTTCGCCTCTGAGGAAGGAAGATTAAAAAATCTTCAGGATGCACTTCAGGAAGCTAGTGGCTTGGACACTTCTCCTGAAGCAGAATTTATCAAACCAGACCCAGGAGAACATGCGGAGACTCCATATAGAGCTCTGATGTCTAGAATCATAGAATTTATGGGTTGGTCTGCACCTTCTCCTGCCTTTCAGCAGGATGATCTCACTGACATACTGGACAAGGGCCCACAGGAGGATCCTGTGGTTCCATTTCACTCTGCTCTACAGAGAAGGATTTTGACAAACTGGGAAACGCCAGAAATTATCCCGGCAGTAAATAAAAAACTGTCAACAAAATACAGGGTGGCTAGTTCTGACCCTGAATATTTGTCAAAACACCCTACTCCTGAGAGCTTGGTTGTACAGGCTGCAACCTCATCAGGCAGCACATCTGCATACCCCACTGCTCCGCAGGATAGGGATGACAAAAAATATGATGCCATGGCTAAGAAGGTTTTTTCTGCCTGTAGCATGGCGTTAAAGTCTATTAACGCGACCTGTACGCTCGCTAGGTTCAGCCACACCCTTTGGGAGTGCGCTTCATCAGCGGCTGACTGCCTCCAAGAAGGAGAGGAAAGGGACGCATTTTTAAACATCATCAGGGATGGTAAAGATGCGATGTGCGAGACCCTACAAACTGGCCTAGATTCTGCTGACAGTATCAGCAGGGCCATGGCGGCAAGTACCACAATCCGCAGGCATGCGTGGTTGAGGAAGTCTGGTTTTGCCTCTGACGTGCAGACCAGGCTTTTGAATATGCCCTTTGACGGTTCTACCCTCTTTGGAAAGAAGGCGGATGACAGTTTGGAGAAACTGCAAACGTCCAAGGCAGCAGCCAAGTCATTGGGAGCTGCTATCCGTCAGAATACCTTTCGTCCTTCGGGATCATCGTGGAGAGGACGGTCCTTTCGTTACTATTCCTCATATGGAAGGGGCAGGGGACGACCGGCTCAAAGAGGCCAAGGAAGATTTACCCGTGGTGGACGGGGTAGGGGAAAGAAAGCCGCACCCGCAGGAGCAGGAGCCACTTTACCTTCGGCAACTGCATCAGCCGCTTCAAAACCACTCTGAGGTCTCCCCTCACAGAACACCAGTAGGGGGCAGGTTAACTCACCATCTGACGGAATGGCAGGCTATTACGTCAGATGCTTGGGCTCTGGAGACAGTAGCCCAAGGTTACTGCCTGCCCTTCCTACATATCCCTCAGAGTCATCCACCGGGGAACAACCCTTTGAAGCTTCCAGATCCGCTCCTCTTGCAGGAGGTTTTAGACCTGCTAGAGAAAGGTGCCATAGAACTGGTACCTGTAGCGGAAAGGAACAAGGGTCGGTACTCCCCCTACTTCATAATACCGAAGAAGGACGGAGGACTGAGACCCATCTTAGACTTACGGGAATTGAACAAATTCCTCCGAAAGGACAAGTTCAAGATGGTGACTCTCTCTCAGATCCTTCAGGCCCTCCAGCTTCAGGACTGGTTGGTATCTCTAGACCTCCAGGACGCTTATTTCCATGTGCCGATCCATCCCAGGCACAGGAGATACCTGAGGTTCGCAATTGGCAGCTCTCATTATCAATTTCGAGTTCTGCCATTTGGGCTAACCTCCGCCCCGAGGGTCTTTACCAAGCTAATGTCGGTTGTGGCTGCAAGTCTAAGGAGGGAAGGGATTCATGTCTACCCTTACCTAGACGATTGGTTGATCAGAGCTGTATCTTCGGAACAGGCTCAGAGACAACTAGATTATGTTTGCCACTTCCTTCACAAGCTGGGCTTCTCCCTCAATTTAAAGAAGTCACAGATGATACCATCACAGAGACTCCAATTCATTGGAGCAGTCCTGGACACTTCCCTGGGAAAAGCCTTGCCACCAGAGGTGAGGGCTCGAGATATTCTGCAGATGGTCATCAGATTTCAGAATGCCCAATATCTCCCAGCCTACGACTTTCTGAGGTTGCTAGGCCTCATGGCATCCTGCATATTCCTCGTGCCGGAGGCTCGCCTGAGAATGAGATCCCTCCAGTGGGCACTGAGAACTCAGTGGTCACAGTTCTCAGGAAGGATGACAGATCTCCTTCGGATCCCGGTCAAAGTAGCCCGAGACCTTCAGTGGTGGGCCTGTCGGGAGAACATCCTGAAAGGAGAAATGTTTTGGCAACCATGGCCGGAGATAACAGTAGTCACGGATGCCTCACTCACGGGGTGGGGAGCTCACGCCAACGACTTGACCATCAGCGGTCGTTGGTCTCCATCGGAGTCCAGACTACATATCAACCTGTTGGAGCTGAGAGCCATCAGACTAGCGCTGAAGGCTTTTCTGCCGTCTGTACGGGGAAGAAACGTCCTAATAATGACGGACAATACAGTGGCCATGCACTACCTCAACAAAAGAGGAGGCGTAGGCTCACTACCACTGTGCAGAGAGGCGATGCAGCTCTGGTTTTGGGCAATTCAGGAAGGAATCTCTCTATCGGCAATTCACCTAGCCGGAGAGAAGAACTTGACAGCGGACGCTCTGAGCAGGCAGAGCACAGTCTCTCACGAGTGGGAGATAGCTCAGGAAGTCCTTCAAGAGATCTTCGCCCTTTGGGGAACCCCTCAAGTGGATCTGTTCGCCACCAGTATCAACAGGAAGTGCGACAGATTTTGCTCAAGGGAATTTCCCCCGAGAGGAGCTCTAGGAGATGCGTTCGTAGTGGACTGGGAGTTCCCACTTCTGTACGCGTTCCCTCCGGTCCCTGTCATTCCTCAAATGATCAGGAGGTTGAGAAGGTTTCGGAAGACCATGATCCTAATTGCCCCGGATTGGGCCAGGAGAACGTGGTACCCGGACCTTCTAGACATGTCCATCTGCCCTCCAATTCGACTGCCATACAGAGAGGATCTTCTCTCGCAGAAGGAAGGTCAGGTTCTCCATCCAGCCATCAAGACCCTCAACCTTCACGCTTGGTGTCTGAAAGGTTGAGGTACAAGGATTGGGACCTTCCGGATGATGTTATGGAGGTGTTGCTTTCGGCCAGAAGGCCGGCAACTAAAACTCTATACCGCTGCCGTTGGAACAAATTTTGCAGCTGGTGCAGAGAAAAGAATATTGAACCCTTTTCTTGTGGTACACCTATGGTGTTGTCATTCTTACTTTACCTGGCTAATTCAGGCCTACAGGTTGGCACAATTAAGGGCTATCTCGCAGCGCTATCAATCTTTAAGCGCACTGCAGAGGAGCCTTCATACTTCAAAATTCCATTGGTAATACAATACCTAAAAGGATTAACTAATGTTTATCCCCCGAAACCTTTTCAAGTTCCCTTATGGGATTTAAACCTAATTTTAAACTTCCTAAAGGGTGCCCCTTTTGAACCACTACACTCTTGTTCATTGAAGCTTCTCACCCTCAAAACTGTTTTGCTAATAGCATTGACATCTGCTAGAAGGGTTAGCGAGTTGCAAGCCTTATCGTGTAAACCTCCACATACAATCTTTTACAAGGACAAAGTTGTTCTTCAGGTGAAGCCTAACTTCCTCCCGAAGGTAGTCTCGGAGTTTCACATCACTCAGAAGATTATATTACCTTCTTTCTACCCTCCTCCTCATCCGGGGAAGGAGGAAGAGAGACTGCACAGGCTGGACCCTAAGCGAGCCTTGAGCTTCTATATCAGCAGATTGGCTAAGATCAGACAAGCAGACCAACTCTTTGTAGGTTATGCAGGACATAAGTTGGGCCTTCCAATAACAAAACAAACCATCTCCAGATGGATTATTTTAGCCATTCTGGAATGCTACAAATTGGCAGGAAAGGAGCCTCCTCAAAATCTAAGGGCTCATTCTACCAGGGGTATCGCAACATCCTCAGCCCTTCAAAGAGGGGTGCCAATTCGAGATATATGTGCGGCTGCCACATGGTCGTCCGCACATACATTTACCAAATTCTATAGCCTGGATTCCTCCTCTAGTCAAGAAACTAGATTCGGCAAGGCTGTGTTACACTCTGTCCATTCTGGAAGGGTAACATAACTTTTATTACTCCCGCCTCCAGTCACAATACCACTGCTATGGGAGTCTATCTAAGATAAGGAATACGTCGGAGGACACAATCCCTTCGAAGAACTAGTTACTCTTACCTTGTAACGTTCTTTCGATGGGATGTTCCTCCGACGTATTCCTTATCGACCCTCCCATCCATCCCCGCAGTATGACTTCCTGTGGGTTTGCAGCCTATGCTCCTTCAAGGTGATTAGTCTAATCCAAAAACATTACTGGGGACTACAAAACGGAACTGAGCAACGGACGCTGCGCGCGGCCTTTATAGGCAGGATGACGTCGACGTCGGCACGGAGGCCGTCGAGGGTCATCGACTCGGCGATCATCGACGCGCAGCGCCCTCTGGCGAAAAAATTTTCCGAGGCCAGCAAAGCTGAAGGATTTATATCTAAGATAAGGAATACGTCGGAGGAACATCCCATCGAAAGAACGTTACAAGGTAAGAGTAACTAGTTCATCTCTTTTACACCAAGCCCTGGTCAGTGTTTACTTGTTCTATTGTATGCTCTTGACCTATTGTGAATACTCTGTATACTGCCTAACTCTTCTTGAGGGAAGTCTGACTGCTCAGCCACAGCTACCAAGTGAATATGTGTGGTACAGACTGCTACCAAGTGGGTTTACTGCCAAACACCTGTAGTCCAAAATCTTTTGCAGTGGTCCCAGAGGGAACTGCACAGGTTTCTGCCTAACAGCCTGTTTGTCAGAAGTCTGCCTACTTTAGTAACACGGGTGTGCTGGCGGACAGTGCCTGGAACCGTTATGCAGTTACCGTGACCGACCAAAATTAAATCCTGTGTCGGAAACTTAACTCTGCGCAGAAGGATGTGTCCCCAATGGAATGCCGAAACTCTGAAGTGGTCTCTGAAGAAATCTGTGTACGTTGGGTGTTAACATACCTGTTCCTTTCCCCCAAGATGGTTGCATGGGTGTAAAGCCATGGCCCTAGCTCTCTCTCTTGCCTGGATCAAATTGGCAGTGGTCTAGTCTAGTCTAGTCTAGTCTAGTAGCCTCTCCTCTCTAACCAATCTTTTTCTAAATTTTGGAACTTTGAATAGCAACAGCTGTCATCGTCCAACTCCAATACTCAACCTACTTGAAAAGTATATCTTTTGTAACTGATGTCTTTAGGGCACTAGACCACAATCCATCAGACTACTGTATTCTTTTGCACTTCTTAATTGGAGTGCTCTCTGGGTCTCGCATTGTAGACCTAGATCACTCTTGCACACCTCCAGAGTCTCAGCCTTGCCACTCCGCTACCTACCTTGATTGGGTTTGGCTAGACTTCAGTGTCTTTCCTGATCACTAGAATATGTAGGACTCCTAAAATCCACCCCTAGTGCTGATTTTGGAAATCCAACTTCGTATACAGCATGACTCACCTAGCCATAGGGGAGGCACAAATCGGCGCTAGAGCCACGAGATCAAGTTACTCTTTCAGGGTCATTATTTTTTTTCTAGGCAATAAAGTGGCCATGCACTTCTTGAAGAAAAGGTTTGCCTTGAGATTCCCTTCCTCTCTACAGGATGACCATGAAGATCTGGTCCTGTGCTCTGAAGAAAGATTCCTCTTTCTCAGCTGCTCATCTAGTGGAGTGGGAAAAGAACATCATGGTGGAAGCTCTATGTAGGCAAGGAACAGTCTCTCGTGAGTGGGAGCTCCTTCAAGAGATCCTGCTTCCGATGATCCCTCAAGACCTACTGTTTTTCTTTGCATTTTAATCACCAACCTCTCATTCTTCTCCCCCCTTACCTCTCCCATCTCCCCATTTGGCTCCTAATCATGTGGCTCACACGCTATATGTTGATCATCCAATTGCATGGTGGCTGTAAAAAACACCCAAGATTGTGGAATCTTGTTTTGGGAGACCCCTCAAATCTATTTTCATCCATTCGGAACAGGTAGTGCAATTTATTCTTGTTAGGTAGAATTTCCATCTATATGATAATCTCCTCTCCTGGTGAATCCCCCAGCACTTTTTGCTGGACTAATGTATTTTTTTTCTGACCCTCATGTGTGAGTGGGAATCTCTTTCATTAATTACCCATTCTTATTTTGTACTCTGGGCACCGCTTTTTTTGTTTATTTTCATGGAATCTACTTTCCTCCATATGTACTCCTACGTCCCGTCCCCTTTCCTCTCCTCCATACTGTATGGGCGTCCCTCACTAGGGACAGGAAATGGAACCTTTTCCACCAGAAAAAATTGTCTTCACATTTAAATTTAGATGCGCGCGAGGGTGCAGCCCTGAGAGCAAGCGCTCCCCTGATTCTGCCTACCGATGCCTCTCCTCGGTCCTTTTCCACACCGTCGGGAACAGACCGCTTTCACCAGCGTTCCGAAGTTAGGCCTCTGGCCTTGTAATTCCATGCGCTCTTCCCTGGAAGAAGTTATTAACTTTTTTCGTTTTCTCTTCCAATTGTCCGGTACTACTGTCCTCTGGTGCCACACTCCTCTCTGGCGCATGTCGATGACGGGTTTCAGCAGGTGTCCAGACTGTGAGAGTTCCTTACCTACGTCCGACCCTCATGCACTCTGCCTCCGGCGCCTTGGCCCAGACCACGTCGGACGGCTGTTCCGCATGCAACGCCTTCACCCCGCGAGCTGTAAAGAATCGTCTGGCCAGGTGGAGAGAGCTCTTCGAAAGATCACCTCCAGAGGACGTCAAAACATATGTGAGGAGGAAGACTAGGCCCTAGGATGCTGCTCTGTTCTCCCCTGCACCCTGTAAGGCCGACTCCTTCCCCGGGAAGCGCACAAGCGAGTGGGACCTCCCAAGTCCTAAAACCAGCAAGGGGACCGAGGCTACTCCTGCTACTGGCCCTAGGGGTCGCAAGATCCTACCGGTCCCACCGCTGAAGGGCCGGGGCGCAAGGCTGTTACCGGGCTCCGACCCGAGGGTCTTCGCCCTAGTACCGGGCCCATGTCCGAGGGGGCACCTGTACACGAAGCACTAACGGCGCCGTTGCCGAGGACACTCCATCTCCCAGGTGTCGACCTGAGGTGCAGGGAAGTTCCCAGCCTTCGCTATTCAGCGTGCAGGTGGAGACTGGACCTATCTCAGCAAGATCCACACCTCAGGCACGTGGCGCGGAGCAGGACAAAATAGCTGCCGGCCACACAAAATGGCAGCTCACCCGGTGCATCATCCGCACAGAGATCAGGCAGGGGAGCGCGCAACCAGGTGGGATTAAGCAACACCTGTTACCTGGTCCATGCCCTATCCCTCCACTTCACTGGGGAGGTATGCAACCCTCAGCTTGGCGAGACAGGGACCACCCAGGATTCCGCAGTCGCGGGGCCCAGCCCCTAGGCCTTCAGGCGCCCCTCCACCCTCAGGCACCCCGCCTGCTTGCGATGCTAGGTTCTTCGAGAAGTTCCTCACCCTCATGAGATTGCCACAGATGGGTACCATCCTCAGGGATGTAATCGGAGACATGCTCTCTCTGGTGCTGCCCCAAGCTCTGACTGGTGTCCAGGCCTTGGGTCTAGCTCATCGCCTGGCTCCAACGGCCACTCCAATCATGGCAGCTCAGCCCCCGGCACTGCCAGTCAGCATGCCACAGCTGTCCGCGCACAGCACTCCTCCTGCACCCCCAGATCTGCAGGACACAGCGGCAGACAGACTAGGAGGAAGATCCAGATACACTGTCAGCTAAAGCATTCCATGAGAGGCTAGTGGGTCAGGCGGAGTACCTAGGCATCCCTCACCCGCAGGCGAAGCAACCCGAAGCGGGGGGGTCCTGGCCAAAGTGGTTACACTTCGTCCTCCCATGAGTACTGTCATTCCTCTTCAGAAGGATGTGGAATCCTTATCCAAAAAAGGCTTGGCCTAGCCACACTCCACCCAGCCTACCAACAAGCGCCTGGACTCCAAATACAGGCAGACAGAGGGGAATTTCCATCTCATTGTTTGGTGCACCCCAGTCACATTCCTCTGTTAAAGCAGCGGCGTCGTTATATTCCAAACCAGTCTTCCTCAGCCGCATCCACTTCTTCACTCCTGGGGCAGGAGGAAAAGCTATTGGAGTTGTTTGGAAAAAAGATCTACTCAAATGCCACGCTCCACCAGCGTCAGGCCAACGCTGAGGCCATGTTGGCTGCTGTTAATCAAAAGTTGTGCCGTAAGATTGCAGACTTCCTTCCACAGCTTCCTGCCCACAGCCAGACTCGGTTCAAGGCAGGTTTGGCGGAGGCGAAAATTCTGGCCCAAGATATAATGGAGTCCATGGTGGGCCACATTGAACACTCGGGCAGAGCCTCGTAGCGAGCCAGGCGGTGAAGGAAGTCCCGCCTTCTATTCCTGGATATTCTCCATACACAACAGTTGTGTTGGATCTTTCTTCCTTGAACCATTCCCTCCCTCTCCAAAAGTTCAAGATGGTTGCCCCAGCTGTCATTGCAGAGACTTTGTTTGGGGGAGACTGGATGTTCTTCCTGGATCTGAAGGATGCTTACCTGCATGTCCCGATTTAAGAACCCCATCGGTCCTTCCCACGGTTCAGGATCATGGGTTTTCACTTTGAATAGAATTCTACCCTTTGGTCTCAACTCGGCCAGAGGGTCTTTACAAGGCTAATGAATGCGGTGGCAGCTCTACTCAGGATGCTACGCCACCACATTTATCCATACCTCGACGACTGGCTAGTCAGGACGGTGGTCCCCGGATGCAGTACATCACACGGCCTTGGCTCTCATGCACACACTATTTGATCTGGGATTTTCTATCAATCCCAAGAGGTCACAGTTACTGCCCATGCAGAATCTGACATTTCTGGGTCTTCTAGGGGATATGAGGACCAAAAGGATCTTCCATTCAGTGGACAAGATCACAGCAATCAAGAGGACCACTCGGCATTTCCTCCGCAGAGCAGTAACCTTGGCATGGTGGTACCAACACCTGCTGGGTATAATGGCTGCGTGTCTGCTCGCAGTGCCACATAAGAGATGAGGAGGCTGCAGCTTCATTTCTCAGCATCCTAGAATCAAGAGAAGGGCTCTCAGGCAGAGCCAGTCAGCATACCACAACATCTCCACTAGGACCTAGTTTGGTGGGATACTGACACCAACCTGCTAGTAGGCAGGCCTTTCCGGCAGCCGTTACCACAGGTCACCATTACCACAGACTCGTCCCTAGAGAGATGGGGGCTACCCTGGACAACCATAGCGTCCATGGAGTATGGTCACATCAGGAGCAGCTGGAACACATCAACTGGCTCCAGATGATGGCCATCCGACTCGCACTCAAAGCTTTTCTCCCTGTGATCAGCAGCAAATCGGTCTGCATCCAGATAGCTCCACCTGCATGTATTACATCAACAAGTAGGGCGGGACCAGGTCTCTGCCTTTCTGCAGGATGTCGATCGACATTCGGGAGAGGGCCCTGTCAAACTTTCACTTGTCAGCGGTACACCTTCCTGGGGAATCCAACCTAGAGGCGGACAGGCTCAGCAGGCTGGGGATGGACAACTACCAGTGGCAGTTGAACGAATTGTCCTTCAGGGGATCTTCACCAGATGGGGTCAACCTCAAGTGGACCGCTTCGCCACCAGGAGATGTCCCCAGTTCGCCTCCTGGATGGGGCAGGGCAGGGGCTTGTTGGGCGACACGTTGCAGATCCTGTGGAACAACATGAATGCGTACGCTCCCCTCCCCCACTCCCCTGGTTCAGTCATCTGCAGGGTCAGGGAGTCACGGATCCTTTGGCTCATCTTGATAGCGCCATGGTGGCCTGCAAGACCCTGGTTCTCAGAACTTCTCAGTCTGTCGGACCAGCCCCTGGTACACCTCACAGTGGGCCACGCCCACCTATTCTCCCAGCAATGGGGCACAGTGGTTCACCCCGCTCCACAGAATTTAGCCCACGCAGCTTGTTTCCTGAAAGGCTTACCCTGAAGCATCTGCACCTGTCACGGGATACCCTGGCTATCGTACAGGGTGCTAGAAGTGACTCCACCAGAAGTCAGTACAGGGGCAAGTGGACCAGGTTTTGTCACTGGGCTGAAACAAAGAAGATTGATCCATTAACATGCTCGTCCGGTCTTTCTCAGTGCACCTGGCTCACTCGTGTGTGCAGGTAGACACCTCCCGCACATATATGGAGGCCATGGGGGCCTACAAGAACTCCAGCGACGACATATTTTCATCTTGTAGTTAAGAGACACCAGGCTGCTCTAACCACATTAGATCCACCTGTCAAACATCCACATCCGGTCTGGGACCTTAATGTGGTGCTGGGTGCCCTGGCACACAAACCCTTTGAGCCCATGGTTTCCGCGGACATCAGGCTGGTTACCATTAAGAAGGCCCTAGTGGTGGGCCTTACATCCTCATGCCGTATCTGCGGAATTCAAGCACTTGTGGCTACAGAGCCCTATACAACATTTCACCGGGAGCACACCCTGCCTTTCTTCCTAAGGTTGTTGCCTCCTTTCACCTGAACGAGCAGATAGTACTCCCAACCTTCTTTGCAGACCCAAAGGATGAGGCTCAGAAGGTATTGCACTGTCTGGATGTCAGACGTGAGCTAAGATTTTATCTGGACAGGACAAAGAGCTTCTGTAAATTGGACGCCTTGTTCATCACGTTTGGAGGGTTTAAGCCAGGCTGTTAAGCCTCCAAGGCTTCCTTAGCAAGGTGGATGGTGATGGCCATCAAGGAGGCGTACGAGGGGCAGCACAAGCCTTAACCAACTAACATGCACGCCCACGCCATCAGAGCCAAGGCCACGGCTGTGGCTTTCCAAAGACATGCCCCACAGCAGACGATCAGCAAGGCAGCAACTTGGGCTACCCACTCTGCCTTTTGCAAGCAGTACTGCTTGGATGCCAGTGCCAGGTCTGACACAGCATTTGGCCAAGCAATTTTGAAAAACTTGTTTTCTTAAAGGGGGTCACCTCTCCTCCCTGGGGCTGCATTCAGTTGTAATCGCCCATACAGTATGGAGGTAAAAGGACGAGACATAGGAGTAATTATGAGTTACTCACCGTAGTGACCAACATACTCCTAGTCCATAGTCCCCTTTCCTCCATAAGTCCCACCATCCTCCCCTGTAATAAACCTGCGTCATTAGGCCATTTTCATATTGTCGATGTGCCAAAGGGGACTGAGGAGTGGTGCCGGTGGGTGGAGCCAGGGGAGCTCTTGCTCCCAGTGCTGTGCCCACGTGTGCATCTAAATTTAAAGAAGACAATTTTTTTCTGGCTAAAAAGGTTCTGTTTCCCGTCCCTAGCAAGGGACGCCCATACAGTATGGAGGAAAGAGTATTATGGGTTTAGGAGTATGTTAGTCACTACGGTGAGTAACTTATCATTTCTATGGCATCTGTAATTTTCTAATGTAGTACACTGCACCTTATGTGCAGTGCTACTGGAAGCCTCTTGAGCTTCCCTCTTTGGTTGTATTTTATTTTCTTGGAAGAACTACTGTTCCCAAGCATAGGAGGGTACTTTTTATCCTACCTATTATTTTCTTGTGAAACCATTACTCCCCACCTTGTGTGGGGTGCTGAGGGGACACGTTGTGTCCCTTTTTCAATCCTCCTGTAACTTTATAGTTATAGTAACAATTCCATCTGAGTGGCTGGTGACAGTGGATACTTTTTGTACCAGTTTTGTGAAACGTACAAGGCAGGCTGCATTCACAGCTGGTGTAAGGCTACATGTGACACCATTGATCCAAAATGTTCTTTTCTCAACTCTCGATGGTTTGTTCTTTCTTGGTCCTTCTGTCGTGCTGGTTGGGGGAGGTCCTTGTGTGTCTTTTGTCTTGGCTGCGATCCCTTTGTGAAGCCAGCCCAAGGCACCATTGTGTCTGGGAGGACAGGAAGCCGGGAGGACTCTGAAACTCCATACGTCTTTGTCCTCCAGTGTGCCTGCTTAGATCCAGTTCTAACTGGTAGGCTGATAGTCCTCAAAGGGCAGCCACCACCCCACGTTTCAATGAAAGCATGCATGGTTCTGGGTTCCTGTATAAAAGGCAAGGGTATTGATGCTGAAGCCAGAGTTCACCACTGGAAGATCCATTCTGAAGATGACTACTACGTCTGCAGCCACCTCCCGAGCCATCTGAGACCGCTGCTGCTCCAGCCCTCTTTTCCAAAAGACAGAAAAGCTCTGATCTGGACGACTTCCTCCCTTCGACCGGTGGGACCAACCAGTCTGAAGATGACCTGCATTTCAAGCCACCCCACAAAGATCTGTGACCTTCACGTCCTGCAAACCACCAAAACCCTTGGGCCTGTGGCCAGTGTGCAGTGCATTGCCTTCCGAAGATCGAATCCTCCTGAAACTTGGTGGACTCCTTCTGTTCCTCCAGTGACAGGATTCCGCTCCTTGAAGTCCCCTCATCGGAAGGCTGGGCTGAGAGAGCAGGCTGAGTCCACCAGGCTGTAACCATTCTTCACTGCTGCTTTGTAAAGGGCATCAAAACCACTGAACCACAACACATCCTTTGCTGGGAGTCTCTACCCGACTGCTGCTGCGAAGATCCATCCAGTGTTCGTTCAGTCTCTCTGACCAAGAATGCAGTGACCAGGTCTGCTGCTGCTGCATTGAGGAAGCTCTGAGCTGCAACTTCTTTTTCATGTCTAAGATACTGTGAGACTCTTGGTAGAACGTACCTAGAGTTACTTTGCTGCTCCTGTGTTGCTGGAGTGCTAATTCGTATGTTTGGGAGTTTGCGCATAGACGTTAGTCCAGGCCTAACGCCTGTGCACCCGCAGGGAGTCTTCTCCGAAGCCCCTGACCCTTTTTCCAACCAAGAACTCGTACTTAGTCTTCTTCTGGATCTCTTGACTCTTCAACAGCTGCTACATTGCTTATTCTTTTCCAATCTGACTCTGAGACTCTCAAACCTATAAAAGGATGGACTGCTAAAGTCTAACGCCTCTTTGAATTTAAATGCAAGTCTTACCTGCTCTGAGTTGGTTCCGGTTCATTCAGTCTTCCTTGAAACAGTGACTCTAAAGTATTATTTTCCAAGTGTTTTACTTGGCTTGAATTGCTTCCAACTAGTCTAAAAAGTGTGTAAAAAGTTATTTTACTTACCAGTTTTATCATTTCAATATGGTTGGTTGATGAATACTTTTGCTAAGCTAAATAAACTTTCACTTAACCTGCATTCCAACTTAAGGTTTACCATTGAATTGAGTTACTACTGCAAAAGCCTTACTGTATAAATGTATAAAGATTTATCTTACTTACCCTAATTGAAAAGTGAACTTAACATTGTCTAGTTTGTTTAATAAATAATGTGTATATATAACAGCAAGAGTGCAAGTGTCTTCTCGACTGTTTGTGTGTTCAAAGGTCTTTGTACTGTGCTACAGCCATTCTCTCTCCTAAGATAAGCCTGACTGCTCAGCCACCCATATCTACCAAACATTTTTGGGCAGTTCAGGCCTATACTAAGAGTTGGAACCCTGTACACTAAAAGAAGTCTCTTCTATATTCCTACTATAGGTGGACTTTAGTAAAACGCACTAACAATTCTGCCCCAGGTAGTTTTCTCTCCGGGCATTCATGTTAAAGTTAGGACCACTCCTATGCATTTCTCCTGGTACCACTCATTCCAATGGCATTGAGACAACTGCAAAGGTTAAAACTATACAATACAGACTGGGAGCTATGTGATGGGGGTCATGTAGCTAGTTACCTGCCAGTAGACCTGCCACTTCATCAATTTATCCTTGTTGTGCTATAGTTCTGTATTTGGTGCTGTGATCAGGGTATTAACCTGTTGCTTTGCCCATTATGCTCACTTTTTGAGTACTTATCCATCGCTGGGGATCAGGGCGAGGGTCTTCAAATTGGTACCTTCAAGGCCTATTTGTCAGTGATTCTAGTTTGTAGAAGAACTGAAGGAAGGCTTTACCTATGGTTATTCACTTTGATAGGCCTCACCAGTGTTGTTCAGCGTCTCCCCTTTATTATCCCAGCTTGGTATTAGAATTTTTCCCTGTCCCCCTATTTCTGCATATAATTCTGTGGTGTTTCCGAAATGTATCCTTTTCCCATTGTGACCTCCTTTTAGTTTCAAAATGTGTAATTCGAGGGGATTGGGTCCTCCGACGTATTCCATATCTATGACCGGTAATGTCCACAGCTGTGCTGCTTCGGAAAATCGTCTGCGTCGATGCGCCGTCCCCGAGGACCTCCTCCGACGGCCGACGTCACCCGATTTGATAAGTAGGACGCACGAAGTCCATAGCCTCAGTTCCGTTTTTTCCGCGAACGTGTTCGCTTCGTGAATCTCGGTACGCCTCGACTCTTTGGAGTTTGCTGTTTTCTATTCAGTTAGTTGAACCTGTTCATTTTTTTGTGAAGACCTGGTCGTGACGATGTCTACTTCGCCTTCAACCCCGCGTCCGGGCTTCAAGAAATGCGTGGACTGTGGGTCCAAGATGTCGGTCACGGACTCGCACGACGCCTGCCTCTGGTGCCTCGGGAAGGCCCACGATACGGACGACTGTGTCGACTGCCAGTCGCTCACGGCAAAGGCCTTGCGGGAACGCAAGAATAAGCTGTCGGTAGGTCGGGTGTCTAAGCCCCAGAAGTCGAGGTCTGCGGGGCTTTCGACGGATGACTCAAGAGGCGACTCTCCGCGTCATCGTTGGAAGTCCAGTGGGTCTCCTTCCAGGAGTCGGTCTCTCCACTCCTCCGCCTCTTTGAGGCATTCCCGGAAGCGCCGGCATCGGTCACCTTCCCCGTCCTCTTCCGAGGAATCCGCCCGTCGGCGGGTCGCTTATCCCTCCATGCAAGTGACACCGGAGGAATGGGCTACCTTCGGGAAGCAGATGCTAGCGATTCTTGAATCGCAGGGCACCGGTCCGTCCGTGCCTCCGAGTGGGGTCGGTCGGCACCGGTCGAGAGACGCTGCTCGTACGCCTTCGGGCTCGGGTGGTCGGCACGGCTCGCGGGAGAGGTCCCGCTCAGACAAGGGTAGCCGTTCTCGCCATGCCCGTTCCAGGTCCCGGTCCTCGATGCGCTCGAGACCGCGTGATCCCGTGCCGTCTTCGAAGAAGACGTCGACGCCTATGGCGCAGAGGTCATCGACGAATTCTCTCGAGGCTCTGCCTCAGAGGGGGTCGTCGACGCGGTCGGCACCTAGGTCGTCGAGAGACACGCTCGGAGCTCCGGCTTCGAGGCCTGTGTCGATGCCATCGATACTGGCGGCACTGCAGCTGATGTCGACGCCGATTCGCTCAACGCTGTTTCTGTCGGCGCCGACTCGTTCGGCGCCCTCGAACCCTTTCGAGGCAATGGTGTCAGAGGGGCCACGTGGCACGGGGTTAGCCCCTAGAAAGGCTCTGGCTAAGGTCAAGCACAGCTTTGGTCCCTAGATGTCTTCCTCTCACCGCTTGGAGTACATTTCAGAGGGTGATGAAGGCTCTGATGAAGGCTTGGTTCCGGTTACGGTACCAGATGAGCTTATCTCGGGCCATAGCCAGTTTGATGACCTGAGGCAGTCACTGCATGATGCCAGTGGACTGGACACCTCTCCGGAGGTGGAGTTTTGTAGGCCGGACCCTGGCACTCATGTCGATTCTTCATATCGGCGCCCTATGTCTCGGGTCACCGAGTACTTGGGTTGGTCGACTCCCCCAGGGGAGTTCGTTGAGGATGATCTCACGGACATCCTTGATCTTGGTCCCCCCACTGACCCGGTATTGCCATTTCATATGGCTCTGCAGAGAAGGGTGGCAGTGGCTTGGACTGCTCGGGAGAGTCTCCCGGCAGTGGGCAAGTCTTTGTCGCGAAAATACCGTCCAGCCAGTAGCGACCCCTGCTACTTGTCCAGGCACCTCACTCCGGAGAGTTTGGTGGTGCAGGCGGCTACGGCCCTGGCAAAGCAGGCGTCGTATCCTACCATCCCTCCAGATAGGGACGACAAACGTTTTGACGGCTGGGCGAAGAAAGTGTTTTCATCAGGGGGTATGGCGCTTCAGGCGACCAATTCCATATGTGCCTTGTCTCGTTTTACACACACTCTGTGGAACTGTGTTGCATTAGCGGCTGAATGTATTCCCGAAGGGGACGAACGGGATGGTTTCCTTGCTATGGTTCAGTATGGCAAGGATGCCATGTGTGAGGCCGTTCAGTCGGGTTTGGACATGGCGGATTGTGTCAGCCGATCCATGGCGGCGAGCACCGTAATACTCAGGTTTGCGTGGTTGCGGAAGTCTGGGTTCGCTCCCGATGTGCAGTCCCGGCTCCTCAACATGCCCTTTGACGGTGAACATCTTTTCGAGGGGATTGGGTCCTCTGACGTATTCCATATCTATGACATGTAATCACCACAGCTGTGCTGCTTCGGAAACTTTTTTCTGCGTCCTGCGTCGAAGCGCCGTCGTCGAGGACCTCCTCCGACCTCATCCGATGTGATAAGTAGGATGCATGACGCCCGTAGCCTCAGTTCCGTTTTTTCTGCGAACGTGTTGCTTCGTGAATCTCGGTTAACGCCTCGACTCTTTGGTGTTCTGTTCTTCTCGGTTCTTCAAACCTGTTCGTTTTTGTGAAAATCCTTCGTGTGAAGATGTCTTCTACTTCGTCTTCGACCCCGCGTCCGGGCTTCAAGAAGTGCGGGGAGTGTGGGTCCAAGATGTCAGTGACGGACTCGCACGACGCCTGCCTCTGGTGCCTCGGGGAGGCCCACGACACGGATGACTGTATCGACTGCCAGTCGCTCACGTCCAAAGCCTTACGCGAACGTAAGAAGAAGTTGTCGGTAGGTCGGGTGTCCAAGCCCCGGAAGTCGAAGTCTGCGGGGCTTTCGACGGATGATTCGAGGGGTGACTCTCCGCGTCATCGTCGGAAGTCTCGTGGGTCTCCTTCTAGGAGTCGGTCTCGCCACTCCTCAGCCTCTTCGAGGCATTCTCGGAAGCGCCAACACCGGTCGTCTTCCAGGTCCTCTTCGGAGGACTCTGCCCGGCACGTCGCTTACCCCACCAATTGTGCGACGCCGGAGGGATGGGCTTCCTTCGGGAAGAAAATGCTGGCGATTCTTGAGTCGCAGGGTACTAAGCCGTCCGCGCCCCCGAGTGGGGTCGGTCGAGAGACACCGCTCGCAAGAGTGGTCGGCACGAGTCACGGGAGAGGTCCCGTTCGGACAAGGAGACTCGTTCTTGACGTACCCGATCCAGGTCCCGGTCCTCGACGCGTTCAAGACCGTGTGCACCTGTGAGGTCTTCTAGTCAGGTTCCAGATGAAATTGTCTCGGGCCATAGTCAGTTTGACGATATGAGGCAGTCACTGCATGATGCCAGTGGACTGGACACCTCTCCGGAGGTGGAGTTTTGTAGGCCTGAGCCTGGCTCTCATGCCGATTCCTCGTACCGGCGCCTTATGGCTAGGGTTTCTGAGTACTTGGGATGGTCTGCTCCCCCAGGGGAGGTTGTGCAGGATGATCTAACGGACATCCTTGATGTTGGTCCCCCAACTGACCCGCTACTGCCGTTCCATATGGCTTTACAGAGAAGGGTGGCGGCGGCTTGGACTGCTCCGGAGAGTCTCCCGGCGGTGGGCAGATCCTTGTCGCGAAAATACCGTCCAGCCAGTAGCAACCCCTGCTACTTGACCAGGCACCCCACTCCGGAGAGTTTGGTGGTGCAGGCGGCCACGGCCCCGGCGAAGCAGGCGTCGTACCCTACCATCCCTCCTGAGAGGGACGACAAACGTTTTGATGGCTGGGCGAAGAAAGTGTTTTCTTCTGGTGGTATGGCGCTTCAGGCGGCCAACTCCATTTGTGCCTTGTCTCGTTTCACACACACTCTGTGGAACTGTGTTGCGTTAGCGGCTGAATATATTCCCGAAGGGGACGAACGGGATGGTTTCCTTGCTATGGTCCAGGATGGTAAGGATGCCATGTGTGAGTCTGTTCAGTCGGGTTTGGACTTAGCTGAATGCGTCAGTAGGTCCATGGCGGCGAGCACCGTGATACGCAGGTTTGCGTGGTTGCGGAAGTCGGGGTTTGCTCCTGATGTGCAGTCCCGGCTTCTCAACATGCCCTTTGATGGAGAACACCTTTTTGGCAGCAAGGCTGACGAGAGCCTTGAGAGGTTGTAGACCTCAAAAGCTGCAGCGAAGTCGTTGGGCGCTGCAGTTCGCCAACCTCCGCCTTTTCGTCCTAGGGGACAGCAGTGGAGGGGTGGTTCCTTTCGCTATTACTCGTCCTTCGGTAAAGCGAGAGGAGCTGGTAGTCAAAGAGGCCAACGCAGGGGTACCAGAGGTGGACGACAGGGTACCCGTGGTGCCAAGGCCGCTCGGGCAGTTGTCTCTTTGCCCTCAGGTAACGCTGCAGCCGCTCCCACTCAGTCATGAGGCCATGTCCCATTGTTCGCCGGTTGGGGGAAGGCTGGCACAGCATCTTGTAGAGTGGCAAGCCATTACTTCAGATGTGTGGGTTCTGGAGATCATAACCCACGGCTACTGTCTTCCCTTTCGGCACAGGCCTCGCGACAATCCACCGGGGAACCTCTCTTTGCAGAGTCCGGATCCGCTCCTTGCGCAGGAAATTCAAGCCCTGCTGGAGAAAGGCGCCATAGAACTGGTGCCCGTAGCGGAGAGGAACAAGGGATGGTATTCCCCTTATTTTTTGATTTTGAAGAAAGACGGGGGATTGAGACCCATCATGAACTTGCGCGGTTTGAACAAACTCCTCAGGAAGGACAAGTTCAAGATGGTTACTCTCTCTCAAGTCCTCCAGGCCCTTCAGCTTCAGGACTGGTTGGTGTCACTCGACCTCAAGGATGCTTACTTCCATCTGCCGATCCATCCCAAGCACAAGAAGTACCTGAGGTTCGCGGTTGGCGACTCGCACTTTCAGTTTCGGGTCTTGCCGTTCGGATTGACCTCCGCTCCGAGGGTTTTCACCAAGCTCATGGTGGTGGTGGCAGCGCATCTCAGGCAAGGGGGGATTCACGTCTACCCCTACCTGGACGATTGGTTGATCAGGGGGAGCTCTCCCGAGCAAGTCCTGGATCATCTGTCCGTCACCTGCCACTCCCTTCACAGGCTGGGCTTCTCCCTCAATTTAAAGAAGTCCCATTTGACGCCAACACAGCGGCTCCAGTACATCGGAGCAGTGCTCGACACTTCCCTGGGGCAGTGTTTTCCTCCCCAGGTGAGGGCTCTTCACATTCAGCAGATGGTGCACAAGTTTCAGCATGCCCAGACGCTCCCAGCGTTCGAGTTCTTGAGGTTCTCCAGCATGGGGTCTGGCATGGATTCACATGCTCATGAATATTCCCCGTCGTCAGGCTGGGAATCCTCGGTAAAGAAAAAACCAGTATCAGTTTCGTTTCTGATCTGTCTTTCGTAGTAATAACCAATCACTGGTCTCTGCGTCATACTGACCACAGCCAATGACTGCCCTCTACCTAAGCACCGCCTCTGGCAGCCATCTTCAGATTTTTACCGCACGTTCATGTGTTGGGATCCTCGTGCTATTGCTCTCGAGCGTTAGTGCTATTTTTCGCGCTTTTTCACAAAAAACTTCGATTCTTTCGGTCAAAAGAGCCTCAAGCTCCACCGATCCTACATCCGATCAACGGGGACCCGTGTCGGATTCATCTGTGCCCCTCAAGGGTGAAGATTTAGTCGAGCTACGCTTCGGAGGACTCCAGAAGCTTCTCAGGCCCGGTCTCGGAGATGGCCCAGGAGAAGGGAAGCTCGACGCCCGGAAAGCTGTTCAGGGTCTGCCCTGGATGCCAGCTGCAGAACGTCTTCAAGGAGGACGAACACTCTTTCTGCCTTTACTGCCTTCATGAGGACAAGACGCACGTGGAGAAGGACTGTGCGTTTTGCGGCAACATGTCGGAACGGACCATGAAGGACCGCCATCAACGTCTCGCCAACTGGCTGGAGGGTAAGAGCCCGTCTGGCGAGAAGAAGAAGAAATCCGAGCGGTCTTCTAAGACCTTTGAGGGCGCCCCGGCGACGGGGGCCCAACATAAGGCCAAGCACCGCGAGTCCGCTGGCACCGGGAGCGCCGAACGGTCGGGCTCTACGGGCGCCAGGCAGGGCGCACCCTCCCCGGCACCATCAACCACGAGCCAACGCTCTGGGTCGGGTAAGAGGAAGGCCGAGCACCCGGCGAAGCTCCTGGAGAGGCCCCGGTCGAGCTCTAAGGCAGAGGAGGAGCGTGGCAGTGCCCCCTCCCTCAAGGATAAGGCGGTGAGCGCACCTAAGGTGGTGAAGGCCTTGATCCATCCGACCAAGCCCTCTATCGAAACGGTCGCGGCGGCCCTGGCTCAGCCTGTGGTGGCTACACCAGTGGTGGCGACCTCAGGGCCCAGAATCTCCCTGCCTCAGCGGAGGGAGTCTTCCTTTGTGCCCATCGATAGGACCCCCGTGAAACCCTCCGTGGGGAAGAAGAAGGGGGGGCAGGGCGTCGTCGTAGATTCGGCCTCAACCTCAGAAGAGGAGCTGATCGAGGTCTTAAGCCACGGCCTAGGCGTGGAAGAAGGCCAGCCCGTCGGAATGGACCCCGACGCAGGTGACGACGACGACATCGTCGAGGATACCGACGGGGCCCCTACTCGCCCGTCGGATTCCCCTCTGCCAGCGCCGCAAGACAACTCGGCGGCCATTTTGTTGGCCATACAGTCCTTATGCTCCGAGATAAGGACGAGGCTACCATTACCGACGGAGGAACCTCTCCCGTCGGGGGACCCAGAACCGGGACCTTCTGGTGTTCCCCCTACCAAGAAAAGGAGGATCCATCCACCACCTCCTTTTCAACCGTCGCGCCCCGTCCAGCCCTCCTCCCCGTCCACCCGAGGGGATGATACGGGGACTGACACGGCAGCGACGGGTACGGACGACGAGGCATACGACGAGGAT
The DNA here is from genome assembly GCF_040938575.1 of Ambystoma mexicanum. NCBI lineage: Eukaryota > Metazoa > Chordata > Amphibia > Caudata > Ambystomatidae > Ambystoma > Ambystoma mexicanum. Next base: position 39,483,499 of record NC_090922.1, on the reverse strand, counting down.
TTTCCGTCGTCGCCTCCCACCAGGGCTTCTCCGCCCGACGAGATCGGATCTTTCCACTCCATGATCTCCAGGGCTTCCGAGCTTTTCCAACTCTGCCCTGAGGAGAAGAAAAAGGAAGGCTTCCTTTATCAGCGGCGCGAGGCCAAGAGGAAGACGGTCCTCGCAGTGCCTCTGTTGGACGACATTTGGGATGAGGGCCTTTCCCTCCTCAAGAACCCTTCCACGACGCCAGCTAGAAGAGACCGGTACGAGAAAAAGTACCGGGTCCCGGACACGGCCCCCCTATGCCTCCGGGCGCAGCCTACCCCGGACTCCGTCGTCTCCGCGGCAGCCAGGAAGAAAGCGGGGGGGGGGGTGCGGCCTCCACATCGACTTCCCCGCCGGACGGCGAGGGAAAGAAATTGGATGCTATGGGACGTAGAGTCATCTCGTCGGCAGCGACGACGATTAAAGCGGCCAACGCCTTGGCTATCGTGGCCCGCTACGACAGGGAGCTCTGGTACAAGATAGCTCCCCTGCTGGATTTTCTGCCGGACAACAAGAGGGCGGAGGCCCTGGAGATCCTGCAGGAAGGTGAGGTGGCTTCGGACCACGCCATCACCGTGGCGACGGACATCGCCGACACTGGGTTCCGCCAGCTGGGCAACGGCGTTTGCCTTCGACGTCGTGGATGGCTCAAAGCTACGGACTTTCGGCAGGACGTCCAGACCAGAGTCCTGGACATGCCCTTCGACGGGAACAACCTGTTTGGGAAGACAGTGGACGATTCCCTTCAGGCCATCAAGGCGGATACTGAGACGGCCAGGGCCCTTGGAGTCCTGCAGCAACGACGAACGCCCTTTCGGAGCGGCGGAGGCAAGGGCGCCTCCAAAGGTTCCGGCGGCGGTTTCGCTTCCTACCGTCAAGCGGCCCGCTCGTCGTCGCAAGAGGCCTACAGAGGACGAGGCAAGTCTAGCGGACCCCGCCGTCGTCGCCAAGGAGGTCAAGGCGGCAAGGCCGCGTCCAAGCAGGATTGAACCGGCCGTGGGGTCGGGCCCCCACCGAAGCACCCCGGTGGGAGGCCGGCTGGCGGGCTTCGTCAGCGTGTGGGAGTCCATCTCCACCGACCGTTGGGTGCTGGACGCCCTGGCCCGGGGCCACGCGCTCGAGTTTCAAAGAAGGTGCCCGCGCGTCCCCCCCGTGGCCAGGAAAGAACTTCACGTCCCTCAACTTCTCCTGGAGGTAAAGGCGATGCTCAGAAAGGGCGCCATCGAACTCGTCCCAAAGAGGCTTCGGGGCTCCGGAGTCTACTCGCGATACTTCCTCGTGAAGAAGAAGACGGGAGGATGGCGCCCCATCCTAGACCTGCGACGTCTGAACAAGTTCATCAAGGCGCGGAAGTTCCGGATGGTCACCCTCCAGCACGTCCTGGGTCAGCTGGAGGAAGGAGACTTCCTATCGTCGTTGGATTTGGAGGATGCCTACTTCCACATTCCCATCCTAAAGGGGCACCGAAAATTCCTCAGATTCGTGGTCCAAGGGCGTCATTACCAGTTCAAAGCCCTTCCCTTCGGACTACGGTCGGCACCCAGGGTATTCACCAAGTGCCTCGCACCGGTGGCGGCGCAGCTGCGCCGCGAGGCGATTCACGTCTACCCCTACCTGGACGACTGGCTCATCCGCGCCAAGACGAGGGAGCTCGCCGTGGTCCACACGGCAAGGACCGTCCAACTCCTCACGGACCTGGGATTCTCCGTGAACTACGCCAAATCCCACCTGGTGCCCGCGCAAGTCGCACTGTTTCTGGGAGCGAGGCTCGACACAGTGTCCCTTCTGGCCTCCCCGTCGGAGGAGAGGACCAGGACCATCTTGGGCAAGGTGCAACGGATGTTGGTGGCCGACGCGGCCAAGGTGAGGTCCATCAAGTCCCTCCTCGGGATGATGTCTTCCTGCATCTACCTCATTCCCATGTGCAGGCTCCGGATGCGCCCGTTGCAAGAATTCCTGGATGCGCGCTGGATCCAGACGACGGGCAGCTTCGAGGAAAGGATCAAGCTCGACGAGAGTTTCCGACGAGCGATACTGTGGTGGGGCACCCGCGCGCATCTGACGGCGGGCATGGACTTCCAGACCCCAGCCCACCAGGAGACTGTGACCACGGATGCCTCCCTGGAAGGGTGGGGAGCGCACACCGAAAATCTGCACGCAAGAGGACTCTGGCTCCCGACGGAGAAGTCCCTGCATATCAACGTCCTGGAGCTCCGTGCAGTGTTTTGGGCCCTCAGGTCCTTCCTTCCGTCCCTCAAGGGCAAGGTGGTGAGGATCTTCACCGACAACACCACCACCATGTTTTACATCAGGAAACAGGGCGGAACCAGGTCCCCAGCGCTGTCCAAGGAGGCGCAGGACCTGTGGCATTGGGCCGTCGCCCAAGGGATGTTTCTGGTGCCGTTTCATCTGGCAGGGATAAAAAACACCATCGCCGACTCACTCAGCAGGGAGCTGCGCTCGTGCCACGAGTGGGAACTACGGCAGGATCTGGTGGATCGCCTCTTCCGACGGTGGGGCACACCCCAGATCGACCTGTTCGCGACGGCGACGAACACCAAGTGCCGGAGGTTCGCCAGCAGGTTTCCCCAGACGAGGAGCATGGGCGATGCTTTCTCGTTCCCCTGGGAGGGCCTGTTCCTCTACGCGTTCCCTCCCTTGCCTCTGCTAATCCGGCTCGTCAACCAGCTCAAGAGGTCACGGTGCAGGATGATCCTCGTCGCACCTGCGTGGCCGAGGCAGATATGGTTCCCGGACCTTCTGGACTTGTCAGCGTCCCCGCCGATCAAGCTGCCGGCGGACGCGGATCTACTCTCCAGGGAAGGAGGCGCCATCCTCCACCACGACCCGAAGTCGCTGAACTTGCAGGCCTGGCTCCTGCAGCGCTAGAGTTTGGAGGATACGACATACCGGCCGATTGCAGAGAGGTTCTTGCAAAGGCCAGGGCGTCCTCGACTCTTAAATGCTACGGACACAAATGGAAGAGGTTCTCTGTCTGGTGCCACGCACAGAAGATTAACCCTCTACGGATTACGGCTCCCCAAGTACTGCCGTACCTGCTGACGCTGGCCAAAGCTGGTCTGGCACACGCGTCCATCAAGATTCATCTTGCTGCGATCTCCCGATACACCAGAACCACGGGGCGGACGTCCTTGTGGTCTCATCGTCTGGTGAAGGAGTTCATGAAGGGACTGTTCAGATCGTTCCCGCCGGTGAAGGCTCCGGCCCCGGCGTGGGAGCTCAACGTGGTGCTGACCAAGCTCATGGGACCTCCGTTCGAGCCTCTGCACTCGGCCCCGTTGAAGTTTCTATCGTGGAAAACAGCTTTTCTTGTGGCCATCACCTCCGCACGACGAGTGGGAGAGATCCAGGCCCTTTCCTGCAAGGCCCCGTACTTGACTTTCCACGACACGAGGGTAGTGCTCAGGACGCACCCCTCCTTCATGCCCAAGGTGCCGTCGGACTTCCATCTCAACGAACCCTTGGTGTTGCCTGTGTTCTTCCCGTCGCCTTCGTCGCCGGCTGAGAGGACTTTGCACTCGCTGGATGTGGCTAGAGCGCTGAAGTTCTACGTAGACCGCACGAAGTGTTTTCGGAAGACGTCACAACTCTTTGTGAACTTTGGACCTGTCAATCAGGGGAAGGCTCTCTCGAAGGCTTCCATTTCCAGATGGCTCTCCGGCTGTATCATGTACTGTCACCGGTTGGCAAACCGACCGCTGCCTGGCCGTCCGAGAGCCCATTCCACCAGAGCGATCGCAGCTACCACGGCGTTCCTATCTGGTGTGCCCCTGCTGGACATATGCAGGGCTGCTACGTGGAGGTCGACGCACACCTTCACGAAATTCTACTGCGTCGACCGGGATTCCAGGGAGGAGTCCAGGGTCGGCCAAGCAGTGCTGCGCAACCTGTTCGCCTGAGGTGAGCCTGGTGAGGAGGTAAGATGCTTAATGTTGAGTTGATGTGATGCTTAATGTTGAGCCTTTGCCACCTCCCGTGGTTGTGCATGTGTGTACTGCTATGTATTCTTTATTCATGAGCATGTGAATCCATGCCAGACCCCATGCTGGAGAAGGAACAAGTTACTTACCTGTAACTGTTGTTCTCCAGCATGGGTCTGGCATGGATTCACATGCGAACCCTCCCGCCTACCCCTCTGCGGCTCTTCACTTGGTCATACTGCCACTTCACGTGCTTCCAAATCTGAAGATGGCTGCCAGAGGCGGTGCTTAGGTAGAGGGCAGTCATTGGCTGTGGTCAGTATGACGCAGAGACCAGTGATTGCTTATTACTACGAAAGACAGATCAGAAACGAAACTGATACTGGTTTTTTCTTTACCGAGGATTCCCAGCCTGACGACGGGGAATATTCATGAGCATGTGAATCCATGCCAGACCCATGCTGGAGAACAACAGTTACAGGTAAGTAACTTGTTCCTTGCTCGGCCTCATGGCATCCTGCATTCTTCTGGTGCCAGAGGCTCGCCTGCGGATGAGATCTTTGCAGTGGGCACTCAAGACGCAATGGGCGCAGTCCTCCGGCAGGATGTCGGACCCGGTTCAGGTGCCGCCCTCGGTCACCCGGGACCTTCTGTGGTGGGCCGTCAAAGGCAACTTGATGAAGGGGGCTCCATTTTGGCTTCCCTGGCCAGAGGTGACGATCATGGCGGACGCATCCCTCACGGGATGGGGAGCTCATGCCAACGAGTTGACAGTCAACGGTCGTTGGTCTCCGTCGGAGTCCAGACTCCATATCAATCTTTTGGAGCTGAGGGCCGTCAGGCTTGCCCTGAAGGCTTTTCTGCCGACTGTGCGAGGAAAGAGTGTCCTGATTCTAACAGACAACACGGTGGCCATGCACTACCTCAACAAAAAGGAGGGGGGGGCAGGGTCACTTTCTCTGTGCAGGGAGGCGATGCAGCTTGAGTTCTGGGCCATCCAGCAGGAAGTTTCGATCTCGGCTGTTCATCTGGCCGGAGACGACAACGAGACGGCAGACGCTCTAGAGCACGGTCTCTCACGAGTGGGAGCTGGCTCAGGAGATTCTCCTGGAGATCTTCGCCCTTTGGGGGACCCCTCAAGTGGATCTCTTCTCCTCCAGTGTCAACCGGAAGTGCAAAAGGTTCTGCTCGCGGGAATTTCATCCAAGAGGAGCCTTAGGAGACGCGTTCGTGGTGGAGTGGTCATTCCCACTGCTGTACGCGTTTCCTCCAGTCCCCGTCATCCCGCAAGTACTGCGGAGGTTACGGAGGTTCGGTTCCCGGATGATCCTCATTGCTCCGGCTTGGGCCCGGAGGACGTGGTACCCGGACCTTCTCGACTTGTCCATCTGCCCTCCACGTCGTCTTCCCTACCGAGACGATCTGCTCTCACGGCAGGGGGGTCAGGTTCTCCATCCAGAGGTCAGATCCCTCGACCTTCACGCTTGGCTTCTGAAAGGTTTAGGTATAAGGATTGGGACCTCCCTGAAGACGTGATGGAGGTGTTGCTCTCGGCCAGGCTGCCGACAACAAAGTCTCTGTACCGTTGCCGTTGGAGAAAGTTCTGCGACTGGTGCAGAGTTAAGAACGTGGATCCTTTTGAATGTGACATTCCCATGGTTCTCTTTTTTGCTTTCCTTGGCCCACAGGGGCTTGCAAGTGGGGACCATTAAAGGTTACCTGGCGGCGCTGTCCATATTTAAGCGCTCGTCTGAAGAATGTTCCTATTTTAAGATTCCTTTAATTTCTCAGTTTTTGAAAGGGCTCACTAATGTGTTCCCTCCGTCACCTTTTCTGGTGCCCGGTTGGGATTTGAACCTTATTCTTAAGTTTCTTATGGGTGCTCCGTTTGAGCCTTTACATTCTTGCCCTTTGAGACTGTTAACTCTGAAAACTGTGTTTTTGGTTGCAGTTACGTCCGCTCGCAGAGTGAGTGAGTTACAGGCACTTTCAGTTAAGCCACCCTTCACTGTGTTTCATAAAGACAGGGTTGTCCTTAGAGTTCGTCCTTCTTTTCTTCCAAAGGTGGTTTCGGAATTTCATTTGAGCCAGAAGGTTGTTCTTCCGGCGTTCTATCCTCCTCCACATCCTGGTAAGGAAGAGGAGAGGCTCCATAGGCTTGATCCTAGGAGAGTGTTGAGCTTTTATATTTCGCGCATGTCCCGGGTCAGAGTGGACGATCAACTTTTCATTGGTTACGCTGGAAAGCGTTTGGGACAAGCTGTGACGAAACAGACTTTGTCTCGTTGGATTATTTTAGCTATCTCCCGAGTGTTACCGCTTGGCGGGTAAGGACTCTCCGGCTGGTTTGCGGGCCCATTCTACCAGGGGAGTGGCTGTGTCTGCTGCCTTGCAGAGGGGTGTTCCTATTCGTCACATCTGTGATGCAGCCACCTGGGCTTCAGTACATACTTTTGTACGTCACTACTCCCTCGATTCCATCAGAGGGCAGGATCTGGCCTTTGGCAAGGCAGTCCTATATTCCGCAATTTGATTGGGCATGCTAAATTTGTGTTCTAAATTATTTTCCCGCCTCCTTGCTTGGTACTGCTTTGGGAGTCTGTCATAGATATGGAATACGTCGGAGGACCCAATGCTCTCTAAGAACAAGTTACTTTCTTACCTGGTAACGTTCTTTCGATGAGATGGTCCGACGACGTATTCCATATCGCTCCCTCCCTACCTTCCCCGCTGCAGGATTTATTTTGTGATTGCAGCTTGCGTTCCGCAAGGCCTTGTGTGTCTGACTGGCAGAAAACTGGTGGCACACGTTCTGGGGGGAAAAACTACAACTGAGGCTATGGGCGTCGTGCGTCCTACTTATAACATCGGGTGAAGTCGGCTGTCGGAGGAGGTCCTTGGGGACGGCGCATCGACGCAGGACGCAGACGCCAAAGATTTTCTGAAGCAGCACAGCTGTGGACATTACCTGTCATAGATATGGAATACGTCGTCGGACCATCCCATCGAAAGAAAGTTACCAGGTAAGAAAGTAACTTGTTCTTCTGTTCCATTTCCCACCTCCCTTTCTCCCTGCTGCCTCTTCCCAGCTACCTTTCCAAGGGACAACCCTCGACCCCCACCACTCCCTCTCTTCGTCCTTCCCTCCCTCTCCGCACTCCTCTGCTCTACAGGTCGCTTGTCCTCCCCATCGCCAGTCCACACCTTACCACCTCCTTTGCTGGTCCGGGCCGGCCTCTCCCCTTTTGCTCCCCATATTTTTCACCCAGTACGTTTTAAACTGGAGTATGTGTGCAATATCCTCTGCACAATACATGGTGCATATTCCTACATTCTAATGGATTGTGTCCTACTGAATCCTCATCTGAGCTATATTTGTATCCTGCTTTGCAGTCTCTGGGTGGGGGGAAGCAGGAGGGGGGATTTCGATAGCAGGGTATGCCGTGCAGCATCGATGTCCCTCGATGGTTACCATTCCTGCATGCGAACATGATGTTGATGGTAGTATAAGCAGCATGCACTCAGTTCTGTTGCCTCGGTTCTGTTTTTCCGCATGCACAGCTCCCTTTCGGAACAGTTCGACTCGCCTCAGTGATTTTCTTCGAACGTCATAGTATTTTAGAATTATCTGTGACTTGTCACAGTGTCTACACCGAAAACAGCCCTCAAGAGATGTGCGTACTGTGGTTTGAAGATGTCGATCACTGATCCGCACAGGATTTGTTCTTTGGTGCCTCAGCGAAACCCATGAAGTGGTTGAATGTGGCTCCTGCCAATCAATGACTAGTAAGGCCCTGAAGGAGACAAGTTCGAAGCTCGCCTTAGGTCGGTTGGTTCCACGACTCCATCCTCCAACCCTTCTAAAAGAAAATCCTCTGAAGGAGTTGCACCAGAGACAAATCTCTGGAAAGACCCAAAAAAAACATTCAAAGATTGAGATCCAGGAGTGATTTGCGCCACTCTTTACTCTTGATCTCCAAAGAAAAGAACTAATAAATGGTGCCATTGTTCTTAGTCATCTGATTCCTCACACGAAAGACGTTGGGTACGTTTTCCCAAGAAGATCGCCTCAGCGGGAGAATTTGAACATTTCCGTCAAAAAAATGTTGGAAGTATTCTCGAAGGTGGCACCTCCTGGCCCCTCGAAAGAGCCTAAGAAGGCTGTTGATCCCACACGTCCTTAAAGACTGGCAGGGAATCGATAAAGGCTTCAACCCGCATGCCTAAAAGCCTGAGTCGGAAGGCCTCCAAGATGTCTACTCGAGTGGTGTCGACAGCTGAGTTAGTATCGAACCAAAAGGCTTCCGTGACCTCATCCTGTAAGGAGTCGAAAACATCAACGTCGATATTCAGAGTCTACTTTAAAGTATAAACCTCGACCGAAGGTGCATTTCTTTATATCCTTCGGATCCATTTTCGAGGAGCAAGAGGAAGATTATTACGTCATTCCCTTTGGGTTTGAACGTTTTGGAACACCAAATGTTCCAGAGGATTTGATTTCATTTCATACAGCACTCAATAGCCCAATAATGGATCTCTGGAAAAAACACACTGCTACTGCAGTTAATAAGGAATTTGTGATAAAAATACAAGTCTTCCTATGTAGACCCTGGATTTTTTTCTAAGCACTCTTCAGAGTTTAGTTGTATTTCAACTTCCAAAGCCGCAACTTATCCTACCATCCCCCCAGATAGGGACGAATAAGCATTATGGCGCCCTCAAAAAAAGGTCTTTTTGGCAGGAAGCATGGCATTAAAAGCCATCAACGCATCTTGTGCTTTAGCAAAATATAGTTATACATTATGGAATGTGATTGCACAAGCTGCAGAGAATATTCCAGAAGGGAAATTGAGATGGGGGATTTAATAACCTAATTAATGATGGAAAGGAGGCTTCCTGTCAGTCTTCACAAGCTGGATTGGATGCTTCAGACTGTGTTGGAAGATGCATGGTGTCTAGTGCTGTAATCGGATGATTTGCATCGCTATGTAAATCTGGGCTTGCCTCCAATGTTCAGTCTATGCTCCTAGATATGCCCTTTGATGGGTCCAATCTATTTGGACCCAAGGCGGGCAACATCCTAGAAAAACTGCAGGCTTCAAAGGCTGCAGCAACATCTTTGGGGCAGCTGTCTGTCAGCCACAACAGCACCCACCTTCACAAAACTGGAGCAGCCGGTCCTTTCGATACTACTCTTCCTTCAGTCAAAGGGGAAGAGGTCAGACAGTAAAACAGAAGGAAAGGGGGAAATCGTGCACCAAAGAGGTAGTGGAGGAAAGACTCTTCCCTATGCCCTAAGCCACAGCCCCAATCCCTCCCTGAGCACTTTGTTCTTAAGACCCCAGTGGGAGACAGATTGACAGAGTTGAGGAGTTTTACTAAAGTCCACCTATTGTAGGTGTGATAAATTTGGTGGAGTCATCACTGATTCCCCACCGTTGATCTCCTCCCATTTGGTCCGGGGACGGCAGCCACTTCCTGATCCTGGGGACGGCTGTATGAGGGAGGATCACACGGGAGAAGACATTTACCTGGGGAGATGGTGACTCCATTGGGTGAAATGCACGATTTCGGCCTTTCCTCTGACAAAGACCGTCTAATACCTGAGTCTTTAATGGTTTGTTGTCACTTAACAGTTCCCTCCTATAGTAAAGGTCAGACAACTTTTTCTCTGAATCCCTCGATCAAACCCCGATCTGTGACTTAGCCATTCACAGTTCATGTATAACATCTTCTGGTTTTGATATGGCTTTTTGTGAAACTTTGGAACATCATCCAAGAAGCGCCCAATAACAGCTATGAACTTCAATTCCCAGAAAACCACAAGCACTAAGACGAAGTGGAGGAAGGAGTCTATGCAGATCAGGAGAAGTCTGAAACCTAACGCGCAGTTGTTCAACTGGGCCCAACGTGCGCAGGATATTTAAAAATGGCAGAGGCAATGAGAAGAGTCATCCTCCTCATGCTGGAGAAAGCGGCAAGGAAGAGGACGTCTGAAGCCTGGCAGTGGCTTGAGAATGCGAGGCTCACGTACCACTGCCACGAGATAGAAAGGGAGGCACAGCAGTCATACCTGAAGGACCATGGAAGAACTGGAAGCTGCAGCGTAGTTCCTGGAGGCACGGTCGTGCCAGGAGGCAGCGTTCTCCGGTCCAGGCTACAGAGGGAAGACTGCGAGTGACAGCAGAGCTTCAGGAGACTCTGGGAGAACATCTGCATCATGTGGGAATCCGATCCAGTGAAGAGGCTTTGTTGCAAAGGTACACCAAGAGTAGGGGACGCCGCAAAGGACCGGTGAGTCTGCCCAAGGTTGTTGGGGACCCCGGGGCATACCGACATGCTTGTGAACCAATGACTGAATGTTTCAAGGTTGCAAATAAGGTTAATATACCAAAGTAGTTGAATGCAGATAAAATACAATCCTATTTCAAATATCCAACCAGTAGAATATTTGAATGCTGGCGAGACAAAGTGCAACAAGAAACCATAAGCAAGTGTAGGTGCATGGAAGGCCCATGTGGGAGAAAACTGAAGCAAGTGTTGGCATGGGCAAATATGACAAGCACCTCAGGAAATGTGCTACTGTGATAAACGAACAGTGACGCTGTATAAAGTTTAGACATTGTATGAAAACACCTGGCAGGGGAGTAGACAAGGCGATCTGAAAAGCCCACAGGAAGCTTCCTGGCAGGGGTATACCGGGCAATCCGCAAAAGTTACCAAAAGACCTAAAGAAAGACTGTCTTGGAATGTATTGTTTGACCAAATTAAAGAAAGACTGTTAAAGAATTCATTATCTGAACAAGAACATTGTGACTCCAGGATAAAGACACAAGGAGAACTGTTGGATAAAGGGACACTTATGCCATCCTATCTAAAAGTCCAGGGGAAGGGGGAACCACCCTCTGTATCCTAGGCTTGTTCCTTGGAGGTTATGTTGTTGGATTTATCCCTGTATATATTTGATTGTGAACACTTTTTTGCTACTATCTAGTCAGACATTTCCTTGCACCCTTTGTTTTGTTTCTTGTGTGCGGGTCAGCTTAGAATGTTTAGACACAAGGACAGCTTCTGAGTTACTGATTACTTTACCTCGACAGATCCTTAGTTTTAGTTTTGAGGCAGGGAAATTCCTCTGTAGAATAGGACTAGAGGCATTTCTACAACCCATTTCTGTTTGATAAAATGTCTGATTCTGATAACACAACCTTATGTCCGCCTCTCATTGCTGATACCTCACAAAGGACTGAAGAAGACTCGATCTTAGGTGTACAGAGCTCCAATTATTAGGTTTGGCCTGAACTACCAGAAGGTTTTATAGCAATGGACAAGCTGCCAGGCTTAGTCTGGGATGGTGAAGGGCTGTAGTTGAGTACAAAGATTTTGAGTACACCTATGCTCAAAGCAACACTTCTGCACTGTAGAAAAAATAGACTTTATTATGGATACCAAGGCAATGTTAAAATCAAGACAGTTCAGGTAAGTAAAAATAGTTCAAACATATATTAAATACACTAGATATTTGCTATTGCAAATACTCAGTTTCAGTAGTAGGCCTTAGATTAATTACAGGTACATATAAGAGTAGCTTTAGGTTAGCAGATCATTCAGCAACCAACATTTACTGAATTAGCAATACTGACAGGTTAACATTAGGAAAGCCTTTTCTCTAGAAGTCCAACCCCATCTTGAAGAGGAGTATCTAAAAAAGTCAGATGGGGACACTGAGGGACCAGTGACTCTTGGGCAGCAGAACAAAAGAAGGCAGACACTGGCAAAGTTGTCAAATAGCAGAAGAAACCTTTTCTGAACAAGCAATGGAATTTGATTCAAAGGGCTAAGGGGGGGACTAATTAGGCCACCTGAAGGATTTCGACCTCTAGGACGGAGGTCCTTGGGCCTGGGAGAACATGGTTGGGTCATCCACCTCAATGTGACTCAAGCTCAGGAGCGAACAGCAACACAAAAACTCTGGGCTATGCGCGCTTTAAAAATGCTTAAATGAATAAATAATAACAGTCTAGGTAAGTACCCAGGAGTCAGGCAGTACCTTCTAGGATGAAGAAGAGCGATGCCACTGGCGGATCCCCAAGGTAAACAGCAGCTCTGGTTCGGCTATCTGGCCTTGGCGGCTGGATGAAGATCTTTTGGCGGGAGTAGATGGTCAGACTCGATCACAAGGATGCCCAGCAGACGATCTTCGCGGCACTTGGTTTTGGAAGCTCGACTCAGTCTTTGGAGCAGCAACGGTTGTCACCCGGCAGACTGTCTTCCTTCTTTCGGTCCTCCCCTCTTTGGAGGGGAATTCTCTGATCGGGATGGAGTCTCTGTAGGCCCAGACAGATGCCCACAGGTTTTCAGACAGAATCGCGCTTGACGAGACAATGCACGGCAGCAGTGCCAGACGTCTCAGGGGGTATTTGGGTATTGCAGGCCTGGAAGGTCGTAGCACTTCATGGGATGGCTCAAACTGAAGATGGTCTAGAGACTTGTTATGCCCACAAATCCAATGGAAGAAGTTGTCTCCTCTGGATCTTGCCTGTCACACAGAAGATAGGGCTGGAGAGCAGCGGTCACTCAGTTGGCTTGGTGGTCGCTGGAGGTAGCTGCAGACGTCCACTTCTTTATTCTTCGGAGTGGATCTTCCAGTGGTCGACTCTGGCTTCAGCATCAAGACCCTTGTCTTTTATTTAGGAACCCAGCCAATCAGCATGCATGCAACATTCAAACTTAGGGTGGTGGCTGTTCCAAGGGCACAGCCAGGCACCCATTCAGAACTGGATCTAAGCCGACATACTGGAGGACAAAGACCTGAGGAGTTTGTGTCCTCCCAGACACACTGGCCCCTCTGGGCAGGCTTCTAAATGGGAGCCTGTCGAAGCCAAAGGCATGAGCAGCTCTTGCCCCACCTTGATTAGCAGGGGAAGTCTCAGGAAAGCGCAAGACATTGTGAGTTTGGCGAAAAAAGATGACTGGCACAATTATAAGGTCAATGCTGACCCATGTGTCCTTTACCGCAGCTGAAACAGCAGCCTGCGTGTAAAAATCTGTTGGTAGAAAATATCCACTGCCACCAGCCACTCAGATAAACTTGCCACTGTAACTAGAAAGTTACAGGAGAAGTGAGATAAGGAATACTATGCATCCCCTCAGCCCCTGTTAGGGAGAATTCTCTGTTTAGGCTGAATTTCCCAGCCTAGTGAGTCCCCCAGCAGCTTTGCTGGATTTTTGGGGTTTATTTTTTTTCTCCTGCCAAGAGTGAGACTCTTTTACCCTCACTCTTGGACATGATTTGAGAGTGTTACTGTGACTTGCTATGTGCTTATGGGCTAGGGGGTATTTTTCCACATAGGCTATCATTGGTTTTTGAATGTGTGTTACACAGCACCCTCAGTGCAGTAACACATGGGTGTCATAGAGACCCCCAAACATAGACTCCACACCTTGGGACTGACTACTGTCTCCCTGGGTCTGTAAAGTCACCATTGACTTTACTAGTCTTAACTTAGGAACTTAACCAGTACAAACCATCTTACTGTGGAAATACTGGTAGGGGCAATTAGATTGCCCCTGGGTCTATTGTCGAGGGGGTACTGTCCCGTCCCCCCTCGCCGAGTTCTGGCTGGTGGCAGTGGATACCACGGAAATATTCCACCGGAATATTTCCCAATGGGATTTCCCATTGTTTTTAATGCACCACTTTTTGGTGCAATGTTAAAGATACCGCCGGTTTATTTATTTAATATAAATTCACCGGTTGGGTTTTTTGCCAGAACTCGCCGCCAAAATGGCGTCTAGGTTCACTTCAGTAACCCTGAACCCGAGTCGAGCCTTCGTTCCACTTTTGGCGGGCTTCTGCACAGAAGCCCTCCACAGTGGTGCCATTCTGTCTGGGTACCACAGGGGGTGTGGGAGGGGGTTTAGGCACCCTGGACTGAGTTGCCTTGCCAACTCATGTCGCACTCTGGTGTGATTGGCCCAAGTGGTGAGCCACCCCGCTCACTACTTAGCATGTTTGAGTGACAGCTAGGCTGTATGAATGGGGGTTTAATGCATAAAAGCTAGGTTTTTGGGACTGGTTCTGGAGAAGTCGCCACAGGACCTAAGAAGCCGAAGAGGGAGAAGCCGAGACGACCTGCCAAGACGACACCACCGGTGAAGCCCTGCGGAACCGTCTCACCACTTTTTCCGACGACAGAGGAGATCTCCCACCGGAGAGTCTCCTTCCCTTAACTGGTGGGGACAACCAGTTGCTGCCTTCTTTTCGCCGTCCCGAAGCATCTCGTGGCCGCCTTGCCTGTGCCAAGCACCCCGGCAACCGGGATACCACTTTTTACCTCAACCGCGAAAGAGGGGTAAACTCCTTTGTGACCGGAAAACTCCACGGCTGGTCTCATCCCTGGTAGTGCAACGACCTGCAGCTTTCCTCCACGTCGAGATCACCTCTTCCCCTGGACGACGCCGCGACTTGCAATCACTACCAGGAACAACTACCACCGCTGGAGGATCCTTTCCACTTTTAAAGGTACTGTGTTCCGCCCGGCTTCCCTTGCCACCGATTGTACGGGGTAGATTTAGCCCTTGGCTCTCGACCCTGGGTAAGCCTGGGACACCCTAACTAAACTTTTTCTAAACTCAGTAAAACCTTTTCTACCCACCTGCGAAGACTTGTGACATTGTGTGATCTTGGGCATATTTTCGCCTGGCTCTCTCTAAAGCGGGCCACAAACCAATTCTCCTTGTTCCACAGTTGACTGCCGTTGCTAACCTTATGTGGAAAGTGTTTTACCTTGCTGCTTTCATTACTTCTGCTTTTTCCCTCCCTTTTCTAATAACTTGTTGGAGTGCCATCTGACGTTAAGCGCTCACCTCTGTTTGGAAATAAGTGGTGTTAACTTAGACTTGTCCAACAAATGACTAGGGATGTACATATAAGTAATAGTGACAGTGTTTTGACTTACTTACCTTTTTCTGTGCTAGTGTAATTTATGAGTGTGCCTTTAAAATAAATAAGTATATACTTTTACACCTAGCTCTGGTCAGTGTTTGCTTGTACTACTGTGCCTCTGTACCTATCCTGTATCCTCTATATACTGCCTAACTCTTCTTGAGGGAAGTCTGACTGCTCAGCCACAGCTACCACAGTGAATCTGTGTGGTGCAGACTGCTACCAAGTGGGTTTACTGCCAACACCTGTAATCTTAAATCTTTTGCAGTGGTCCCAGAGGGAACTGCACAGGTTTCTGCTTAACAGCCCCCCACATAGGTAGGCTAAAAAAAGTATCCCCTGCCCTGGTAACATTAAGTTATTACAGGAATATTTAAAAAAAAAAAAAAAACACAGAGAGAAGCTCAAGGAGCAATGCACAGAAGATGCTGTGTGCTCCAATAGTAAAATACAGATGCCTCAAAAAGAGGGAGGAAAGCAGACTCCATCAAAGGTAACCAAAAAGGGTTCCCAAAGTCACAGAAAAAGAATTTGATTGTGGGGAAAAAGGTTCCCACTCACTCAGAAGAGTCAGATAAAAAGAAAGTCCAACAAAAAGTGCGGGGGGACTCAATAAGTAGGAAGGATTACACCCAAGATGGAAATTCTACCTAACACCCAGCATCTGCAAGAATGGCACGTCATTACTTCCGATGCATGGGGCCTGCAAACAGTAGCCCAAGGGTACTGCCTCCCTTTTCTGAAAAGGTCTCCACATTGTCCTCCGGGCAAACACACTCTTCGAGATCCGAATCCACTCCCCATCTTGCTCTTAAGACGCTTGAAAAAGTTCCTCAGGAAGAACAAAGTCAAGATGGTCACTCTTTTGCAGATCCTCCAGGCCCTTCAGTTACAGGACTGGATAGTGTCACTCCATCTTACTTTCATGTGTGTATACATCCCAAGCACAGAAAGTACCCGAGGTTCGCCCTTGGCAGTTCTATTCAAGTTCTGCCTTTCAAGCTCACATCTGCCCGAGCGTCTTCACCAAGTTGATGGCAGTGGTGGCAGCGAATCTAAGTAGGAGAGGGATTCACATCTTCCCCTACTTAGATGACAGGCTGATCGGAGCTTGTTCTTCCGAAAAGGTTCTGGGCCATCTCAACAGCACCTGCCACTCCCACCACAATCGTGGCTTCTCCCTCAACTTCAAGGAGTCCTAGGTGACAACTTCTTAAAAGCTTCAATTTATTGGAGCCGTCCTGGACTCTTCCTCCAGGAAGGTTCTGCCTCCCGAGTTGTGGGCTCAACATATCTTACAGATGATAATGAGATTTCAAAACGCCCAATATCTACTGGCATTCGACTTTTTAAGGTTGCTCTGCCTCCTGGCATCGTGCATTTTCCTTGTGCCGGAGACCTGTCTGAGGATCAGGTCTTTCCAATGGACCCTCCGATCTCAATCGTCACCGTTCTCAGGCAGGATGACAGACCTTCTTCAGATCCCGAGCAGGTTAGCACAGGATCTCGTGGTGGGGCATGCAATGGGTGCATAATGATGGGGGAACCTTTTTACCAGCTCTGGCAGGAGATAATTGTAGTCACAGATGCCTCCCTCATGGGATGGGGAGCACACATGAGCGGTTAGAGGATGAGCGTACTTTGGTACCCATCGGAATCAAGACTACACATTAACCTGTTGGAGCTGAGGGTGATCAGACTGGTGCTTGATGGCCTTTTTTCCTTCCATCCAGTGATATAACGTCCTGATAATGGCAGACAGCACAGTGGCCATGCATTACCTCGACAAAAGATATGGGGCTAGGGTCACTACCACTGTGCAAGGAAGCAATGCAGCTCTTGGTTTGGACTGAACAAAACGGTATCTCTGTCGGCTGCTCATCTAGCCGGGAAAGAGAATACAACAGCAGCGTTCTGAGCAGGCAGAGAACAATCTCCCACTAGTGGGAGTTGGCTCGGGAAGTACTTTTAGAGATCTTCTCCCTTTGGGGAACACCTCAAGTGGATCTGTTCGCATCCAGTATCAAAAGAAAATGCAACCTCTTCTTCTGCTGCAGGGAATTTTCTCAGAGGATCTATGGGGACACATTTGTAGTGGACTGGGAATTGCCACTCCTTTACGCGTTCCCACCAATCCCTATGATCCCTCATGTCATCAGGCGGTTGTAGTTCGGGAAAGCCATGATCCCGATGGCCCCGGATTGGGCTGAGAGGAAGTGGTATCTGAACCTTCGAGACATGTCCATCTGCCCTCCGTTCCTTCTTCAACAGGGAGTGTATCTACTCTTGTAGGAGGGAGGTTATCTTCTTCACCCAGGAATCTGAACACTGAACCTTCACTCCTGGTTTCTCAGAGACTAAGGTATAAAGATTAGGACCTCCGTAAAGATGTTGGAGGTGTTGCTTTCTGCTAGAGGACCAGCAGCAAAAGCCCTATACCGCTGCCATTGGAACATGTTTTGCAGCTGGTATAGAGCTAAAATAGATTTCCTTTCTCTTGAAATACACCTGCAGTGCTTTCTTTTTTACTGCACATAGCCAATCAGGGGCTTGCACCTGGCTACCATTAAAGTGATACTTGGCTGCGTTATCTATATTCAAACACCCGCCAGAGCAAGTCTCTTATTTTCAGATACCTATTGTGATAGAATTATTGAAAGGACTGACTAATGCACTTCCACCAGTCCCTTTTTTGGTTCTGTCCTGGGATTTGAATTTAGTGCTTACTTTTTTAATGGGTGTGCCTTTTGAGCCGCTTCATTCCTGTCCCCACAGGTTATGAACCTTGAAAACCATCTTTTTAGTGACTGTCACTTCACCTCGCAGGGTGTTACGCTCACCTGGTATCCACAGGGACGCCACCCAGCCGGGTTACTCGCTGGTATGCTTCTCAGCTTTGCCCAGATATGGTCTGCGGGGAAGGTTCTGCGGTAGAGTTGGGCGTGCTCTCCGTCCTGCCTTCTTTGCAGGGGCGCGTTGTCTTTCATGGGCGCGTGCGGTCCAGTTACTTCACGGACGCCGGCCCGTTTGATATTGTTCAGGTAGGTCTTATTGCTGTTCTTTAGTTTTGTTGCTATCCTGCATGCCTTTCTTTGTTTAAAATGTCTTTTTTCTCCCTTAGGTATGCAGAGCTTCAGCGTGGCGAACTGGCTTGGTTGAGCCCCGCTAGTAAATGATGGCGCATTAAGAGCGCTATGATGCGGTAAGTAAACGCTATGCGCTGCAAAGTCTTGCCTTTGCTAACCTGTGTTTTCCTTCCTTGTAGGTCGCGGAATTCTTCAGCGCGAGTGGAATGTCCGGAGTGGTTCCAGCTGAGAGGCGACCAGCCAGGTAAGCCTTTTGAGCAGTTTGTAATTTGTAAATGTCTCTACTGCTTTCAGGTCGTACTATCCGGGAGGCGTGCAGATTCGAGGAAGCTGTTCTCAGTAGCTGCGAGTGGCTAAAGATGAAGACTGCAGGTAAGATGCTGCTGCTAATGATGTTCCTTTTGTCTCCTTGCAGGTTCTGCTTCTCCGAGGTTCAAGGGAATAGCTTCACACGGTGAGCGTCACGTTGCAAGCTGCAAAGTAAAGCGAAGCGTGTTGTCTTGCTCGGGTGTGGTTTAAATAGCCCCAACAAAATAGTCCAGGTAAAGTAGTCCCTAGGCTACCACACCCAAAACACTAGACCGCATGGCTTGGTTCCTAGGAAGCAAGCTATGTGGATGCCTCCATGTTGGCTGACAACACAATAAGTAGTTCCCAAGCACATGTTTTTCATGGTGTTTGAGCCTGGCGCCAAAGGCGCCAGGAGTGGTCCCAAGAAGGTTTTGGAAGAGGATGCCAGGCTCTAGAGGCTCTAGAGGCTCGAGTCCTGACTCCACCTGGCCAGTGGGTTTGCCAGAGGGGGTTTAGGGCGAGGGTCGTGACACAGGGTCAGTGAGCTACAAGCACTATGCTGCAAACCACCATTCACAGTATTCTCTAAATAGAAGGTAGTTTTGATGGGTTCATCCATCCTTCCTTCCCAAGGTGATTTCTGAATTGCATTTAACACAAAAGATTACATTGCCAGCTTTTGACCCCTCCTCACCCTTCTAAGGATGAAGAGAGGTTACACAGGCTTGACCCTAGAAGGGCTCCTGGATTTTACATTTCAAGAATGTCGCTATCAGACAGGAGGATCATTGGTTACAATGGTCACAAGTTAGGCCAAGCAGTGATGAACCAAACATTAACATGATGGATCATTTTGTGCATTTGAGAGTGCTACCTCATAGCTGCGAAAGATGTGCCTGATAACTCCATTCAAAGAAATGGCAAGCACTTCAGCTCTACAAAGGTGTGTACCAGTTCAAGACATTTGCAATGCCACAATGTGGTCCTCCCTCCAAACATTCTTAAAGCATTATTGCTGAGACCCTGTCGGGCAAGGACACTTGCTTTGGAAGAGCGGTTCAGCAAAATAGTATTTGCTGATTAACATTTCACATAAATCCTCTTCTCCCACCTCCATCTCCAAAACTGCTATGGGAGTCTCTCTAAGATGAGGAATACATGGGAGGACACAATCCACTGGACGAGCAAATTACTTGCCCCTGGTAATGTTCTTTCTGATAAATGTTCCTCCAAGGTATTCCTTCTTGCCCTCCCAGCCTACCGCTCTATCTGTGAGAACATTTGTATTTCTTTTCTTTCAATTCCCATACGCATTGCAGAACTCCTCAAGACAGCTGAGCATGAAGAGAGGAAAACCTAGGAACTGAGGCAACGGGTTGCAGTGCGTGCAACTTATGCTGCCATCGACGTCACTTCTGCACGGTGCCCCCTGCTGTTAAAAAAGAATTGGATATTGCAAAACAGGATACTAATATATTTAAGATAAGGAATTGGTGGGAGGAACATCCACAGAAAGAAAATTACCAGGAGGTTACGTAATTTTTTCTTCTTGATCATTAAGGTTGCTCAATTATGAAAATAATTTAGTTTGCAGTAAAGTCAGCTCAGTGAGCTATACATTTTTTCTGAGAAACCCCCTTTTTGCCATTCTCAAAAGGAAAACACCACTCTGAGATTAAGGTGCTACTTTCTTCCTAAAATGGTAACCAAAATCCATCTCTCCAAGGGGATTCACTGGCCAGTATTCTCCAGCATTGGATCTTTCATGATTCATGTGCTGTGAATATTTCCTGTTGTCAGGCTGCAAAACCTCGGTAACCTTAACATAGCGTTTTCCAATGGAAAACTTCGACACTTAGTGTCCTATCAACATCTTTTTGGCTGCTTTAGGGTACACCAATAGGACGTCTGGTATAAATAGCCCTGCCGCCGCTGCTTGCCTTCAAATTTCATTTGTCTCCAAACTGTTCGGATCACCTTGTATTTGCCTTTTGTGTTGTACACGTGCTTTCTACGATCTGTCGTCTGTGGGCTCGAAGAAATCGTTATTTAGGGCTTGCGCGTCCTGCAGCCTGAAAAACGTCTACGATGGGGATGGGCATGCAGATTGCCTTTATTGCCTGTATCTCAATCATTCCGTGGACAACTGCAAGATCTGCCTGTTTTTTTTTTCTCCAGAAAACACTGAAGGACTGTAACCACTGGTTGATCTGTTGGCTCAATGAAGGTACTTACCCGGGTTCGGAGGTGGGTTCAACGCGTGGGAGCAAGTCCTCTGATACAGTGGTGAAGGTGTTGTCTTCGCACCCCAGGTCCCAGTCCGCGGAACCCCCCTCTAAGAAGCGTTGCATGGGGTGCCAGCGTCAGAGGTGAGGAGAGGTGTTGGGGCCACTGGTTCCAGGTTGCATCTGTCTAAAGGGGCGGGTGGCCCCTCTCTGGACAAGCCAACAAGAAAGGACAAGTCGAAGGAAGCGAGTGCTAGGCCCGAGAAGTCGGCGGCGCTCTCGCAGAAGTCCTCGAAGTACCGCGAGTCGTTGTCATCGAAGCACTTGTCGAAGGACCGCCATAGGTCATCCTCAGGCTATGAGTCTTCGAAACATCGTTCCATCACTTCGTCCAAGCGGTCCGCTATGCCGGTGAAGGCCAGACCAGTGGGCAGCCTTGTTTCCGTCGACCAGGGGTTCGTATACGGAAGTGCCTCTGTCGACAGTGGTGGTACTGCCTTCCATCCCTTCATCGATATTTGTGTCGTCAGCTCTGTCGACGGCCAGGCTGGATGCCTCGTCGACAGCCGTGGCAGCGAGTGGGCCGCTGTTGCTGTCCTCGGCTCCGCTGGGGTCCGATGGTGGTCTGATGACTACGGAGATGCCGTGGCAGTCTGGGGCAGGCTTTTGGGCCTTTGCTCCCGTTGGACATTCTTCAGCAAGACCAGGCAACGTATCTTGTGGACTCTAGTCCGGAAGAAGAACAGGAGCCCATTTTCGATCGGTCTGTGTTGCGCCTGCAGTCGGCACAGCCTTCTACATTGGAGGGATTTGGGGCTGTCCCGCCCCAGTATCCATTGGTGAATTTGCACTCTAGTCTGTCCATGCAGGTGCTGAGTGTTAGGGAGAATTCTCATAAATGTGCTAATTCCCTTCACCTTAGAGACCCCAGTAACTTTGCTGGATTTTGAGAACTTGATTTATTTACCTGGAGAGAGTGTGAGCCTTTTTTTCCCACTCGCTCATGTATTGTGAATGTGTTTTACTCTTGTGTTCTTTTATTATGGAGTTTTAGACCACTCCATAGGCATCATCTTTTCATTTGTGTCACACAGCACCCGCCGTGCAGTGACAGAGGGGAAGCCTTTTAGGCTTTCCCAAGGTTTAAATACCTTCTCCATGATAAACTACTGTTTCCCAGAGAAAGTAAAGTGAAATTGACTTTACTAGTCATTTCAAATTCCTAGACCTAGCACACCCTATCTTACAATAGAGTGCTGGAGGGGTTACTTAGTATCCCCTATGTCTAGAAACTCATGTAGCAGTAAAATGCTACCCTTTCATCTCGAAATGGCTGGTGGTAGTGGTTTTACAACAAACTACCATGATTTTTCCCGACCGCGAACACCGGTAGTGTTAAATCGCGGGAGCCATGTTCAAGATGGCGCCTGAGCCCCTTTGTTTAAACGGGTCCCGGTCTTCTTTTTTCGCCATTTCTTTTTGGAAAGGTTCATCTAGAGTTTGTCTCTGCGCGCCAAACCAGGTTTGGTCCCTTTGTTCCTATGCCTTTGTCGGGTTTCAGGACTGAAGACCACCTCTGGCGCCCGAGTGTCTGGGGTGGGCAGGAAGTGAGGGAGGTGCCTGAAAATCCCTGTGCTTAGTCTCCTAGGAGACCCAAATGCACTCTGGTGTGCTTGGCTGGCTGCCTGTCCGGCAAGGACAGCCACCCTGCTGGGTGAGTGGCAGCTATGCTGGAATTAATGGGAGAAACTGGATAAAAGGCGAGTCCCTTGGCTTGGAAGGCAGAGTCAACCACTGGAACGAAATAACCAAAGAAGAGCTGGAAGAGGACGGCTGCTGCAACTCCTGGGCCATTGGTTTGCCCGGTGAAGCCCTGCTGCAGGACCGAATCGCCAAGTTCATCTCGACAGAGAAGCCCTTCAAGGACGACTTCTCCCTTTGAGTTGGTGGGACCAATCAACTCGTACGCCACCTGGATACCATTCTCGGAGCTGGTTGTATTTTCCTCAGAGTGCTGCAGCGAAACCGAATAGCCAGGGAGAAGGACACCAGTTTGTGTGCTTGACTACAGCTACCGGAATTGGAGATTTGCCTTTGACAGCTTTTTGACCAGTCCCAGTGCAGTGCAGGGAGTCCCCCGACGTCCGCCCTCTTGTCCCCACGACTGAGGCTCAGGAACAGTGAGATCTGCAGGCGCTGCCAGGAACAGACGTCTTCAGCTGCATCTTTTTCTTTATTGTAAGGTACTCTGAACACCTGCCCGAGAGAACTTGCCTCTCACTGTGAAAGTGCTTGAAACTTTGGCAACTTGCAGGCCTAGTCAGCTTGTGACCCAACATCTGAACCTTTCTTTTATGAACTACTTCTGAGAACTTTGGCAAAAACTTTTCCGTTTTAACTTCCAGAACTGCTTTATCCTATACAAGACTTTAACCCATTGACTTTGGCCTAACCTATTGCATTGAATCAACTCCTCTGGGGAACTGAAACTATTTGCACTGTTTAAGAGTAACTGTAATATTCATTTTTTAACTTATGCCCTTTTGCTCCTACTTCAAATGCTCGGAATGCCATTTTGCTCCTCCTTCAAAGTAGTTTAAATGCCTCAAAACCTGATATTGTGAAGTACTGAAGTATATTTTTGTGTGAAATAGATTGCCTCCTTCTAGTGAATGTTTTTATAACTGACTGTGAAATAAATTAATAAGTGTTATACCAAGAAACCTTGAGTATAAGAGTCTATTTGAATATTTGTAATTATAGACCTCTGTGTAACATCCTTACAGCTCACATTCCCTCTTGAGATAAGCCTGGCTGCTCAGCAACGCTACCACAAAACTGTGTAGTACAGACTTATACCAAAGGTTGGTTTTGCTTACACCTGTAGTCCTCGTTGTGTGTAGTGGTACCAAAGGGTACTGCATACAAACTTTGCCTAACACTGAGCATGCTACAGTCACTGTTGGGACAATTGGATGCAAGGCTTCCTGTGGCTCCAAGCCCAGTGGCTCCTGTGGAGCAGGTGGTGACCGAGGTGCCCCGACACAAGGAGGGGGTGAATGCTCCTCGCCCGAGTCTCCCAAGGAGGTCGCCTCCGGTTCGGCCACCGTTGCCATCACCGGTTGGTTTAGACCTTGCCAGCGGACATCCGAGGAAGGGGAACTGGTGGATTTGAATCCTGATAGTGTTCCTCGTGACACGCTGTCAACTGTATCCTCGTCGCCCAGGAGGGCAGATACCAGGGATACGGAGCCTGAAGTGGATCCTCCTAGTAGCCCGGCTCAGCCATCTCCGCCGGATGATGTCGGCGCTTTTCACGCAATGATGGCGAAGGCCTGTCAAGAATTTGGCCTTACTCCAGAAGAGGAGAGAAAGGACTGTTTTCTCTTTGATCAAATGGGGAAGCGGCAGAAGGTGGTCTTCTCCGTCCCCATTTTGGACCATGTGTGGCAGGAGGGTCTGTGCACGATGTGCCATCCTTTCTCGGAGCCCGCGGCGAAGGGGCGCCTGGAGAAGTCTAAAGCGCCTGAGTCTTCCCCCAAATGCCTTGCGACTCAATCCACTGTGGAGTCGGTGGTGTCGGCGGCGGCTAGTCGGAAGGCAAGAAGTCAGCACAAGTGTGCTACGCCCCCAAACGGTGAAGGCCGGAAGCCGGATGCGTTGGGCAAGAAGGTGCTTACAGTGTGCGCTACGACGGTCAAGGCGGCCAACTCCATGGCCATTATGGCCCGCTATGACGGGGAGATGTGGCACCAGTTGGCTCCACTCTTGGATCATCTCCCTGAGCAGCAATGAAATGAGGCTATGCTGTTGGTTAGGGAGGGGGAGGAAGCCTCCAACCACAGCATGAACATTCCAGTGGACCTGGCGGAATCCCGATTCAAACAAATCAACAGTGGAGTTGTTCTCCGGAGGCAGGCATGGCTGCGCTGCACTGACTTTCGACCTGAGGTCCAACATAAAGTGGTCGACATGCCATGTGAAGGTGAGCAGCTGTTTGGTGAAAGAATTGACGAGGCATTGGAAGGAGGAGGACTCGGAGCCGGATCTGCTATCTCAGGACGAAGGAAAGGTGTGGCATCACGACTGGGGTGTCGCTCAGCCTGGCAGCGTGGCTCCCGACCACTCCGAGTTTGGACATCTAGGAATCCCGCAGGATTGTTGTTGAATCCTTGCGGCGGCAAGTGCGCCAACTACCAATGTCTCTTACTGTAGAAAATGGTCCAGGTTCTGTGCCTGGTGCAGGGAACAATTCTCCCGTATCTTCTGCTGCTAGCAAAGGGGGACCTGGCATTGTCGTCCGTCGTCGATCAAGGTACATTTGGCTGCCATCTCCAGGTTCACCAGGCTCCGCAACTCTATTCCTCTGTTCAGTGACCGGTTGGTCAAGAATTTCCTCAAAGGACTTTTTAGGACATTTCCCCCGGAGAAGAGGTTTGTTCCGGTATGGAGTCTGAATGTGGTACTCTCTGCTCTCATGAAGCTGCCATTTTAACCTATGTTGACGGCATCATTGAAGTTCCTCTCGTGGAAAGTCGCATTCATGGTGGCTAATACTTCTGTGAAGGATTCCAATCGGGCGTCACACACCGGACCAGGACCTTTGGTCTCAGCCTAGGATGTTGCGCTCAATGAGGATACCTTTTCTTTATTTTCTACTAATTCGAATTAAGCCAATACCCAACCCGTCTCACACGTCTTTTTACAAATACCCCGGGTCACAATGGACCATGAACCAGGCCCGTGGGTGGTAATGCAATATTTATTTATTTTAAATTAAAAGAAATCCCACCATTTTTATATTGGACAGCAATCACCAACGGGGTGATAATTACAGTGTAAACTAATGCAATACACTTGGTTGACCTCCTTCAAGAACATATCCAAAGCACAAAAGAATAGGAACAATTTTACCTTTCGGGTAGATGGCATCCGAGTTAAGATTTCCCCCTGCAATGTTCCCTCAAACCCCAATTAATCGAATTCTGAGTGGGTAGAAAGAAGCAACAGGGAGTCAGGGATATGAGGCAGCAAACAATCAAAATCCGACCTTCCATCACAAAATAAGAGACAAAAACGGATTTTAAAATCCTTTGCAATGGCATAAAATGACACTGGGAATTTGACAAATAATTATATGTGTAATTAAATAAGGATGTACATATGTTTTATCACAGTATCAGGGATGTTATATCGCTAGCAACTATAAGGTAAGATATCACAAAAGGCATACAGTAGCAAAAGCAACTTGAAATGGAGAACATAGTGCAGTCAAAATCACACATGGAAAAGTTGCAATTTACACTTTTTGCATTTTTCAATGTCAAAATGTGTTTGTTTTTTAAATGGGTGAAATATGCAGAATCGGAATGCGGTTTCTAGGCTGGGTGATAGATACACATCACAGGGATCATATAGAAGTGAAAGAGTAGCTGAATAATTGAGAGATTTTCAAGCGGAAATAAATTCGGTTTTGGTAAAATAAAGCAGTTAAAAATAGAAAATCGGTTTGGAAAGAAAAAGGACAAGTTTTACTTAAACTAGATTATCAAGAAGATAGCGCTGCCCATGAAACAGGTTAAGGGGACGCATTAACCCCCTTCATGCTGCGTGTCTCTTTATGTGGAAATGAATTAAATTATTCAAAATATAACTAAGGATCTATGCAAGACTGAGATGAATAGAAGACTGGCACTATGCTTGGAGATTAAGGACAGGATGCACAGTGAATTGGAACATTTTTAAACAAGTTATTAGGGTATGGATAGAATTACTTAGTAGGACAAAGACAAAAGGTCAAGATGGGATCCGCTATGTGATGCTATGGAATGGGGAAATACTCAACAATCCGCACTTGAGTTTTGGATTTGGGACAGCCAACCGCGTTCTGGACTCAAAGGGCTCTGGTCACAGGATACTCCCAAAAGGTACCACAGTTTTTCCCCCCTTTGTTATTGGGATTCTTAGTGGGGTTCTAGACCAATGGCCTTGCTGGATAGGATCAGCTGTGCTTTGGGCTAGCAGTAAAGTGTGGAATCTTGCAAAGATGGATCTGGAATGACTGGATACGCAGGCACTGGAAATTCAGGAGTGTGTCCTGTCCCTGTAAGCTCCCACCCCTTATATAAAGTGGGTGACATCACCGGGTATGTTGTTGGGCAGAACTAAGCTAGACCTATCCCAAGAACCGGATAGGTCAGCCTAAATTGGTTGTCTCCTCCATGAGGGGACTCAGTTTATGGGTTTGTATTTTATGAGATGCAAAGCCATCCCACAGTCCTTTTTGCCAAAAATCTATCTTAACATAAATCGCACATTTGTGCAGCAGTGGCACTTTCGCAAATTACTTAAGCAGATTACATATTTCACACAGAGCATGGCAGTCCAATTCTCACGTTGGTCAGACTTTGTTTCGTCCGTCTAATAATTTTTTGTCATTTTCAATGTAATTAATTTACCTAAAATTCTTTAACTTTATACATGTGTATATAGTATCATAAGGCATGTAAGTATTTCAAAGTGCCATCATATACACTTTCCTTAGAATATCCAATTCTCTGCTATTTCTGTTCCCAATATGGCAGTGAAGGCTACCACATTTTAAATTAAAGCCACCAAAATTGCATCTAGATTGTGAAACCTTCGCATTGCTGCGTTGTCCAATTTCAGAGATATAAAGTCTTCAAATGTATTAATAAAATAGCCTTTGGAGCCAGATGGCCAGCATTGACTAGCAAATAAGGGCATAACTTGCAAGGCTGCTCTGGAGTTGGCTTTGATGCTCTGCAGTAGAAGTTGAGGGGAGGTGATTTTCCAAAAGTCACACATGGGCGTCCCAGGATCTATTTTGTCAACCTGGAGCACAGACAGAAGTCTGACGAGTGTGTGATATTCTGTCGCCTGGTCCATTCAGAGTTTCATAGGTCACAATTAACACATAGGTGTCTGAGAAATCCATTGTGGCTTCTCTTGGGGGTAGGCCACTCCTGTTGTCAACACCCAAGTGTCCCTTGAGCCATGGCAGAAGACCTGTTTGGGCTGATTTCCCAGTACAGCCAAGACATTTATTTCTTATTTTATTTTGTTCTGAATCAAAAGAAAGCTTGTTGAAATAAAGCATCCCATATGTTTCCCAGCAAAACCCCCTTTACATTGCTAGGCAAGGACAGGGACTTCTTCAACATTACACTTTTAAACCAGGTGTTTTTCTTATTTGCAAAAGCACATTTCAGCATGTGGTGAAGTCTGCTGGGATGTCCCTTTCAAAAGGTTTTCTCTTCCATCTGAATTCCCAACATTATTTTGCAGCCCTAATCAGTTTCTCTTATGTAGCAATCTGTTCAGACACAGGTCCACTGAAATTGACATATGCCCATAGAGCTAGAGTTTCTTTTGAAGCATTGATTTTTGACATTTTATAGCCCTAAATTCAAGCATTTTTCCGTGCGGCTGGAAGTAAAGTTTCTGTGGATTTCCCAGATCTGGTCCGACACAGCCTGTCATTCAGGGATAATGCCTGTTCTGCTGGAGTACAATCTGAGTATGGATGGGCAGGGCAGGGTCTCACTGATAAAAGCAGTGTGATGTTGGACA
Organism: Ambystoma mexicanum; assembly: GCF_040938575.1. Lineage (NCBI taxonomy): Eukaryota > Metazoa > Chordata > Amphibia > Caudata > Ambystomatidae > Ambystoma > Ambystoma mexicanum. The sequence continues at coordinate 39,455,388 of NC_090922.1, read as the reverse complement.
GATGAAAAGAGCATCAGGGCAGCATCCTTTTCAATGGAAACTTTTTAGCAAGCAGCAGAGCAGCGCTGCTTTTCAGTTCACTTCTTTAGTGCTCAAAAGAACACACGTGCATCCTTTCTCTGTGTACTCCCTGTTCCAACTTGCCCAATAGGTGCTTGGCAAGACAGTATTTTGGCCAAGGCAATAGTGCTCAAAGGAGCCAGCGCAGCCATTTTGCTGTTAACTGCTGAAATGCAGCTTGGTTATGGATGGGAATTCTGCTGACTGGATCAATGTATCCCACACTTCTGCCAGGAGGATGCCAGAGCTTCAGGCTCTGGTCATTGAGCCACCGTATCTGCGATTCATGAGGGACAAAGTTCTCCTGCCTACTAATCCTCACTTTATCCCTAAAGTTCCATCAGCGTTTCACAAACGCTGTACTATTGCCTTACCCACTTTCGTCACTAAGGCTACCACTCCGGCGGAACAAGCGCTGCATTCCCTGGATGTCAAGAGGGGGTTGAAATTTCATCTCGACCGCACTTAAGTCTTCAGGAAGTCGAGACAGCTGTTTGTGGCTTTCGGTCCCTCCAACAAGGGGCAGTCAATTTCCAATGAAGGACTTTCCCGTTGGGTCTCTTCTGCAATTTCGTTTTCCCACGGGAAGGCTGGCAAGCCTTTGAGGGGCACTCCTAAGGCCCACTCTGCGAGATCCACAGCGTCGTTTGCGGTGCTGTGGGCCAGTATACCGCTCAGTAACATTTGCCAAGCTGCATCTTGGGCGGTGCTGCATACCTTCACGAGATACTACTGTCTGGGACAGCAACATGTGGAAGATGTACAGGTGGGACGAGTGGTGGTCCTACGCCTGTTCCAATAAGGTAGGCCACGCAGCTTCCAGGGATTTTTGCTCTGTCTCTTGCTGTTTGGTTATCATGCATATTGTTGGATGATGTACATTGGGTTACTGTATGTGGCCTGGGGCATGGGGTTGGTTTGCCTGTCATGCACCTCCAGGCTGTCATACTGCTATGTGATCTATTCACAGCATGTGAATCCATGACGGATCCAATGCTGGAGAAGGGAGTAGTTTCTTACCTGTAACTCCATTTCTCCAGCGTTGGTATCTTTCATGGATTCACATGCGCCCGCCAGCTGCCCCTGCAGGCAAACCTTGGTTCGGGTTTCCTCTATTTTGGAGGTTAAAATCTGAAGGGAATCCGTGGGGACGGGACTATTTATACCAGACATCCTATTGGTGTAGCCTAAAACACCCAAAAAGACGTTGATAGGACACCAAGTGTCGAAGTTTTCCATAGGAAAACGCTATGTTAAAGTTACCGAGGTTTCCCAGCCTGACGCCGGGAAATATTCACAGCATGTGAATCCATGAAAGATACCAACGCTGGAGAGATGGGGTTACAGGTAAGAAACTACTCCCTTCTTCCCATATCTGTACTCCCATTCCATAAATTACATCCCAAAAGAGCTCTTACTATGTAGTCAGCGTGAAGGACTTTTGCCATAAAAGATCAGCTTTTTGTCAGTTTATCATTCAATGAAAAACGCACAATACCCCGTTGGATAGTCCTTTGCTTTACAATATCCTAGAAGCTGTCGAGGAAGACTGTGCCAACAGGACTGAGGGCACACAGGAAGGATGTAGAACCTTTCTCAGCTCTTCAGAAGCCGTGTACCCACATTTTGGACATATGCCAGTAACCAACTTGGGGCCCTCTGCATATTTTTACAAAACCATTTTGCCTGGATGGAGAGTACACCTATTTAGGTTAATCTGTCCTTCAGAGAATATGCTTGTATGTGATGGGTTCTTGCTCATGCTTCTGTATGTTGATCTGAGAGTCTTGGAAGAGCTGAGGGCTCTCTAGGAGGAAGGAATCATTAACATGTCAAGTTACTTAGCACTAGTAATATTCTTTCAGATGGCTGTCTTTCCTCACATGGATTCCTCTTTAACCCTCCAATCCTCTCACTCTGGTTGGTTACTAATCACCTGTGACAGTATTTCCTCTCCTTGGCCTCTGAGTGCACGGTGATTTGGTAATTGAGCTCACTCTATGTACCTTTTGATGTAATTTCCAGCAACACTGAGCAGTGTCCGTGTGCAGCCCCAGTGTCTCTGCTAGTGTCTGCTGCTATTTTTTCAGATGCCAGTCTCTGCTTGATAAGATACTTCAAGAGATGAGGAATCTGTGGAAAGAAGAAATTGTGCATCAGTAAGAACATTGCTCACAATATTTTGATGAATCTGAGGACTAGGGAGCGGCCAATTAGTCGGAGTACATGAAAGCCAAGATAATCAGAAGGTTAAAGTGTTGTTTAAATGCCATAGATCACTGGTGCAGAGATGTTAGGAGAATAGTAAATAGCTGAATTAAAAAACAAGCCAAAGTTTGAATTTTTAAACCTTTTGTGATGGTGACTGATCAATCAAGTTACATTAGCCTACTAGGATAAAGTGGATGTAATCTTGAGCCTAGCCTCAGGAGAGGAATTTAGAGAACTGAGCAGATGGCTGAGGTGGCAGTTAACTGTGTACACAGTCTTGTTTTTGTTTTATTGATAACATTTGCACATGTTCTAATGATGGTGCAGTGTACTTCCACTTTAATATGGCTCCTAATATTTTGACAATTGCCTAAACATGTGTGCACAGATCTAGGGCCTAACTGTCTTCTGTAAAATGTCATGTTCCAGGAATTAAAGAACTGTTATCTGATCTTGTTTTAGGCAAATGATTTGTTAGACTTGTTGGGAGGAAATGATATAACACCTATTATTTTGACTGCACCCACAAGCAAACCGGCCTCTGTTGGTGGGGAACTACTGGACCTGCTGGGGGATCTCAGCCTGACTGGTAAGTCCATAAACATGAACCAAAAGTAGCCGGTCCAAAGCGTTTTATCTGCTTTGTATATTAATGCGATTGGAGATGGGGAATTTAGAAACTGCACTCTTCATTGTATTGTGTGTGATATGCATGTTAGGGCTGTGAAACAAATGTGGAGGCCTTCCGACCCCCAAAGGTGGGGGGAGGGCGCTACACCCAAGGTGTCTTAAGTAACTTTACCAAGACAGTTGTACTGGTTCGTTTTGGTGACAGTGTGTGCTACAAAAAAGCTGCACAGGTTGTAGCTATTTTGTCTCACAGTAAACATATTTTCTTTCCTTGTGGCTTGTGTCTCTAGTTTGGGAATCCAGTTGCCAAGCAACTATACATCGTTGTCCTTGTGCGATTGGGTGGAGAGCAATAATGAGTCACTTGGGGTCATATCTCACATCTGCTCTGGCAAGGAGCTCACAAAGGGACTGAATGGGTGTTCCTGATGGGGTGGCTGTCTGGGATTCTTCTGGAATACACATCCCCCGAGTTTGTCAATGAAGATTCCCGCAAAAGCTGATGTGTGGGTGACTGTAATGAAAGTTTTCTCTTTTGGCAACTTGCCCTCCATAGTTTCTTTGGACCCCTGTGCTTTGTTTTTGAATTTGTTGTGACTTTTTGAAGGGACGTAAAGCCTTCAGCTTTCAGTACTGGGAAACTGTTTCCCTTTTACATTTTTCTGTCTTTTTAACCTTGCACACAACATCTTACAATGTAGTGCAATGGAGGTACCTTTGTATCACCCTAGTTTTTTACACTTGGAATTTGTGCCTAAAGACAAGCTGGTGGCAGCAGATACGTTTTTGCCATGTTTGCATTATTTTTAGTGTGCTAATTCGCATTTACCGCGTATGGCTACCAAACGTGGCTAGTGCCCTAAAATGGCTGTACCGCGAGATTATCGCTTGTTCTTTGGCCATACCTTAGTTTGGCTGCCTTCTTGCCTGCTAGGTTAGGAAGTTGCATATAAGGTCATGCACTTGTCCTGGAAAGCTGCTGCTTTCATGGGCTTAGTGCTACCTTTGCGTGTTTGTCTTGGGAAGGAGGTGGGGGGCTGTCTGCTCCCATTCCACATCCATGGAGCCAAAGAGTCTAGGTGTGGGGCATGAGTCAAACCAGCAGTTGTCCCTAATTTGGCAACTACTGGGTGTTTGAATGGGACAGAACCTTAGCTTGGACTTGCTTCCAGGCTGCATTTCGCATTAGAGGACTCCTGCAACAATTTCCTCAGATCAGCATTGGAGACCAGAATACCTTGTAGACTAACAGCCAACTGAAGATCTGAAGAAGACTCCTGAAGAGGCCTGGCATCCCTTCCTATATCTGTCCCAGTGAAGCCCTGTTGGACAACCTGATCCCCGAAGACCGAAAGCAGTGCTTCAGCCCTTGGACTAGTGGGAGCAACTAGTCTCTACGCCATCTCTAGGATTCAGCCGTCCTGAGCCTTTGGAAGTGTCCCTGGACCACCCGGTGGACTGACCAGCTCTCTTGGTCTAACTTGGCTGAAGCGTTGCTGTTCCGCGGTTACACCCGGAACCTCGGTGATCGTCAGCTTGCAGTGTTCGCCTTCCCTGTGAATTTCAGCATCCCAGCATCAAGGGAGCCTGTCCTAGAGAAGCTTCTTCAACTGCGACTAGGACGCCTGTCGGCACCTGTGTGCAGAGGCCATTGTTGCAACTTGCCTTCCCCCAGGGGGGACCTGTATCTGTGTATCTTACATTTCTCCACCGCCAGGTGGCGACATCTGGACCTGTCTGGAGGAATCCTTGACCCGCATCTCCTGGGCACCTCTTGGTCAACCCATCAAGTCATCTGGGAAAATCTGAGTCAGTGGGCTAAGTAAACGCAAAGCATTTGTCCTCCCGTCCTTCATAGGATAGCATTGGGAACCAGTGCCTTTGTATCCTAATCTTCCATTCCACTGCCTTTTGGTCATTGAATCTGGTAGTCTTTTCTGAAAGATAACACAATTTACTTACCTAGTAACCTTGTTGAATATCTTCTTTGAACTATCACCAATACAAGTAAAATTAGAACTAGCCTACAGAGACTACATTCTGGGGAGAAGCATTGTGGCTCCTCTGATGTTTGGGCGCAAAACCCAATTCATCTTAGGGATTGGACTGCTGAAGTTAGGAGAATTCACTTGTTACTTGCTTTCATGTTCACTGCATTAATGTACTTCTCCAGCATGGGGTCTCGCATGATTCAAATGCTCATGAATGTTCCCTGGGAATCCTCCGTAAAAGAAAAAAGTTTCACTACACTTTAAAACTGTATTTCTCATCTAAAACAATCACTGTCCTCTGGGTCATACTGCCTCCATCCAATGAGTCCTCTCCCTAAGCCCTGCCTCTGGCAGCCATCTTCAGCGCACGCTTCAGTGTTGGGAGTCCTCGAGTTGCTCTGCTGTCTATTTTGTACTTTTTTTCCAAGTTTTTTGTGGAAAAGTTCTTTTTTTGTTCCATGGATCCGTTGTTGGTAAAATTGCGTGCCCCCCAAGGCGGTTGTTTGTCAAAGTTTCTGGAAGACAGTCTTGGTCCTATTTCGTGCCCTCTGACCATGACTGAGGAGAAAAGGGAGGGCAAAACCCTTTTCAGGCCCGGCACCCAGTGCGGGCTAAGGAACGTCTTTGTGGAGGACAAACATCAAAAGTGTCTTTACTGCCTGCACCCGGATCACAACCAGGATGGGTGCGAGATATGCCTGGGCTTCTCGAAGAACACAAAGAAAGACCGGTATAGCAGGCTGGTGGTGTGGCTCAAGTCTAGCAAGGCCCCTGACCCGTCCTCCGAGCGGGGCCATGCCTCACCCAGGACCGATCAGTCCGAGGTGCGTTGCCCCTCCGGGAGGAGGTCTAAGTCCATTGAGGATGCCCCATCCGTGGGGGTCCAAGATGAAGCCAAGAACCGCAAGGCTGATTCCGCCGGGTTTGCCGCTGATACGGGTCCCAGGTCAGATAGACAGCTATCGCTGTCCGCCTCCTCAGCCAGCCCGCCATCGGGTTCCTCCTCAAAGAGGAAGTCCTACAACCCGCCAAGTTATGGGACAAATTGGAGAAACAAAGGCCAGAGGATGAGACGAAGGCTTCGCAGCAGGCTCACCGGGCGCAGCCAAAGATACCAGCGACTACTTCGTGGACTACATCTGGGGAGTTCGCTACAGTGGGTAGTACCGACCCAACGAGGGTGTCCCTACAGCGCAGAGTGTATCCCTGCCTCCCAGCCGCAACACGGCCACTGAGGCAGCAGCGAAGGCTGTAGGCACTCCTGGGGGAAGTGAGGGGGAGGCACCAGTTCACGTCCTGGTACCCGGCCCTCAGGAGGGAAAGGGGTGGGTGTGGGGGGCGAGGAGGCCCCAAAACAGCCCTCCAAGGTTTACTATCAGCCAATAGACATCTGTTCCACGGACAACGACGACCAAGTGTCTGTCCAAACAGTCCACGAGGAGGACGGCAGTGCAAGGCCTAGCACTTGGACATTCCCTCCACAGCCAAGGGACATATCCATGGACATCCTGTCAACTCTCCACACCCTGGTGACGAAGATCCAGCAAAGGTTGCCTCCAACACCGGCACCTGTTGTACTGCAGGCCCCTGTCCAGTCTACACGTAAAAAGAGATAGCGTCTTACGTCACTGCCACATCAGCCTCCTCCACCATGTTGGGAACTGACTCCACCAGCAGACCCGGATACACACACAGATACTGGTACGGTTACGGTCACAGGAACCAACAAAGATGAGGACTTTGTTCTGGCAGACAACGAATCATTGCACCTGGATGCCCCTCAGAGGCCCTCCACCAGACGAGGTGGGATCATTCCACTCGATCTCCAGGGCCTTCGAACTATTTCAGCTGGTCCCTGAGGAAACTAAAAAGGAAGGTTTCCTATACCAGTGACTGGAGTTCAAGAGGAAGACTATACTGTTGGTACCCTTTTTGGATGACATTTGATAGGAAGGCCTAGCTCTCATGAAAAGCCCATGCATGGCGCCACCCAAACGGGACAGGTTGGAGAAGAAGTACAGGGTGCCGGACTCCGCACCCAACTGCTTGAGTCGCCGGAATTGGTAGTGTCGGCCACTGCAAGAAAACGTTCAGCCAACCCAGCCTCTGCATCATCAGTCCCCCTGGACAACGAGGGGAAGAAGATGGACGCCATGGGGAAGAGAGTCCTCTACACAGCAGCATCCACGATCAAAGCGGCTAATGCTCTGTTTATCTTGTCCCGATACAACTGGGAGCTTTGGTACAAGTTGGGCCCTATCCTGGAATTCCTTCCCAGCGACAAGAAAACAGAGGCCCTCGCCCTCTTGCAGGAAGGGGAGGTGGCATCAGACCATGCCATTTCAGTGGCAGTGGACATCGCTGACGTGCTTACGACAGATGGGAAACATTGTCTGCCTTAGTCGGCAGGGACAGTTAAAGGCCACTAACTTTCGCCAGGACGTTCATGCAAAGAAGCTGGACATGCCTTTCTGTGGCGAGAATCTGTTCCGGAAGGCAGTCGACGAATCCCTTCAAGCAATAGAGATAGCCACAGAGACAGGATTGCTCATAGTCTTTTCGCTCCTCCAGGGGAAAATCGAGCAGATCATCCAAGAGATACTCCACATCGTAAAGGCAACCTCCACGCAGGAAGCCTACAGGGGTCATCCCCAGGCCTACGGTAGAGGAGGTCAGCATCGGCATCGCCCGCAGTGCAGGATGCTGGAGCCCAAGCAAGCGTGAACCGGCCAAGACGTCGGGCCTCCACTCGTGCATCCCAGTGGAAGGCCAGCTGACGAGGTTGTAAATAACGCATGGTGGCAACCGTAAAGACAAACACAAGTGATAACAGTTCAAGGGTGTTTATTAAACTGTATCTGTGGGTTGGAAAAATGCCTAATCTAAACCTAAATCTAAGATGGGAGCAAGCTATGACTATCAAATAATAAGGCGGTCCTGGTGGCGTCTTGTCAAATAAAAGGGTCTATACTAAGTAAAACCTATTGCCAAACCTTACGCTAAATGCATAGTGTGGGATAATGTTCATAAGAAAGAAGTATATTTGTTTGTTTTTATTATTTATAATGTGCGCCAGACCCAAGGGTATTAGGGCGCAAAGGCATAAAGAGGGTTGTTAAGCTTATGTTACATTGGTACACAGGATAAAATGCAGCTATGGTTACAGTGCTCTGTGCATGACCAACGGGCAGACCGAGATTTATACAAAAGTAGGAACACACTGCTATAGGACAAATATATACAATAAATGCAATGAGGTAGTGTAAGACACATATATACAATAAATGCAGTGGTTGCTAAGGAGGTTAACTGTGATGTAGAGTGTCAGATATCGGAATGTCAGAATGCGGGTCAGATATTGTGTTCCTTAAGCCAATGGATAAGATTAGATCTGAATTGTAGATAGGGTAGATCTTCCCTTAAGGCAGGGGGGAGGGAGTTCCAGTATTGTGCCGCTTTGACAGAGAAACTACTCCCGCCGGACTTGGTGCGTTTAAATCTAGGTACTAATAGAAGTTTGGAATTAACTTTTCTTAGCGGGCGAGTGGCTACTTGTCTAGTAAATCTAGCTGTAAGGTAGTGTGGGGCAGACTGGTGGAGACATTTATGTGTCAAGGATGCAGTTTTAAGGAGAATCTTGTCTTTCGTGGAAAGCCAATTGACAGATCTCCGAAGGTCAGATATGTGAGAATTTTTTGCGACGCTTAGGGCAGCTCTTAAGGCATTGTTTTGTAGGGTCTGAATCTTAGTCGTAATGTATTTGTTGCTGCCTAAATAGAGGGCATTGCAATAGTCCAGTTTGGATAGGATCAGGGCTCTCGCTAAAGTAATACAGTTGTTAGGTGAGAGGAAGGACTTGGCTGCTCTGATTATCTTGCCGGTATAGGAGCTGGTCGAGGCCATAGCATTTACTTGTTTTCTGAAGGTTAGCGTAGAGTCTATGTAGAAGCCAAGGGTTTTGACTGCCTTAACCACAGTAATGTTGTTGTTGTCAATTTTGAAGGAAGAGTAGTCCTGGCCTAATCTATTAATGTTGCATGGGGTGCCTAGAATGAGGAGGTCTGTTTTGTCATTCAGGCAAAGACCATGAGAGGCCATCCATGCCTGGATGATGAGGTGTACTCTGTTCACAAAGGCCAAATCTTTGCCATAATCCCCCGTCAACGAGATGAGGATCTGTGCATCATCGGCGTAATTCGTGTAGGTGATACCCAGACCATCTTACGTATATGCATCTGCCGAATCCAGCTGATGAGTCCGAGCTCCTTCCTCGAGGCCCCGACACTGCAGGAGCAGCGGGTCGCCTCAGGAAAGTATCCACGGTAAGCGCCGCCTTTATTGCGCTACGTCCTGCCTCCTTTGTTCAACTTCGGAAAACTTGTGTTTTCACCTAATTGCCCCAGAAGCACACTCCAGGATCCAGAACCCCCTTTTCATCCTCCTACTTGCCCTGCACCTGAAAGAGCACGTTCGTGTGCCCAAATTTTCACTGAGCTACTCGACACGAGGCGCCCTTCTAAGATGGCCGCTGTCTTCAGGCCTGTTTCGAGGTGTTTACCACCAGGCTCCCAGTAGTAGCCCTGCTGATTGGCTGCTGCAACTACCACTACAGCCATTGGCCGCCGGCTGGCGAAGCCGGCCCTCTCACACCAAGGCCCTCGGGAACAAGGCTGGAGCCTGTTCTCTGCCTGTTACCTGCCGACTCTGCCGTCTGCCAGGCCCCCTGGACCTCCAACACATGCCAGCATAGGTAACTTGGGTCCCGCAGTCAAATGTGCCGTAGTAACCTCAACCTATCAGCTTCCCACACAAACATACCTGACCTCTGCTGACTCGATCCGCTGCACAGCATTTCCACATCCTGTTTAAACCTGCTGCCTGCTACTGCGGCACCTCTCTCTCATAAAAACTATTGTCAATACCTCCCGTGGCCCCGCGGCACGTCAGTCCATTGGAGCTACCCTGACCTGAGTCCTGCCATCCCCAGTCGCTCTTGGTTACCTGATTCCAGGCACCGCATAATTGCCTACCAAGAAGATTTCAGCCAAAGATACACCCACACCCTTAGCCTACTGGTGCAACAGTGAGACTGTAAATCCAGGTGATGCCTACTATACTGCATAATACAGGCGCTGCATTTAGCTTACTGTACTGCTAAATCTAGGTGCTGCCCTGCTTGGTGTTTTCAGCCTACTATATTACCAATATAGGTGTTGCATTTTAACCTACGGTACTGCCAAATCTAGGTGCGGCTCTGCTTGTGCTTTAGCCCAATGTATTGCTAAACATAGGTGTTGCATTCCAGCCTACTGTGCCGTTTCAAATCTAGGTGCTGCATAATACTGTTGCTACATGCTGCCTGCACATATATCCTCGATGGCCCGGTGTTGTGCCTTATGGTCATTAATAGACCAATATTTGATATTTTATATTTGATGGTATTGGATATTTGATGTGTCATGCCTTATGGTCATTAATAGACCAATACTTGATTGACTTGTGTTGTGCCTTATGGTCATTAATAGACCAATATTTGATATTTTATATTTGATGGTATTGGATATTTGATGTGTCATGCCTTATGGTCATTAATAAACCAATACTTGATTGACTTGTGTTGTGCCTTAGGGTCACTAATAGACCACATTTGATTGACGTATGCCGCGCCTTTATGGTAGCCTTCAGACTACACTTGATTGTATCATGCCTGATGTTCCACAGACTACACCGGACTGATTTGTGTTGCGCCTTACGGTCGCCTACTGGCCACACCTGATTGTATTACGCCATCTGGTCACCTACAGACCACATTTGTTTGATTTGTGCTGCGCCTTGGTCATCTATGGTCGCCATTAGACCACACTTGCATCCTCTGCTTCCTAGCAACACTACCCACATCATGTATTGGTGCCTATCTACTCTCATCCACCTACTGTACATCTACACCAGACGTTGGACTAGTCAACCTAATCCATATCCTAATCAAGACACTTACACCTGCACACGCATGATAACCACCACCCTCACTTCGTGGCCTAGCACCATGACACCTGCTAACCCGTATCTGGATGATCCAGCACTCTGGATCCGCCACTTTGCTACTAGACCAACTCCTAACCAACCTTGTACTACTGCTTTTAGAAACTCGAGATTGAATTCTAGAACTAGCCTACCGACCCTCCTATGCTCCAACCACCCTAGCATTTCTATTAGAAACATTAGATTGAACTCTAGAACTAGCCTACCTACCTTTCCACGCTCCTTCCATCCGAGCATCTTAACCAGAAACCTTAAATTAAGAGCCTGCAGCATGAAATATTTGCATACTGACCACAACCGTGCCAATTCAACCACTGACTCAGTCAAGTCACCCCATACCCATTTGCACGGCCTACCTATACCACCGGAGAAATCCCCCCAAAAAGACAAACTCATTAAAGCAGCCTTGGTGAATGCTAGGTCTCTTCCTGCCCATGCTCTCCACATCGCTGACTTTATATCTCACGAAAAGCTCGACCTCCTTGCAGTCACGGAAACTTGGCTTAATGCTGCCTCCGGTCCATCTCTGGCCCTTGCTATACCTAATGATTATGCTATTATTAGATGCGACAGAAACGCCTCTCAAACGAAGGGAGGTGGACTCGCCATCGTATTCAGAAATACTCTTGACATCAAAGTCATCCAGGACGCTCAAATCCCCTGTGCTGAATCCTTATCTATTAAGCTACCCCTATCACCTAACCACACGGCTACTATGCACCTTATTTACCGACCACCAGGTCCCATCTCCTCCTTTATAGAGGACATTGCATCTCTCATAACCACAGATACCAAACCCAACTCTCAAACTATCTTACTTGGGGACTTTAATCTTGGTTTTAACGACCTTAAGAACATGAACGCCCATGACCTAGCCAACACCTTATCGGACTTGGGCCACACGCACATTATACACGAGCCTACCCATATCAAAGGCAGAACACTGGACTGGCTCACTCACCTCAATTGCTCTATTGACCTCCTATCCAATGACCCATGCATTTGGTCGGATCATCACAAAATAACCTTCTCTATCAAAGCCAACACACCCCACCTGGCGCCTATCATCGCCCCAGCCACTAGCACGAGAAATAAGAAAGATATTACACCTGACAAACTCTTACCCATACTACTCCCCATCCTGAACAATATCGACTCAGAGGCTGACCCCACAGTTTTAGTGGATATCTACAACCAGGCTATACTCAAAGCATTGAACACAATTGCCCCCCTAAAATTGCGGAAACCCAAACCACAGCGTCACCTTAACTCTTGGTTTACGCCGCAGTTAAGAGAATTACGCAAAACTAAGAGAACCGCAGAGGCACATTGGAAAAAACACCCCACAGCATCCAATAAGACTGAGCTAACCCTAGCCTCCTTTAGATACAAAGAAGCCATCTTTCTTGCTAAAAAAGACACATATAACAAAAGGATTACACAAGCGGAATCCAACACAAAGGAACTTTTTAAGATTTTGAAAGAACTAGAATCCCCCACCGTCCCCATAGACAAATGTGTTACAGATGTTCTATGGTGTAGCAATATTCAGAAGGCTCTATTAGACAAAATAGCTCGCCTACAATCTAAAATCAAGGCAAAAAATCTCTGCTACTAGCTGAGCCAGACTACAAACAATTACCTAACAAATCACCTACTTTTAAGTCAACCTGTAAACCTTTCAGCTTCTCACCCCTATCAATCTGGGAAGTTGAAAACATTATCAGGAAACTTAAACCTTCAAATTGCCAAGGTGATGCCTGCCCTGCCCCGATCATCAAAGCCGCCGCACACGATCTGGCACCATTCATAACCAACCTCATCAATGCTTCCTTCAAAACTGGAGTAGTACCTGATAACCTAAAAGACGCGTGGGTCATCCCACTCCGTAAAAAACCTACTCTCGATCCAGTCAACCCATCCAACTATAGACCGATAATAACTGTACCTTTCTTATTAAAAATACTAGACAGAGCTGCCTATTTACAAATACAGGCCTACCTAGAATCAAACAATCTCCTTGGACTTAGGCAGTCAGGTTTCCGACCAAGACATGGTACGGAAACTGCACTAATAGATCTCACTACCCAGATCCAAATCCTGAAAGACAATGGCAAACTTGCACTCCTCTTATTGCTTGACCTGTCAGCAGCTTTTGACTTGGTCAACCATCAAACACTCTGTCACCATTTGAAAACTGCAGCACACTTCTCAGACGCTGCCACGGCTTGGATCAGCTCCTTCTTGGCGAATAGAACCATGAGGGTCTTTTCTCCCACTGATTCAGCTGAACCCTCACCAGTACCCTGTGGAGTACCGCAAGGCTCTTGCGTGTCCCCGACACTCTATAATGTATTCACAAAGCCCCTCTTTGATATCCTTGACTATCTGGGTGTCGCGTATACCAATTACGCGGACGACACCCAGATACTCATTCCTATCTCTGGGCACTATGAAACAGACAGCAAAACCCTGAATGAAATCTACTCAGTAATTCAAGCATGGATGGCACATCATGGACTTTGTCTCAATGACGAAAAAAACGAGTTGATCATCCTTGGCACTCACGCCAAACTCAAAAATCTCAATCCCGCATTTAAATCCTTCACCATAGACGGCAATCTCATCCCTGTGTCAAATAACACCAGAACCCTTGGTGTCTACATCGATGCCACACTATCCCTTTCCAAACAAACTAACGCAGTAGCATCATCAGCCGCTTACACCTGTAAGCTGATCACTGCATGTAGACCGTTCATCTCCTCACCCAATTGCATTACTCTTGCTAGAGCATTAGTCCTTTCCAAGGTAGACTATTGTAATGCCCTTTACTTAGGCACTAGCTATAAAAATATCAATAAACTGCAAGTAATTCAAAATAATGCCATCAGGGCTGCCCTCATCCCCAAAAAGATGCACATCTCGGAGACCAGACGCAAACTATGTTGGCTCCCAGTCAAGCACAGAATATCCCTTAAAACTCTGGCCCTTACACATAAAGCCAGGGCCAACCTTGCACCAGCCTACCTCACCAACCAACTTACCCCTCACACTTCTTCAAGACCCCTTAGAGCAGCACATTCTAACACTATGTCCATACCGAGATTTAAACTCCATAACTCGGGTGGTGCTAGCTTCCCCGTACAAGCCTCTAAATTATGGAACACAATCCCTGCGCCTTTGCGGGCATAACTTTCATTTAACCTATTTAAACACAACACGAAGTGTTGGCTTCTCAACATGGACGCGATGACATCCTAACCGCCTGATCCTAGCATGATTGACTGTCACTGGCACATTACTTATACCTGACCATGTATAAATGCATTTGCTTCACTATGTTTGTACCCACCTGTTTATGCAACGTAACGTAACCCATATTGACTGCTTTCAATTGTAACTGTAACCAGATCTAACTTATGCGCCCGTATGCCCCTGGGCCTGGCTGCGCTTTATAAATAAAATAAATACAAAAAATACAAATATAATATATGTAAATAATAAGTCGGGATGTGGTAGCCGGGAGTCTCCCTTCCACACATTTTGAGCATGGGACAAGGTGGGATTCTGGAGCACAGCACACGCTCAAGCTTTCCCAGCACAAAACCACAGTTCTGCTCTCTGCAATCAGGGCCTTCGGTGGTTAAGTCTCTTTTCCACAAAAAGACTCTTGCCTCTGAGGACCTGATGTAGCCGAAATAATACTTCCTTTCCACATTTATGTTGGGTGATGACCTTCACCCGTGGATCCCCCTCTTCCGGGCTCGGATCCACAAAAAGTTTTTGATAATATCAGGACCTTCGGTAGTTAGGTTTATTGCTTCTGAGGGCCTGATGAGTTAAAAATCAGAAAAGTTATTTCCTGATTGTACTTGGGGTGATACTTGGGTTCCCCTCTTTCGGTCTCAGACCCCTCCATCTCGAATCTGAGCCTCCGTCTGTTGGGTTCACTCTGGCTTATTTTCTAGAGTTGTCTCTGTTGTAGTTAATGTGTCAGTGGGGTGATGGCTTCTCACTCCTGGATCCCCATCTTCCAGGCTCTGACCCTTCTCAAAGATCAGCCATCCTCTGTGGGGTTCAGTACAGCTTTAAATACAATCTCATCTGTGACATTCATGAATCTTAATGTCTTTTCAAACCGTTCACTGTGGGCATCCGTCTGCCGAGTTCACTCTTGTCAACACACTCTTTATCGGGTCTTTAGGCTTCACCCCCCTTTTCATCAGCATCCCTCCGTCGGGTTCACTCTTGCAAACTTTGCCAATCACATAATTCCTTGAACAGTTCTTGCAATGCGGGATTCACTTCCCTTAGCTTCACAATCCTCTTCCGGTCAAAGACTTTTGACTGTACAGAGGATTTTACTAAACCCCTGAATGACCACTTTGACCCTGTTCTCACATGTCCCAAGGCCTTCTGGTAATGGTAGTTTCAACAATAGGGTCATCTGCTAGAGTTTTTCAAAATGAGCACCCACGGGGTGCTTGACTCCTCTGTAGCTGGTTTTCCTCTCTCGTATTAAGTTCTTTGTATTTTGTTCAATTAGCCGCTTGCTACTTTTGTTCAACACAATTTGGGTTCTTATAGGCTCTCCCCTTGACCCACCGGCTGTGATGAGCCGCTTGGCTTTGCTTGTCTCTGGTGTCAAGGCCGGTACCATGGTAGCAAGCGTCTCTCCCTGGCATGGTTATCAGAGGAGGAGGGCCCTGTGTACCGTTGACATCTGCTGCAACACACGTTGGCTATTCGTGGTTTTACGGTTCTTTCCGTGGAGGTTTCACAGGCCTGGCTTGGAAAGGGCAAGGTCACTTCTCTCTTTGTCACCCTCTAGATTTGCGCCGTATTTCTCCGCCTCTTGAACTGCCGTGCTGACTTAGGTCTTGCGGTTTGCCTTGCTCGTATTGTGCTCTCTTGCTTTTATCCCTGTGGGGAAAGGAAAGTGGCATCAGGTGTGTGCCGTTCTGGTTAATTGCCTGACTTTGACTGACCGTTGGGTTAGGACATGTCAGGTAAACGGCTTTAGTGGTAGTCTGTTGTCTTTTGTGTCGGGAGAAAGTGCTTGTGCCGGAAAAGGAGTGGGGTTGGGGGGGGGGGGGTAGTACAGTTCCTGAGTATTTTGCGTGGTAGGATGGGGAGAAGGTGTTATAAGAAGGGGGGATTGTATTCTTCGTCCTAGGGGGTAGGTGATTTTAGAAGGGTCATTTTAGTAGGCTTTGTGAAATGAGTTGAGGGGGATTATGGAAACAGTAGTGTTTTGTCCATGTTCACTGGCAGTTTGGAAAATAATAACCAGAGGGACATGGAAAAGAATGACTAGGAGTAATCGGGTAGCACACAGGAAAACAGGGATTCTGGGGGATAATTTCTGGGTGCATCAGGGCTTGGGATCCTAGGGGATTGGTTGTAAACGGGGTTTGATTGTGTCTGGGTAAGAAAGATTCAATGGGAGGCAGATGTAGTGCAACCTACAAAGGTTTTCTGGATCTCGTCCTCTCCTCCTTCCCCGGCATAACACCACATCTCAGCTGGGGTATTTCCCCGAGCACAACCCTGGGCTCCCCCATCCAGGTGATCCTCTCTTGCTCGTTCGCCTCTAGGGTTGGTGTCTGATAACATTGGCTGCTTCCAGGCCACCTGAATATGGGTATCTCGAGGGAGAATACCCTCAGGTTTTGTCTCGGGAGGATAGCACAGGGGCAACACGCTCGCCTTGGAAGCAAGACGATGCAGTGCAACACATGTTGGATCCCCAGGTCCGCGCTTAGAAACCTCTGGGTATTAGCAATTACAATTACAAAAAGGTTCTCACAAGGTTCATCAGTGAGTGAAAGATCATGGGTGCTGGACGCTCTCGCCCATTGACACACCTTCGAGTTCCAACTCGGGTGGACTCGTATTCCACTGGATCCCCGTCAGGAGCAGCACATCCCTCAGCTCCTGGAAGAAGTGCAAGCCATGTTAAGGAAAGGGGCAATAGAGATCATTGCCTAACGGTGCCGCAGTCTATTCCAGATACTTTCTAGGTTGGGAAGGGTGTGGAGGTTTGGAGACCCCTCCTAGACCTACGCTGTCTGAACAAGTACCATAATTCCCAAAACAAAAATTCAGGATGGTCATGTTGCAGCACGTGCTGAGCCAAATGGAGGAAGGGGAGTTCTTGACTTCGTTGAGTACTTCCATGTCCCCACCCACAGGAAACATTGCAAGTTACTACGGTTCGTGGTACAAGGACAACACTACCAGTTCAAGGCCCTACTGTTTGGCTTAAAGTCGCTCCAAGGGTGTTCACAAAAGGCCTAGCCCCGGTGGTGGCCCACCTACGTCTGCATGGTATATACGTATACCCGTAGCTGGACGATTGGCTGATAGGCGCCGGGGACCGGGCCGACAAGCACATGGGCTGTCCGGCTACTGATGAAACTGAGGTTCTCTGTAAACTATCCGAAGTTCTGCTTAACGCCATCGCAGAACGCGCTGTTCCTCAGCACCAGACTCAACACAGTGGCTCGTCTGGCATCCCCCTCAGAGAAGAGACTAGCGACTTTTCAAGGGAAGGTGCAGGGGTTGTCGCCGGCGAAGACGGCCACGGTTCGGATCATCAAGTCGTTGCTGAGCATGATGGCTTCTTGCATCTACCTCGTCCGTCTCTCTAGGTTGCAAATGCGACCCCAACAGGAATTCTTGGATGCATGTTGGATACAAGTGTCAGGGAGTTTTGCGAACAGGGTACCCCTCAACAAGGAGTTCCGGCAAGCGATAGAATGGTGTGGGGGGTGCTCCTACATCACCCAGGGGATGGGATTTTAAACCCCGCCATAACAGGAGACTGTCACCATGGACGCCTCTCTGGAAGGTTGGGGAGCTCACACTGGACGTCTACACGCCAGAGGTATGTGGCTTCCGGAGGACAAGGATCTGCACATCAACATCCTGGAGCTCTGGGCAGTATTCTGGGCCCTCAAGTCTTTCCTACCGTCTCTAAGAGGCAAGGTGGTGAGGATTTTCCTGGACAGCACCACCAATATGTTCTACTTCAGGAGGCAAGGGGGAACTCTATCCCCAGCGCTCTCCAAGGAAGCTCAGGGCTTGTGGTATTGGGCCATCGGACAGGGAATGTTCCAAGTCCTGTTCCACTTGGCAGGCATCAGGAACACAATTGCCGATTCCCTCAGCAGAGAACTGTGCTCCTGCCACGCATGGGAAAGTCGTCAGGATCAGGTCGGCTGTCTGTTCGTCAAATGGGCAAGACCCCTGATTGTTCTGTTTGCCACAGCGGCAAACGCAAAGTGCCAGAAGTTTGACAGCAGATTCCAGCAACGTAGGAGCATGCGGGACACATTCTCCTTCCCGTAGGAAGGTCTGTCTCTGTAAGCTTTTCCTCTGTTTCCTCTCCTGCTTCGTGTGATCAACCGACTCTGTGTCGGTGCAAGATGATACTCCTCGCCCCGGCGTGGACGAGGCAGATTTGGTATCCTGACCAACTCAGTCTGTCGGTGTTGCCTCCAGTCAAGTTGTCGGTTCTTTTGGATCTACTCGCCAGAAAGAGAGGCGCAATCCTTCATCACGACCTAGGATCTCTGAACCTGAAGGCATGGCTTCTGCAACTTTAGAATTTGGAAGTTGAGCTGCCAGCGAACTGCAGTGAGGTCCTGGCCAAAGCCAGGGCATTGTCGACACTTACGTGCTATGGCCATAAGTGGGAAGCATTTCTCTACATGGTGCCGGTCGCAGAAGATTTACCCCTCTGAGGGTCACAACCCCACAGATTATTCCGTACTTGCTTTCCTTGGCAAAAGCTGGTCTGGCTCACGCATCCATCAAGATACACCTGGAGGCCATTTCACGCTACACCAGATCCTCGTTATGGTCCCACAGACTCGTCAAGGAGTTTCTCGTGGGCTTTTTCCATCTTTCCCGCCGGTCAAGGCGCCTGCCCCGGCATGGGAACTCAACGTAGTCCTGACCACTCTAATGGAGGCACCCTTCGAACCTATGCATCAGAACCCACTCCAGTTTCTCTCGTGTAAGACAGCATTCCTTGTGGCCATCACCTCAGCCAGATGAGTGGGTGAGATCCAGGCCTTGTCCTGCAAGCAGCCGTATCTGACTTTGCACGAATCAAGGGTGGTGATGCGTACGCACCGCTCTTGTATGCCGAAGGTCCCGTCGGAATTCCACCACAATGAGCCTTTGGTGTTGCCTGTTTTCTTCCCAAACCCTTTGTCGCTGGCGGAGAGGACCTTGCATTGGCTGGACGTTGCTTGTGCCTTCAAGTTCTATGTGGCGCGCACAAAGAGTTTTTGGGAGACTTAATTGTTTGTGAAATTAGGACCTGTGAATTATGAGAAGGCCTTGTCCAAGGCTTCCATCTCAAGTTTGCTCTCTGGCTGCATCATGAGCTGTTATCGGCTGGCTATCCGGCCTCTGCCGGGCACTCCGCGTGCCCACTCCACCAGAGCGATCACTGCAACAACGGCGTTCCTTTCTGGTGTGCCCCTGCTCGCCATCTACAGGGATGGTACGTGGAGGTCCACGTGTACCTTCATGAAGTTCTACTGCGTCGACAGGGATTCCAGGGAGGAGTCCTGAGTCGGCCAGGCAGTGCTACGCATCCTGTTCGCTTTTGGTGAGTCTGTTCCAGGGGTAAGTGTTCATTGCTTCTGTTGAGCCTTGCCACCTCCCGTGGTTGTGTAATGTGTACTGATGTGTATTCGTTATTCATGAGCATGTGAATCCATGCCAGACCCCGTGCTGGTTTAAGTTACTTACCTGTAACTACTGTTCTCTTGCATCCCATCCCCTTTCCTCCATACTGTATTGGCGTCCCTTCCTAGGGACGGGGGACAGAACCTTTTTCACCAGAATAAAACCGTCCCCTTTAAATTTAGAGGCACCTGGGGGTGCGGCCCTGGGAGCATACACTAGAATGTGAACCCCTGACTCTGCCCCTCGGTGCCACACCTCACATATTTAACATTGCCTAATGACACCAGAATTATAAGGGGGGGGGGGTGAGTATGGTGGGACATATGGAGGAAAGGGGACTATGGACTAAGAGTATGTTAGTCACTATGGTGAGTAACTATTAATTACTCTTACGTCCCGTCCCCTTTCCTCCATACTGTATGGGCGATTACAACTGAATGTAGCCCCAGGGTGGAGAGGAGACCCTCCTTAAGCAAATAGGTTCCTTAGAACCACCCGTCCGAAGGCCGCGTCTGACTTTGAGCCGGCGTCCAAACAGTAATCCTTGCAGAGACCCGAAGGGGTGGCCCAGGTGGCAGCCCTGCTAATAACCTGCCACAGAACCTGCCGTTGGACAGTGTGTGCATGCATGTTAGCCGGCATCGGCTTGTGTTGCCCTTCGTAGGCTTCCTTGATGGCCAAAAGCATCCATCGGGCAATAGAGGCCTTGGATGCTTGATAGCTGGGCCTGTTGCCCCCAAAGGTGACAGTGCATCTGACTTGCGGAAGCCCTTGGTTCTGTCCAGATAGAATTTAAGAGCGTGACTGACATCCAGACAGTGCAAGTCTCTCTGAGCCTCGTCCTTGGGGTCCGCGAAGACCGTGGGCAAGACTATTTCCTCGTTTAGATGGAACGCAGAGGGTACCTTAGGTAGGAACGCAGGGTGTGTCCGCATGACCACCTTATCCTTGGTAAAAGTGGTATAGGGTTCTGAGGCCACCAGAACCTGGATTTCGCTGACTGCGAGCCGCGGTGAGGCCCACTAACAGCTGTTTTAATGGTGACCAGCCTGATGTCCGAGGACACCACTGGCTCGAAGGGTTTGTGCGCCAAGGCGCCCAGCACCACATTGAGGTCCCACACAGGGTGTGGCTTTTTGATGGGCTGGTAGAGCCTGGACAGGCCTGCCAAATGTCTCCTCCTCTTCCAACCCGATAGTCAGAAGACCTCCTCTTTGGAATTCCTGTAGGCCCCTATGGCTTCCAGATAGGTGCGGCATGTGTCCACCTGTAAGTAAGTTGTGCCGAAAAGGAGAGCACATCATCCAGCGTGCACGTAAGGGGGTCGATCTCTTTAGAGTCCGTCCAGTGACAGAACCTAGTCCATTTACTCTAGTATTAGCTCGTGGTAGCCCTGCTCCTGGTGCCCTGAATGATTTCCTGGTTAGCCTGTGATAGGCTCAGGTGCGTGAGCGTGACCTGCTCAGGAACCACGCTGCAAGGGCCAACTTCTGCGGGGCGGACCACCTTGCCACCTTGCTGGGCCAGGAGATGGGCTGTTCCCATCGGAAGGTAAATGGGTGGTCTGACTGCAAGACTGAGTAGTTTGGAGAACCATGGTCTCGCTGGCCACCACAGAGCTATCAGAATGATACTGAGGTGACAAGATTCCTTTATCTTGCAGATCACCCTGTGGACCAGGGGGGTGGGAGGGAAGGCATACGCTGTCATGCCGTCCCACTGTATCTAGAATGCGTCACCCAGGGAGTCGGGGCCCTGCCACTGCTAGGACGCGAACTGTTAGCACTTCCTGTTGTCCCAGGAGGCAAACAGATCCACTTTAGGATGCCCCCACCAACTAAATCCGAGACGAACTCCACTGAACCATCTTCCCCGACTGGCTCTACTTCTTTGCTGCTGCAGGAACCGAGTGCCAGGGGTCGAGAAATCAGTAGTCTAGTGCAACGTCTGTGATCCGGCCAGAAGCTCCAGTAGTCTCCCCAGGACCCTCCAGAGCTCGAGTCCCCTGACCAGAGTGCAGGACTCAAGGAGTTCAGGAAGCCCAACCGGTATCCAAGATCCGCGGTGGTGCTATTTACGGAGCCCTGAAACCGCAAAGTGCCGCTGATCTCAAAAGAGCCCGTAGCTGCCGCTGACCTCTGAATTGCTGCTGCACGACTGAACCCAGGATCTGCATCACTGCAACCAGATAGAAGCGAGTTGGACCGTCTGCTTCTTACCAAAGGTAATGTTCCAACTTGGGGTACTTACCTCAGTGTCTTTAGCTTTGCTCTTCTCAGTTGAGACTTGCAGTAGCTACTTTGCTTGAGTTTATTTCAGCTCTAACCTTCACAAGTGGAACAGCTTGTGACCCTACAGTGATTCTTCTTCTTCAAACTCTCTAAGTTCTGCAAGACTTTGCTATCTAAGATGTGCCTCAACTCCATAGACTGTGCTCCAATTGACTTTGGCATCCTGGCTCCCTGCAAACTCTTCTGGTCCATTTGACTTTGATACTTACTGTCCCTCATAGGTGATAACTTGTTTTTTTTTTTTTTTTATAACTGTTATTGCTGGGAAGGTTTTTTTTTCTACTTCTACACTTCGTTGGGTGATTTTAAGTGCTCATATGCTCCGAGAACCTGTTTAACCTGTTTCCTTCCCTTAACGCTTCCTTTCTACAAACCTCAGAATCTACATTGTGTACTAGTGATATATAACTGCCATTACTGTCCTAGTTAGTGAAGTCAACTCGGGTTGTAGGAAGTGTGTAAGACGTATCTCTAAAGAGTATCTACTATATTTGTGTTGATTCTGGAAAGTATATATGATTGTTAGCTACATTGCCCTTTTTAAAGAATGCTTATTTAAAAACTGCTGTTAAATAATTATTTATAACTACAAACCTTGAGTATAAATGTTACTTGGCTACTTGTATTGGTGGATTTCATTGCTACAGCCCTACAGCTCACATTTACCCCTCTTGAGATAAGCCTGGCTGCTCAGTCACACTACCAACAGTGCAGCCCTATACCAAAAGGTGGGTTACCTAATACCAAGAGGACAAGTGTTGTGTAGTCTCCCCCAGGGTTACTACATCAATTCTTGCCTAACGTGTTGATTAAGAAATGTGAAAGCGTTTTATGAACCTATGTTGTATGTATGTTTATTAAGTATTGTGTGATAATCGCCTGCTAGTTTCATTTTTTAGTGTGTGTAGAAGGCCTAGAATAAATATTGTACTTATATAGATACTTGTCTAAATTGAATTATTGTGTGGACATATTGAGGACCACAGACCCCACTCGCACTCTCCTGAGAATAGCCCTGCCTGCTCGTCACATTTACCTTGATTAGGTTTTGGCTAACCTTTGAGTTCCCTGTGCACTATAACTAGGGTGTCCTCCTAAACTCTGTCCACCAAGCCAGATTCTAGAAATTCATCTGAACAGTGACAAGAACTGGATAGCTGGCTGCCAAAACAATGATTGATGAGTGGAGGGTTAAAGTCAGACTTTAGCCCTTGTTTACAGGTATAAACTGCCACTCTGCATCAGTATGTTGAATGATGGGATTTTATTCCAAAGCACCAAGAAGCACTACTTGCCTGAAGACCATAAATCTCTTCAGCAACATCTCTTGGACCCATAGGAAATGCTTTCCGTTTTGCTGCTTGTCGCCTCCTTATTTGAGACACCCAGCATATTTGCTGGTTAACATTGTGTTTTTGACTTCATTTTATGCAAGTAAGGTTCTTTTTCAACTAGATTTACCACTGAAATGCATGTATACGGGTAACACCGACTAGTCCCTCTGCTTGTCAGTTCAGGGGCAGTGGGGAGGGATTATACCCCTTTCTGATTTTAGTGGCACTTACTAGTCTGATTTGTCTGCAGCAAGTTAAGAACCTTAAATATGGTAACGTCTAAACATGAGGCCCTGACCATGAACAAAGATGATCAGTTGAACAAGCTGTTGCTAAAGGGTCTGAGTGCCACAGTAAAGCAGAGTTAACTTGGACCATCCGGATATCACACTTAATGTAACTGGATATACAGGGCCTCTGGAGCGGTCAGTGTTTCCTGTATTTTCCGAGAACAAAGTCTTTAATTGCTTTAGAAAATGATTGTCTCTGTGTTGGACAACTAGGAACTGCCCTAAAGAAAGCTCAGCTTATTTTGAATTCCTCTGGGGGAACTTCGGTTTCAAATGCTGATGGTTGGTGTTCATGGGGGATGCTGTACTGTCCCGACCAGTCTCGTATATTTTTGGTTGGATATATTCACCTTTCATATTTTATTTTCCCTTAATAGGTTATTGGCCATAGTGGTTTGACTATGATTGGATTGTCTTACCCATTTGCTTTAAAATTAAATAATTGAAAATTAAGGGTGTACAAATGGAGATCATTTTGATGCGGATACAAAAGCTCAAGAGTTTGCACCTTAGAAAACCATGGCCATATCTGGCAGCCAAAGACAAATGGGGCCCACAGGTTTCTCTCAAGGAATTGGGTTGACTCACGTAGAGGCACTTGAGGACACAGATCAGGCTGCTTAAGAGGAGGAAAGAGCATATCATTTTGAGATCAGGAAAGTGGACCTTGAGGCTGCCAGAGATAAGGGAACAAATAATCCCACATAAAGTCTTGGGAGAATAGCTCAGGGGCAACGTGCTCGCCTTGGAAGCAAGATGTGGAGCAACAAAGGTTTGATCCCCGGGTCTGCACTTAGAAACCGCTGGGTATTAAGTGTGTTAAAAATAACCAATTACAATTACAAAGCAGTGGGTTGAGAACACTTATGCTGTGAATAATATTTTTGATTTGGTTGATTGGTGACTTTTAAGTTCTCTTGCAACATGTTTAGGGCTGTTGAGAAGACTGTCTCTTCTTAATGGGGTCCCCCAGAGTGTCTGTAATGCTACCTTGCAATCCTTGCTATTGAGTGCTAGAGGGAGTGAGGTGTATCAAAGAATGAGAAAGGATTTAATCCTTGCGCTTGGAAAGTCTTCCTGATACCCAAAAAATAATCCTAAAAAATAATCTATCAGCAGTCTGTGTCGGAAGCAGCCTCTGTATTTCCTGATTCTGAGCTCCCGAGGTGCGGCTTGACACGCTTGCCTATACTTACCCTCACCTTTAGGTGCTTTTCTCTAGCTGCTTGATACAGAGAGAGTGAATCGAGACAGCACAAAGTGGCCATCCAGAGACTGCCGTGGGAGCTGTGCAAGCGGCGAGGGCTTATGGGAGGAGCCAAGGGGTGTGCCGGGGAGAGCGCAGAGACGACAGCGGCGGGGCTAGCCGCATAAGTCTCGAGACTCGGCTCCATTGTGGGAGAGAAGGCTTTTGGGCCAGGGGTGAGCAGTACGAATCTCCCATAAAGATTGGAGGACACAGTGCACTGTGGATTCAGTTTGTACAGCGCTGTATAGCCATTGCATTGCTACTGCCCACTACTCCCGTTAAACAGTCTGGGAAGTGGAATAGTGCCACAATTCTGTACAATAGATCTATTTAGGATATTGGGATTCTTGTCATACACTGCAACTCGGCCCTATGGTATAAAAGGCACACTGCAGCTGGGGGCACCACTGGGTGTAAGTGAAGCTAATTGACATGAGCATAGTAGTCTTTCTCTTAGACTATGAAGACCTGAGGAAAAAGGAGAAGTCCTATCCCAACAAAGGACAGATCAAATGAGTTACCGAAGGGAAAAAAAATCTGTTTGCCCCATTACAATGCCACTGCCAAATGCTCAAAAAGACATAAAATCCTTCTTCTGCCCCAAAGAGGAGTTGCCAAAACCCCAACAGTCGGTATTATCTTGCCATGGCACATCGGATCAAGACTCACAAACTTCTATTGACAATAATGGCTAGCTGCTAAAACTATGTAAAGTGGCAAGAAGAAATTCTTTGATGCCAGGCGAGTCCAAGATCCTACTGACCTCTAATTTGTCAGCTACCCCTGCCCTGTAACAATTTATGACCTCTTCAGAATCAGCCATTGAAGAGACAGGCGATGAAGAGGCCAGTATGGCATGCGAACAAAAGGTAGATGGGGGAAGCGAGTCCTCAAGTGAAGTATGCCCTCCACCAGATTTGTTAAAGGGAATTGAGGCAGAAGATAGAAGCTCTTTTTCAACTGTGCGCAAAAGTGGCAACGGAGCAAAAAACTGCGAAAGAGGACATGTCAGAAATTATCCTCTTATTAAAAAGCTGGAAAGTCCCCGCACTTGGAGAGGGGAATAACCAGGTCTTCGAACACCCTGAGAATCTCACTTCGTCTCCAAAAAAACAAGACTCGCCACTAGATATGGCAAATGTAGTGGCTGAGTCAGACAGTGGGATGTTAGAAGCATTATGTGCAGACATTTCTATAATGTAATGAATGCCCCTTACTCCCCGCCTCCCCTCCAGCCCCCCCTGCCCCCCATGAACATACTGTCGAGTCAAATCATCTGCTGGCCTGACGAAAAAGCAAAAACCAATACATGATAAAAAGGGGAATGCGCCACAACTGAAACGACGACGTCCAGCAAAGCCCAAAACCCCTAAAACCGTGACGAATAAGCTTTGGAATGGAGAGACTAGACAAGTACAACTTAGAGGCCCACTGGATGGCTGGATTGGTAAACCTTAACCTCGCCACTCCAAGAATGAGCTGAAGGTGGCGAACAATGGGGAAGAAGGGCCTCACCAGCCGGTGGGGACCGCAGATCAGCCGAACCAAAAGGATGCCCCCCGCCCTGATTGCCAAAAAAAGCCCTATTGCAACGATCAAAAAAATGGACCGGCGAACACGGCAAGGGTGGACGAACAATCGGATGGCCAAACCAGAATATTGGAAGCAGGGGAACCAGAATTCCGGATTGGCCTGGGAGGGGAGAGTAAACCAGTTAAGACCAAGGACTCTAATCAAAGCGAGAAAGGTTAAAGCTCCTCTCCGGTGCAAGGATTTAATGCACTTGAAACTGGTGGAAAGAAACCCCACTGCAAACAGTCCGTTTCTGAATAGAAAGTGGCTGTTGGAGCTGCTGCTACAGATGGTCCCTGACTTGACGTTGATATCCTCTAAAGACATTGTAAAACTAGAGCTCCCGGAGATGGACAGCGCCGATAATTGGGTGATAATAACATCAATTTCTTCGGTGGTAGTGGACAGGATATGTAAAAACCAAGAAGCGTTAAAACAACTGGGATTTTAAATGTTTGTTTTCTTCCCCGCTAACATGGTCCAGGTTGACTATCCACTAATTACAAATATGCAATATAGGAAGTCCACTGACAAAAGGGTATTGGCATCGGATGCCAGAAGAGTGGAAGGTCAATGGAAAGTGATCCAAGCTATCACAGAGTGACAAAAGAATGTGATATTCTCTAATAGCGGACTGCCAATTGCATCATGGAATTCCAGAGGACATGGGTCCTTTCTATGTAATGCTGAGATATTGTTGATACTGAAGGAAATGTCTTGTTTCTGCTTGCAAGAAACCTGGCGGTGTGAGTCATGGGGGTTAGACGGCTACACAATAATACATAGATTGGCGCAATATCCGACATCAGGAAGACCAAAAGGGGGCCTGTGCATAGGGGCCAAAACTTGGCTTAATCTGGCGGAATACACAGAGGGGGGCCCGAATTCTGAACTTTCTGCAGTCACTATTACCAACCCCAACGATAGCTCTTCTCTTATGTTGGTGGCAACACTCTCCGCTCCCCCTGACTGGACTAAGAATTCAGAAATCAGACACACTTATTGGAACGCTTCGATCATGGGTAGCTACGAACAAGGATGGAGTGGTGGTGATAGTTGGGGATTTTAATGTGGACTGTGGTTATGCTGAAGGGGGAACCCTAGTGGGAAAGCAGGATGGATGGGCAAGCTATAGGTTGAAGGGTACCCAGAGAGCTAAAGCATGGATGAGAACTATGGCAGAATTTGACCTTGCTCTCATCAACCCGGAGATTGGGGTAAAGAACACCACCTGGACTAACTGTAAATCCTCTTCATAGATAGACTTCATATTTGTGAATAAGCAGGAAGTGACGAATCCCTTGAAATTAGAGTTAACAGACACTAAGGCTAGCGACCACGTAATGTTAATTGTCAAATTATATGAACACATCCTCAAACCAAAAGCATTTCTGATGACGAGCGTATATGTTGACTCTGGGAGTAACTGTTTACGCCGAGGACCGAATTAGCTGTCAGCGAAGGAGAAGATAGGGTTTAAGACATCCTAACCAAAGTCTTCTCCCGAGTTCAATCCGAGGTAGTTACACGTAAGAAAGGGGTGTATAAGAAAGCATGGCAATGAACACAGTATTTTGACCCCGCTATTGCCACGAAGAAGAAAGAGAAGAATGCAGCTATTAGGAAACTCGGGGGGAAAAAAGTTTAAAGAATCCCCAATTATTTTAAAAGGGTAGATAATGGCTGTAAAGAATAATTATAAATCCTGGCTCCGCAACCATAGAGAATCGAAAGAAGATGAGGGGTGGAAACACCTGAATAGACTAGTAACTAATGATTCAAAAAATGTTTGGTACTGGCTAGGAAAGGCCCAGAGATCCCCAGGGGCACAGAAAGAGATAGTTATGGTAACTGAAGACAACTGGATAGAGTTTATTAAAAAATCTTTCCATTGCCCAGAAAAGATGGTGCAGGCCATTCAGGGCCAACAGAACAGCAAAGCAGGTGATTTAGTGAAGACAACTGACCTAGTGGCGAGAATTAAGAAATTAAAATCTAGAGCCACGGGTCCAGACGGCCTAAATAATTTGACCCTGATAAAAGCCCCGGAGCAATGGGCCAGTACGTTAAGACAGATGTTTCTACAGATTTGCCATACCGGGGTTATCCCGGAGACTTGGAAAGAGGCAATTTTTATCCCGGTGTTCAAAAAAGGCCAGAGAGACAGGCCGAAAAACTATCGACTTTTAGCAATGTTAGATTGCAGTGGGAAGGTATTTGCTAATATCCTGTTGAATCTGCTCACGAATTGGGCAGCCCTATTCGTCCGCAATTGACAGTGTTGATAGAGAAAAACTGTGGTCTATGCTTGAAGACTGGGAGATAGATCCTTCCCTTTTATATTTGATAAAAGC
Organism: Ambystoma mexicanum; assembly: GCF_040938575.1. NCBI lineage: Eukaryota > Metazoa > Chordata > Amphibia > Caudata > Ambystomatidae > Ambystoma > Ambystoma mexicanum. The sequence goes on along the minus strand of NC_090922.1, from coordinate 39,426,661 downwards.
CCTATATGGAGAGACTGCAGTAAAAATCAGGCTATCACAGGAGGGGGCCCTTTCTGATAGTATTGCGACTAGGAGGGGTTTGAAACAAGGATGTGCGTTAACCCCCTTGTTTTTCAACATATACCTCTCCCTGTTGGCAAGAAGACTAGGGGAAGTGCATAATACCCCTCCACAATATGGCAATAAGGGACTAAGGTTTATTTCATATGCTGATGACATGGCGATTCTTGATAGAATCAAAGTTGGTTTACAACACTCACTAAAGGCACTATCTTCCTTCTCATTGGAGCTGTCACTCAAGCCAAACATCAAAAACAAAGATTGATATTCGGGGATGCAACTGCCGCTAATAAGCATAGCTATTCGTGGTTAGGGGGAGAAAGAGTAGAAACCACCAATAGCTATTGCTACTTGGGAATTACCATCACAACAACATTTACGGCGTATGGTATCCTGGAGGAAGTCACTAAAAAGCCTGGGGGAAATGGCTAGTACTAAGGAAAATGATTGATATTCAAGGGGGGTATATGCTTGGAAGCGAAACTCTTAGCATATAAAATATCAATTGTTCCTACAATTATGTACGCTTTAGAGGTATTTCCCTGGAAATGGGTCGAGGCAATTGAGAAATTGGAAGGAAAGATCTTGCGTTCAATGTTAAGCTTTACCCCCTGGCACTCCTGCCCAGGTGATTAGAGTAGAGCTTGGACTCGCTTCCCTGAGCATGCGTTGGTCAGTTGCCTCTTGTAATTTATGGGCAAAAATAAAGTTTGACCTAGCTTGTACAGATAGTCTTCTTTCGCTTACCACACAACATGCGACCAGGTACGAATCCAGTAAGTGGTTTAGTGAGTTAGAGTTTAGAGTAACAAAGTATATATTTATAATTGGAATAACACAACTACCGAAAACATGGCTAGAATTTAATCTGGTAAAAATCCCTTACAAAGCGAGGACCCGGCCCTGACCCATTTTAGCAGACTAAGGAAGTTTAGTGAGTATGCCCGACAATAGAATTTGATAGATGTAGTCCAAACCTCTACCTGATAAGGAAGCAATATCAGGCAATGGTCAGGTTTATCCTGTCAGTTCAGTTAGGCTACAAAATATCAAGGTGCATGGAGTGGTTTCCCGCGATCGCAAAGGCTATATCGATTATGTGCAAGAACTATTCAGATCTTTTCTGATTGATTTGGGGGTTTAGATTTATGGTCGATCGCCTGGGGCTGACCGGTACCTTGGAATGCTGGGTGTCTTGGGATGAGGGCATCTGGGTGCTATTACTTAGAGCGGGACATGAAAGGTTGGAGGTTTGTGCCCTCCATCTCGTGGGATTGCTTTTCACAAAGAGCTCTCAACCCCCTTGTGGCCTTGCAGGGCGCATTCCTTCAGGGATACAAATGCTGGCAACATGAGACCATGAAGGTTCTATGAATCTCTCTAGCTCTGGCCTTTCTCACCAGTGCCCATGCTGCAACCTATTCCTTTTTCTGGCATGTATACACTTCTTTCCATATGTGTGTGGCTTGCGCCGTGGCCCTGGCTGCAGTGCAGAACTAGGCCTCAATTTCAATATGGCTGCTACTATCTAAAATTACGTTTCATTCCCTATATACTGTGAAGCTACAGCATGCACCACCTGTGGCATTTATACCTTGGGGGCTTCCGACGTGTGTGGAATCAAGGAACAAACATAACAGCTTCTGTTAACTTTTGTTTTCACCACATGTCTGCTGTTAGGGAGGTGTATCATTATTGTGCTTCATCCCCTCTCCTAGTGAGACCCCCTGCACCTTTTGCTGGACTTCTGTACCATTTTCTTTTAATCCTGAATGAGTGAAGCCTTACTGTTACGTCCCGTCCCGTTTCCTCCATACTGCATCGGCGTCAATTCCAAAGGACAGGAGACGGAACATTTTTCACCAGAAAAAACCTTCTTCCCCTTCAAATTTAGAGGCACCTCTGTCCCCTTTTCCGCGTCGTCAGGAATGGGCCAAATTCACCAGCGCTCCTGGGTTTGTCTTTGGCCATGTAATTCCACACGCGGATACTTCTTCTCTTTTTGTCTCTTTTCATTCAGGTACTCTGTTCTCAGGCGTCATGCTCCTCCCTGGCGCATGTCAACTTCAACAGGTGTCCATCCTGCGGCAGACTCTTTCCAACTTCAGACCCCCACGCCCTCGGACTATGTTGCCTTGGCCCAGACCACGGCTGGCAAGCTTGTACCGTGTGCAACGCGCTTTCTTCGAGGTCTCAGAAGAACAGACTAGCCAGGTGTAGGGAGCTCTTCCAGAGATCGCCTACGGAGGACCAGAAGGACTTCGTCAAGCATCGATTCAGGCCCAAGGTAGGGCCACTCTTTTCCAGCGCACCCCGCAAGGGAGACTCCTTTCCAAGGACCTGCCTACGCAGGAGGAACCTCTCAGGTTCTCATACCAGCATGAATACCGATGCTAATTCAGCTACCAGCTGGCAGGCCGAGGGGGTCAGTGGAACCTCCCAGTGACAGTGCTGAGGGACCGGAAGGTTCTGTTATCGGGTCTTCACCTGAGGGGCTACGCCCTAGTACCGGCAATAAGTCAGCGGGGAGCCTAAACGCAATACTACCGGCAGAGCAGCCGAGGGCGAATCGCCTACCAGGCCTCGGCCTGAAGAGCAGGGTAGGCCTCATGATCCAAACTCGAGAGTCCTGGACGAGGCTGGGCCCAGTGAGCCAAGCAACACGATGCAGGCTCGTGGAAGGCAGCTCGACAAGATGGCCGACGCGCCAGACGATCGGGGCACTTGTCCGATACCGCACCATGGAAGGGAGCAGGTGGAGGAGCGAGTATAAAGGTGGGACTGGTGTCAACCAGGTACGTGGCCTGCAGCCTATCCTCCTTTTGCGCAGGGCAGGTTCCCGCTGCGTCCATATGGGCAGGGCATGCTACAGCCTCAGCAGCTGCTTGCTACCCCATCAATATCTCCTACCGCCCCTCCGGCCTGTGAGGACAGGTTCTTTGAAAGGTTCCTCTGGCTTATGAAATCTCTTCGGATGGGAGTCATCCTCGGGAACACCATCAGGGACGTGCTCCCTCCTATGGCTCCAACGCTGCCTGCTCCGGTCCCCCAGCCTATAGTGCAGCTGTTCCGTACCAGGCTCCGGTCTCCACAGCCCAGCCGTCAGCTCCCAGCACCCCTCCACCGTGCTGGGCCTTCCAGACCCCCAGGTGGACACAGATGAGGAAGAGAACCCTGACACACCATCGTCAGCCAAGGCCTTCCATGAACATCTTGCAAGGCTGGCAGAATACTTGGGCCTTCCTTAACCCGAAGTTGAGCTACCACCAGAGGGGGTGCTCGCCGAGAGGTCCTCACGCTATGCCCCTCAGCTAGAAGGGGGATCCCAACGCAGAAGGATGTTGTCGCCTTGGCCAAAAAAGGTTGGCTCAAGCCCCACTCGGTCCAGCAAGTCAATTGATGCCTGGATGCCAAGTACAGGCAAATGGAGGGTGATACACTCTTGCTATCAGCCCATCCTCAGCTGCACTCCTCAGTGATTGCTGCGGCATCACTATACTCCAAGCCTCAGTTGTCCTCGGCCTCCTGGTCTACGGCAATGCTAGGCAAGGAGGAGAAAATCTTGGAGGCATACGGGAAGCCAACGCAGATGCCATGCCGCCACCCGTTAACCATAGTCTTTGACGGGAAATTGCATATTTCCTCCCAGAGCTTCCGGCGCAGAGCCAATCCTGTTTCAAGGTGGGACTGGCAGAGGCCAAGATGGTGGCGCAAGACATCGTGGAGTCCATCGTGGCCCACATTGACAACTCTGGCCGGGCCATCTGCATTGCCACCGACATGAGAAGAACAGCCTGGCTCTGTGCTACTAAATTCAACCCGGATGTCCAGGAACGCATCTTAGATCTGCCATTTGAGGGGGGTGACCTCTTTCACTCCACCACGAACGAGGAGCTTGATAAAAAGAAAAACAGCACGCAGACGGCAAAGTCTTTATCCATCATTCCAAAGACCAAGCCCAAAATGTACACCCAGTCACAGCAGCGCTCGGACAAGGGGCGTACATACAGAGGGTTCCGTGGCTTCCAAGAACGGAGGTCCAGGCAACCGGACCGTTCGCCGACCCAGCATCGGCGCAAGCAACAAAAAGGGGGGGGGGGTAAGGGCTTTTTCCTAGTCCCCTTCCTCCGCAACAGCATCAGAGGGAAAGAAGACATGACACGCCTCTCCGGGTCCACATGTCTCCAATGGGGGGCAGGCTTGCTCTCCATGCACACTTCTAGTGCCCGAATTTTGCTGACCCCTGCATCCTCTCCGCAGTATGCACGGGGTACCGCCTACCCATCCCAGCCTATCCTCACTCTTCCCCTCCACTCCCACAGATTGGGACAGCAACTCTTTTGGCAGAGATCAGGTCGCTCGTCGAGAGCCAGGCAGTGGAGGAAGTCCCAGCCTCCCAGCGAGGCTTGGGCTTTTACTCCAGGATTTCTGCCATTCAAAAAAAGAACCAGGTGGGCCTGAGAGTTGTGCTGGACCTTTCCACCCTCAACCTCTGCCTACCGCTACAAAAATTCAAAATTGTTGCGCCAGCTTTAATAGCAGAGACATTGTGCGAGGGAGACTGGATGTGCTCCCTGGATCCCCATTTGGCAGCCCCATCGTTCTTTTCTACGATTCAGGATCATGGGCTATGATTTCCAATACAATATGCTCCCCTTTCGGCCTCAACTTGGCCCCCAGGGCCTTTATCAGGCTGATGAATACGTTGGCAGCCCTCCTCGGGGACCAGGGCAACTGTCATGATGCCTGCCCCCGGACATCAGGATTAAGTCCACCTGCCCAAGAAACAGGCATCCAAGCACCCACTGGGATTCCCACAATCCAAGTTAAGGGGCTATATGGGTGCGGTCCTGGCGCCGTATTGTTAAACTTACCTCATGCAGACCATGCTGCAAGGAACTTAAGCATAGGCCATCGTGAGGCCTGGAAGGGTTTACTTTTCTTTTGGCACTATTTTTTGCTTGGGTGTGGTTTTGGGACTTCTTACCTGGGACTACTTTGAAGGCTATTTAAACCACGCCCGATGAACAGCACACGCTTCGCGTTATTCTGTCTTCTGCAGCGTAATGCTCACCGTGTGCCTGCAAGCCAAGCATCCTGTCTTCAGCCACGCCCGCCTCGACTCCGGACCAGATCCTAGAAAGAAGGAAAAGAAGAAGGAAAGGTTAAAACAAGGACATTACCTTTTGATCATCAGCAGTTCTCAGAGCTGCCGCACCATCGAATAAAGAAAGACTTAAAATTCAAACACGTCACATCGCCAGCTGCAGCGCCGCGCCATTCTTGCCAGTCTTCACAGCATCTCCACGGCCTGGCGTAGCCTCCATCGCTTCGTCACCGAAATCCTGGCATCTGAAAAGACAAAACAAATAACAAGGTGAGCCGAATGCCAACAAGGACAATCTTCTTTCACCTCAAGATACTTACTTGAGTTCATCGCCCGAGGCATTCTTCTTCTGCACACCATTTCTTCTTACGCTGCACCTGTAGGGAGACAGAAGGTAGTCAGTTAAATACATTTGGACCATTATTTTTCGTCGGACAGTTTGGGCAATACAGACTCTTACCTAAGCGCTTCTGCTTCCAATGAGGTGATCATCCCTCGGCTCAAGCTGCAAGAAAAAAGGAGCAAAAGTGAATAACAGACATTTTGAACTCTAAAGAACTACATGCTACTTACCTCGTCATCAGTTGTCTGGAACTGGCCCAACTCAGACCAGTGAAGTAACTGGTTTTCTACGCTCCCCTGCCTTCCACGCAGGATGGAGAGCTCATCTTTTCAAACTATAAGGTGAGACCAGTGAAAGGGAATACAGGAGGTGTTCAGTGGGGAACAATTGAGTGCGTGTATCCTCTCGCCTACGGGTGGCTAATTCCCTTTTTCCTACCTTTAGGAGATTATTCTTATGGGTCAAACAGACGAAACTCGGAGGGCCAGTCCAGTCAGCCATCGCCGCACTACGAGTCACGCTGGTGGAGTCCGTAACAGTCCAGTTCCGTTAGACGCCCCTGTGGGGTCCAGGTGAGCATATCAGAACGCAAAGCCTCTCTACAAACATCCATCCGGGCGTCATGGAGACCTCTGAGACTGTCCAATTAGCCCAAATACTAAGCAAACTTAGGGCAGAAGTGCTTTCAGCCCGTCAAGAGACTAATCTCTTAGGAGAGAACTCATTGTGTCTAAGGAACGTACGGATGACCTTGCCAGGCAATTACTTCAAACCCAAGCTGGGCACACGCCTTTACCTGGACTCAGGGGAGCTGCTGCTCCAGTTCCATCATGCAACCCTGTACAGATAAACCTACCAGGAACAGTTCCTTTAGCACCACCAGAACGCTTTGCAGGGGACCCAAAAAGGTTTGCTGTGTTTATGAACCAATGCCGCCTGCATTTTTGTGTAGACCAGGAGCCTTTCCGAATGACCAAGCGAAGTGGCCTTTGTATTATCATATCTCAGCGGCAGTGCTGCTGATTGGTCTATCCCATTAGTCAATCAGGATGACTCCATTCTTCTGGATTTCCAAGGTTTTCAACTAAGCATGAAAAGAACTATTCGAAGGGATTGTGTCCTCCGACGTATTCCTCATCTTGGATATCTCCTTCCAGCTCTGCTGGCCTCGGAAATTTTTTTCTCTAGAGGGCGCTGCGCGTCGACGTCCTCCGAGTCGATGTCCTTCGACAGCCGCCGTATCGACGTCGACGTCATCCTGCCTATAAAGGCCGCGCGCAGCGTCCGTTGCTCAGTTCCGTTTTTCCGCGCTTACTCAGTGCCTCGGAATACCGTTGCTCAGTTCTTAGTCAGATTAATCCTATTTACCTCGAGTTATTCGATCCGTACTCGATGGCTTCCTCGTCGGAACCGACAACTCCTCGATCCGGCTTCCAGAAATGTCGAGATTGTGGGAAAAAGATGTCGTTGACCGATCCTCACAGAATTTGTCTGTGGTGTTTGGGAGCTGAACACCATTGTTCGGAGTGCGAGGACTGTATGTCCATGACAGCTAAGGCCCTGAAGGAGCGTAGGGGGAAGCTGGAGAAAGGTAAGACTTTTAAAGCTTCTTCTTCGTCGACGAAGTCGAGACATTCGTCTCCTCGTCACCATTCGCGCTCCAGGTCTCGGAGTGGGTCTCATCACTCCTCGAGATCGAAGCACTCTAAGAGGAGACGTCGAAGATCCCCTTCTCCGTCTTCCTCTTCCTCTGTTTCGCCAAAAAGAATCCCTTGCCCCACGAAACATAGTTCCCGGGCTGAATGGGAGGAATTCCGAAAAAATATGATGAGCGTCTTCGAGAAAGCGGCCTCGACCACCTCGAAGACTGCCGAGAGCGATGCTCTGGTCGAAAGACCCGAAGGTCAAAAACGCCGCGAGTCGCAGCACCCGGCGAAAGAAACCTCTTGAGCGCGTCTCGAACCCTCGAGCAGGACTATGACCTCCAAACCTTCCTCGAAGGTGCCGTCGACGAAGGTTCCGTCGAGGTCGATGTCTTCGACGCCGTTGTCGAAGGGACCTTCGACACACGGGTCTGTCGACTCGACGCCGGCTTCGATACCGGCGTCGACGCCAAGAAAAGTCACGGTTACCACACATCCAGTGACTATCCCCAGGCCCTCGACGTCGATGGCTTCGATATTGTCGAGTAGAATTCCAATTCTGTCGAGGTCTTTGAGGCCTCCGCCTCTGTTTTCGATGCCACGCTCGAAGCCTTCGACGTCGGCGTCGACGACATTGACGTTTTCGAGGCCAATAATGACAAGTTCGGCACCCTCTGCCTTGGAAATGGGATTTACTCCCTTTATGAGTTCAGAACAATTGAGAACTGTATCCTCAATTTTAGAAGAGGGTGATTTGTCTGAACAGGAAGACACATTTGAGTTACAGGGACCTGTAACCCCAGTTAGAGAGGAATTTTCCTCTGAAGAGCGCAGATTAAAGGATCTTCATGATTCTTTACATGAGGCAAGTGGGTTAGACACTTCCCCTGAGGTGGAGTTTGCTAAGCCAGACCCGGGGGAGCATGCTGAAACCCCCTACAGAGCCTTAATGGCCAGGATTACAGAGTTCATGGGGTGGTCTGCACCTTCACAATCTTTCCAACAAGATGACCTCACGGATATTCTTGACAAAGGCCCACAGGAGGATCCTGTGGTGCCTTTTCATAAAGCTCTTCAGAGAAGGATCATGACAAACTGGGAAACCCCAGATGTAGTACCAGCAGTAAATAAAAAACTGTCTACAAAGTACAGGGTATCTTCTACAGACCCAGAGTTTTTGTCTAAACACCCATCCCCAGAAAGTCTGGTGGTACAGGCAGCATCCTCTACCGATGTCAAGACGGCTTATCCTACCGTCCCACAGGACAGGGACGATAAAAAATATGATGCTATGGCAAAGAAAGTCTTTTCAGCATGTAGCATGGCGTTAAAATCTGTTAATGCTACTTGCACCCTTGCTAGGTTCAGCCATACACTTTGGGAGTGTGCTTCTACAGCGGCTGACTGCATCCCGGAGGGAGAAGAAAGGGATGCGTTCCTGAATATTATACAGGACGGTAAAGACGCTATGTGCGAATCCCTCCAGACGGGCATGGATTCGGCTGACAGTATCAGCAGAGCAATGGCGGCAAGTACATCAACCAGGAGATTCGCTTGGTTGAGAAAGTCGGGTTTTGCCCCAGATGTGCAAGCCAGGCTCTTGAACATGCCATTCGATGGCTCTTCTTTGTTCGGGAAAAAGGCGGATGACAGTTTAGAGAAACTGCAAACTTCAAAAGCAGCAGCAAAATCCCTAGGAGCTGCAATCCGTCAGACTCCTTTTCGTCCCACAGGAACCTCTGCGAGGGGCAAGTCCTTTCGCTTCTACTCCGCATTCGGAAGAGGTAGAGGACGACCGGCTCAAAGGGGTCAAAGAAGAACTACCCGAGGTGGACGGGGTAGATATTCAAAAGCCGCAGCAACAGCAGGTGCCTCTTTACCATCGGCATCTGCATCAGCCGCCCCAAAACCACTCTGAGGACTCCCCTCACAGGACACCTGTAGGAGGCAGGTTGACTCAACATCTGACGGTATGGCAGGCTATCACGTCAGATGCTTGGGCATTGGAAACAGTTGCCCAAGGTTACTGCCTGCCTTTCCTACGTATACCTCAGAGTCATCCACCGGGGATCAGCTCTCAGAAAGCTCCAGATCCGCTCCTCTTGCAGGAAATTTGGGACCTGCTAGAGAAAGGTGCCATAGAACCGGTACCTGTAGCGGAGAGGAACAAGGGCTGGTACTCCCCTTATTTTCACATTCCAAAGAAAGACGGAGGAATGAGACCCATCTTGGACTTGCGAGAATTGAAAAAATTCCTCAGAAAAGACAAATTCAAAATGGTCACTCTTTCTCAGATCCTCCAGGCCCTTCAGTTCCAGGACTGGTTGGTATCGCTGGACCTTCAGGATGCTTATTTCCATGTGCCTATCCATCTCAAACACAGGAAATACCTGAGGTTCGCAATTGGCAACTCTCACTATCAATTTCGAGTGCTGCCATTTGGGCTGACCTCCGCCCCAAGGGTCTTCACCAAGTTAATGTCGGTAGTGGCTGCAAGTCTAAGGAGGGAAGGGATTCACGTCTACCCCTACCTGGACGATTGGTTGATCAGGGCTGTTTCTCCGGAACAAGCTCAGATCCAGCTAAATCACGTGTGCCACTTCCTTCACAGACTGGGCTTCTCCCTCAATTTAAAGAAGTCACAAATGATACCATCGCAGAGACTCCAGTTCATAGGAGCGATCCTGGATACTTCCCTGGGAAAAGCCTCGCCACCAGAGGTGAGGGCTCAAGATATTCTACAGATGGTTACCAAGTTCCAGCATGCCCAACGTCTCCCAGCCTTCGACTTTTTGAGGTTGCTAGGCCTCATGGCATCCTGCATTTTCCTAGTGCCAGAGGCTCGCCTGAGAATGAGATCCCTCCAGTGGGCACTGAGGACTCAGTGGTCACAATTCTCAGGGAGAATGACAGATCTTCTTCAGGTTCCCGGCAGGGTGGCTCGAGACCTTCAGTGGTGGGCCTGTCAGGAGAACATTCTGAAAGGAGAACAGTTTTGGCAACCCTGGCCGGAGATAACAGTAGTCACGGATGCCTCACTCACGGGGTGGGGAGCCCACGCCAACGACTTGACCATCAGCGGTCGTTGGTCTCCATCGGAGTCCAGACTACACATCAACCTGTTAGAGCTGAGAGCCATCAGACTTGCGCTGAAGGCGTTCCTGCCAGCTGTACAAGGGAAGAACGTCCTGATAATGACGGACAACACGGTGGCCATGCATTACCTCAACAAAAGAGGAGGCGTAGGATCACTACCCCTGTGCAGAGAGGCGATGCAGCTCTGGTTTTGGGCAATCCAAGAAGGAATCTCTCTATCGGCAGTTCACCTAGCCGGAGAGAAGAACTTGACAGCGGACGCTCTGAGCAGGCAGAACACAGTCTCCCACGAGTGGGAGCTAGCTCAGGAAGTCCTTCAAGAGATCTTCGCCCTTTGGGGAACCCCTCAGGTAGATCTGTTCGCCACCAGCCTAAACAGGAAATGCGACCTGTTCTGCTCAAGGGAATTTCCCCCGAGAGGAGCTCTGGGAGACGCGTTCATAGTGGACTGGGAGTTTCCGCTTCTGTATGCGTTCCCACCGGTCCCTGTCATTCCTCAAATGATCAGGAGGTTGAGAAGATTCTGGCGAACCATGATCCTAATTGCCCCGGATTGGGCCAGGAGAACGTGGTACCCGGACCTTCTAGACTTGTCCATCTGCCCTCCAATTCGACTTCCACTCAGAGAGAACCTACTCTCACAGAAGGGAGGTCAGGTTCTCCATCCAGACATCAAAACCCTCAACCTTCACGCTTGGCTTCTGAAAGGCTGAGGTACAAGGATTGGGACCTCCCTGATGATGTTATGGAGGTGTTGCTTTCGGCAAGGGGGCCAGCAACAAAGTCTTTATACCGCTGCCGTTGGAACAGATTTTGCAGCTGGTGTAGAGAACAGAATATCGACCCTTTTTCATGTGGTACACCAATGGTTTTGTCCTTCCTACTATATTTGGCAAATTCAGGCCTTCAAGTTGGCACCATTAAGGGCTATCTCGCAGCGCTATCCATCTTTAAGCGTACTGCGGAAGAACCATCCTATTTCAAATTACCCTTGGTAATACAGTTTCTAAAGGGGTTAACCAATGTTTACCCCCCAAGACCATTCCAAGTTCCCCTATGGGATTTAAACTTAGTACTAACTTTCCTGATGGGTACACCTTTCGAACCTCTCCATTCTTGTTCGTTAAGATTCCTTACCCTTAAAACTGTTTTATTAATAGCACTTACATCTGCTAGAAGGGTGAGCGAATTACAAGCTCTTTCTTGTAAACCCCCTCATACTATATTTCACAAAGACAAAGTTGTCCTTCAAGTGAAGCCTAATTTCCTCCCAAAGGTGGTTTCTGAATTCCATATCACTCAGAAGATTACCCTACCATCGTTTATCCTCCTCCTCACCCGGGGAAAGAGGAAGAGAGGTTACACAGGCTAGACCCTAGGAGGGCTTTAAGTTTTTACATTAGTAGACTAGCCAGGATAAGACAGGCAGACCAGCTGTTTGTAGGTTACGCAGGTCACAAGCTGGGGTTACCAATAACTAAGCAGACCATTTCCAGATGGATCATTCTAGCCATTCTGGAATGTTATAAACTGGCAGGGAAGGAGCCCCCTCAAAACCTTAGGGCTCACTCGACCAGAGGTATTGCAGCTTCATCGGCCCTCAAAAGAGGCGTGCCGGTTAAAGACATATGTGCGGCCGCTACATGGTCGTCTGTCCATACCTTTACACGTTTTTACAATCTGGATTCCTCCTCCAGTCAAGAAACTAGGTTTGGAAGGGCTGTACTGCATTCTATTCATCAATAGAAGACAGCGTGAAGTCAGTACTCCCTCCTCCGATAATAGAATACTGCTATGGGAGCCTATCTAAGATGAGGAATACGTCGGAGGACACAATCCCTTCGAAGAACAAGTTACTTCTTACCTTGTAACGTTCTTTCGACGGGATGTTCCTCCGACGTATTCCTCATCGACCCTCCCATCCATCCCCGCAGTTCTACTTCCCTTGTTGTTTCAGCTTACGCTCCTTCAGGGTGATTAGTTAGTCCAGAAAGTATTATTGTGGGCTACAAAACGGAACTGAGCAACGGACGCTGCGCGCGGCCTTTATAGGCAGGATGACGTCGATACGGCGGCTGTCGAAGGACATCGACTCGGAGGATGTCGACGCGCAGCGCCCTCTAGAGAAAAATTTTTCCGAGGCCAGCAGAGCTGGAAGGAGATATCTAAGATGAGGAATACGTCGGAGGAACATCCCGTCGAAAGAACGTTACAAGGTAAGAAGTAACTTGTTCTTTGCCTGACATTCCCAAGGCCAGGCCTTCGATAACTAACTTTTGTCTTTACGGCAGGGTAACCAGGATTTGTTAACTTACATCGCAACTTTCAACAGATTGATAGTAGAAACCGGATGGCCAGAGGTCAAGCGAATTACACTATTTCACCGTGGTTTATGAGGTGAACTAAAAGACGTTCTGGCACAAGTAGTGAACCCACCCCAAGATTGTGCAGAATACATAGATCTGGTGGTCCAGTTGGATCACAGACTTCAGAATCGTAAGGCGGATCGAGCCAGGTTCGAGAATCGTGTATTGGTAAGACCTAAAGACAATGTAATCCCCAAAGGAACTGATGTATCTGAACCTATGCAAATTGGAGTGGTTAAAGGACCTTTAACTCAAAAAGAAAGGGAAAGGAGGCGGCAGTTACAATTGTGTTTGTATTGTGGAACCTCGGGACACTTTTTACGGGATTGCCCCGTGAAACCACCCAAAAAGATGGTAGGAGCTGCTGACAAAAGCAATATAGAGTCTGAGTCGGGAAACGACCACGCCCGACAAGCGTAGAGGTCCGCTTGCCGAGCATGAAGGACGGCACTCAGGCCTCGCACCTAATTATACCAATGGTCCTTATTGATTTCAGGCAACCATCTTGTATGCACGGAGTGAAAGCATACATTGATAGCGGAACTATAGGAAATTACATGGACCACGAATTGGCTACAAGGATGAACCTACCTCTTTGCAAAAAGACCACAACTGATGTCATTACCACTGTCGATGGGACTGAAATTGCCTCCGGACCAGTGACTCATTCAACTTCGGAGATGACACTGTTGTGTCAAGATGGGCATCGAGAGAGCATTGTGTTTGACTTAATCAAGGCCCCCCATTTCCAAATAATTCTGGGAATGCCATGGTTGGAAAAGCATAACCCTTGTATTGAATGGCGAGAAAAGAGTGACCTTCCCGGATTGTGCACACACTTGTTACCCAGTAGAAACCTTGGACAAAGGCCTGGCCACGGTCGCGAACCCGATGACTCAGTTACCTCAGGAATATCTGGAATTTCAGGATGTTTTTCAGAAAGACCAAGCAAACACGTTACCACCTCACAGATCATATGATTGTCAGATCGATCTCTTACCCGGTGCCCAAGTTCCATGCAGTAGGATCTACGCCCTCACAGAAACTGAAAACCTCCACCTACGGCAATATCTGGATCAATACCTTGATAATGGGTTCATTCGTCCATCCAAGTCTCCAGCAGCATCAGCTTTATTCTTTGTGCCAAAAAAGGAAGGTGACCTTAGGACTTGCATAGATTATCGCGCGTTAAACCAAATTACGGTAAAAAAAATGATACCCGCTGCCCCTGATCCCAGAATCACTGGACCAAGTAAAAGATGCCTATATCTACACTAAGTTAGACCTTAGAGGGGCATATCATCTGGTACGAGTTAAGAAAGGCGATGAATGGAAGACTGTCTTTCGCACCAAGTACGGATTGTTCGAATACTAGGTGATGCCTTTCGGGCTGTGCAATGCACAGGCAGCTTTCCAGTATTTTATGAAGGATGTCCTTTGTGAACTCTTTGACGTCTGTGTTGTTGTATACATAGACGACATTTTAGTGTACTCCTCCTCAGAATCAGACCATGTGAAACATGTTTGTGCTGTCTTTGAAAAACTACATAAGCATCGGCTATATGCGAAATTGGAAAAGTGCGTCTTCCACTCTACTGACGTTGAATTCCTTGGATTTATCCTGACCCCGAATGGAGTTCAAATGGATTCACGAAAGGTGGACGCTATCCTCGAGTGGCCTTCACCCACCTCAGTTAAAGGAATATAAAGCATGCTCGGATTTGCTAATTTCTATCGCAGATTTATTCATGAATTCTCACATATTGTACACCCCATCACGGCCCTTTTGCGAAAGAATAAACGTTTCATATGGACCGAAGAAGCAGAAAGGACCTTCCAGGATCTAAAACAAAAATTCACTTCTGCGCCCATTTTAAGGCATCCACGTCCTGAACTTCCATACGTGGTGGAATCTGACGCATCCAGCTTAGCCATGGGGGCCGTTCTTTCTCAGAAGGATCCTGAGACTGGCCAACTTCATCCAGTGGCATTCTGGTCAAGAAAATTCTCAGCACCTGAACTAAACTATGCTGTTACCGACAAGGAGCTACTGGCCATCAAGTCAGCGTCCAAAGCTTGGCGGCATTATCTTCTCGGAGCTAGGCATACCATCACTGTAATCACTGATCACAGGAATTTGCAATACTTAGACAGCCAAGGCCCAATCATCACGTCAGCTTAGGTGGGCCTTATTCCTTGCGGAATTTGATTTCGTGATTACTTATCGACCAGGTTGTCGAAATGGCAAAGCTGTTGCCCTATCCTGTATAGGAATGGGCGAAGCATGTTCAAACCCTGACCCAGTACCTATAATTTCAGAGAAAAGAATCCTTGTTATATCCACTCTACAAACTCTAGATGACGTCCATATTAAAATCCAACAACTGTTCGACCCAGCAGCATTACGAGACTGGTTAAACAAGGGCCAAGATTATTCAGTCATCGATGGTCTACCCTACTATGAAGGTCGTCTATTTCTACCAAACAAGGAACTACGGGAATTAGTTATCTCCAATTACCACGACGCTCTGATTGGAGGACACCCTGGAATCGCCAAGACTGAGGCCAAAATCAAAAGACAATTCTGGTGGCCGACTTGGCGGAAGGACGTAAAATCATTTGTGTTGTCTTGTGGTATTTGTGTCCAAAACAAGCCCCAGAAGAAGAAACCAGCTGGTCTTTTACAACCCTTGGACATTCCACTTACGCCCTGGCACACCTTATCCCTAGACTTTATTACTGACCTTCCCCCATGTAATGGATTTAACACCATTCTAGTTATAGTGAACCTTTGTTCCAACATGGCTCATTTCATCCCCTTGAAGGGGCTACCTTCAGCTTCAACCTTGACTAAGGAATTTCTTGAAAATATTGTTTTAATACACGGATTCCCCTCCGTATTGGTTTCCGATCGAGGTAGCCAGTTTATTTCATAGTTTTGGAAAAAATGCTCTCAATTGGCCCAAATCGACGTGAGATTATCAACCAGCCACCATCCCCAGACCGATGGTCAGACGGAGAGGACCAATCAAACTCTTGAGCAATACCTACGTTGCATGTTACAGCAAACCGAAGGCAATTGGAAGGAAATCTTGTGGATATCCGAATATGCATACAATAACTCTTTACATTCAGGAACTGGACAAAGCCCTTTTTATACCATATATGGGCGACATCCTCGGACCTCAGAACTCGACTCAACCCAACACTTAGAAATGCCCGCTGTAAACCATCTGCGCACCACTATTACACAAGCTTTTAAAAGAGCAACTGAACATTTCAAACAAGCTAAGGAAAGATACAAGAAGACTGCAGATCAACACAGAAGCGAGGCTCCGCTATACCAGATAGGAGACCAAGTTTGGCTGGTTCCAAAACACATACCTCTGAAGGGAACTCGGACCTTTAACCCTAGATATTTAGGACCTTACAATATTAAAGCCATTATCAATCCCGTGGCCGTTAAATTGGAATTACCTTCAACTATGCGAATACACCCCGTCTTTCATGTTTCACTTCTGAAACCAGTACAACCTGGAACAAGACTCACCAAGCCACCTGATCCCATCCTAATAGACGGGGAACCCGAATTTGAAGTAAAAAATATTTTGGATTCAAAAATAGTCAAATCAAGGCTCTTTTATCTAGTTGACTGGAAGGGTTATGGGCCACAGGAAAGGTCATGGGAACCGAGTGACTACATCCATGCACCAAGGTTGATAAAAAAAATTGCATCGGAATTTCCCAGATAAACCCGGACCAGCGAGAAGAACAACCTTAGGAGGGGCATTGGGGGGGGGGGGGGGGGGAGTGCTGTCATGATGCCTGCCCCCGGACATCAGAATCAAGTCCATCTGCCCAGGAAACAGGCATCCAAGCACCCACTGGGATTCCCACAATCCCAGTTAGGGGCTATATGGGTGCGGTCCTGGCGCCATATTGTTTAAATTACCTCATGCAGACCATGCTGCAAGGAACTTAAGCATAGGCCATTGTGAGGCCTGGAAGGGTTTACTTTTCTTTAGGGACTATTTTTTGCTTGGGTGTGGTTTTGGGACTTGTTACCTGGGACTACTTTGAAGGCTATTTAAACCACGCCCGATGAACAGCACACGCTTCACGTTATTCTGCCTTCTGCAGCGTAACGCTCACCGTGTGCCTGCAGGCCAAGCATCCTCTCTTCAGCCACGCCAGCCTCGACTCCGGACCAGATCCTAGAAAGAAGGGAAAGAAGAAGGAAAAGTTAGAACAAGGACATTACCTTTTGATCATCAGCAGTTGTCAGAACTGCCGCACCATCGACTAAAGAAAAAGACTTAAAATTTAAATGCGTCGCATCGCCAGCTGCAGCGCCGCGCCATACTCACCAGTCTTCACAGCATCTCCACGACCCGACGCAGCCTCCATCGCCTAGTCGCCGAAATCCTGGCATCTGAAAAGACAAAACAAATAACAAGGTGAGCCGAATGCCAACAAGGACAGTCTCCTTTCACCGCGAGATACTTACTTGAGTTCATCGCCCGGGGCATTCTTCTTCTACACACCATTTCTTCTTACGCCGCACCTGTAGGGAGACAGAAGGTAGTCAGTTAAATACATTTGGACCATTATTTTTTGCCGGACAGTTTGGGTAATACAGACTCTTACCTAAGCGCTTCTGCTTCCAATGAGGTGATCATCCCTCGGCTCAAGCTGCAAGAAAAAGGGGCAAGAGTGAATAACAGACATTTTGAACTCTAAAGAACTATATGCTACTTACCTCGGAGTCATCAGTTGTCTGGAAATCGCCCAACTCAGACCAGTGAAGTAACTGGTTTTCTACGCTCCCCTGCCTTCCACGCAGGATGGAGAGCTCATGTTTTCAAACTATAAGGTGAGACCAGTGAAAGGGAATACAGGAGGTGTTCAGTGGGGAACAATTGAGTGTGTATCCTCTCGCCCACGTGTGGCTAAATCCCTTTTTCCTACCTTTTAGGAAATTATTCTTACGGGTCAAGCAGACGAAACTAGGAGGGCCAGTCCAGTCAGCCATCACCGCACTACGAGTCACGCTGGTGGAGTCCGTAACAGTCCAGTTCCGATCGACGCCCCTGTGGGGTCCAGGTGAGCGTAACAGCAACCACGTCTACCCGTACCTCGACGACTGACTTGTCACTGCTTCATCTCTGGAAGCAGTGCACCACCCTTCCCATGCTCTTATGAACACACTGCATGATCTGGGCTTTTCGCTCAATCTCAAGTTGCAGCTGCAGCCCACGCAGAGTCTGTCCTTCTTGGGTCTCATCTGGGACATGTGCTCAGAAAGAGTTTTTCCTTCGGGAGGACAAGATGACAGCCATCAAGAGGGCCACTGCTCACTTCCTCAGCAGAGAAGTGACATCGGCCTGGTGGTACCAACACCTATTGGGTCTCATGGCAGCGGTCCTATTGGCCGTATCCCACACGAGACTCAGGATGAGGAGGATACAGCTGCATTTTGCAGCATCATGGAACCAAGAGCAGTGCTCTCGGGCCGGAGATGACCAACGTTCCTCCTTCTCTTCAACCAGACCTCACATGGTGGTCAAGGGACTGCAACCAGCAGATGGGCAAGCCCTTTCCGGCAACCTACTCCACAGGTCACCATCACTACGGTTTCAGGGTTTTGAACCCTGTTTTGGGCTCTGTTCCTGTTTCATGGTACACCCCCCTCCCCCTCCCAGCGCCCTCGACCCCCGATTGGCCTCCCAAGCTTGCCATTTCCATCCATGCTTGAGCAGGTGAGTGTGGCGTGTTGCTGCCCCCAAGGACTTGACCATTGCTTTAGCGGCCTTTCGGGTGCCCCTAGGCCCTTGTGTTCTCGTTCCCCCACTCCCCAGTGCTCCTCCCACTCCCACTTCCTCCTGCCTCTCAACCCACCCCCTACCCTGATTGGTCCACCCTTGGTCATCACTGACCCTCCCAGGGCAGCCCTCTGCCCGGCAGCCCCTGCAGGTAAGGGCCTCGAGGCAAAGGGTGGCTCCAACAGAGGCGGCTCCAGAAAGTGTCAGCAGGTGTCCGCAGGGGAAGGCAGTGAAGCCAGCGACAAGCAGTCAACCAGCAGCAACTAAAAGTAAGGGTGGCATGGGTGGGGGAGTAGAGCAATTACTCCGGAAAACCCTACCACTCAATATTACCCTAACTCAGAATTGTGAATGTTAACAGTGCCGCACTCAGTTAGAATTGTGAACGTTAACCAGCGCCGGACCCAGACAGGATTGTGAATGTTGGCAGTGCCGAACCTGGTTTAGAATTGTGAACATTAACGTGCCCCAAACCCATGCTAGATTGTGAATGTTAGCAATGCCACACTTAGTTTAAAATTGTGAACATTAGCCTGCCTAACCCCAGACATTTACAATATTTATTATGTCCTCAAGATCAATACTGAGATGAGCTTCCCGAGTCATGCTTCTACTACTGTGGGTCTTAATCTGCATCTGAGCTAATATCTTCCTTCCCAGGTGCTTGATCCATTGCACTTCATTCATACTTAGATGAAAAAGCATTAGACTGAGTTGCATCTGGATAGAAATGTGAATGTTAGCATGTCCCACACCTAGACGGAATTGTGAGTGTCGCCATGCCCCACACATGGATGGAATTGTGTGTGTCAGCATGCGCCACACCTAGATGAAATTGCAAACATTAGCCTGAATCGCTTCTAGATAGAAACACAAATGTTAGCTTGTCCAACACTTGGGTGGAGTTGTGAAAATAAACCTGAATCGCATCTAGACAGAAATGCGAATGTAAATGTTAACATGCCCCATGTGTGTGTGACTGTGTAGCCTGTTTTCCTGTTTCCCATGCTGTTGATATAAATATGTATCCCCCCCTCCTGTCGCTTTAAACCCAGCCCTTATCTGTGTCTGTGTGTCCCCTGCCATCCTGTTCACGTGCCTGTGCTCGGGTGCTTTAAAGATAACCATCATATCACATCACTACGCTTACTCTCTACTATACACCATCATACAACTAGAACACAGCTATACCCCTGATAAATGCAGCCTAGCTGTTCACATACGAATACGACCCCATTAATACCTCATCACCCTAATAAAACGCAGCTAGCCGAGCACATTCCGGCCTAGTTGCTCACATATGCGTCCCTCAGGCCTAACGCAGCCAGAGCCCAGTCTGGGTGTCCACCGACCGGACTGCACACATCCAACTGATATCTTCAGCACCACACCTAACGCTAGGATGCAGCTACCACCACCAGCAGTTACATCAGCTGCACATATAACTGGTGCACCCACATACCCTACGACACTATCTCTCTCAGCTGACCAGAACTATGGTTCCAGAGGGCGTTCAACCTACCAGCGCTTTGCAGTCATACCATTGATATATAGAGCGACATATAAATGCCAAGTAACATAACATAACGTAACACAATAGGGGTACCCAAGTACCAACTTGGGGCTTGCTGCTTTATTTACTATTACTAGCATGGTTGCTCTTTGTTAGCCCTTCTTCTACCATGTTTTACCTTCGGCAGGAATCCATAGGTATTCCCACCTAGGCTCCAGAGTGTCTGGGGAGGCAGGATGTGGGGGAGGAGTCTTCCACCCCCCTGTCCTTTGTCTGCCAGAATGCCTGAATGGGTCCAGCTCACATAGCGGGTCTGGCTGTCCTGATTGGACAGCCAAACACCCCTTTCTATAAAATGCTGAGAGCGATTGCAGAGGAGTGTGTGCTGGAACTGTATAAAAGGTGTGGCTTCTGGAGTCGAACCACAGGAAACAGAAGTAACCGAAGAAGATGATGACCATAGATGCCTGCAGACCCTTTGTAAGACCGTGTAACGACCACTGCTCTCCTGACCCAGTTTTCTATGTGACAGAGGAGCACTAAAGAGAATGACTCCTTTGATTTGGCTGGTGGGAGCAACCAGTCCCAAGAATAACTTTGAAACGAGACCTCTCCTGAGCTTCTAGGAGCTTCCAGAGCTACTGAACCCCAATACCAGGAGACTTGCTGCCCATTTGAAGTGGATCGCTGTGGAAAGGCCAAATCCGTCCAAATCTGTGCTGAGCCCGTAAGGACACTCCAGAGATCTGATCCAACTCGCCCAGACCCCCTCACCAGAGTGTGGAACTGCAAGAAGCAAAGAAGCTTGACCGGGCGATCTGCGTCTTTTGTTAGTGCTGCTGAATACCGCAGAGTGAACCAAGAAGTTTTTGAAAGTTGTACTATAAGTCCTCCCTCGTGACTGCTGCTGAGAGGCACCGTCCATTGTCCTGCCTTTCGGCACAAGACCAAGGAATACGGAGATCTGGTCCAGAGCTGCCACATCGCGGAGGAGCCACCACAAACACTTTTTTCAAACCAAAGGTACTGTGGCGGGGAAAAGGTATTGCTTACCTGATTCCAAGAAGTTGATCCAGAGCTTTGGAGTGCACATAGAGGTGCCCACGGCAACCCCCTCTTACCTCTGACCCAAGCTGCTGCTTGTGTCCCCTTATCGAGTCCGTTTTTAGGTTTCCTTTGTTAGTTGCTAACTTGCTGCCTCAGTAACTTTAAACACTGGAAGAAATCCACAGGAACACTTTATTATTCGATGTTTGTAAAGACTTCAAGCCCTCTCGGAACTGCCTTAAGCTAGGGTTGCGTTTTTGGACTTAAAGACTTACCAGGTGAAGAAACAGTCTCTGGAACCTTAACTAAGCTCATGTTGCACTAACCACTTATTTTCCTCCCTTTAAGTGACTTTACTATGTGTTTGCGGACTAAATTCATTACTGTATGACCTGATAAAAACTGCATGAGTGTGCAATTACCAATAATGATAACCTTGTCTTTTCCTTTTCTAACATTTCTACAAATGTACCCGCGAACAAACACAAAAGTGAAAGTGCCCTTTGAAGTGTATTATCTAGTATTCCTAAGTATTCTACCGAAAACATCTGAAGTATTTAATGTGATTCTGGTGTAAATATAATAAATATATATCTTTTATATAACTATATGTGTAAGTGCTTCTTTGTTGTGGCTGTCTAAGATTCAGAGTACTTACCTACAGCTCGCATCTTCCTCTTAAGATAAGACTGACTGCTCTGCCACACTACCAAGGTCTTGAGCTACAGGCTGATACTAAGAGTTGGCGATCTACAAACCACTGGGATAGCTTACTAAAGTCTTACTGCAAGTATGACTTTAGGAAAACTCCTGTAACATCTGCGTACCAACTATTACTTAACTCTGGATGGTGGACATCTTCTGTTGTATCTAACCGAAGTCCTTGGTATTGATCATATTTGGCCCTTCTAAATTGTCTTTTACTATGTTTCGATGCACCAAAATCTGAAACTCTAGGAAAGAAAGTATAATTTACAATTATGTTAGAGAACACATTAGGAAATAATATGAGCAAATTTACAAAATTCCCCATATGTTGCTGGGTGACAAGCATATCATTAAAGATAATGAAGAGGGGCACTACAATGTATACTTGTGGGTAAATATGTGCTCTCTAATTCGTACAATGCTAAAGTTAACGTAACTTCTAAGAAATGCTTCAGGTGCACATGGAACTAGTCTGGGCCTATGGAGACTCATAAATCCCACTATCTATCTAAACAGCCTGTTGTCGCCAACAGGTTACCCACATGCACTCCTTCAGGACATATAGTCTCAATGCACTTTACACTTTCCTTGTTTAAAAAAAACTAACTACAAATTATCTGAGAATTTAGTAAGGTGTTCAAAAACAAATTTAATTTACATGTGATTTCACACCCATTCGTGTCGTCTATCTAACAAAAGTAAACTATTCCATTACTGTCTCTTTCGACAAATTAAATGAATCCAGAGAAAAACACATCACTTCTTCATAATGTATTATTTACATGGTGATTAACACAGTCAACTCAAAAAAAGATGTTGTTGCCGACGTGTTTCGGACCCTAGGGTCCATCTTCACGGCATAAGTGTTGGAGATTTCCCAAATGTAGATAATTGCATTCAATTATTCATCTGTGTGCCTACAGTAAATTACTAATATTATTTGTCCCTCAAAATATGTACTATGTACTTCTTATTTGGTCCGTGTTTTAAATAGAATGTCTTACTAACCTCAATTGCCGAGCAAGGGGTAAACAGTGAACCCAGTTTTTCTTTAATGTGGTGCAAAGTTTGGATAGTTTGCTTTTCAAAAGGCTATTTATCCTCTCCACAACCTCGTTGGCCTACGGTGGTAAATTGTACACATCCGATGCTTGTTGCCCAGTAACGCAGTGATCTCTTTGAAGAGCTCATTGAAAAAGTGTGTGCAGTTGTTAGACCTTGATACTTCGCACACGCCCCACTGAGTGAAAACCTCTCTGACCAAAAGCCTACCTGCACATTTTCATTTTGCATCACGGTGTGCACAAGGACCAGCCTCAATCCACCGTGAGGAAGGACACACAACTATTAGGTAGTGAGATTGGTTACACCTTTCGCCCATGTCTGCGTAGCAGATATGTAACTCGCAGAATGGCCCAGTTGGGCGGGGCAGTTTACCTTGGATTGTTCTTAGGGTAATACCAGTGCTGTAAGTCTGACATGTAATGCAGTAAACCATTTTAGTTGCTGCCTCTTGTAGATTCGGGACAAACCAGTCCTCCTGTATGTCTGCGGCAATGTGCTGTTTTAGCACATGGGATGGATGATGCAGCTGATCGAATGTGACCTGCAGCAACTCTTGCGGCTTAACGGCTTTGCCCAATGTTTCTTGTCGCCACAATAAATCTGTAGGGAACTGCTTGCATCCCCTTTTCAGCCACAGGTCTTTCTCCTCCTATGGTGCTTGTCCCTGCAACTCAATGAGTTGTGCAATCAGTAAGGAATTGTAGGAGTCTGGCAGCTGTTCTCTGCTCTGCACTACCACTGGGTACTCAAACACTTGGCATCAGTAAATACGCTGCTTGTTTGGCCGCCACAGCAGCGTTACTGAGTGGGTGTTGCGCTCACCTGGTTCCCACAGGGGTGTCGATCGGACCCGGACAGCTGCGGTCTCCACCAACGTGATGCGTAGTGAAGAGATGACAGTCTGGACTGGCCCGCCTAATCTTGTCTGCTGGACTCGTAGAAGTCTTCTCCTGCAAGTGGAGAAAGGGATGTAGCCACCCGTGGACTTTAGTGATGGCCCCCCAACAGTTCTCGTTCTCCCCACTAATCACCTGCGATATTCCCTTTTGGTAACCTCACCGTATGTTTTTAAATGATGAGCTCTCCATCCTGCATGGCATGCAGGGGCGCGTAGATACCAGTTACTTCACTGGGTTGAAGGTACCGGAGGAGTTCCGGACAAAATATTGACTCCAGTGTCTATAAAGTTCAAAGAGTTCAATATGTCCGATGTTCACTCTTGGTCCATTCCCTCGTTAGGTTGCAGCTGGGTCCAAAAGAATATTGCCTGGAGGCAGCTGATGGCGTTCCGGTAAGAATCTGCATTACCAAACACTGTCCGGTAAAAGTTGCATGAGTTTAACTTGCTGTTTTCTCTCCCTTTATAGGTGCGGCATAGGAAGATGCGACGAATTAAAGAATAATACCTCCGGTGGTAAAGCAGGTAAGCCTATAGTGGCAAAGAGATTGTCCTTGTTGGTTTTCTCGGCTCACCTTGTTTTTCCTTTTGTTTTCCCCCCAGGTGCTGGGTTTCGACGAAGAAAATGATGGAGGCAGCGCCGAGTCGAAAGATGCGGTGGACTGGTGAGTATAACGCGGCGCTCCTGCTGGCAAAGCGACGCATGCTGAAATAATGTCCTTTCCAGGCTCGGAGATGTGCTGGGTCCGGAATCAGGTAAGGAATCAAATAATGTCTGTGATCTAACCTCTTCTCCTTTCTTTGCCTTTTGTCTAGGAGCTCCGCATTCGAGGCAGGCGTGGCAGAAGACTGGATGCTGACTTGCAGACACGGTGACCGTCACGCTGCTGGATGCAGAATAACGCAAAGCATGGGCTGCTGTTCGGGCGTGGTTTAAATGGCCTGCAAAGTAGTCCCAGGTAAGAAGTTCCCCAGAACCACACCTGAGTGAAAAATAGTCCCTGTAATAAAATAGTCCCATCCAGGCCTCACGTTGGCTTGGACTCATTTGCAGCATGGTCTGCATAAGGTAAGGA
This sequence comes from Ambystoma mexicanum, assembly GCF_040938575.1. Classification (NCBI taxonomy): domain Eukaryota; kingdom Metazoa; phylum Chordata; class Amphibia; order Caudata; family Ambystomatidae; genus Ambystoma; species Ambystoma mexicanum. Next base: position 39,401,917 of record NC_090922.1, on the reverse strand, counting down.
AAGTCTATGAGCCTGGCGCCTGTGGTGCCAGGACTGATTTCTATGATGGGCCTGGCGCCTAAGGCGCCAGGACTGAATCCAAACGGCCCCCAACCGGGGCTGTTGGTTTTTTAATGAGTATCTGGATGCCTGCTCCCGGGGCTGATGGACTCGATCCGGATGCCCGGGGGTAGGCATCATGACAGCGGGACCTCGTCTCCATCGTTAATATGGTTGGTGCATTTCACCACCGCTGTCGATGAGGGTCGGGATAGTGCGTCAATTAGTTTCTCTAGCAGTGCCACATGTTGTACCGGGGAGCTGTCAGCCCTCCTAAATCCCCTCCCCTTCCACTATGCCGGTCCTCCATGCACTGTGGTGGTGACATAGGCCGAATCAGAATATAGGCTGATACAACACCTTTGAGTCGCCAGAAGCGTCTCAGTGAGCGCTAGAAGTTCTGCTGCTTGGGCCGAATAGTACATGGGTAATCTCTTTAGCGCCAGTACCTCGTAAACCCCGTCCACTAGACGGACCACTGCCACCGGAGTATGCCTCAAACCTGTGCCCTGGTCAATAGTTGATGACCCGTCAAACGAAAAGCACCCTCCCCCCTCGAGTGGGCTATCTCTCGTCTTCGGGATGTCATCCTCTCTCCCCCTGAAATGCTACACAATCATGTGCTGCAAGGTCTTCCTCAGTATACTGTTCGGTCAAAAAGATGTCAGGATTTACAGTTTTACACCTCACAATATGAAAGTTCGGGCTGGATAGAATGATCTCATACGTGAATACTCGCTGTATGATCAAAGCTGATTTGGAAGGTAAAAAAATGACTAACACTGCGTGCTCCACATACGGTGTTACAGAGAATCCCATGACAATTGTGGGGCTTTTCTCATTCGCAAATGCAGCTGCACCAAGCGCTTGTTCGCATGGGAACAGGCCCTGTGTCACAGAATCTAGCACTCTGCTGTAGTAGGCCAAATGGTTTGTGGCCCAGCGTGCTGTGGTGTGTCAGTACTGCTGTCATCAATTGGCCATTTCAATGGGAAAAGAGAAACTCTTCTGTGTAATCGGGAGTAGCCAGCACTGGGGCAGTGGAGATCACTTCTGTTAGGGCATTAGTTGGTGAGCAAGTCCTCTGTCCGTGCAATCTTATGGTCCTTCTTTTGAGCCTCTTTAAGGCTCTGTAACAGGGGCCTGGTGTCTGCTACATAGTCTAGAATCCATGCCCTACAGTAATTACACAACTCTAGAAATGTCTGCATCTCTTGGACAGTTTTGGGCTGGGGAGTGCTACGCACTAAAGCGGCACTATCCGGTATAATTTACTTCCTGTGAACAGATATGAACTGGCTTAAATAGCCCTTCTTCGGGGCAATATTGCAGCTTCGCCTTATCTACCTTGTACCCCTTGTATGCCAGCAGCTGCAGGAAGGTGATGGAATCCTTCCGGGACTTCTGTTCACCGTTGCTACACACCAAATCATCAACATACTGAATGATGGTACTGGACACTTGGATGTTCCCTAGGTCATCATGTACAATCCTGTTGAAGATGCTGGGGGACTCCCAGTACCCCTGAGGCAATCTTGTGAGCTTGAAATGCATTCCCCCATGCGTGTACACAGTGAGGTACTGTGAATTGTGGTGCAGGGGTATGGAGAAGGCATTTATTAGGTCCACAACAGTGAAGCAGGTCGCCTCTTTCGCGATGCTGCACACTATCATTGCGGGGTTCGGAACTACAGAAAATCTGCCTAGACAATATCCTTTAGATGGCGAAGGTCCTTTATCATCCTTCAACTCTCCCCCTTTTGCCTTTTTAATCAGATAGATAGCCGTGTTGCATGGGGAGGTGGATGGCACTATTATTCCCTGATTCAGAAGTGCCACAGTGGTATCCCTCTTCCACCTTGTTGGACAACATGCACTGTTTAGCCAGGGGTAACACTGCTCCTGGCACGTGTTATTCGGACCAGTGCCACTCCACCTGGCCAAAATGGTGCTAACCTTACACCTGCGCAAGCTGCAGCCTGCTCTGCTGAATTTCTCAGCTTTCGCCATCACCACCCCTTCCACTGCTATTTTAGCCAAGTTCTTCTGCACTAGTTTTGTTTGCTCCGACCTGCAACCTTTGAGCTGTTTCTTTTTCTCATTCTTTAATCCATTTGCAATGGTATATTATAGTTGGAATCTCAGCCCACCCCTTCACCTCTATGCCCACTATCTTGTCAAGCGTTTTCTGAACTTCCTTGGGCAATCCCCTCTTGGTAAATTAGAAAAGAGAAACTGATTGGTCCCACTGATCACCCATCTCCGCTTGCAACATCCCCTGCACTTTTAAAATGTACTGAGCGGCATCTTCATCGTCCCCCATGGCTTACTGCATTTTGGACTTCTAGTCCAGTGTGCAGGGTTCGCCCGCCAGCAGTGCGCCCCACACCTGCGCTCTAATATAGTTAAACAGGGCCCCATTGTGCACGTCATCATGTAACGTCACTCTGGATACACTGCCTTTATCCACACTTCCCCAGCCTGGTCCCCCACAATTGCAGTAAGTAAACTCTTCATGTCTCCCACCAAAGGTATTCCTACGGTCTGCTTCTCAAATGCATATATCCACTTCCCAGCCTTGGAAGTCCGGGCCAGGAGCATTTTGATCAAATTATTAATATCCATATGTGCCCATGGCACATAAGGCGACCTTCCAGGTCACTTATGCAATAATGGCAGTTGTGTGCCCACTCCCTGCCTCCCTTTCCGTCCATCACTTCCCTTTATCCTTGCTACTGCCTCCTGTCCAGATCTGCTCGATCACTTGCCCTACAAGCTTTCTACCCTTGGCGTCATTTCTGGAGCCTATTGGGCCTCACTTTGCCTCGTCCTCAAATTTTTCCAAACTGTCCCATTCTCTTTCCTGCACCTCTTGATGTGCCTCCCTGTCCGACCTCACTATCACATAACCTAAGCTTTCCGCCACTTGATCGCCACTACTGTGTTTCTCAACACGCACATCCTTAATAGCAGTGCTATCCAGTCTAAACAAAATGTCTCCAGCCCTCCACTCGTCCAACCCACACCCCGGTTTGCTCTCCCCTTCTTTTATTGCCCTCAAACAGGCCAACTTCACTTGTGTAGCCTCTAATGCCTCCTCTAACACTTTGTGATTTGGTCTCCTGCTGTCCCGCTGTGTAATGCTGTTTGGGGTTGGTCGATAAGGGGGTGGGGCGGCTGCAGGCAGGGGCACATATGTTGGGTTGGTGTATCCTGTGGCTTGGTGGGCGGTAAGTGGATAAAGCCCCTCTCTAGGCGCGGGCTGCAGCGCTTCCTCTGGCGCTGTTGTGTTTACTATATTTGAGGTGCCACGATCTTCGCGTTGGGGCGTATCCTCTACCATTTTCCTCAAGTCTAAAATCTCTTTTCGCTTCTGCAATTCTTTACCTTTATACTTAGCAGTTAGGAATGTGCTCATGTGCTCTAATATTTCTGTTATTATTACTGTGCTCTGGTCAGGGGTGGGGCATTCCCCCTTCGGTCTCTACCATCCACTGCTTGTGGTACTTCTCTATCTTATCCTTGTGCAATGGCAATGCACTGTACATGGGCTCCAGCGGAATCATCACCTTCATATTCAAAAGATGCGTCTAGTTTAGTGTCACACACAATGTTAACATAGCCGTCACTACCAGTCTTCTGTCCCCACCTCCCAGTCGCCCCCTATACACTCCTCCCCCACGCTCTGTGCACACTTCCACACTACTCATTCACTGGCAACAGTTCCACAGGCACTCCCTCGGCCTCCACTAAATTCACAATAATAATTCAATACACTAAAGCAATAAACTAAAATAATAAGCTAAAAAACCACTACTCTGCCTCCTTGCCCCACCCGAAAATATATTGGGCACAGGAACCCAAGCTCTCTAATTATACAGAGCTCCTATGTTTGTATCCTCCTTTTCGCAATAAAAAGTTGCACCACCTTCTACCCTTACACGGAAAGGATCCCACAATCCTGTTTTCCCCTTTATCTCAATAATATTATTAATGCGAAAACTCGCCTTGTGGCCTTTCATGCTCTCCCTTCACATAAACAAACTTTGCCTCCCCACTCACGCTCGCCCACATTGTTGTCACTCACAAGAGATGTACTTACATCTGTGCGTTTACCCCAGCTCCTTAGTCACGGGGTCCGAACAACGTCCTGCAACTGCCTAGGAGATGCGCCCGCTTCAAAGAGCAGACCGGAATTCTGTGAAAACGGTTCCAGTACACCACTGCGGGTTGTGCACTTGGGACTGGTCATTGTAGGTGAGTGCAGCCCCTCCAGAGAAGCAGCCTTGAAGCCTCAGTTGCAGCGGTCGCTGGGATCACATCAGGGTCACCAAAAATGTAGAGAAACCCCTCAATGCTCACACCAGGAAAAATGCAACCCACTAGGGAAAAAGCCCAGCACACCTTTTGCAATGAGAACAAAGCTGTATTTCCACAAAAATAGGAATGCAGCCAGCAAAGCACTCTGCTTCAGTGGAACATTCTGGCAAAATCAATATTAGCAAAACAGCGTCATCAGTGACGTAAATTGCATAATGTACAAATCCAAATGGCTGATTGGTGCAACTCTATACATAGGCTGCCCGCTTGAATAGAGATGACAGGCCATTGGTCACAGCCCCTTCTGGCCATCTTCTTCCATGTGGGCTCCTCCTTGCGCATCATCAGAGATGAAGCTACAATGAATTGCTGATAATGTGAAGAAAAACAATGCAGGCTCTATCTCTAACCTGATGTGCACCTGGTACTGCAGACAAGGGGCTAAGTGTCATAAATCAACCATGTATCTGACCAGTAAAGGTTACAGGTATAACCATAAAGGATACAATTTGTAGGGTTCTTCCGGATCCTTAGGAGGAAAGTGGCTTGAAGGTAGTGAAGTCAAAATAGACCTTCCAAATGATGCCACTCTATGACTAAGCGAACAGTCAGAGGTAGGAATCACTGGAAAGGGCGCGGGTGTCACGCCCCCATCATCATCCACGCGTCCCGTGGACACACCCCATAAACCAGCCCTCACTACCGCCACCAAAAAATGTGCCAGGACATACTCTCACCTGCAGGCCTGCCGGCCTGCCGGCAAGGGGTGGGGCAAGGTCAGCGACGCCGGTTTCTGCCTTATTTCCCATTCCGGCGTTGGTTTCCATCTCGGCGTTGGCAGTTGCCGTGGAGACGCGCCACGGGCATTCTACAACGTCTCCGTTGCCGGCGCCTGGGAGCTCCTCCTCAGCACGTTCGATCACGTGTTGGATGACGAGAGTCACGTGATCGCTAGTCAGCGTTCAAAAGCGACGCGCTGACTGCCATCCAACGCTTTACAGCTGATCCTGTTGGCCGCATTACGGATTACGGATTACAGACTACCACTTGGCTATTTTGACCTCGGATTGATCTTGGACTCTGATTTGGTCCTTCCCATCACGGTACCTTTGCCTGGAACTTTCTCCTTTCTGGTTACGACCTTGGCTCTTCCTTCGGATTGATTTTTGGATTTCCCTTGCTGTACCTTGCTGGAACTGTTTCTCCTGGATTCGACCACGGTTTTGTCCCCGGACTGCTATTGGATTGCCCTTTTGTTACAAACTCTGTTCTTGGATCACGTACCTTTCAGGACTCGCATACCTGATTGGCTCACAGTTTCTGGCTTCTACGTCAGGTGGTGATTACATCCTCCTAAGTGCATTGCCAGGCTGCCATCCTGTCGTCAACCTTGCCGGCTGCCTCCGATAACATCCCTACACCAATATTGGGTACCGACCAACTCCTAAGGGTAAGCCCCATTGTAGATTTCTTACGTATTCATATTCAAGTCTAGGGTTCTGTGTTTATTATCTAACCCAGTGTTTGCCTTACAGTGGTCGTGGGGGGCATCTTCCGGCATTCCTGGTTCCGGCTGACGAATTTCACCACCTGTGGCCTCAAGGACCGCTCTGGCAGTAATTTCTTGTTTGCTCGGGTGGTACTTGGGGACGGAGGTATCATCGTCTACACGACCATCAAGTCTTGACAGTGGGAAAACAATTGGAAGTCCACCTAGGATAAAATAAAGTGTAATGAAAATGTGTCCCAACATAAATTCTCCCGAATAGGCCAATTAATTGGACAACACTAACCTGTAGATGCTGATAACGGGAGGCTCCAACAACAAGTCTCAGAAGAAATCCAAATAGAACCAACGAAAAAGGAGGGAAGGTTAGTAAGGGAAAACTTATCCCGAATGGCACGAGGGTCACGCTAGATACCGGGTTGGTGCACCACAGGATAGCGTCCAAAGTATCACCTTCCTAATTAACAGTTGTCGGGAGTACTTCCTTTCCCTTGTAGAACAGAAGATGGTGTGTAGCAAAAACACTCAATCACGAATTGCAGAAGGATAAGTTAGTAATCCACCTGTTGTTTCATCACAGGCGCCAGGATTCAATCAGAGCGTAGCACATTTGAATTCCAAGAAAACCATGTGTGGACTTTAAACGCGGCAATATTACACGCAGCCAGGAAAGCTGCACGCTTGTTTTTTTAAATACGGCTACAATAGTTCCAGGAAACCGCATGTGGATTTTACCTGTGGCAATAGTACACACAGCCAGGAGAGCCGCACGTTTGTCTTCTTATACGCGGCTACAGAAAACCGCTGGTGGATTTTACATGCGGCAAAAGTACACACAGCCAGGAGAGCTGCACGTTTCTCTTCCTACATGCGGCTGTAAGAGATCCAGGAAACCGCGTGTGCAATATAAATGTGGCAAGGAAATCGCGGCTGCAAGAGTTCGCATGTGGAATATTTACACGCAGCCAGGAATTACCAAAGACGTTGCTGAAGAGTTGCGAGGACGCAGATCAAAGCTTCAGCTCCAGACCCCATGTTTTTTCAATCGGAAGCAGCGAGCGACTTCCACACGCTGCTAATAAACATAGAGCAGAAAACACGTGACCATCTCAAATCACGCGATACTAACGACGTGTAGAATGCAAACCCCATTTTCCAGGCAATGTATCAAACATCCTCCATCTAAAATACAAAGGCTTTGAGGTTCGATGGGCATAACAAGACCTGTGAGAATAGGGTGTTACAGGTCCAGATGTAATCGGACTGCCATGCATGACACTAAGAGGATATTCAAGGTCATTTCATTGCTCACACTAACTCGATTCCAGACACGTTGGCGCCCATCCAAAGCTTCCCACCCTCGTTTTGGCTATGTTGTTGTACCCCTCCCGGCACCCCGCAGCACAAATCATGTGACCTACGGTGGAAGCTTCTGATCCCGGTTTTCAGATCTTTTCAATGGATTGCCTTTCTCCCACAAATTCCTCATCTGATAGATGTCCTCATCCAGCTCTACTGCGTCGGAAAAATGACAGCAAGGGGTGTAGTGGACTTCATCTCGACCGTCTTGCCTTGTGCTCGATCAATGGCTCTGAGCATGACGCCAGGCGTCGTATATATTCCACATCACTACACCCCACACCTCATTTCCTTTTTCCCTGCACGCTTGACATGCTGCTTTGGGAACACAGTGATCGAGTCTTCGACTCTACTTGACATATTTTCGTTGACGCAAGATGTCAGTCGCCCAGGGTTCGGTTTTCAAGCGGTGCACTGACTGCCACTCCAAAATGTTGGTTACCAATCCGCATGAGATATGCCTCTGGTCCCTCGGCACGGGACATGGCATGGAGGGGTGTGCGTTGTGCACTAAAATGGGCTGTGAAACTCGCTCTAGGCCAACTGCCTTCAAAATCTCCGGCACAGTCGACCGTCAGGTCCTCTGAGACCGACGGCCTAGCCCTGAAAAAGATGAGGAGAAACATCGGCAAAAGAAGAAACTGTACCATTCTAGGAGCCATTCTTCCTCGTCACGCAAGAGAAAGAAGCGCCACCGTTGAGAGTCCGATTCGTCGACGAAAAAAGTTAAGCCATCGGTTGGACCTACCACTCAGCAGGAGTGGGAGGATTTCAAGACCTACTTGCTTGAAGTGTTTAAAAAACATGTTGTTGCAGGCGCGGGTTACCCCTCGCTAATCAGCAGGTTTCGGAGGCCGTAGCTGCGCTTGGTATTGTTAGGTAAGAATTGATGTGGTAACACTGTGTGAGAGTACACAACACTTATCTGCTTGGTATTAGGTAACCCACCTTTTGGTATAAGTCTCTACTATACAAGTTGGTAGTGTGACTGAGAAGTCAGGCCTATCTCAAGAGGGGTAAATGTGAGCTGTAGAGCTGTAGCAATGAAATTCGTAAATACAATTAACACTTTCACTCAAGGTTTCAGTTATAAATAGTTATTTATTTAACATCAATTTTTAAATAAGTGTTCTTTAAAAAGTCTATTCTTGTAACAAGGTAAACACACTTTAAAATCACTTTTCAGAATCAGTCTAAGTTAGTCGATGCTCTTTGGATATGCTTCTTACACAATTCCTACACCCTGAGGTGACTTTATTCAAAAGGACAGCAATGGAATTTATATATCACACTAGTTGTACTTTGCAGATTATGAGGTGGCAGAAAGGAAAGGTTTAAGGAAGGAAAAAGGTTAAACAGGCTCTCAGTATGTGTTAGGACACTTAAATCTTCCAATGAAATCTAGACAAGCCTTTCCCAGCAACAACAGTCTAAAACAAGTTACCAGCTATGAGGGACAGCAATATCAAAAGACATCCAGCCAGCCAATTAGGACTGGTTGCATTCAGACATTCCTAGAGACAAAGGACAGGGGAGTTTCGGGAACCTCCCGCACATCCTGCCTTTCCAGACACACTGGAGCCAGAGGCAGGCTTCAGGGCTGAAGCCTGCCAAAGGCAAAATGAACAAAGAGCTCAAACCTGGCTCAACGCACAGAGTATAACCCAAGAAAGGCCTCATAAACATAAAACAGAAGACCGGCCATTTTGACAAAATGGTCACCCATGGGTGCTACACTGCAGCTGAGGATTCAGGCTGCGGTAGAAAAGCACAATGGTAGGAAAATTAAACCACTGCCACCAGCCATTTAAAGTAGTGAGGGTAATATAAAAATGTTACATGAGAATGTAGGATGTGGGGCTACTAGGTAACCTCCCAGCACTCCACATAAGATGAGGTGTGCTGGACCTACAAAGAGAAAAGTTAAGTAAAGTCAATTTCACTTTTCTATTCTTGGGAACGGTAGTTCACACAAGAAAAGGTATTTAAACCTTATGAGAAATCTACATGGATTTATCTGAGACACTGCACTGAAGGAGCTGTGTGTCACCATATAAAAAGTAGATGCCTATGGAGTTTGTCAGACCCCTAAAACAGTTAAAACACAAAATCCAAATTAGGTCAAAACACATGTGTGAGAAAAAGGTCTTGCTCACTCCAGGGTTAAAATTAAAAAGTCCTAAAGTCCAGCAAAAGAGCTGGGGTACTCTAAGGTTGAAGGGAATTAGCACAGAAATTAGGATTCTCCCTAACTGGTATTACCGACCCCTTGCAAGCCCCAGTGCCGACGTCAGGGAAGCCTTCCAGCTAGACATTGAAGAAGGCGCCAAAACCTTTGATGCCGGGACCTTCCTATGCATACCAAAGTGTGAGCGGCTCCGACGCCATCTCAGTGCCACAGCCTGGGTTGACACAAACAGCCACCTTATCGACGCAGAAGGACAAGCCCTCTGCGCTGACGCTGGGTGAAAAAATCCTTTATCCTGCTCTCTCGGACTGATTTTATCGGCACTGTGTCATTCATCTTCAGCGCTGATGATGTGGAGGACCAGGGAGGAGTCGATCCCATTTTTATGGAAGCAGGTGGCGTAGACTATTTTGACGACCAAGCTCGGCTTTTAGAACTGGCACAAGGGCTTCATGATGCCAGCAGCCTGGACACTTCCCCAGACCTGGAGGTCCAGCAAAGCCACCCCTATGAACACACCCATGCCATGTTCAGAGCACTGGTAGAGAGAGTGGTTGACACCTTGGGGCTACAATCTTTGGCATTGCCAGTTCAAGGTTACTAATTGACGGATATATTGGACGAGGGTCTGGTTACGGAACGTTACATGCCTCTGAATCCGGCGATTGATGATCCGGTAGACTCTCTGTGGCAGCAGCCCTGCTCAATCCCCCCGGTCAGTTCCACCATGACCAGAAAGTATAGGCCGGCAAGAGACCAGCCATTCCTCTCCTCGCGCCCTTCCCTGGAAGATCTTGTCGTACAAGCTGCCACAGTCTCCACCAGGCAAGCATCTCCAACTTCAAATCTGCCGCCTGACAAAAAGGTTTTCATATCTGGTAGCATGGCTCTAAAAGCCATAAATGCGGCTAGTGGTTTTGCGAAGTATTTTTCCGGTCTCTGGAAGGCAGTGGAAAATGCTGCGCAGTATATCCCTGAGGGGGTAATGCTTTAGGGCTTCATACAGCTAGTGGAGGATGGGAAAGAGGTGGGCAGGTAGTCGCTGCAAATTGGCCTGGAAATGCCAACTGCGTGGGCCACTCGATGACTTTGGCAATTGCATTCAGGAGGCAGGCCTATTTGAGGTCTTCAAGCTTTTTGCCTAATGTCCAAAACAAATTGCTGGACATGCCCTTTGCGAGTGAACTTCTTTTTGGACTGACGGCGGGGTGATTACTTGGAGAAATTTAAGGAGTCAATGTTTGCTGCAAAGTCACTAGGCCTAGCTGCGCAGACAGCCAAACCTGCCTTCAGCTTTGCCTCTAGGGGCAGGAGCTACAGGTGTTATGTGCCTTCTGGCAGAAAGTCGCAGCTCCCACCGGCCAGGCAAGGGCAGAAGCGTTTTTTGCACTCTGGAACGGGCAGGGGGGCTTCTAAAGGCCGACAAGCGGGGGCGGCTCTGCCCTCTAAGCCGCTTTGATTTCCCCTCCCACGACTTACCGGTTGCTGGACGGCTGGCAGAGCATTGGCCCCAATGGTGGGAGATTACCTCCGATGCCTGGTCCCTGGAGCTCGTGCGTTGGGGCTATTGTCTGCCCTTATTACGGAAACTCCTGGACAGACCCCCACCACCTCCAACCCAACCGGGACAGGAGCTCCAGGAAGAACTGAGAGCCCTGTTGTTGAAGGGTGCCATGGAAGAGGTACCTCACGAGCAGAGAGGATCGGGCTGGTATTCCCGGTATTTCCTGGTGCCCAAGAAAGGAAGAGATATTCGTCCCATTTTGGACCTCGGCGCTTTGCGCAATTTCCTGATGGTGACATTGAGAGAAGGTATCCATGCTCTCGAATTGCAGGACTGGCTGGTGTCTATAGATCTGCAGGACCCTTATTTCCATGTGCCGATACATCGGAAGCAGAAGAAGCTCCTCATAGGGGACAAGCACTATCAGTTCAAGGTGATTCCCTTTGGGTTAACCTCCGCTCGAATGGTCTTCACCAAGCTCATGCCAGTAGTCGTGGCTCACCTCAGGACATCTGGAGTCCACGTATTCCCGTACCTGGATGACTGGCTGATCCGAGGGAAGTAGGCAGAGTGGGTTTCATCTCACCTGGAGGACCTGCTCTTGTACTCCACAGAAGCTACTCGGCTTCTCCCTGAACTTGAAGTCCCACGTGACTCCAGTCCAGAGTCATCAGTTCATCAGATCAGTCCTAGACACCTGGGTGGGGAAGGCTTTACCCCCCCCACCCCCCCGCACCCCATAGGAGAGAGTCGACAGCATTGGGCAGATGGTGAACCAATTCCGGAACCACACCATCTTACCAGCAGCTTCCTTCCTCTGCCTTTTATGCCTCATGGTGTCCTGTATCTTTCTAGTGCCAGAGGCCAGTTTGCACATAAGTGCTCTTCAATGGCTTTTAAGAGGCCAGTGGTCCCAGTACCTCGGGACTCTCTCTGACTCCCTTGAGGTGTCAAGGCCAGTGATCGGCGACCTTGGTTGGTGGGCCCAACAGCAACAATCTCATGGCGGGGGATCCCTTTTTGCTGTCGTGGCCTCAGGCCTGAGTGGTCCTGGGTGAGTCTCTGAAGGGTTGTGGCGCTCACTGCGATGACTTGCAGGTGAACGGCCTTTGGTCAGCGATGGAAGCCAGGTGGCACATCAACAGGCTAGAGTTTCGAGCCATCGGGTTAGCCAAGGGGACGTTTGCTCAGTCACTGAAGGGGGAAGCATATCCTCATTCTGACGGACACTACAGTGGCCATGCACTACCTAAACAAGCATGGTGGCATGTGCTCCCTCTCCCTCTGCACAGAGGCTATGCAGCAGTGGTTCTAGCTATTAGAGAACTGGATCTCGGTCTCAGCAGTTAATCTGGTGGGGAGAGAGTACAGTTTGGCGGATGCTCTGAGCAGACAGAACTTGGTCTCTCACGAAAAGGAAGTGTGCCAGGAAGTACTAGAGGAAGTCTAATCTCGCTGCTGTACCCCATCAGGGGACCTGTTTGCCACAGAGTTCAACAGGAAGTGCAGACAGCTTTGCTCAAGGGAATTCCCAGCGAACAGCACGCTATGGGATGTGTTTCCGGTGGATTGGACCTTGCCTCTCCAGTACACCTGCCTCCAATTCCCATCATTCCTTGGGTTCTCAGAAGGCTCAAGAGGTTTTGAGCAACCATGAGCTTGATCACCCCGGACTGGCTGAGGAGGGCGTGGTACTCGGACCTTCTGGATCTGACAATCTATCCACCTCTCTGCTTACCTCGGCGCCCGGATCTCCTAACCCATTCGGAAGTTTGGGTGCATCAGCCAAACCCGTAGTCCCTCAACCTCCATGCGTGGCTCTTGAGAGGATGACATATGATGACTGGGACTTCACTGAGGAGGTGCTTGAGGTGTTGCTGGCTGCACACAGACCAGCTACAAGATCTCTGTAAGCGTGCAAGTGGAGAAGATTTGAGACGTGGTGCAGGGAACCAGAGATTCACCCTATCTAGTGCCCCACCACTTCAGTGATGGAATTCCTTCTGTCAATGACCTCAGCAGACCTTCAGGTCACCAGAGTCAAATATTTGGCTGCCTTGTCTGTGTTTAAGAGGTCTCCAGATCAAGGTTCATATTTTACGATCTCGGTGATGGCTCAGTTCCTGAAGGGCCTTGCAAATAAGTTTCCGCCAACGCCCTTTGTTGTCCCAGATTGGGATCTTAATCTGGTTCTGACATTTCTGATGGCGATTCCTTTTGAGCCCATGCATACTTGTTCTTTGTGGCTGCTCTCATTGAAGACAGCTTTTTTAATGGCAATAACATCCGTCCGATGGATTAGTGAATTGCAGACCCTGTGCTTCAAACCGCCTTTTCTGCGGTTCTTTCAAGAGAAGGTCTCGCTCAAAGTAATGCCGGGATTCCTATTGAATCTGGTGTCCAAGTTCCATCTATGGCAGGCCCTAGACCTTCCAGTCTTCTACCCACCACGTACCCTTATAAGGAAGAGGAGCGTTTCCATCAACTAGATACCAAAAGGTCCCAACATTTCTATGTCACAAGGATGTCTGAATTCAGTAAATCAGACAAAAACTCTTTACAGCCTACTATTTAGCCCATAAAGGCCTGGCAGTAATGAAAAAAACATTGCCCTGGTGGATCATTTTATGCATAGCGTAGTGCTATCAGTCAGGCAGGCAGGGAGCTGCCTTCTGGCATCCGGGCGCACACTACTAGAAGGGGTCTATGCATCAACTGCCTTACAAAGGGGGTGTCCCGGTGGTTAGGGATAGTTGTCGTGCGGCAACATGGTCCTCATTTCACACTTTCACTAGATACTACAGTCTAGATGCTGCCTGCGGGACTAATGCACGTGTTGACTGGGCGGTGCTGCAAAATCTGTTAGTATACATTTCTGCCTGCCTCCTTTGCCTCACTGCTTGGGACCCATCGGAAGACGAATCTGCAGGAGAAAGGCAATCCATTGAAGGAGAAATTACTTACCGTAATGTTCTTTAGATGGATTCTTATCCCGCAGATTCCTCATTTCTCCTCCCACCCCCCGCAGCCATCCCCGCTCGGAAAGTTGGCGTTTGGTGCGCATCTCTTCTTTAGTGGGTTGACACCTGGTTATGGTGCTGGGATCCGTTTTCTTTCCTTCATTGTTAGGATAGATTTTCTGTACTCTGGCCTGGCGGACAGATTTATAGAAGGCCAACCTATATTGTGACAGGGACAACTCTAGGGATCTGTAGCGTCGTTCTAGGCTAAGAAGATCTTCAGAGGTGGTGAGCTTATAAGGGGTCCACAATGAGGTCACACAATGTGAATCACAAATTACACTTCGACAGGATGTATAAAAATTGTTATTTATTGGCCAAAACACACTATAGAAAAATTACTACTAGCAAGTAGAATTATCACACAAGACTAATAAGCATAGATACATATATACATTCACTTGTTATAGGGCATAATACACACCAGAAACTCCTGCAAAGGAAAGGTTAGATTGGTATTATGCACTCATGGTCCACAGAGATGATCCCCAACTAAAATTGTCCAGCCCTAAGTTGTCTGGGGCCTTTTGTGTATTCACACATCAATTTCCTTCTTTGCATTAGGACGCTTAAATTGCACTGTTATATTTTAGTTTTAATACTGCTGTTTTAAAAAATCGAGTTGATAGTTTTGAATTGTTGTTAAACTACACATTGTGTTTTAACTTCTCCACCGCCCGCCATACTATTTTTTGTAATGCTTTTTTAGTGCCCCAACCTTTCGAATTAGTACTTTCTTGCACTCTCATTGTAGCGTGACAGAACTATAACACCCGTCTGTTGTAGTCCTGTCACCTATTTCTTTGCTGTCAGACACGTTCACGTCGGCACGCTAGGGACCAGCCGGTCTGTGCTGCTAGTGCTGCTCAATTAGCGAGTACCTTCTACCTTATTTGCTTTATCATCTGTACTCTTGTTTACCCTTTTCTTATTATGCATCCCTTTCAGGCCAACTAAATCGCTCATAGCAAACTTGGAATGCACACAATCCCACTCGAGATCTATCCACCCCCCAAACCCCACCACCTCTTCGCCGACATACGAGACAGGCACAAACTAAGTGTTGCTCTGTTCCTCTCTCCTCCTATTAGTGGGCTTAGTAAAATATTTCCTTAACGATTAACACAAGCCCTCTCTTCCCACCTCACATGCTGTCATATCCACTGATCTGCAAGATTCTGTAAAACAAGCAGGCCATAATGTGGATGGACATAACCTCTCCTACTCTACAGCCTCACAGACTGATGCTATCCCTACACATGGTGATACTGACCCCTTGCAGGCAACACCTTGGACACCATAAAAAGCTTAAGCTGGAACTATTGAATACCTGCTCTATTGTGAGGAGAAATCCTACCTTAAATTCAGGTCCAAGTATATCAACCATTTGAAGCTATCGATCAACTAGCCAATACCTCCCTCCTTTGCGGATCTAAAATCTGCAAACTGTAGAACTTCATGCATATAATCTTCTGCATAAATGCCACAATCTCATGTAACTATGTAAATATGTAACTCATTTTGTATCATACTTTGTTGTTGTATATAACCTATTGGATTACTGCTACAATATACTTATATTGCTAGCATCATGTATAACTATGCAACTATGTAACCCATGCCTCGTATATCCTTACTGCTGCACCCTTTTACCCTCGGGTCTGGTGCACATTATAAATTAATAAAACAAACAAACAATTGTCAGACATGCTACAGAAGTGGCTGACCTATTGCTAACATAGAGCATCAACGTTATTAGTCTAACTGAAACATGGCTCACTACTGTGACTATCCATGCCGCATTAGTACCACACCCACAGGCTATGAAATGACTGATGAGGGAAGAGGTGGGGGAGTTGCTTTCATTCTTAGAGACTCCTTTCAAATTCACACTCTCCATAATATTGTACTAGATAGCTGTGAACACCTATCCATTAAACTCCCGCTGATGGTAATTCCACTATTAATGTAATGATTATCTACCTTCCCCTCTCGGGTATGCCTTTGTTTGACAAGCAATTACTTAGCCTGCTTGGGAATCTCACTAAGTCCACTGCTCACACCCTACTACTGTGAGATTTTAACTTGTGGGAAGATGACAGAACTGATTCCATTGCCACTTCACTTGTTACCTCCTTCCAGGTTATTGGGCTTCATCATCTTATGAAACATCCTACACATAAGGACGGTCAAATTCTGGACTGGGTGCTTACCCACAATCTCCATTTCTTGTCTCTAAATATTACCTCATGTCCATGGAAGGATCACCATCTTATCCTCACTCCTCCAACCCCTTATAAAGGTCTGCCTACAACCGTGACTTGAAATCAAAACCAGAAACCTTAAGAGTTTCCAACTCCTCTTTCTCTGACTTTGTCTTTATATTATTCCCACCCCTTTCTGTCTCCAAAGAAACAGATATATTGATTGTGCAGGGAATGTTCGGTCCCCGGGTGGTGGGGTGGCGTAAATCTCACTAGATCACGTCCACATACTTTCGTGGAATGTTGCAGGGCTGTGCTGGCATATGGTGGACGAAGAATGGTTCTAATTCATCCGGGCACATGACCTTATTGGGTTCCAGGAGACATGGACTGTGGCTGCCCCTAGTATCCAGGGTTTTGCAACATTTCAACAGCCTGCATGTAAGGGTAGGGGGGAGACCTAGTGGTGGGATTCTGTTTTGGATCCACACTGAAAAATTAGGAGGGTTAGAGTCATTAAGTGCTCACATGGATTTGCTGGAGTTGCATCTAACTGGGCTGGATGGGTCCAACATGTTAATAAATCTGTATAATCGTAAAGTAGCCTCAGGGAGATTGGGTTTGTTCTCTTATATACAGGCCTCCACACACAGCTGGAGGTCAGCCCATGGCCAAGCCTAAGATTCTTGTAGTTGGAGATTTCAATCTCCAACACGAACCACTGCACATTATGGCTAGTCTTACAGAAGACAAGGATTTTCTATGGGAGATCCCTGAGCTAGTGGCTCCCCACCCCAAGAGGAACTATAAGAATGCAGAGAATGTGGCAGCGATACTCCTTGCCAGCAATCTCTAGGCCTATACTGGACGCTTTGCAGGGGATTTGCCAGTGCATAAAACCTTTCAAATAGGGCATTGCTCTAGTTTGATCGTGAATCTTGATGCCTGGCTTTACATTATGGACTTCAGGGTCCCAAGTAGGATGGAGGGTGATCATTATCCCCTTCTTCTTGAGATGCTACCAAACTTCTTGGGTCTACGGAGGGAGGAGATGAGAGATGGTGTCAACTACAGTTGAGGTGCTCGTCACACTAGGAAAATATTGAAGTGGGAACCGGTGGATGTAGAAACAACCATTTAATTGATCTATGACTCCATTCTCCCGGACCTGGTTACGGGAGATGTGGATCATCCAAATGCATAGCAAATTGATGAGTGAGGTGTTCTTTTCAAAATCTGTAAAGGCCGTAGGGAAACGGGTCATTTGTAAGAACCCGTGGTATGATGGTGATTGTCGCAGAGCAAAGGCAATTGTGGGAGCCCAAGCAATAAAGGTTTCCACAGAGGGGATCTCACTAGTCTGTGAAGCACGTAAAAAGTATGCATGGCTGATGAAGTCAAAAAAATCAGACTATCGAGAGGCTCTTTGGGCCTCCCTGATGGACGCTATAAATAATGGTGAATCTAGGACTTTTGTGGAATTAGTCAGTAAAGGGCACCCGTTAACGCAAAATGTAATACAGGGGGCGATCTCTGAAGATGTCTGGGATGCTTACTTTGGAACCTTGTTTCTGATACTTGTTAATTTGCTTAGAATCACATGCTGTGCATATAGTCCGACATCCAGTGGTAACCGCAGAGTATTGCATCTTGTCTTTCGAGAATCGAAAGGGGACGTCGACATGGGCATGCCTGTAACACAATCCCTACGTGATGTGTAGTGTACCCAAAATCCCTCACGCGTTGAGGTATCTCAGATTGTTTTTTTTTCGCCCAGCATACTGGTCACCTTATGCGGAGCTCGTCCAGAGACATTGCTATTGTTATCCTTCGACCCTTGGTCGTATATTATTAAAGTTATTGAATATTATCCTACCGTCCCTTCCACGGCGGCTGTTTCCAGATCTCTGCCGAAGCCGGTTCCATGGTGTCATGATGCCTACCTCTAAGGAGCCAGGCCGGGCCCAGCAACCCCAGAGGCAGACATCATTTTCCCCAGGGAAGTCTCAGCGGGCCCAAGTCGGGGCCCTTTGGACTCAGTCCTGGCGCCTTAGGCGCCAGGCTGATAGCGGACCCCAGTCCTGGCGCCTTAGGCGCCGGGCTCATAGAAGAGGATATGTGTTTAAGTGCTTGAGTGCACACTTACCTGATGCAGACCTTGCTGCTTCATCCAGGCCCTCTTGAGGCCTGAATGGGACTTAACCTGTAGGACTACTTCACCACCAGGGTGTGGTCGGGGAAGGATACATACCTGATTGGTGGAAGGATACATACCAGGAACTTCTTCCAAGGCTATTTAAACCCCACCCGAACAGCCACACATGCTTCGCGTTGTTCTGCACCTAGCAGCTGGACGCTCACCGTGTCAGCTCCTGCATCCTGACTTCAGCCACGCCTGCCAGCACCGAGGAACACCTGCAAGGGGAGAAAGGAAGAGAATAGGAGAAGAAAAGCCCTTACCTGCTAAATCTGCATCCCGGAGTCATTTCTCCAACGGCCCTGAAAAGGAAGACATCATTTTAAAGGCATTTCGTTTCGATCGCTGCAGCGCTGCATTTTATTCACCTTTGCAAGGCGCTTCCATCTTCAGCAGCGATCTTCCGGATTCAGCTACGCCCCGGCGCCTAGAGGAAAAAAGACAAGAACAAAGGTGAGAGGGAGAAAAGGAATAAGGAAAGCTCAGTTTCCTTTTAAGTCTTACCTGTTGGATTATTCCCACTGCATTTCGGGTCCTGCCGCTTCCTGGCATCTCCGGACCCCGGCCCCTATGGGGAAAAAAGACAAAGACATTGAATGTGCGAATGCAAAGATATTACCTGAGCGCTCATCCAGAACTGTTTCACTTCGGGTCGGCGCCATATCTCCGGCACTCCGAACCCCGGCCCCTAAGGGGAAAAAGACATAAGCATTAGCGCTTGCTGCAATTAGACAACGAACATTATTATTATGCTTGAACTTGTGAACAGAACTTTTACAGCGCCTTACCTGAACAGTCAAGCTTACCTGAACTCCCAACAATCCTCAATCCAGTGAAGTAACTGGGTTTCAACGCGCCCCTGCGTCAGAAGCAGGATGGAGAGCTCATCCTTCCAAACCCTAAGGTGAGGCTTCACGGGGAATCGTGGAGGAGGTATCGTGGAGGGTTGGAAGGAAGTGGGAGGCTTGAGCATTGTTCCACAGTTGGTAATACTCCCTTTTCACGCACAGGAGGGTATCCAACGAGCCAGGGAAGCCAGAATAGAGGGGCCCTTCCTGTCCATCTTCAGAGTTCTGCGCCTTCGACGCCGCGCCTCCGTGGGAACCAGGTGAGCGTTACAGAACGCGAAGCCTTACCACAATTTCCCACCTGGGCGCTATGGAGACTTCCGAGACAGATCAGCTGGCCCATCTTTTAGGGGAATTACGGGCAGAAGTGCACTCAGCCCGCCAGGAGACTAATGCTCTCAGAAGGGAACTAATCCTATCCAAGGAAAGAACTGATGATCTGGCCAAAAGGTTATTGCAGGGCCAGGCAGAGCACACTCCTTTACCTGTTTCCGGAGATATTTCTACAACAATGGGTTCGAATAACCCGGTACAAATCAATCTACCTGGACACATGCCTTTGGCCCCGCCGGAACGTTTTGCGGGGGATCCCAAGAAATATGCCGTTTTTATGAACCAATGCCGTTTACACTTTTTATGCAGGCCCGGGGCCTTCCCCAACGACCAGACCAAAGTAGCCTTTGTACTATCTTACCTCAGTGGCTGTGCTGCCGATTGGTCTATTCCATTGGTAAATCAGGATGATCCCATTCTCCGGGATTTCCAGGGCTTCCAGGCCAGCATGGAAAGATTGTTCGCTCGACACTTGCAGGGACAGGCCCTTGACAACGAACTGCTATCCTTACGACAAGGTAATCAGGATCTTTTGTCCTATATTGCCACCTTTAATAGACTAGTTGTGGAAACCGGATGGCCTGAAAATAAAAGAATCACATTGTTTCATCGAGGCCTGCGCGGAGAGCTTAAAGATGTTATAGCTCAGATAGTAGATCCACCCCAGGCCTGCGCAGACTACATAGACTTAGTGGTTCAACTTGATCACAGACTTCAAAATAGAAAAGCAGATCGGCTCAAGTATGAAACCAGAGTACCTATCAAGACCCACGTTAACTCCAAGAGTACTGACGTTTCCGAACCTATGCAAATTGGCAGTGTTAAAGGACCATTAACGCAGAAGGAACGAGAGAGAAGGCGACAAATGCAACTTTGTCTGTATTGCGGAACTTCTGGTCACTTTCTTCAAAGTTGTCCAGTTAAACCACCCAAGAAGGTGGTTGGAGCCACTGATAACGAGTTATTGACACCTGGTTCGGGAAACGACCTAGCCCGACAAGCGTAGGGGTCCGCTTGCCGAGCTTGAAAACAAACTCTTTGACCTCGCATTTTGTCATGCCAATGGTGCTTGTGAACCCAAAACAGCCTCAGCAGTTGCATGCTATAAAAGCATACATAGACAGTGGAGCTATTGGAAATTACATAGACCGTGAATTGGCTTCCAGGATTAAGCTTCCTCTCCGCCCGAAAGTAACCCAAGATGTAATTACTACAGTTGATGGAACCGAAATAGCCTCAGGCCCTGTAACGCATTCCACAGTTGAAATCACTCTGGTGGGTCAGGACGGACATCGGGAAGCATTCGTGTTTGATGTGATCAAGGCCCCACAATTTCAAGTACTTCTTGGAATCCCTTGGTTAGAAACACATAATCCGAGAATAGACTGTCGAGCAAAGAAGATAACTTTTCCTGATTGTGAACCAACCTGTTACCCAAGGAATCCAGCTATGGGTCTAGCCTCTGTAACTTCCACCCCTGTACAGCTACCATCTGAATACCAAGAATTCCAAGACGTTTTTCAGAAAGAGCAGGCTAACACCTTACCTCCCCATCGATCTTATGATTGCCAAATCGACTTGGTACCCAATGCACAACTACCTTGTAGTAGGATTTATGCTCTTACTGAACCTGAGAACCTGCATTTGCGCCAGTATTTGGATCAATACCTGGCCAATGGTTTCATTCGCCCATCAAAGTCACCAGTCTCTTCCGCTTTGTTCTTCGTACCTAAAAAGGAAGGAGACCTTAGGGCCTGTATTGACTACCGCGCCCTAAATCAGATCACGATTAAGAATTGTTACCCTTTGCCCCTGATACCTGAGCTTATCGACCAAGTAAAAGATGCTCGTGTGTACACCAAGCTAGATCTCCGAGGAGCTTACCACCTGGTACGTATAAAAGAGGGCGACGAGTGGAAGACTGCATTCCACACCAAATTTGGACTCTTCGAATATCAAGTAATGCCCTTCGGTTTGTGCAACGCACCTGCCGCCTTTCAGTACTTCATGAATGATGTTCTTCGGGAACTTATCGATGTTTGTGTCATCGTTTATATTGACGACATCCTGGTGTCACAGAAACCATGTTAGGGCAGTTCTTGAGAAATTGCGCCAGCACAAATTATTTGCCAAGCTCGAAAAATTCGTTTTTCATACCACAGAAGTGGAGTTTCTCGGATTCATCCTGACACCTCAAGGAATCCGAATGGACTCGCGGAAAGTGGACGCCATTCTCAAATGGCCATCTCCTAGCTCTGTGAAGGGAGTGCAAAGCATGCTTGGCTTTGCCAATTTCTATCGAAGGTTCATCCCGGAATTTTCTCGAACTGTCCAACCCATCACAGCTCTCCTAAAGAAAAACAAACGCTTTGAATGGACTCTTGAGGCTGAAAAAGCCTTTCAGGACCTGAAAACCAAATTCACCTCTGCACCTGTATTGAAGCACCCGCGCCCAGATCTCCCTTACATCGTGGAAACCGATGCATCCAGTTCGGCCATGGGAGCTGTCCTGTCGCAAAGAGACCCAGAAACTAACCAACTACACCCTGTAGCCTTTTGGTCCAGAAAATTCTCTCCACCTGAACTCAATTACGCAATTACCGACAAAGAACTACTGGCTATTAAATCAGCTTTCAAGGCTTGGCGTCACTATCTTCTCGGTGCAAGACACACCATCACCGTAATTATGGACCACAGAAATTTGCAGTATTTAAAGACGGCCAAAGCTCAATCTTCGCGACAACTCCGATGGGCTTTATTCTTTGCGGAATTTGATTTTCTAATTACCTATCGCCCTGGCTGCAAGAATGGTAAGGCAGATGCCTTATCCCGGATAGGCATGGAAGAACCCAATTCGAGTTTAGAACCTGTGCCAATCATACCGGAACAAAGAATTCTGGGCTTGACCTCATTGCAAAAAACCATTGAGGACATCCAAGCTCAAGTAAAACAGCTTTTTGACTCTTCTGCCTTACTGGAATGGAGTAAAAAGGGTCCTCACTACACCGTTAAGGATGATTTACCCTACTTCCAAGAGCGGTTATTTCTGCCAAGTAAAGAATTGCAGGAACTTGTCATTACCCGTCATCACGAATCATTAATGGAAGGACACCCCGGTATCGCGAAAACAGAAGAAAAGATCAAACGCCACTTCTGGTGGCCTTCTTGGAGAAAAGACATAGTCATTTGTGTTGTCTTGCGGAATCTGTGCCCAAAATAAGAGTCAAAAGAAAAGGCCAGCCGGCCTACTTCAACCTTTGGACATTCCACCAGCACCTTGGCACACCTTGTCAATGGACTTTATAACTGACCTGCCTCCTTGTGTTGGTTACAACACGATTCTCGTAATAGTGGATCTATTCTCCAAAATGGCCCATTTTATCCCTTTAAAAGGATTGCCGTCAGCTTCCACCTTGGCCAAGGAATTTATGGAAAATGCGGTTACATGGTTTCCCTTCCATATTAGTCTCAGACCGTGGAAGTCAATTTATCTCCCACTTTTGGAAGAAATGTTGCCAACTAGCACAAATAGACGTGCGGTTATCCACCAGCCACCACCCCCAGACCGACGGACAAACCGAGAGAACCAATCAGACTCTCGAGCAATATCTGCGGTGCATGTTACACCAATCCGAGTTCAATTGGAAGGACATCCTTTGGATTGCAGAATATGCATACAACAATTCAGTGCATTCTGGAACCGGACAGACTCCTTTTTATACCCTGTATGGTCACCATCCTCGGACCTCTGACCTAGATCCACCTCTGACCCTGGAGATGCCTGCAGTAAATCACCTACATTCCACAATAACCCAAGCCTTCAAAGAAGCTACAACCCACTTACAGCAAGCCAAGAAAAAGTATAAAGAAAACGCTGATTTGCACCCAAGTAAAACTCCTCCTTACCAAGTAGATCAGGTATGGCTAGCAACTAAACATCTACCCCTCAAGGGTCAGCGAACTTTTAATCCCAGATTCATTGGGCCTTACCCCATCAAAGCTATTATCAACCCAGTGGCCTTTAAACTCGATTTACCATCCAACATGCGGATTCATCCCGTTTTTCACGCATCTCTTCTACAACCAGTACAACCAGGAACCAGACTGTCTGAGCCCCCAGGCCCTGTCCAAATTGATGGAGAATTAGAATTCGAAGTGAAAGACATTTTAGATTCCAAGATAGTTAAGTCGAAACTCTTCTATCTTGTTGGAAAGGATATGGACCTCAGGAAAGATCTTGGGAACCCAGTAACTATGTTCACGCACCACGATTAATTCAAAGATTCCATCGAAGATTCCCGCACAAACCAAAACCCCCGGAGGAAAAGACCTTGGGAGGGGCCTTGAGGGGGGGTACTGTCATGATGCCTACCTCTAAGGAGCCAGGCCGGGCCCAGCAACCTCAGAGGCAGACATCATTTTCCCCAGGGAAGTCTCGGCGGGCCCAAGTCGGGGCCCTTTGGTCTCAGTCCTGGCGCCTTAGGCGCCAGGCTGATAGCGGACCCCAGTCCTGGCGCCTTAGGCGCCAGGCTCATAGAAGAGGATATGTGTTTAAGTGCTTGAGTGCACACTTACCTGATGCAGACCTTGCTGCTTCATCCAGGCCCTCTTGAGGCCTGAATGGGACTACTTAACCTGTAGGACTACTTCACCACCCGGGTGTGGTCGGGGAAGGATACATACCTGATTGGTGGAAGGATACATACCAGGAACTTCTTCCAAGGCTATTTAAACCCCACCCGAACAGCCACACATGCTTCGCGTTGTTCTGCACCTAGCAGCTGGACGCTCGCCGTGTCAGCTCCTGCATCCTGACTTCAGCCACGCCTGCCAGCACCCTGGAACACCTGCAAGGGGAGAAAGGAAGAGAATAGGAGAAGAAAAGCCCTTACCTGCTAAATCTGCATCCCGGAGTCATTTCTCCAACGGCCCTGAAAAGGAAGACATCATTTTAAAGGCATTTCGTTTCGATCGCTGAAGCGCTGCATTTTACTCACCTTTGCAAGGCGCTTCCATCTTCAGCAGCGATCTTCCGGATTCAGCTACGCCCCGGCGCCTAGAGGAAAAATGACAAGAACAAAGGTGAGAGGGAGAAAAGGAATAAGGAAAGCTCAGTTTCCTTTTAAGTCTTACCTGTTGGATTATTCCCACGGCATTTCGGTTCCTGCCGCTTCTAGGCATCTCCGGACCCCGGCCCCTATGGGGAAAAAAGACAGACATTGAATGAGCGAATGCAAAGACATTACCTGAGCGCTCATCCAGAACTGTTTCACTTCGGGTCGGCGCCATATCTCCGGCACTCCGAACCCCGGCACCTAAGGGGAAAAAGACACAAGCATTAGCGCTTGCTGCAATTAGACAACGAAACGAACATTATTATTAAGCTTGAACTTTTGAACAGAACTTTTACAGCGCCTTACCTGAACAGTCAAGCTTACCTGAACTCCCATCAATCCTCAATCCAGTGAAGTAACTGGGTTTCAACGCGCCCCTGCATCAGAAGCAGGATGGAGAGCTCATCCTTCCAAACCCTAAGGTGAGGCTTCACGGGGAATCGTGGAGGGTTAGAAGGGAGTGGGAGGCTTGAGCATTGTTCCACAGTTGGTAATACTCCCTTTTCACGCACAGGAGGGTATCCAACGAGCCAGGGAAGCCAGAATAGAGGGGCCCTTCCTGTCCATCTTCAGAGTTCTGCGCCTTCGACGCCGCGCCTCCGTGGGAACCAGGTGAGCGTTACACACGGATCTTCGACACAGTGTTCCGGTCGGCATTGCCGACCACGTTGCCGGGCCTTCTGGCCGGCCTACACAGTAGGGAGAGTGGGGTCGGGGTGAACATTTCCTTTTCTAAGAATGCCTTTCCCTTTCCTCTTTGTTCCCTGGGTCATTTCGTCACTATATATTTCCTCAGCTATGGAGAGGACTCCGTTTAGGTTTTGTCCTTTTAAGGCCAAATTTCCCAGGAAGGATAAACACTGTAAGTGTAATCGGTGTCTGCCCCGTAATCACGATGGGACGGTTTGTGCGGCTTGCAAGCTCCTGCGTCCGAAGACACTGAAGGAGCACCGTGTTAATCGGTGGGTGGCCCTCGGAATGTCGCAGGCCGTGTCTAGTTCTCCCGCTGCCTCAACCGCTGATTGTGACGAGGGGCTGTGTGATGAACAGGCCTCCGATTCAGAGGCGATTGACCTCTCGGCGGAGCATTCCTGCTCTGCGCTGTCTGTCTCTGGCCCTGCTAGGCAAGACTCAGGTCCTGCTATGCGGGCTGTACAGCCCGATGACAAAGACGCACACGCTTCACACACTATGAATGCAATCCCAGGGACGTCTTCGACGAAACAGTTGAAGCGGTCCATAGCGCCAACGGGCCCATAGGAAATTTCACCGGTCCCTGCTGATCGGCAGCCGTCCCCGCAACCGCAGGTGCACCTTGCGACTGGGCCCTCTAAATTTAAGGGTTCTGCCCCCAATATACAGGAGTCCTTTGAGACGCATCGGAAGAAAGTGTCCACGGTCGAGAAGGCCCTGGTTCCGCCGAAAGTAATTGCGCAACCGCAAGCCCGAGCTACACAACTTCCCGACTCGGAGGTGATTACTGAAAGCATCGCTAGGATTATTTCAGTGGATGGTCAAAAGCAACGGTCCAAGGATTTGTCGAGACCCAAGGACAAACCCAAGAATTCGTCGAAATCCAGGGATAGGCCGAAGGATTCATCGGAACCAACGCAGAGGCCCAAGGACAAACAGAAGGAAATGCATCAACCGTTGGTCCCCCGAAAGGACTTTTCGGAAGGCACTGGAGGGATTTCTTTGACGTTAATGGAGAAATCTCGATGACGTTAAAGGAGAAATCTCGACGTTCGGCGACGGAAGATCCATTACAGGATCACTTTCCACCCCTTTACCCCTCTGATTCATCTATTTGGACCAGGGAGAAGTTTGAGGGCTGTATGGAGAGGCTAGAGAGGCTTGTAGTACTCTCTGAGAAATCCACACCCAAGAGGCCTAGAGAGGAGAACCGCCCCCCCTCCATGGGGCTAAGCTTCAAAATGTCTTTGACCCAAGAGGAAGAAGAAGAGTATATTCATGACCTCACTGAGGAGGAAGGTCCTGTGGACCTATACAGTCAGGATGAATATCTCTTTGCTGACACTGAGGATGTTCATTTGGACTCCACAGAGGGTTGGGGGGGGGGGGGGGGGGCAACCCTGACCCGGTTAATCCTCAGCCTTGGCAGTCACCTAATCCAACACTGGAACCTGATGCCTTGTGCTTAGATTCCCACCCCCCCCCCCCAACCACACATGCACCCACTCGACAAGCCTCCCCGGTTGACGAACAAATGCTGTTCAACGCCATATTAAGGAAAGCAACGGAACATTTCCACATTGCTACCCAG